>NW_026262676.1:1389348-2008895 GCF_021869535.1 Mytilus californianus
TAATGTCCCTGCGTTTATTTTCAAGCACTCATACAATGGTACTAACTATCGCAAACAATCATTGAAATCTATACCATGTACATGATGTATACTGTTGATAGCATCTTGCATCAGTTTACTGCACATGCTACAACTTATCTCACTGCCAATGACTAGTATCATTTATAATTGCATGGTAGACTCTTACAATTTTTTCAAAATAACAGTTATTTATAAGGCAGCTACTTATTATTGCTCAAACACAACGCTCACTCCAAAAAAAAATAGTTTTGTGGCTTGCACCTTATATTGAATATACTAATCAAGGGTAACGTTACCTGTCTTATATTTTTATATGCCAGACATATGTTTTGCAAGTCCAAACTAAAATTAGGTACTGACAGAAGTTTGGTGTTGACCTTTTCGGAGAAATCCGTTCACTACAAGATCTGTAACAAAGAAACGTCAGAGGTAAAGCAAGCAACAAATCACAATCAAAGAACAGATCAATCCAGATAAGATATCGGCCATCTAAACTGCATGTATTAACTATTTTCTTGCAACTTTATCGGACCAGGCAGGTAATTGGAACGATGTTGCGCGAGCGATTGACAAGGCAAACTGGCAGTTTCATAAGTACCTGGAGAAAGAGTTTGACCTGTCATCATTGTAACTTGAACAATTAGACATTGAGACTCAGTTATGTGTTGTTACATAATTTACAAACTCTGTATGCTATCAAATCAACTTCAACATATTTTTAGTTTCTTGGAATATACCTGCTTATATTCAGTTCTTATTCAAATGAAAACAAAATGTTTTTTTTATCTTTATTTGTAAGTTTTGTATGTAAGACACATTTGTCAAAAGAAACTTTGGTATATGGTGAAAGGCAGGTTTATAGGTTGCATTTCTGTAAATATCGACAATGCAATTTCCCATAGGAACTCCTTTTACGGCTAAAACTGTACCACTTTTACTATGAAGTTTTGAAAAAAATCATATCCAAGAATGGAAAGTTCATATGCACTACAATTTTTTTCAAAGGTCATAATATAGGGCTGTGCGCCATATTTTCAACGTTCATATGCCCCGAACTTTCACGAGTTTAAGAGTTTAAACTAACACTAAATTTCTTAACTATCCCTACCTTGACTAGGATTACCACAGATTTCAATATAAACAATATGCATATGTATATTTACTGGTAACATTCCCAAGTTATGTCTCTATGAGATGAAACATAGAGATCATAACTAGGAACCAGTATGTAAACAAAATTAATTATCTATGAATATTCTATATCTCCCCAAAAGAGGCGTGGTTTGAGAAACAGCTGTATTTACAAAGTGCAACCTTATAAACAGCCAATTTTAAAACTTTTAGCGGAACAGACTTTATATTTTTTTTTTGCATGAAACAGGATTTTTTTAGAAAATTTTCCTTTTTGCTTAAACATGTTTGTTTTTTGTTAAAAAAAAATATTAAGATTTTGTAAACTTTCAAGATATTTAACAGGTTAAGGATGTACATAAGATAACCAAGAAGACATTGCATTACTGTAAAAAAAAGTTTATTCTCCAACATCTCGGGATTATAATTGACAGGTATCGTAGTCTTTGTAACATATAAAGGTAGCATGTTAAATTTTAGTAAAACAATGCGCCTTTATTTGAAGTCGAAATTTTTTTTTTTTTTTTTCGTTGAATCAACACAAGTAATTTAGTTCAAATAACCCATAATACCAGCCAGAGAATCATCTTATAGATGTAAAAGACACTATTTTGACTGAGTTTAAAGACAGACATCATGAGCGAACCCGATCACATTTCAACCTTGAAATTTAGCATAATGTATTAAAAAATATTTTGAAAGTTTTGGCAGTTTGTAATTGCAGTGCCAACCCAGTGCAAGATTACCCGCAATATGTAGAACGAAGTTAAATTCAGGAGGTAATCTTGCATGATAAAGAGGCATAACTTATGTAGTTGTTGGCAAATGACTTATTCAAATGTTACAATTTATACACAGTTACTGTAATGAATTAAGGTTATACACTGTAAACTGAAATGGTCTGCAGCAATCCCTGTACATATAGTGTAGTCAATTATCCTTTCATGTCTTGTTTAAACTGCTGAACATTGTAGTTATTGCTAGTTTTTGTTTTTCCTACTTTCCATATTGATCATTGATGGACTATTTATTGAATTTATTATCTTTTAGCCTTATAATGTTATATGTTATCACTGACATTGATAACCATGCAAATTTAATAATTGGATGAAGATAACTTATTTTCCCTGCCAATTATCTCCCCTTTCCTCCTAAATATAAATTCTCAGAACTAATGTGAAAAAAATACAGACACACATCTGTGGTCTGTATTCTATATTTAGTAAAACTATTTAATGTGTATTTTAGTTTTTTGTAAAAGTTAACAAACTGTTACAAATTTGGAATTATTCTAGAAATGTCACCTTCTTTTTATTTTTTCATTTGTTTTCAATTTTTTATGCATTTACTCCTATTATTTCAATACATATAGACAGTGCTCTTAGAGTAACCATTTGATTTTCCACCAGGCACCATACTTTAAAAATTTTAACAGTTAAAGTGACTTGTACTTCTAATTTAACTCCCCCAAGGGTGACTGGGGAATAGAAGTATGGTCACCATTGGTCTTCCTCCGACCGGCAGTAAAACCCGTGCTAAAGTGGGGCGTCCGTTTGGCTGTGCGGGATGTACAAATTTGCAGCCACGTCCGGTCAGAATGGGGACGTTAAATCCGATGCCTCGTGTAAAGAGAGTGCCACGCTCTTTGCACGTTAAGAACCCTTGCAACAACTCTTTGAGGGGTCCGTAGGTGACCTGTTGCAAGGCTAAATTTCTGTCCCTATCCAATATACCCCCATTTCCCGTGGCAGTCTAAATTTCTCCGACCATAATCCCTTAATCTATTACAGAATCTACCTATTGTATTTATTGTGAACTTGTTCTCGTCCTGAATATGCATGAAATATTTGCCACTGGACGTTAAGCAACCAACAATCAATCAATCTAATTTAACTTATAATGTCCCAGAGCCACCTTAAAGTTCATTTCATCAACTACTTTTACCAACTGACAATTTTCACACCTACATTCTAATGAACAAAAACTACATCACAAACAACACTTGATATTTTGTACCCAAAAATTTCTTAGAGATATTTGGTAACAGGCTGTATGCCTACAATAGCATATAATGTCATCTTGTATTCCTGACAGGTTTCTTGCTAAGTCCATTTTTATATTATAGTATAAAGTGGCAGTGGACGTTTGACCTCTCCAGCTCTTCCAATTTCCTGAAGGTAATTTGTTACACTTCTTGGCGGTTTGCAATGTGTTACCTCGGTCACTGAGGGAAGGTCAAAACCCATACCAACTACTGTTGTTGAAAAAACAATCTGGAGATCAGTAATAATACACTTGATAACTTCAGGATCTTGATTCGAATACAGGCAACCAAAAACAGCATTATTTACTGTAATTTTGTTTACTCCACCAAATATATGATAGGCATAACTCATAGCATGTGCAATGTATTCCATTGGCATACACATTAAAGTAACAGGAAAATTATTTCCATCAACAACTAACTGGTCAATTTGACTCTTATATATTTTTTTTTTATTTTTTCATAAGAGCTGCCTTTAATCTGTTCACGTACTATGAGTTTTAAATTAGTCTTTTCAGAACTGACAAAAATGACGTTAAAATTGCTAATAAGCAACTGCTTTTATAAAGCATTAATATGTTTTCCTGTTAGTGTTTCACTTAAACATTCTATTGGGATATTGTTAAAGAAAGATTTTAGAACTACTAATTCTGAAACGTTTTCTGAATTCTCTTCCCCTGAAAAATAAAAACATGTTAGTTTTATATATCGGATAAAGTAAATAATAAAATAAAAACTATATATACTCATAACTAATGATTTTTAAGATGTTGTTTGTGATTCTAGTATATTTAAATAATACCGTGAACAGTCTAATCTTAAGATCAATTCTGTGTCTGTGTAACACAAGTTATTTTACATTACCGGTATATATTGTATAATCTTAAATATTCTGCTAATGACAGGTACTTTTTTGTACTGATGATTCCATTTAACTGAATGTGATGCTATTTCTCTCCGTCGAAAAAATTCATAAACTTGCCTCAATAATTCTTGGCTGTTTAGTATTAGTAGGTGGATTTTCAATTTGGCAAGTCAGATTTCGTGTTACCGCAACAGACTTACATTGCTTAATGCTCACACCATTTGCTGTTTGTGATACTAGTATATTTAAATAATACCTTGAACAGTCTAATCTTAAAATCAATTCTGATCAAATGTTATTTTACATTACCGGTATATATTGTATAATCAAAAGTATTTATACTGTTAATGACAGGTACTATTGTGTGCTGATGATTCCATTTAACTGAATGTGATGCTATTTCTCTCCGTCGAAAAAATCATAAACTTGCCTCAATAATTCTTGGCTGTTTAGTGTTAGTAGGTGAACTTTCAATTTGGCAAGTCAGATTTCGTTTTACCGCAACATACATACATTGCTTAACGCTCACACCATTTGCTTCAGCAATATGTCTGAATGAAAGTAACGTTTGCATTTAAGTTCATTTATATTATCTTTTTTTGTATTTTCAATTCATTGTCTATCTATAATTTTGTTCATTCAAGTTAAACTGAACTGGTAAGTCTTATTTTAAAATACGGAAGAGCTGACAGGTGACAGTAAACCATGTTTCTTATACCTATTCAGGACAAAAATTACAGTGCTAAAGTAAAATCTTCAAAATTACTATTTACCTCTATTTTTATATCCCCCAAGGGTGACTGGGGAATAGAAGTATGGTCACCATTGTTCTTCCTCCGACCGGCAGTAAAACCTTTGTTAAAGTGGGGCGTCCGTTTGGCCGTGCGGGATGTACAAATTTGCAGCCACGTCCGGTCAGAATGGGAACTTTAAATCCGATGCCTCGTGTAAAGAGAGTGCCACGCTCTTTGCACGTTAAGAACCTTTGCAACAACTCTTTGAGGGGTCCGTAGGTGACCTGTTGCAAGGCTAAATTTCTGTCCCTATCCAATATACTCTCATTTCCCGTGGCAGTCTAAATTTCTCCGACCTTAATCCCGGAAGCCCCTATTACAGAACCTACCTATTGTATTTATTGTTAATTTGTTCTCGTTCCTGAATATGCATGAAACATTTGCCACTGGACGTTAAGCAACCAACAATCAATCAATCAATCTATTTTTATATGACGAATAACATATTTGAATTTAAACAGTCAAAATGTTCTCAACAGTATAGACATATGAGGTATGTGCTTTGCTCAATATTGAAGAGAATTAGCTCTTGGTTGATGATACTCATTTTAGATAAAAAAAAATCGGATGTTGCGTTTGTGGATTTTGGCATTTCTTACTGGCACCGAAAGTATACCATCACTTGGATTTGAAAAAAAAAATAGAACCCAATTCTTTCGTAGAAGGACAGTGTGAAAATCCTGATATTAAGAATTGGTCTAACAACTATCTCCTGTCGATCTCTTGGAAATTCACTAGCTATAACATTGAAAACGTTTCCTTTAGAAAACGTCTAATCTGTAAACAAGTTATGTTGACAATTATTGGAAAGGTCTTTTCAACTGTTAATAATAACCCTTTACCCTATGTAGCATGAACAATCTCTATATTCTATTTCAGCATCAAATTGCTCTGAATTTGGTTTTATAATAAATATACATAATACGGGGTTCTGGAAACTAGATTATCTCTGTCAATTCCGATTGGTCTTTAAAACCGGAAGTTCCCACGGCAATAATATAGAAGATGGCACAAAAACAAATAGGAATGTACAACTGTCGAAGGAAACAGGGATATATGGGCTTATCAAGAATAACCCTTAGTGGGAACGTACCCTGGTTACGATATAGACCCTAAACGTAAATCGATAAAACAGGTGAGCAAATGGGACACGCAATATACAGGTCAAACTAAGGCTGGGAACATGTCAAGGTACCCCCCCCCCCCCCCCTGGTCAAACAGTGAGAACGAACCCTGTCCTTACTATATTTCCCATAAACAATAATATAATACATACAATACAATATAATACGGCCGCGATACCTGAAATATGAGGTGTTCATCTCCATAGTCCTTCCGTTTATGATATATAAACAAAAGTGCAGCTCAGAGTAGCGGAACACGTAAATAAAAGTGAAAGTAGAAATGAACTCTCTGAGCAACACTAAAAAGAATGAAACATGATACATATACACCTATCATCCTTAACTCCTACCTTTAGGCATAACACTACCCCCAGGTTTAAAAAGGGTTCGTCCGCGAACTAAAAAATAAGAGACCTACTTACCAAGCACTTACTTACAAAATGTATCCTTAAAATAAACCCTTATTCTTCCGTTGGTGATGGTGTTGGCTGGTCGGAGGTCCATACTTCTTTCATCTCTAGGAAAGTTCCATCTGGTAGATAATAGCGGTTTTCTTTCGTTATAGTCCTAACACCAATTGCTAGCTTTCTGTGATGATCTGTAAAGGTTTACTTTTTTTTCAAAGTACTAGCCAAAAGGTGTGTTATATACTGTGATGGAGCTCCAGCAAAAATACTCTTGGGTCCAGGCTAATATGTTCGGGGTTATCTGTTTCTAGTGATATCGGTTGTACATTCCAGATGTTTGTAGGTACTGAACAATCAATAATAGGTGTCAGTGAGTTGGTAGGGATCTGCTTCGGTTTTTTTTCAAATTATTTGCGGATTTCATAGAAAGATCTAATGGTACTTCTTGGTTGGTTTGTAATTTGTTCTTCTGTGTTACTGTATTCTTGAGTATTTGATGAGATAATTTCTAAGATTGGTGTACATGGTGAAATGGTCCTGGTAATTTAAAATGTGTTCTGTTGGTTCCTGATGATTAATACTAGTTGCAATGGAAACTGAAGGTGATGGTTGTTGATGATCAAAATTGGTGGTTATGGAAACTATAGGTGATGGTTCAGGATTATATAAAGTTATAGAAAACACAGAAGGTTCCTGTGGTTCCAAGTCAATGTCAATGGAGAAATTGTCTGGAGAATTACCTGTTGACAGGTTTTGTTAATACTAAGAGAAGAGTTGGTCTGAAGGAATGATAACTTCTGGTAGTGGCTCTTCATTCAGAAGTTGTCTCTTTGGTGATGGAGTGCGGGGCTCCACACCCAACAGGTCTGAGAAATCCGGCATGCTTGACTCCAGGAATTCTGTGAGCTGCCTGGTTGTCTAAGTAGACATTGGTCTGTCTTCTGGTATGTATTCTTCCCTATAAGTCTCACACACATAGTTGTTTCTTGCAGTAATGAAGTTGGTATATTTCTCATGGCATTTCTCATGTTGTCTAACCCGGTAACCATCACCGTGGGTTGTGAATAAGGCCACAAATGATACTTCATAAATTCATGACTGTGGGACCTCCTGATGTGCCTTTGGAAGCTGTCCCTAAACGGAAATCTCTTCCCACAGTCATCACATTGGTAAGGGTATATATAATCTGTTTTCACTAAATCACTCATAACTCAAAATATAAAATAAAAGTTTTTTAAACACAAGAATTCACTGGTAATGTGAATTATTAAAAACGAGATTGTAACACATATATAAATAATAAATTGTTTTTGTAATGCACCAACTTCGTATGGTGTAAAGCTTCATTTAATCTCTTGTTTTATGACTTTTGGCTTTGCATACTAGTATTTCTAGGATCCTTTACAATAGATAACTAAGCTGATATGTAACAATTCCATCTTCATGCCTTATATATCATGTACTGTATTACGACGTTAGATTTAACCTGACGAGGAAAGGTAACACCCGGCCACCGAAACTTTTATAACTGTGAAGCCTAGGTGGTCGAGTGGTCAAGTGCGTCGGATAAATTGCAATGCGAATTGGTGTCACGATATCTCAGTAGTATGAGTTCGATTCCCGGCGAAAGCAAATTTACAGATCTAACATTGTTGGGCTGATCTTTAGACGAATAGACAAATATAGCTCAAATATAATTTTGGTATTCATATATTATCGAGGGGTTATTGCCACAACCCAGTAACGTAAAATGTGCGTGTTTTCAGGAAACGATTTTTTATTATTTTTATCGCTGTTTGAAAACCAATTGCTGCTATCCCAGTGTTTTTTGGTCAATCATTATCGTAATTATATATAATAAAAACCAAAATCTCAAGATATGTTTCAATTATTGATTTATTTGATGATAAACTTCAAGATTGGTTTTGACATAAAAAATGCATTTTATTAAATGAAAAACAAATTTCCACAAACTATTAACTAATGATAAGCCTTTGTTGCACTCTACTCAACTTATACACAATTTCAAAATCAAATTGCCACAAAAAGGTACCAGACGTTAATTTGTTGTTGCAGTTCATATGATGTATTTATAAATGGAAAATCAGTTGTACACAATATGGTAATAAGAGATAATTGTTTATTGCGTTTGTAAATATGAATTTAACTCCAATTTCAATGAGTGCCATATGCCGTCAGCAAATAATAATTGGTTTTGGCTTCTAAAAAATGTATTTCTTTATTGTTGATTTTTATTTCTAAAATCCGTTATTTCTAGTAATCTCTTTAAGGCACATTCAAAATATAAAATATACATATTTTTTTCATTCTGCAACAAAGTAAATCTAAATATTTGGTTTTGGCAAAAGAAGTTTGATTTCAAATCTTATTAAAAGAATTCAAAAAAATGTACGATGATGAACAATATAAACTATTTCTTGTCAAATATACAATTTCAAACGTTTGTTCCAAATGTTCAACATAGTAAATAAAAAAATGTCACCAAATGTCCTTTTCATAACCATTTTAGTCCTTGTCTGAATCCTGGTCATCTTCTTGTACGTCAGGAGATGGCAGTGTATCTTGTATTTTGTTGTTTGCAGTAAGGCCCTTGAAGAATTCGTGATATTCTGTTGGAATTACACGGGTTTTACATAGATTTAATAAATCTTTCTTCTTAGCAAGTGAAATCGCCTGCTTACACTTGTACCTTTTAGGCAATTCCTTTCCCCGCAAAGTTGTCAGAGCCTTCCCTTTCTTGTCAACATCTATCACTTTCATTTTATGAAATTCTCCGTCGTACGAAAATTTAAATTGGACATGTTCTGGTTCTTTCTTTGAAAACCTCAACCATTTAATTTTTAACCAATTAACCTTTTTACCCTCAGTATCAACCTTGCTATATTTAACTGTTGATTTTGTAACTTCTTTAAAGTCATAAATGTCTTCATACTGAACGGGAACAACCAAGTATGGATTTTTTCTTCTTGCCATCCTGACAACTGTTGTCCATTGACTTGGCACATAAATTTCCGTCTTTTTCTTAGCAAATTCTATGGCTGAATGCATGCTATCGCATTCCATTTGGGTATGTCCACTCTCAAGAAATTTGTGGTCAATTGTTTCTAGATTAGGGAGATTAGTTACGGCATGCAATAAAGATGTTGCCGTAAACTGATTCCTGTTCTGTCCGGAGCATGCATCTGAGTATAGTATGGCATTCTTAAAGTTACTTGGCAGTGCTAAAAGCTGTAGATACAAGCAAGTTGCTATCTCACATGCTCCACGTTTTGCGTCAATTTCTGACCATAAGTAACAAGTAGCATTTTGAGTGGCAAGATTGTATATGGACAAATTGTAACAGTTGAGTTTTCTCATATAATAAATATGGCTTACTAGGGAACATGGCGTTTGTAGCACAGCTTGTAGATCAAATGTTGCTACAAATGTATCTTTAGACAACTTGGCAGACTCCTTGTCATTCTTTTTTTCCTCTCTAGCTCGCATTTTCATTTGTTGATGTTCTTCATATATTTTCTTTTCAACCTCAGTTACGGTATTATCTGCAATTCCTTTGTTATAGGTTACACATGTACTACATTGATCCTTTTTTGGTACATGAAACGAGTAATTATATTCCTCATTAAAGACTTTTCGATAGGTTACCAGACTTACAAGTTTTACATTGTCAGCATTTATACCTTTGTAATGCTCTTGATAGAGTTGATACATCTTTTGTAAATTAAGTTCGGCTCCTAGATATTGTCTTTTAGACTCTTTTCGTGTATAATGCCCTTCTACTACGGGAAAGGATTCAATATGCCTTCTGACTCTCTCAAGATCTTCTTCCTTAGTTTTATTGTGGGGACTGTGTTTCCCACGTTTATCCATTCCTACAAACACCCCTCCTGTCACATTAGCCATAGCATTGTCTATGTACGCATCACCGACATCCAAAGTATTCCTGAAAAACTTTTTGCAGACTACTTTATTGCTTCCTTCAACTTCAAAAGAGTAAGACCTATAAATATCTCGTTTTCTCTTATCCTCGGACTCATTTAGAATAATGTACTTTCTTGTCTGTTTTTCTTGAATTTTAGATATAATGAAATCTATTTTTCTTTCGTAAGAATCCAGTGACCAGAAAGTATGAAATATATTCTCTCGTTCCTCTTCATTGACCTTTTCATTACATTTGTATTTGCATTTACTGCAGTCAACTGGTTTGACAACTCTCTCTGCCACAACCTTTCCTCTCTGGGATACATATTCTTTACCAGTCAATCGTAATTTCTTCCTTATATTTTTTTTCCATTCATCAGGCTTAGACTTTCTTTTACGAAATAATTTTTTTTTCGGAGGTGTAATGAACGTGTGTGATTTACGAGGGGGTGTTCCTTTTTGACGTCCAGGTTTTCTTCTAGACTTTACTGGTGTTGTTGTTGTATCTTGTATGTTCTCAACATGCTCAATATTTTCACTGACATCAATGTTTGCATCATCTTTGTTCATTGCCGTTTGATCTGTTATGTTTGCATCATCTTTGTTCATTGTCGTTTGATCTGTTATGTTAAAATCATTTTGTGTTGTTCCTATTTTAATACAACCATCATAATGTGAAGGAAATGTGTTGTCATCAGCTGTCAAATACGCAAGAGAAATTGTTTCTAATGAATCCGGTGAACAAATGGTTGGTTCAACATCTATAACTGGTTTTTCTGTACGACTTGAGAAAATGTTGATTTTTTTTCTACTCCAGTTTGCCAAGGCCAGCGGCAAAAGATCAGCAGCACGATTTGTCCATTAACCATGGCATTTCAGTTCTTCAACTTCTGTCCTGAAATCTATCCATATAATATCTTCCTCATATGATTCATTTATATCGCTGGCAGAGAAGAAGAAAATGTATTCATTGGCATTGTCCACGATATGATTACATAATATTTGTCTCAGGTCATTTGCATTGCCCCCCAAGGGTGACTGGGGAATAGAAGTATGGTCACCATTGGTCTTCCTCCGACCGGCAGTAAAACCCGTGCTAAAGTGGGGCGTCCGTTTGGCTGTGCGGGATGTACAAATTTGCAGCCACATCCGGTCAGAATGGGGACGTTAAATCCGATGCCTCGTGTAAAGAGAGTGCCACGCTCTTTGCACGTTAAGAACCTTTGCAACAACTCTTTGAGGGGTCCGTAGGTGACCTGTTGCAAGGCTAAATTTCTGTCCCTATCCAATATACCCTCATTTCCCGTGGCAGTCTAAATTTATCCGACCTTAATCCCTTAATCTATTACAGAACCTACCTATTGTATTTATTGTGAACTTGTTCTCGTCCTGAATATGCATGAAATATTTGCCACTGGACGTTAAGCAACCAACAATCAATCAATCAATCATTTGCATTGCTGAAATATGGAAAATGCAACATAGCAGCTCTAAAAAAACAATCTCCATCGGCTAATACTTCTTTTCGCATTAACCCATTTGCAGCAAGTAAAGTATCAAGCTTTTCTTCATAATGCAATTTCTCAACTGCCATAACATGGGACTGTTGTTCACTGACATCCTTTACTGCTTGTACGATATCCTGCTCAGTTCCTCTTGTGTCTATTATAGGAATTTGATGGACAATATTGGCTGTCCTTGTCGTTGTAACTCCTTCATTCTCAATGGTAATACTACTGACCTTTACTTCTTTCTTCCGTTTATTTATCTTATTTGTCTTCTGACCTTTTTCTTTCTTTGATATGTTTCTCTTTCCTAGCTTTGATTTGACTGAAGTTTTGTTAAAGATTGAATTGTCTGAATCAGTATTGTCCTCCTCAGATGTAAAATGAGACAGGTTGGAGTCTGAAGAATTCATATCTTCCTTTGTAAATTTGTAGGATTCTTCGCTGTCTACTATGGATTCTAAATCGCCATCAACATCAAACCTGACGCCCAGGCCTTTTTTCTGAATGTACGCAAGCGGTTTGTCATCATCACTGCTCTCATCATCAAGCTCGTTTCTTTTATAAATATTCTGATATATTTGTTTGATATGTTTGTTTATATCAGGCTTATAGTTTACCTCTGCCTCAACCAGTGCCTCTTTATCTGTCTCTGTTTCGGCGTTATCATGAATAACCACCTCTGTATGCGTCTCTGTTTCGGCGTTATCATTTATTGGCACCTCTGTATGTGTCTCTGTTACGGATTTATCATTTATTACTACCTCTGTGTGTGTCTCTGTTACGGCGTTATCATTAATTGCCACCTCTGTATGTGTCTCTGTTACGGCGTTATCATTTATTGCCACCTCTGTGTGTGCCTCTGTTTCGGCGTTATCATTTAATGCCACCTCTGTATGTGTCTCTTTTTCTGCGTTATCATTTATTGGTACCTCTGACTGTGTCTCTGTTACGGCGTTATCATTGATTGCCACCTCTGTGTGTGCCTCTATTTCGGCGTTATCATTTATTGCCACCTCTGTATGTGTCTCTTTTTCGGCGTTATCATTTATTGGCACCTCTGACTGTGTCTCTGTTACGGCGTTATCATTGATTGCCACCTCTGTGTGTGTCTCTGTTACGGCGTTATCATGTATTACCACCTCTGACTGTGTCTCTTTTTCTGCGTTATCATTTATTGGTACCTCTGTATGTGTCTCTTTTTCTGCGTTATCATGTATTACCACCTCTGACTGTGTCTCTTTTTCTGCGTTATCATTGATTGCCACCTCTGTGTGTGTCTCTGTTTCGGCGTTATCATTTATTGGCACCTCTGTATGTGTCTCTGTTACGGATTTATCATTTATTACTACCTCTGTGTGTGTCCCTGTTACGGCGTTATCATTAATTGCCACCTCTGTATGTGTCTCTGTTACGGCGTTATCATTTATTGCCACCTCTGTGTGTGCCTCTGTTTCGGCGTTATCATTTAATGCCACCTCTGTATGTGTCTCTTTTTCTGCGTTATCATTTATTGGTACCTCTGACTGTGTCTCTGTTACGGCGTTATCATTGATTGCCACCTCTGTGTGTGCCTCTATTTCGGCGTTATCATTTATTGCCACCTCTGTATGTGTCTCTTTTTCGGCGTTATCATTTATTGGCACCTCTGACTGTGTCTCTGTTACGGCGTTATCATTGATTGCCACCTCTGTGTGTGTCTCTGTTACGGCGTTATCATGAATAACCACCTCTGTATGTATCTCTGTTTCAGCGTTATCATGTATTACCACCTCTGACTGTGTCTCTTTTTCTGCGTTATCATTTATTGGTACCTCTGTATGTGTCTCTTTTTCTGCGTTATCATGTATTACCACCTCTGACTGTGTCTCTTTTTCTGCGTTATCATTGATTGCCACCTCTGTGTGTGTCTCTGTTTCGGCGTTATCATTTATTGACACCTCTGTGTGTGCATCTGTTACGGCGTTATCATTTATTGCCACCTCTGTACGTGTCTCTGTTTTGGCGTTATCATTTATTGCCACCTCTGTGTGTGTCTCTGTTACGGCGTTGTCATTAATTGTCACCTCTGTATGTGTTTCTGTTTTGACATTATCATGACTTGCCCCTTCTGTATGTGCTTCTATTTCAGAGGTTTCATGTTCTACTATATCTGTATTTGTCTTTATTCCGGGGTTATCATGAATTGCAACCTTTGTATGTGTCTTTGTTTTTTCTTGTACTGCTGACTCGCTGTGTGTCTCTGTTTCCAGGTTCGCAGGTACTTCCACCTCTGTGTGTATCTCTGTCTCTGTGATATCATTTATTGACGACTCTGTATGTGTCTCTGTTTCAGAGTTGTTTTGTTCTGCCATCTCTGTATTGGTCTCTGCTCCAGGGGTTTTCTGTACTGTCCTCTCTGGATGTGTATTCTGATTTTGCTCGTCTGTTTTGTCTAACCAATCTTCATCTGAAGACCATTCATAATCCATTCTGAAATAAAATATCATTACATTTACTATACTCTCCTCCATTAACATGTACTATAAAACTACCTAGTGGTCACAAAGGCAGGAAAACATAAAACACAATATATACTTTTACATAAACTTTCGTTTTAAGATGTTGTCAATATTTTCTATGTGTTGCATTTCATTTCATGTTTGCATATTATGGCACCAAAGCGCTGTTCCAATTCTTAAATGTATCAGAATGTGTTAAGTTTTTTTTCATTTACATTTATTTCCATTCCCTTTTCTGTACATTGATCAGAGGTTCACTCGTTTCATGCCTTTGTCTAAGATATATATTGATTAAGTGTACCAAAACATTCATGCAATTGTTATCAAGTTGTATTGAATGTAGTGTGTCTGTAAAGGGGGAAGTACTGCACAAAAGTTTTTTTTGCTAAAATGTTCATGGTTTAGAAGAAATAAATTAGTATCAGGCTATTATCCTTTAAAAAAATAGGGGCATAAATATTTGATTTTCAAAATGTGCCTACCTTGAGAGACTTCTTGTTTATACTGCCAGAAATAATTGTCATGCGCTGCTGAATATCACCTGAAAAATTAGATCTAAAAGCTACTATATGTTTTTCATACAAGTTTAAAATTATTCAGAAATATAGAAACAGTTTCTTACATTGTCTCAGGTTTGTTATTCTAGAAAAGGGGTAATTTGTTTCAATAATTATCGCTAAATATATATGAAAATAACTAATGATATTAAAAGTTAAAAACTTAGCATGAAAATAATTATAATTGATCTTCTAATTAATAATAAAATAAATTCACTTACCATATCATGAATATCAAATAAGATACACATTTTTACTATTGTTTTCTTTTCCTCGTGTACACGTTCTTGGGAAATTACAGTAGATTTTGAAAGATGATACTTTGTTTCAGCTCTAGAAAGTATTTTTGTTTACATATGTGATAAAGACTCAAAATATTATCAAGATTTATTGGATTTCATACACTGCATTTCATGATTAACAAAACATCTGCAACCACTTAACTGTAGTTACACAGATTGTGGCATGATAAGAATTCATTTACAAATTAGTATCATTAAAGCATCAAACATATATCGTTTATTACCATGTTATTGCATATCATTTTTACAATAATAATTAGGAAAAAAATTTTCAACACAAAGTATCTTGAGAAAATATAATGTGGCAATACAATTTATAATTAAATAATTATAATTGTGTTGGCTCAATATGCTATTATTAGATAAATGATTGATGCATTTTTTACTCTGATTATAATAAGATACATGATTGATGTTTTAGTAATTAAAAATACTTTTAATTGGCCAAATCAAACAAGAAATTGAGAGAATTCAAGAATCGCGATGGCAAATATGTTGCAAACAAAATCATTTTTTTAATTTTTTTCTGTTACTGGGTTGTGGCAATAACCCCTCGATATACTTGTTTCAATCGAAATTAAAGGTTCTCACTTCATTAAGGTAATTGAACTATTAACAACAATAAATATAATAATTAAAAACACATTGAATATTATTCAAATTAATGATAATAATAAACATATCTATAATGTAACAATATCAGTCATGGTCTGCCTGTTCTCTTTCTAATTTATTCTTGACTTGAAGTCCGGTATTTTGGGCCGATTCCCTAACGGTTGATACCATCTTTTCATATTTCCTTAAAAAGGTTTAAGTCGGTTCACATGAACAACTTTAAATTTCACTTTTGGGCCTTCCTGAATTTTATATAAAATGCACATGCATACTTTTTAAGAAATTGATTTCAATCATTTCTAGGTAGATTCCCCATAACTTGTTTTTATTTTTGATAAAATCAAGACTGAAATTAATTCTTCTTGTGTTTCTTTTTAATATATGTAGCCGCATAAGTTCACAACACTACACCAAATATTGCATTTTTTTCCAAAAATCCCCAACTTTCTCCCCTGTTACCATGGTAACCAAGCAATATATTTATGGGATGGCATTATTTTTTTACCAGGCTAATTGGATCTACATCTCAGCCAATTTTCAGAAAGATTGATGACTATGTGTGCCAAAAAGGTTAAGTGGTTACAGAGAATGGGTATTAAATAAGAAAGATCATAGAGAACATGTGTACTAAATTTCAAGTTGATTGGACTTTCAACTTCATCAAAAACCACCTTAACCAAAATTTTTAACCTGAAGCGGGACAGACGGACGGACGAACGAACGAGCTCACAGACCCACAGACCAGAAAACATAATGCCCATAAATGGGGCATAAAAACATAACTAGGAATTAACTAGATTTTGTTATTTTTAATCATAATAGAAGAAATGGGCATAATTATTTGCTTTATTCCGTAAATAGTTTTGATTCGATCCTTACTGGTCTTTAATAGGTGGAACTGTAGGAGGATACTTCAGGTCATAACTCAATTCCTACTTATGCTGAATAGGTAGGACTGTAAAAGGATACTAAAGGACCTGATTCGATTCCTACTTATGTTTAATAGGTGGAACTTTATAAGGATACTAAAGGTCCTGATTCGATATCTACTTATGTTTAATAGGTGGGACTGTATAAGGATACTAAAGGACCTGATTCGATCCCTACTTATGTTTAATAGTTGGAACGTTAACTTTAAAAGGATACTTAAGGTCCTGATTCGATCCCTACTTATGTTTAATAGGTAGGACTGTAAAAGGATACTAAAGGACCTGATTCGATCCCTACTTATGTTTAATAGGTGGGACTGTAAAAGGATACTAAAGGTCCTGACTCTATCCCTTCCTATGTTTAATAAGTGGGACTGTAAAAGGATACTAAAGGTCCTGATTCTATCCCTTCCTATGTTTAATAGGTGGAACTTCATAAGGATACTAAAGGTCCTGATTCGATCCCTTCCTATGTTTAATTGGTGGGACTGTAAAAGGATACTAAAGGTCCTGATTTTATCCCTTCCTATGTTTAATAGGTGGGACTGTAGAAGGATACTTAAGGTCCTGATTCTATCCCTACTTATGTTTAATAGGTGGAACTTTATAAGGATACTAAAGATCATGATTCGATCCTTTCGTATGTTTAATAGGTTGGACTGTATAAGGATACTAAAGGACCTGATTCGATCCCTACTTATGTTCAATAGGTGGGACTTTATAAGGATACTAAAGGTCCTAATTCGATCCCTACTTATGTTTAATAGGTGAGACTGTATAAGGATACTAAAGGTACTGATTCGATCCCTACTTATGTTTAATAGGTGGGACTGTATAATGATACTAAAGGTCCTGATTCTATCCATACTTATGTTTAATAGGTGGGACTTTATAAGCATACTAAAGGTCCTGATTCGATCCCTACTTATGTTTAAAAGGATGGACTGTAGGAGGATAACATATGTCATGATTCCATTCTAACTTATGTTTAATTGGAGGAAATATCGGTGGATACCATAGGTTATGATTCCATCCCACTTATTTTATACCGGAGAGACTATTTGAGGTTAACATTGCTCCTGATTCGATTCCTACTAATGGGAAATAGGTGGGACTGTAGGAGGATACTATAATCATAATTCCATCGCACTAATGTTTAAAAGTAGGGACTGTAGTAGGATACTATAGGTCGTCATTCCATCCCACTTATGTCTAAAAGGTGGAACTATAGGAGCTAGGATACTATATTTACAAGCTAGGACGGAATAAAGCAAATTGTTATGCCTTTTTCTTGAATTGTGATTATAATTAACAATCATCGGACATGTTTAATTTCTAGTTATGTTTATTTTATCAGCTTGTTACATGATATAATTATAAAAATTAGAAGCTGGTGGTATAATTTCTATATGCGACTACTATCAATCACAATATAAATATTCCTTAAATGAATGGAATTTAATATAAAAGTTATAAAGGTGGGACTGTAGGAGGAAACTATAGGTCATGATTACATTAGCACATATGTTCAACTGGTGGGATTTTAGGAGGATACAATAGTTTATGATTTGATTTCAACCGGTAGGACATGATTCCATTCCTACTTATTTTTATACTTATTTCAAGTGACAGGACGGTATAATAAACATAACTAGAAATTAAGCATGTCCAAAATTGTATTTACAAAAAATGCCTTAAACTTTGACCTTGAAGGACAGACGTATACCCAATTTAAAAAAAAATTAAAAAATTACCTTTAAACTTTGACCATGAAGAACCGACGTATGAACGACCTTGAAGAACCGACGTATGAAAAAAACAAACCCAAAATATGACCTTGAACTTCGACCTTGAAAGACAGTTGCATACACTATTTTAAAAAAGACCGTGAAATGACCTTGAAGCACACGTATACACAACTCAACAAAGACTTTAAAAAATGACCTTGGACTTTGACCTTGAAGGACAGTATAATTGAATCACGACCTATGGTATCCTCTTACAGTCACACCTATTTAACATAAGTAGGAATCAAATCAGGACCTATGGTAGTACTATTGTACCCTCATACAGTCCCACCTCTTAAACACAAGTAGGGAACAAATCAGGACTTATGTTATCCTCCTACAGTCCCTCCTATTAAACGTATTTTTGATTTAAATCATGTTATAAATAGTATCCTTTTTCAAAAGGACTAATGAATCTTTCTGATCTTAACCAAAATCTGATAGCTCTAGTTAAACGCCTATCTAATAGAAATACTAGCCTTATGAATATGCATAGCTGTGTTTCTATTGTAGGGTGTGGTTCTGGAGTTATTTACCAGGTATTAAAACCTTTTTCTCTATTCCAGATGAAACCACTGAAAAATCAGATATTTCTTCAGTAGCCATTCTGGATGAGACAGCAAAGAAACAGTATAAAAGGTTTTGAATATTTTAAATGATAAATTTCAAGTTGGTCAGTTGACTAATTTTGTTGTAGGTGACGGGAAAAGTTACGATCATTTCATCAAACTTAAATCATCTTATAGGTGGCGCTGTATCAAAAACAAAACAAATATATCGCTAGCGGCAACAGTCGGGAATACTCTGAGAACACGTTACTACCTTTTCATCGTGACTGTTTGTACGTGTTTTTTTTTCAAGATTAATGTCACAGAGACTTGACTGCACAGCTGAAATGTTATTTGTTTTGGAAAATATTAAAAATGTTTATCTGATAGTTTTATTGTAACCTCATTTGATAACCTTGATAAAAACCAGGCTTACTCTGTAGTATGTGCTGGAAAAGATAGAAGTGGCTTCCATGGAACCACAATACAGACTGTGGTTCCAAAGCCCAGTCAAAAAATTAATATGTTTGATGACTCCAATCTGATTTCAAATCTTAATCAGACCAACATCGAACATGACATATCTGAAGTTAAAAATTCAAGAGACCGTAAACTGGAAAAAGACATTATTCAGAAACTTGTAAATCCAGAAGATTGATTGATTGTTGGTTGCTTAACGTCCAGTGGCAAATATTTCATGCATATTCAGGACGAGAACAAGTTCACAATAAATACAATAGGTAGGTTCTGTAATAGATTAAGGGATTAAGGTCGGAGAAATTTAGACTGCCACGGAAAATGAGGGTATATTTGATAGGGACAGAAATTTAGCCTTGCAACAGGTCACCTACGGACCCCTCAAAGAGTTGTTGCAAGGGTTCTTAACGTGCAAAGAGCGTGGCACTCTCTTTACACGAGGCATCGGATTTAACGTCCCCATTCTGACCGGACGTGGCAGCAAATTTGTACATCCCGCACAGCCAAACGGACGCCCCACTTTAGCAAGGGTTTTAAAAAAAAACCATACAGAGACTGACAAGTGTTTTTTGTCCAATTTTGCAGATGTTGATGGCTGCACTGGTTCAGATATTCACCATTATTGTGAAATCAATGTTCCAGTTTTTGAGAAGGCTTTTTTCAGTTTCTATGCATACACAGTTTCTAGAACACAGTACCAGTGATACCTTTTTTTTTCCTCATCTTTGTCATTCCCACTATAATAAATTGAACAAATATATTAACTGTTGTACAATGAATAGTGTGTGACAAATTTTCTGGAAAGAACACTGGCTCATTTAAAACTGTCAGTGAGGATAAACGGGAGCTATTTACACGTTACTTCAACTTTGATATGAAATTTAATTTGTTGTCCTTATTGTTACAATAGTTTCAATTCCTTTTCTAGATCAGATGCTGCAGAGGATCAGCTGTCCCAAACAACTGAATACCTATTCAGTTATTCGGAAAACTTTACAGTTATACTTATAGACACTGAAAATGTAACAACAGAGAATATATTCAATTTCTAACAGGTCTGTCCTAGAATCTGATTGATTGTTGGTTGCTTAACGTCCAGTGGCAAATATTTCATGCATATTCAGGGCTAGAACAAATTAACAATAAATACAATAGGTAGGTTCTGTAAGAGAGGCGTCTGGGATTAAGGTCGAAGTAATTTAGACAACCACGGGAAATGAGGGTATTTAGATAGGGACATAAATGTAGCCTTGCAACAGGTCATATACGGACCCCTCAAAGAGTTGTTGCAAGGGTTCTTAACGTGCAAAGAGCGTGGCACTCTCTCTACACATGGCATCGGATTTAACGTCCCCATTCTGACCGGACGTGGCTGCGTACTTTATACATCCCGAACAGCCAAAAGGACGCCCCACTTTGGCAAGGGTTTTACTGCCGGTCGAAAGAACACCTGTAGTGACCATATTCCTATTCCCCAGCCACCCTTGGGGATTCCTAGAATTTGTCATAAATTCTTTTGTAGAAAAAAGCCTTGCTTTTACCAAATTTATACGAACAGTATAAATGTATTTTACACAAAAATGCAAAACAGTTAGGCTTATGTGTAGAGCAGAAGGTTTTTCATCGTCCTCAGTGGTTATTTACCATGTTGAAGTCGTGTCTTGGCAGAGTACTATCATATTATGTGCCAAAGAAAAAAAATTTAGGGAGAATGATTTACAGGAATGGTACTGATATTTTTGGTTGTTTACACACAGTTGTGAGAAAATCTTAAATGTATTGACGATAACAAAAGATTAAAAAAAGAAAGCATAATTCAAGCAGAAAAAATGACTTCTTCTGTATCAGCAGAAAGTAGATAAAAACAAACAAGAGCAAAGTCTAGAAGATGCTGTAAAAATCTTAAAAAATTTTGTTAAAATATTTGTATCAGATAAAATAAAGATGGACGGTCTTCCTGACATTGACAATTTCAAGTGTAAAGATGAAATCTTGAAAATTACCCCTATAATATGGAATTTTATTTTCAGAATTGGTTCTACTGATAATTAAGAGAAAGTGCCGAAGAAGTCACAATTTACTTGGAATTCACATTATTCTGAACCTCTTTTCAATATGTTCAGAATGATGCAACGTTTGTACATATTGAGTTGTATTTTTCATTTACAGAATTCCCAGTGTGTATAACCTGTGCATTTATTATATACAGACATAGCTGATAAGTTTTCTAATTCATCTAGCTCATTTCTTTCCATTAATGATAGATAAGGGGCTGGAATATCAAAGGACTCTCTCAGAAGATACCTTACTAATAGGTGTAGAGAATTAGAACAAAAAAAGAGGTATATTTTATCAGATAGTTTTATTGTAACCTCATTTGATAACCTTGATAAAAACCAGGCTTACTCTGTAGTATGGGCTTGAAAAGATAGAAGTGGCTTCCATGTAACCACAATACATACTGTGGTTCCAAAGCCCAGTCAAAAAATTAATATGTTTGATGACTCCAATCTGATTTCAAATCTTAATCAGACCAACATCGAACATGACATATCTGAAGTTAAAAATTCCCGAGACCGTAAACTGGAAAAAGACATTAGACATTATTCAGAAACTTGTAAATCCAGAAGACAAATTTGGGCTCCCACCAGTAAAACAGCAGAATAAGTTTTTTAACATGTCACCATCAGATTTAGATGAAACATCTGCAGAGATATCAGAATGGGGTGAATTCTATACAACTGTAACAAAATATGGATTTTCAAAAAAGAAAAAATTATTTTACCAGGTATTAAAACCTTTTCTTCTAATCCAGTTGAAACCACTGAAAAATCAGATATTTCTTCAGTAGCCATTCTGGATTTGACAGCAAAGAAACAGTATTAAAGGTTTTGAATATTTTAAATGATAAATTTCAAGTTGGTCAGTTGACTAATTTTGTTGTTGTTATAGGTGACGGGAAAAGTTACGATCATATCATCAAACTTAAATCAGAATATGGGAAAAACATGGATTGGGTACTTGCCTACCCTGGTGATTTGCATATAATAAAAAAAATGTCCTTCCCATATTTGTCAAGATTTATTTTGATGCTGGATTGAAGCAATTTGCTACTAAACATCATCATGGAGCTACGTTAAAAGTTTTAACTGAGTGTAGCAAGTTTGCAATAACTAATAGGTTTTTTATACAAGCTTGGGAAGCAGTTATGAGACATCAGGTGAAATCCTTTTTTTCAATACAAATCATGTGAATCACCTTATGATATTCAAGTTTCAGATTTAATATTAGATACTATTTCAGATATGTTATTAGATGAAGGAGAAGATGATGTCTGGGGGAAAAAAAGGAGATTTTTACTTTTTTTACAGATGATTTATTAGAAGAATATAACACTTGGCGTCATGAGAACTCCTCAGGCAATCAAACTTTTGCTTTTTGGGACAATTTTGTATATTTAGATTTTATGGCTTATCTTGGTTTGTTTTTCTCTATATGTAGTAGAAACTGGCACTTTGGCGTTTGGATTGGAGGGAAATATGGCGGACGATACAATGGAATTGATGATTACAGAAGTTTGTGCATTATTTGGATTAGAAATGTTAAAATTTGAGCAAAGAGAAATTGGCAGATCACTTTTAGCGAGAAGAGACTGTATGGCTGTATTACCAACAGGATTTGGAAAGTCACTCTCGTATCAGATTTACCTTTCTTTGATACGGAGGATGAAAGCTGAGCCTGAACCCACCGAAGTGTTCACTCCAGAACTCAACAATTTAGAGAAGCGTGACGTTGAGGAGAAAATGTTTGTCTGTTGTCCACTTGTATCACTTGAACGACCAAGTAAAGAGTCTGGAAACTGTACCTGGATTGATTGATTGATTGTTGGTTGCTTAACGTCCAGTGGCAAATATTTCATGTATATTCAGGACGAGAAAAAATTAACAATAAATACAATAGGTAGGTTCTGTAACAGGGGCGTCCGGGATTAAGGTCGGAGAAATTTAGACTGCCACGGGAAATGAGGGTATATTGGATAGGGACAGAAATTTAGCCTTGCAACAAGTCACCTACGGACCCCTCAAAAAGTTTTTGCAAGGGTTCTTAACGTGCATAGAGCGTGGTACTCTCTTTACACGAGGCATCGGATTTAACGTCCCCATTCTGACCGGACGTGGCTGCAAAAGACCAGTGGTGACCATACTTCTATTCCCCAGTCACCCTTAGGGGGGGGTTCCTGGATTGAAGTCAGCTTTCAAAGGTATCAGCACATACATACACGTATCTTTATATTAATTTTCAATATCAAGTTCTACTCACCGAAAAAGTTTTACGAATCGGATTCTACATCAAGCCTCTCGTGTTACCAAAAAGCCTGGTTTAGTTTATGCAATAAATCAGTATTAGTTGTAAAATGTGTATATTGGCGGATACATACATGACATATGGCTAGTATATATAGACTACATGTATAAATAAAAAAGAATATGTGGTAGGATTGTCAATGAGAAAAAAATCTACACAAGAGACAAAATGACACAGAAATGAACAACTATTGGTCACCATACGGCCTTCAACAATGTCAATGAGCAAAGCCCATACCGCATAGTCAGCTATAAAAGGCCCCTAAATGACAAATGTAAGGCAATTCAAACGAACGTTATTTAGGAACAAAAAAAATGAACGAAAAACAAATATGTAACACAATATTAAACATGTAAACGTAATCCCAACCCTCCCCCTAACCTTGGACAGTGGTGTAACAGTACAAATAAGAACGAACTATAAAAATTAGTTGAAAAAGGCTTTAGTCATCAGATGGATACAAATAGAAATACATCTTACACAAACACAGCGTGGACATGACTTGGTACTTGTACATGTATATCCCAACAACAAAAAGACACTAAGTACAGATCTTAGAGTACTCGCAGTAACTGACAGCTAGTTCAAAGCCACTACAACTAGTCCATATAAGAATAAGATGTAGATATAGTCTGATTGACAATTCAGTGAGACAACTCTCCACCAAAAAATCAAATGACATTGAAGTTAACAACCAAAGGTTATATTGACAACACACCGCCTTCAATACCACATTGCTAGATTTAAAATGAAATTAAATGTACACTGTAACAAATGTAAAAGTTTTCAAATTCAGATAAACTAATCACCTGATCTACATGTATGTACAAAAGAAATAAACAAAAACGAATGATTATTCATCACACAAATGTTTAAATGCCATGTCATGCTCATGATGTATAAATATTGGTTTCGTGTGTGGTGCACATACATTTCTTTTGTGGGAAATTAAAAAGAATTCAAAGTGGTTTTTCCTTTCTCAATTTTGCAACTCTGGAGAAGGTGATCAACAGATAAAAAACGGATTAATTGACGTCATATCTGCATCTCCTGAGACAATGGTTGGCGATCCTTATTGGAGTTCACAACTCCAGCAGCTTTCAGTAGGATTGATAGTTTTAGATGAATTTCAATATACAAGGTAATAGGACGTGCGGCTGGAATATGTAACCTTTTCAAGCTTCAAAATAGGTCGAGACAAATTATAGTAATATATGATTAGGTTAATAAAGTTTCCATAACTTCTTCGTCTGTCCCCTTTTGTGGTGTTCTTGGCTGTGTTCCTTTCTGTTGACACTTTGGTATAACACATGCATGACAACCAAACAATATGGGAAATTATAACATTTTACCTACGCAATATATGAAAAGGTATTGTGCCCCCTCCCTGCTTATTCTAGTATTGAGGTATTATGATTATAAATGTGTTTCTGACAGGATGCCTACAATCTTCAGAGTGGAAGTACATTTTACAAATGTTGTATAATGAACATCAAAAACATTGCACAACTATAATTAATACTAAAAAAGAATAGAGTGGGGCACAATTATTTGTCATGTTTATTGTGTGATGATTTTTGTGAAAATTTTGTAAAACAACTTTATTTTGCAGGTGAGGTGATGAAGAGACAGATGAGAAGGAAGCATTTCGGAAGTGGTTTAGATACATAGAAGAGATGAGAGCAATGTTTCCAAATGCTACTGCATATTTATTCTTGGAAATCTCATGAATACCATGATTGCTGTTTCTTTTTTTTTAAATGAATACAACATTTTCAAAATTGACAAGAAAGTTGACTTTTGGTGTGGCCATGGTTTGATTGTAGGTGTAATACCACCATTGATTTTCCCCTATTAGTCTTTGTTAAATTTGCACTTTTCAAAAAATTGTGCAGAATTTATCTTTGTTTCAAATAAAGAAATACTTGGCATGAGTAAAGTTTGATCCTGTCCAGTACTATAGAAAAAATTTCACATAACATTTCATTGCATATAAGAAATTAACCATCACTGGAAGTTAACCAATCAAATTTTCCCCCTTTTTTAACCTGTATACAAGCTTTAGTAACCATATAACCTCAAGTTTCCAAAATATTCTATAGAAACCCCAAATAAAAAAATAATGGTGCTTTGAAATACCCAAGATATATGTTTATGACCCAGAAATGTTTTACTGCAATGAAATGTAGGATCAATTACCTACAACTGTCAAATTCAAGGGAATATTTTTTTTCGACCTATTTTCGTATGCAACCGGATGTGACGTACTATGATTTGGTGGTATTACACCTAAAGAAGACTTTTTTGTTAAATAAACTGAATGTGACTTTTTTCCTTTGTTATACTGGTTATTTCAAGCATTCCTGTCAAGTTTTGTCATAATCAGTTCAATAGTTTGAGAAAAATCTAGTATAATGTAAGATGACATCTGCAGCGATTCGAGCTAAATTTCTTCGAAAAATCCAAACCAAGCCGCATCATGATAGAATATAGTGTGGACCAATAAATGATCAAATATTTATCTCATCTGCCTACAAACAGTTGAATATGATACAAAAGATGACTTTAGGATGATAAATACTACCAATGGACCTCTTTGTCTTCCTTATAAGGTCTCTTCTGGTCCATTTATACCTCTCATTTCCTCAAAATTTCTACTTTATAGGCCAATAAATAAAAATTTTGGGGTAACTTTCACTCATTTATGATAGAAATGTTATAATAAATGATTAATTGAAGTATTCAAGCTGAATGAACTATCCGTATAAAAGTTTACTGTCTCCAAGGAGGTTTCAATAAGTCCTTACGTAAAACTTAAATTTACGCCGCGTTCCAGAGAGGGACATAAAAAGCTTCTCTTTTGGTGAATAATTTGTTGTTACTGCTTTAAAAATAATTTCATTTACTTAAAACTATATATTTATTAAAGTATTTCTTAGGAAAATTTTTTCTAGTATAGCAGAATATAAGAAAAAAGGAGAAAAAGCTCCCCAAAACTCTAAGTATGGCTTATTCTGTCAACTAATATTCATGGTAAAGTCCTATTTCAAGGAAATTTTCTCATAAAATGTGTTTTGGAGACTCAATCCACTCAGAATATTTCATTATTAGTAATATTTCACTTAAATAGCAAGAAATTTTAACACATGAGAGTACTCACAAGGTCAAAGGTGCATGTACAGCTTCCTATATTAGGTGTAATACCACCATTGATTTTCCCCTATTAGTCTTTGTTAAATTTGCACTTTTCAAAAAATTGTGCAGAATTTATCTTTGTTTCAAATAAAGAAATACTTGGCATGAGTAAAGTTTGATCCTGTCCAGTACTATAGAAAAAATTTCACATAACATTTCATTGCATATAAGAAAATAACCATCACTGGAAGTTAACCAATCAAATTTTCCCCCTTTTTTAACCTGTATACAAGCTTTAGTAACCATATAACCTCAAGTTTCCAAAATATTCTATAGAAACCCCAAATAAAAAAATAATGGTGCTTTGAAATACCCAAGATATATGTTTATGACCCAGAAATGTTTTACTGCAATGAAATGTAGGATCAATTACCTACAACTGTCAAATTCAAGGGAATATTTTTTTTCGACCTATTTTTGTATGCAACCGGATGTGACGTACTATGATTTGGTGGTATTACACCTAAAGAAGACTTTTTTGTTAAATAAACTGAATGTGACTTTTTTCCTTTGTTATACTGGTTATTTCAAGCATTCCTGTCAAGTTTTGTCATAATCAGTTCAATAGTTTGAGAAAAATCTAGTATAATGTAAGATGACATCTGCAGCGATTCGAGCTAAATTTCTTCGAAAAATCCAAACCAAGCCGCATCATGATAGAATATAGTGTGGACCAATAAATGATCAAATATTTATCTCATCTGCCTACAAACAGTTGAATATGATACAAAAGATGACTTTAGGATGATAAATACTACCAATGGACCTCTTTGTCTTCCTTATAAGGTCTCTTCTGGTCCATTTATACCTCTCATTTCCTCAAAATTTCTACTTTATAGGCCAATAAATAAAAATTTTGGGGTAACTTTCACTCATTTATGATAGAAATGTTATAATAAATGATTAATTGAAGTATTCAAGCTGAATGAACTATCCGTATAAAAGTTTACTGTCTCCAAGGAGGTTTCAATAAGTCCTTACGTAAAACTTAAATTTACGCCGCGTTCCAGAGAGGGACATAAAAAGCTTCTCTTTTGGTGAATAATTTGTTGTTACTGCTTTAAAAATAATTTCATTTACTTAAAACTATATATTTATTAAAGTATTTCTTAGGAAAATTTTTTCTAGTATAGCAGAATATAAGAAAAAAGGAGAAAAAGCTCCCCAAAACTCTAAGTATGGCTTATTCTGTCAACTAATATTCATGGTAAAGTCCTATTTCAAGGAAATTTTCTCATAAAATGTGTTTTGGAGACTCAATCCACTCAGAATATTTCATTATTAGTAATATTTCACTTAAATAGCAAGAAATTTTAACACATGAGAGTACTCACAAGGTCAAAGGTGCATGTACAGCTTCCTATATTAGGTGTAATACCACCATTGATTTTCCCCTATTAGTCTTTGTTAAATTTGCACTTTTCAAAAAATTGTGCAGAATTTATCTTTGTTTCAAATAAAGAAATACTTGGCATGAGTAAAGTTTGATCCTGTCCAGTACTATAGAAAAAATTTCACATAACATTTCATTGCATATAAGAAAATAACCATCACTGGAAGTTAACCAATCAAATTTTCCCCCTTTTTTAACCTGTATACAAGCTTTAGTAACCATATAACCTCAAGTTTCCAAAATATTCTATAGAAACCCCAAATAAAAAAATAATGGTGCTTTGAAATACCCAAGATATATGTTTATGACCCAGAAATGTTTTACTGCAATGAAATGTAGGATCAATTACCTACAACTGTCAAATTCAAGGGAATATTTTTTTTCGACCTATTTTTGTATGCAACCGGATGTGACGTACTATGATTTGGTGGTATTACACCTAAAGAAGACTTTTTTGTTAAATAAACTGAATGTGACTTTTTTCCTTTGTTATACTGGTTATTTCAAGCATTCCTGTCAAGTTTTGTCATAATCAGTTCAATAGTTTGAGAAAAATCTAGTATAATGTAAGATGACATCTGCAGCGATTCGAGCTAAATTTCTTCGAAAAATCCAAACCAAGCCGCATCATGATAGAATATAGTGTGGACCAATAAATGATCAAATATTTATCTCATCTGCCTACAAACAGTTGAATATGATACAAAAGATGACTTTAGGATGATAAATACTACCAATGGACCTCTTTGTCTTCCTTATAAGGTCTCTTCTGGTCCATTTATACCTCTCATTTCCTCAAAATTTCTACTTTATAGGCCAATAAATAAAAATTTTGGGGTAACTTTCACTCATTTATGATAGAAATGTTATAATAAATGATTAATTGAAGTATTCAAGCTGAATGAACTATCCGTATAAAAGTTTACTGTCTCCAAGGAGGTTTCAATAAGTCCTTACGTAAAACTTAAATTTACGCCGCGTTCCAGAGAGGGACATAAAAAGCTTCTCTTTTGGTGAATAATTTGTTGTTACTGCTTTAAAAATAATTTCATTTACTTAAAACTATATATTTATTAAAGTATTTCTTAGGAAAATTTTTTCTAGTATAGCAGAATATAAGAAAAAAGGAGAAAAAGCTCCCCAAAACTCTAAGTATGGCTTATTCTGTCAACTAATATTCATGGTAAAGTCCTATTTCAAGGAAATTTTCTCATAAAATGTGTTTTGGAGACTCAATCCACTCAGAATATTTCATTATTAGTAATATTTCACTTAAATAGCAAGAAATTTTAACACATGAGAGTACTCACAAGGTCAAAGGTGCATGTACAGCTTCCTATATTAGGTGTAATACCACCATTGATTTTCCCCTATTAGTCTTTGTTAAATTTGCACTTTTCAAAAAATTGTGCAGAATTTATCTTTGTTTCAAATAAAGAAATACTTGGCATGAGTAAAGTTTGATCCTGTCCAGTACTATAGAAAAAATTTCACATAACATTTCATTGCATATAAGAAAATAACCATCACTGGAAGTTAACCAATCAAATTTTCCCCCTTTTTTAACCTGTATACAAGCTTTAGTAACCATATAACCTCAAGTTTCCAAAATATTCTATAGAAACCCCAAATAAAAAAATAATGGTGCTTTGAAATACCCAAGATATATGTTTATGACCCAGAAATGTTTTACTGCAATGAAATGTAGGATCAATTACCTACAACTGTCAAATTCAAGGGAATATTTTTTTTCGACCTATTTTCGTATGCAACCGGATGTGACGTACTATGATTTGGTGGTATTACACCTGTATGTCATTTCTGCTATTTTTTTTTATTAGAAATGAGCTTATTTTAAGAAAGAAACAGTTATTACAGGAAAGATAACACCTTTGTCAACCAAATACAACTTTATTTCCATCCGTCCTTGTAGTTTTTTTTTGATGCGCCAATCTCTTGAAGTTGAACATTCACACGCTATCTTTGAATGTCGCCCGTTACCATGGTAACCACGTGGGATGATAAAAATAAGTTCTGGGTATGATTATATAGTTATCAAAGGTACCAGGATTATAATTTATTACGCCAGACGCGCGTTTCGTCTACATGAGACTTATCAGTGACGCTCAGATCAAACTAGTTATTAAGCCAAACAAGTACATAGTTGAATAGCACTGAGGACCCATAATTCCAAAAAGTTGTGCCAAATACGGCTAAGGTAATTTATTCCTGGGATAAGAAAATCCTAAGTTTTTCAAAAAATTCAAAGTTTTGTAACGTTTCTCAGACTTAAATTCTAAATTATTTCAAATTTCAATTATTTTTTTATGAATAAATAGCTGATTTACTCTGGAACAGCATTAACCTACCTGTGAACCAAATCAATCACTGATGATGGTATTGATGTGTATAGTTTTTTTAGCTTCTGGAAGATTGTATAAACAATATAATAGAGACAGAATGTCGAGTTGTTTTGAAACAAAACAAATGGCAAGCCACCGAGGTCACAAGACCAACAACGAAAACCAAAAAAAAAAGAAAAAAAATGATGGCAAATTTGACAACTACAAATTTGACAAACATGGATTTCTGCAACTCCTAAACTCAAAGCCTAAAGGGTCTTATGTTAACTGGACACAGTTGGTCCCTCATTACAACATGTTTATGCATTTTTGCGTGCGTCTATTACTTTTTCAAAAATCGCACCTTTTTTTCTCATATACTGGTAACCCAACACTCACACACTATTATATAAAGCTAAACCTGTTACTTATCAAACGAATGGTCTACTTCAATATTCACATTGATAGTTTCCCTGTGTCTTTTGCGGCTGAATTGGATGAAAAAAACGAACTGCTAGAAGAGCTTCACAATAACACTCTCTTACGGTGTCACTGTTCGACATGTGAGATATTTGTTAACTTTTATCAATTTTGTTCTTAAGAATATTTTAAGAATACACACGCATACAAATCCGGGTCTAATTTTCCGATGTAAATGTATTAACTTTATGAGTTGAGGATTGCTTAATAGTTTTGTGATATATTTTTTTGATAATGCGAACTGTCATAGAAACGATGGAATGATCAGGCTGATTAATATTCTGGTAAAGATTTTGGTCACAAGTTAATTCCAGAGAAAGTAACAACAAACATGAATAAAGGGAAGAAGAACACAAAATTTTTTATGTCAATGATAAAACCGAAAAACAATCTAATATGGATACTCCTTCTCGTCCAGTATACACAAAAGTAATGCTTCCCGAAGTCTAGAAGGGTCATTAACAGATTAGAGCATAGTATTAGAACAATACGGATTAACGCAGGCAAAATTCACAGAATAAAGTGCAAAGAAAAAAAGCATATGCGAAAAAATGGGGTGCTGAAATATAAAAATAAGAATAAAGTAAAATCATTAATGATCTAAAAAATTAAAGAATACAGAAATGAAGGACCCCTATCCAGACCCTCACCAGATGAATCAATAAAAAAAAGAGATGGTGTAAGCCTCAATTAGAGAGTAATCATAGAGTAATAGTACACATTTCAGAAAACATGAATGTAGAAAGAAAGGCACAATCTTTTAAGGCAACTTTAAAAAGTAGGACAGGTTGATTACAGGGAGGGTCTGAATTTTTATGTTTTCCTCGTCCAAAATTATGAAACTCATACACATTGCTGAGAACCAACACTCACAGGCAGAATTCAAATTTGGGTAGCGAGTCATTTATCGTTCAAGAGTTATGCCCCTTTTTGACTTCGAAAAATAGCAAAACTTGACAACGGGCATCTGTGTCCTCAGAAACATTCTTCTTTTATTTGGGTTAGTATGTGCATTGCGAAACACTAATTGTCCTCAGTAGTGCTAAAACAAAACATGCAAAATAAAGCTAAAAGTTTGTTTTATTCTTGTTGCTACATGTATTGAGCAAATTATGAATGCAAGTTTTCTTGATATATAATTTACGTGCACAATAAACTAAAGTAACAAGTTCATAATGAAGTTCATTTAAAATATATATATATATATATATATATATATTTTTGTAGAATTCTGATTGGTGTGACCTGCATGAATGCCAGCTAGAAAATGAAGCATGTACAAATGATAAATATGCACTTTTTTACACATAGGAACTATAGATGTCAATGACTTGCTAGATGCAAGTGCATATGAGTGGATGAATTCACAATTTTGTGTAAATCATGTAAATTGTTTTTGGAAAAATGGAAAACCGTTTACAGCATTCTACAGTACCATGAAGTGATGTTGGGATTAATCTGATTGATTGATTGATTGTTGGTTGCTTAACGTCCAGTGGCAAATATTTCATGCATATTCAGGACGAGAACAAGTTCACAATAAATACAATAGGTAGGTTCTATAATAGATTAAGGGGTTAAGGTCGGAGAAATTTAGACTGCCACGGGAAATGAGGGTATATTGGATAGGGACAGAAATTTAGCCTTCCAACAGGTCACCTACGGACCCCTCAAAGAGTTGTTGCAAGGGTTCTTAACGTGCAAAGAGCGTGGCACTCTCTTTACACGAGGCATCGGATTTAACGTCCCCATTCTGACCGGACGTGGCTGCAAATTTGTACATCCCGCACAGCCAAACGGACGCCCCACTTTAGCACGGGTTTTACTGCCGGTCGGAGGAAGACCAATGGGGATTAATCTGGACAAGATGCAAATTGTACATGTGCATTGAATAAATTGCAAACTTGTAATTCATTTGTAATTTGTTAGAACGATCACACAACTTGATGACTGTGAATAACTTGGATAATCATGATAATCATAACTATTCATTTGAAATAGCTACATGTATAGCAATTCGGAATGATAAGAATTCAAAGTATCAGTGAATAATGTAGTGCATCATATCCGAATCTGATTAATGTTTTGGATAAATATTATTTTAAAATATCAATTTTGGAATAATAAGAATTCATAGATTCAGTAAATATTAATTATATCAAAGTGCATCACATCTGAATTATATATATATATCAATTTTACACAAATTTTCTTTTGTAGAAAAAGGTAGATTAAAACTGCACCTCTTCATACTGTAAACGACAAATTTATTTTCCGTTTACCTGTGTGACGTACGAAAAATTAATGTCACTTATTGTCCTGTGACTTGCTGTCCCACAGTCTTTAACAGTATGTTTAAACTGGATTTCTGTCACTTTGGCCTTCTTTCGACGGGCTAGATGTTGGTATTGTGTATATCATTGCTGGATGTACATATGTGAAATTTATTATTATCTTATATTATCATATTTATGTATTGAGATAATAATAGAATTTGAATCATTATTCAAATAATGTAATTCTTATTAGGTAGAATCACAAAAATTCTTGAACTCCGAGGAAAATTCACAAAAGGAAAGTCCTTAATCAAATGGAAAAAAACAAAAGCTCAAACTCATCAAATGAATTGATAACAATTGTCACATTCCTGACTTAGTACATGCATTTTTCTTATGTAGAAAATGTTGGACAAGACTGGCATGCTGTATTTGGCTGCAGGCATAAAGATGTATATAATCCAAGTAGACTTAAAACTATTTAATGGCGATTGGCAATACACAATATACAATGCATGTCTTATCATAGCACGTATATCTCATTAACATAATGAGGTCGTGTTGCTGGTGGATATATATTGATGGAGATCTGGTGATGGCTGGAAGCAGGCACGTAAAGATCTCATCCAGTTTCTGCATGTATTGTTCATTTGAACATCAATCCGGACGTAACCACGATCTATACCCTTATCATCCTTAAACGCTCTCTTTACCATCTTCATCTTTCCATCTAATATCTTAACATGAAGAACTTGTAAAATCAAAGTTTCTTTTATATGCACTCTGGTCACTTTGGTCAAACAGTTTTTAATTTATAATTTACCGTTCCGTTGTATGAATTGGTATCTGTGTTGGTTCATAGATTTATCAACTCAGATGATTAGAACATATCCATATACATTGTATTCAATCGAATAATGTATGCCTACGTTAATACGTAAGGAATAAACATTAATGATAATAAGCGATCACATGTAACATTAAAATGAAGATAACATAACTTCAAAATTGATTGATGTTTCCATTGAAACATCTCTAATAATAAGCATGATATGACCTAAGTGAGTTAACAAACCTATTAACTAGCTGTCTACACTTTGTTATCTAATAGCACGGCATCAACTCATTTCGTAAAATATACATTGGTTGAAGAGGAATATCATGTTGCTTATTTAAATTTTTTTTTATATATCTCTCAGTCATTTGGCTTAATTCTCAAAACCATTTGTATATTGTACAAATTACAATGGCATTGGAAGGGTTTTTTGCATCAATTCTATTACATAATTCCATTAATCCGCGATCGATCACCACTGAACGACTAGTCCAAACACAATTTGGTGGATTTTAGGTTAAATTGTCGAAGTTGATTGTTTTGATAGGCATAACTTGACTGTCTAGAGCTCTAGAAAAGGTAAAGGAATATCCAGTAGGGATATAGTCCAAGTCTTGCTCGACCTTACAAACATGTTTTATGTCCAGGACATCACCACAACATGTTACAATCAAAAACAACAAAACAAGGTTCTGAAACAGCATGGTGTTTTTGAGTGGGAAACATACTGAATATTAATCTTGCAACGATTCCTAGGAAAAAGCCTGACATGAAAATGTATTGCGAATGGCTTTTGAGGTACTGAGTTATCTCCAATCAACGTCACAAAGTGTTCATTTAATTATTCAAAATATAGTTTTTTGTTTAACGTCGAACCTGGGTAATTTCAGTTAGTATGTACGAAAAGCTTTAGTTTTTTTATACGACCGCAAAAAAATTTTTGTGGTCGTATATTGGTATGACGTTGGCATCGTCGTCGTCGTCGTCGTCGTCTGGCGTCGTCCGAAGACACATTGGTTTTCGCACTCTAACTTTAGTTTAAGTGAATGGATCTCTATGAAATTTTACCACACGGTTCAATACCACAAAAGGAAGGTTGGGATTGATTTTGGGGGTTATGGTACCAACAGTAAAGGAATTAGGGGCCAAAAATAAGCATTTTTGTAACTTCCAGACATAACTTGTGTGTTAGTGTATGGATCTCTCTGACATTGTACCACAAGGTTCCATATCACAAAAGGAATGCTGGGATTGATTTTGGGGGTAATTGCCTCAAAATTTTAGGAATTAGGGGCAAAAAACAAGCATTTTTCTAGTTTCAGGACAATAACTTGTGTGTAAGTGTATGGGTCTTTCTGAAATTGTACTACAAGGTTCCATATCACAAAGGGAAAGCTGGGTTTGAGTTTGGGGGTAATTGCCCTAAACGTTTAGGAATTTGGGGCCAAAAAGGGGCCAAAAAACACATTTTTCTAGTTTCCAGACAATAACTTGTGTTCAAGTGTATGGATCTCTCTGAAATTGTACTGCAAGGTACCATACCACAAAGGGAAGGCTGGGATTGAGTTTGGGGGTGATGAATCATAAGGGGGTTCAAAAAATTTGGGGGGGGGATTTTTTTTTTGTTCCTTTTTTTTCTTTTTTTCCTTTTTTTTTTCTTTTAAAATTTTCCATTTTAAGTTGGTTATTTCTGATTTATATTTAAAAGCAAATAATAATGATATGGTAGGAGATGCACACCAAACAGGATGTATAAATTATTATATAATAAGTATTGTGCAATAGCAAGAAATTTTCAATTGCACAGTATTGCACAATAGCAAGAAATCTTCAATTGCACAGTATTGCACAATAGCAAGAAATCTTCAATTGCGCAGTATTGGGCAATAGCAAGAAATATCCAATAGCACAATATTGCGCAATAGCAAGAAATTGTCAATTGTACAGTATTGCGCAATAGCAAGAAATATTTAATTGCACAGTATTGTGCAAAAGAAGATACTTCGTATAAATTGCTTATTTCTTGACCAATTTCAATGGGGTTTTATTCTTGAATTCTTGGGGTTCTTATGCTGAATCTAACTGTGTATTTAGTTTTTGGATTTTGGGCCCCGTTTTTAAATTGGTCCACATTGAGGTCCAAAGGGTCCAAAATTAAACTTTGTTTGATTTCATCAAAAATTGAATTATTGGGGTTCTTTGATATGCCGAATCTAACCGTGTATTTAGATTCTTAATTTTTGGTTCCGTTTTCAAATTGGTCTACATTAAGGTCCAAAGGGTCCAAAATTAAACTTAGTTTGATTTTAACAAAAATTGAATTCTTAGGGTTCTTTGATATGCTGAATCTAAACATGTATTTAGATTTTTGATTATGGGCCCAGTTTTCAAGTTGGTCCAAATCGGGGTCCAAAATTAAACTTTGTTTGATTTCAACAAAAATTGAATATATGGGGTTCTTTGATATGCTGAATCTAACCATGTATTTAGATTTTTGATTTTTGGGCCCCGTTATCAACTTTGTCCACATTGAGGTCAAAAGGGTCCAAAATTAAACTTTGTTTTGATTTCATCAAAAATTGAATTCTTGGGGTTCTTTGATATGCTGAATCTAACCATGTATTTAGATTTTGGATATTGGACCATAATAGGTGAATGTCCAATTTAAAATTTTTAAGTTCTTAGACCACATTCATTCTGTGTCAGAAACCTATGCTGTGTCAAATATTTAATCACAATCCAAATGCAAAGCTGTATCAAGCTTGAATGTTGTGTCCATACTTGCCCCAACTGTTCAGGGTTCGACCTCTGCGGTCGTATCAAGCTGCGCCCTGCGGAGCATTTTATTCCCAATTTGAACAATAATCTATGGTTTATTGCTCAATGCACGAATTTTTATATATTGATTTTAAACTGTTTAGAGAGCGACAACTCTTGTTATTCATGTATCAAATTGCATCCAATATTGACGTAGTTATTTCCCTTGTGTCCCCAAGGGTGACTGGGGAATAGAAATATGGTCACTTGGTCTTCTTCCGACCGGCAGTAAAACGCTTGCCGAAGTGGGGCGTCCGTTTGGCTGTGCGGGATGTATCAAGTTTGCAGCCACGTCCGGTCAGAATGGGGACGTTAAATCCGATGCCTCGTGTAAAGAGAGTGCCACGCTCTTTGCACGTTAAGAACCCTTGCAACAACTCGCTGAGGGGTCCGTAGGTGGCCTGTTGCAAGGCGAAATTTCTCTCCCTATCCAATATAACCCTCATTTTCAAGTGGCAGTCCAAATTTCCCCGACCATCAACCCGGATGGCCTCTATTATTACACAACCTACCTATTGTATTTATTGTTAACTTGTTCTCGTCCTGAACATGCATGAAATGTTTGCCACTGGACGTTAAGCAACCGACAATCAATCAATCCTTGCCTATTTGAAAAGGCATGTTTATCATCAGGAATTTCTATCAGTTACGATTTCTGGTCAAAGTCATTCAATTCAACTTTTGCTTATTCATGACTTCCTAAAATGTTGAAGAAACGATTTAAAAGGACTCGTCTCCAAAGGAAATTTTTCTCATTTTTAAGTTCAAATGTTTCTTGATTTGATCCTAGTGTGTGTTTAATTGTCGTTGCCCCTGTTTTTTACCTCGTGTACCTCGTGGTAGGTGGGTTTGGGCTGTCTTTTCCCATTGATGGCGTTTCAGACGTTAATTTTCAGATTTTTGTTAATTGTCTATATTCATACTTTTGTTTTGTCGGATTCTGTAACTTTCTAGTTTTATATTGAAGTTTTCAGGCCATGATAAAGTTAAATTTGCTCTAGCATGGTAAAATCGTGGGCGCCGCTATTACGCCGGAAGTTCAATTGAATTTACCACAACTTAAAAAATAAGAAAAAGATTTTAATAAATATTCAAATTTTAAAAGCATTCAAATATAACACATTTATCCTTGATAAATTATAGAAATGAATGAAGTGAAATTACATTTGATTTGATATTTTATTTTTTAAATAAACATAAATTAAAGTCTTACTTAACTCCAGTGAAACAATTTTCTATGTTTTTCCTCAGTCTTACTAGTAAAACATAGAAGACAAGCTTTGTGGAACTTTCCTAAATCCATCTTTTGATATTTCGGCATATGTGTATCTTCAACATCATTTAAATCTGAAATATACATTTCAATAAACCGAATGTTCATTGTAAATGTCTGGCAATGGTGAAGGTAATCCCCGTTTCTGTTGAAGAATGCGTTTTTTGATACACACTATAGAAAAGTCAAACTGTGAAGTCTACGATATACATATCACCCAGTCCACCATACGATGCGATGCGATGCGGACTTTGCTATCTATAAATACTCTTCAATATGGCAGACGATGCTCTTGTCCCGTTCGAATTGTTAATATTTTTTGGATCTTTGGCTCGACGATGACAGTGAACTGATTATTTCTCACAACACGACCTCTACAACAATCTTACTTGCACTTTTGAAACTAAAGAATAGAACTTGCATACCCATAATTCAGAACACACAGTTCCCAAATTTCTTGAGGATTTTGTTAGTTTAAACATATTTATTAAAAGTGGATTGGGAAACAAGTTTTGCAACTTATATTAATCCCTTTCCACTTTGCGGGTGCGAGTGCTGCCTTGTAGCGGCATTAGCCTGCTCTTTTTCGAAATATTAGCTTGCTCTTTTTCGAAATCTACAAGGGTTTGTTACTCATTAAAGAGTCAGTTGAGCAGAATTTTATGAGATTTTACAGCGCATAACAACCGATTTGATTAGTATGCATGGCGGTGGAGTTGAACAAACACCACCTCAAAAACAGCTGTTGGCGATCTTGTGTCATTTAGCAAATCAGGAGTCTATAAGGCAATAAGGCCATTGTTTTGGACTTTTAATTTAGGAGAATCAACTGTCCATGGTATTTTGCGCAGAGTGTCATTAGCGTTGAACAACGTTTGGGTCATGCAAGACATAATTTATAATAATCTGTAATAGTGTTTATAAAAACATTAACATATCTGTGCATTAACTTTTCTGTAATAAAGCTTATGAAAATAATGGTATTAATTATTTTTGGAGTGTTAAAAATTCTTAAAAATTTTAGATAAAATACATGATGTTGATGATTTATTTCAATTCTGTTGCCAGTTATGATTTGTCTACTTTCTACTCTACACTTCCACACAATCTAATTAAGAAAAAGTTTTCTTATTTAATAAAATGGTCTTTCGAAAAATCTCGTAAATTTATTTGATGTTACTCGTTTAAAGCCTTTTCTGTAACGAAAAAGGAAAGTATTCTAGATACACTTACTGGAAATGTAAGGATATGATTGAAGCTTTGAATTTTCTCCTAGATAACATATATATGTACGTTTCGGAGATAAAGTGTATCGTCAGGTAGTAGGTATTCATATGGGCACTAACTGCGCCCCTTTAATAGCAGATTTATTTCTGTATTGCTATTTGCTCAGTTTATAATCAAACTCAGTAGAGACACATCATTTTTACATTTGGTTGATACATTCAACAATACCTACCGTTATTTGGATGATATTTTTTCGTTGAATAATCCAGAGTTATTTAAATTTACTTCCAAAATTTAACCAAAAGAACTTACTTCAACTAAATCCAACATAAACAGCAGCAGTTGTCCTTTTCTAGGTTTAGACATTTCAATTTCTAAAGGTAAAACTCCATACTACAATTAACGACAATAGAGACGATATTTCATTCCCTATTGTTTCTTTTCCTTTTAAGACGGTGGTGTGCCTTTGGCTCCATCATATGGTGTTTATATATCCCGTTCGGTATGCCCATGTGTGTAGTGATATCATAGATTTAAACGAACGTAATCAATGCATCACTGGTAAATTATTCAGTCAGGGATTTCGTTACCATATATTACTTAAAACTTTTACTAAATTCTTTCTCAGATACAAAGATTTGATTAGTAAATTTGGCTGTACTTATTAAACTTCTTAAAACCTTCCTTAATGCCACAATCAGAACAAGGCCAGTTTTTCAAATTTAACCAACCTTCAGAAACTTCATCTTCATTACCGCCACCACCTATTGATTTAACTACAGGAAATTGGTCATTACCATCTTTACAAAGATCACAACCACTGCCAGCAACAGAAAGTAACATTGTGGATGGAATTATTCAGGAAAACCAGGCTGCACCATTGATTTTAATACCAGGGTGTTTTCACCTATCTAAGGTTTCAGCTTGTTATGGTTTATCACTTTTACCGTAAAATTTAGGATGTGTAATACAATTTTAATAAGTATAAGTTTATTAAGTACAGCCAATGGCTGCACCATTGATTTTATTTTACCTTCCGGAATATCCTGCGGTATCCACTCCATAATTAGCATTTCCAGTACGAAATATAATCATGCGAGACCGAGAGATTGAGGAAGAGGAAAATCTACTGCCTCAGTTGTTGGGTGCCAGTAACCTTCCTGCTACACAATCAGCTAACAGAGTGGAATGGTGTATCATTAAGTCAGGGCACTCCCCCAAATTCTTTATCATCATCATCGTCTTCGTTATCTGGGTGTTCTGCTGTGGGAGAGGTGAAGCAGTCAATATCGACCTTACTTGAAAACACAGCTGCTGAACATGCCAAGACATGGGAAAGTATTAGCCAGCTGCACACGGTACATATCACAAGTACAGGGATTACGATCAGTTATACGTGAACAGGGACAGGAGATAAGTAGGCTTAAGAACGAACGACCAAACAGAACTACCATCATAAACAGATCAAGAATCCAGCAAAGACGCCGGACGTCTACGTGACAAACCTTTGGACACCTACTACCACCTGCAAAGAAAAGAAAATGAGCATATATTGAAATAAATTTTTGGGTTAAATATTTTAAGTTAAAGGGAGTATCATGAAATTCATTCAAGATCACATAAGGGAAATTAAAGGAAATTTTTTAAATGTTGGTCAGTAAGATGGTGGTTTTATTCAAAAATTAGTATTTAAAAAAATAATCATAAATCAAGTTCATTTTTTTAATTGTTTTCACCTAAATTAAACATACCTTTTGGTTCAATCATTTTCTTCTAGATTCATCAGATTAATAGCATTTAGGTCTGAAAAATTAATTTTAGATTTAGCTATGTGTTACATATAGTAATGTTAAAGGGGTGGTAATTTATTATTGTGTATTTAATCATTTTATTTATTTAAAGTAAAAAAATATGATATGATAAATACTGGGATAATAGTAGTCGATTATGGTTGAACTGTGATAGAAAAGGAAATCCAAGAAATTTTAGAGATTATTTTTACTGTGCAAACTATTATAAGTTAAGAAATTATTGTTAAACTGATGCTTTTTTTTAGAAACGTACCTTTACTTTTTAAAACTTTACTTTATTAATTTATTTATGACTGGATTCTTGTCATAATGAGCTGGATAAAAATTTTGGTAACAACAACAAAATTTTGATATTTTGTAAGATAACTGTTTGCATGTAATTAATTTCGAAAAATGGGAAAGGCTTTTAAAGGATTAAACCTTACAGTGAGTAGTTTAATTCTAGTCCGTCCAATTTTTGGGGACACATATTTTAACAGGGGGTAATTGTGACAAGTTATCCCATGGCATATATTTTTTTATATTTCTTTTATGCTGTAAATATGTTTATTTTCTTGTTATAGATAAGATATATGTTAAAAATTGTTGATAATGTTATTCATTCTATATTAGTGCTAGGTTCCTATGATTATAGGACTATATTGTTTGTTTATTGGTCATAGAATCTAATCCGCAATTTTTCAAAACTTGAGTGTGCAAAATGATCAAATTCAAGATCTAACAAAGCTTCTACTTAAGAAAGACATTCTTGTTTTAATGATCGACCTGAAACTTCTGGAAGGTTCAATTCAAGGGAATTATGCAAGAACTATCAACAACTGATATTGAAGAGTTAGATTTATCATCAAAGTGGTTAGGACCGCAATCTTACAAGTACGCTCTAAGCATTCGATCTGCTTATACGTATAACCCTGAACGAGCATTACAGCAAATTTGGGAAAGGCTTGACAAACTATACGGGAGTCCGGAATTGTTAGAATCCGTGCTTAAAACAAAGCTCTCAAAATTTCCACGTCTTACAAACAAAGAAAATATCAAACTTTATGAGCTACTGGATATTTTATGTGATATTGAATCGCTAATGACTGATCCAAAATATCAATCTCTGCTTGGATATTACAACTCGTCATCAGGTGTCCTACCGATTATTGGCAAACTGCCTCACAGTCTACAAGAGAAGTGGACAAGCCATGCTCATAGATATAAAACAAAGCACCATGTAACATTTCCACCATTCACTTGCCTTGTAGAATTAATGCGCGACATGACAAAGATGAAAAATTATCCTGGTTTTTCATACCCAAATGAGTCATAAAGTACTCAAACTGTAAAGGAAAAGGACAAATTTCCTCGTAACAATCATTGTCGATCTCAAATCGCAGTTAACAAAACCGAAACTAAACCTGAAAGAAATCAAGTCAGTAAAACATGTCCACTGCATAACACGAATCATAGTCTCAACAGTTTTCGCGGATTCAAGGAAAAATCTTTTGAGGACCGCAAGAAGTTCTTGCGTGAACATAACATTTGTTTTAAATGCTGTAATTCAGATCAACTTGAGTCCAAGTCTCAGATGATCAAAGCAACAAGATTTTGGTGAACGCCAATGTTCTGGATATAACTGGTGATACAACAGAGTATAGACTTACTTACCACGCAAACATATGTATATATACACATAAAAATGTCTCAGAGTGCTTCATTGTTCGTATTTGGTTGAAGATATTTGAGCAAAATACCATTTCATGTTTTATTAAATTATAATATATTATACTATATTCATACTGAAAATCATCAATTCACTTATCCTTTCATATACAGTAACACCTGTATAAAACGGCCGGCTATGGGACTAAGAAAATGAGACGGTCTAGACAGTGGTCGATTTATTCTGATTTTTTTTCTCTGTTTCAACTTCAAAACCTACAAATGCATCAACATCTACAAAACAATCAAAGACTCCCAAAGCTATAAATCATACACTCACTCAAAACTTACTTTAAATATTGGAAACAAATGGTGTTTTCTGAAGAAAAAAGGAAACATTATAATATGGTGTCAATTGAGACCTAATTGATGTATTTATGCTTGAATTGTAATCAGTCTGTTAAAGGTTGATTTGCACATAACAATCTTGGAGGCCAGTCTTATGAAAGAGTTTATAATTGGGATCATGAAAAGAAACCTGAATTTAGATCATACATTAATCTGAAGAAGAAAAAAACTAGACAAGTGTTCAACACGATCTTATAAATGTTAATTTTGAGTGTTAAAGATGGCACGATAAACTCTTTTGTTAGATTGAGATGAGTTTGCTTTAATTTTAATAGAGCCCTCGACAGAAATTCGAATGTGAAACAGCTGGTATATAAATAACGGCATTAAAAGTTTTCAAATGATATTCGACATCAAAACCTTCCGATCGATGTTATGACAAAAACAATGCATTTTTCTATCAAAGCCAGTATTTATCTTTACTCATCCTTGGCGTGAGACACCTTATAGTTATCGAGTATTTAATATTATACGTTTATCGCTTATTAATGTGTGGCAGTTATGGCTTGATATACATCTTTTTAAATTACTGTCATTATCCCCCTTTCGTATACCTGTAGGTAAGATGGATAACATTTTATTTACATCTCTTTTTATTACTTATTTCGGTCTAAATGCTAGATATAACTGTAAATAACTTGTCAAATTCTTTCAAAAGACATTTAAAAGTATTATTTAAGATAACTTTGTAAACGCCGCAGACGGGGGATTCGTCAGGAAATAGTGGAGTGGAGTCACAATTGTGCAGGTATCTTCCAGAGGTATTTAACATTAGCAACAGAAATGCATAAGAAAGGAGAATAAATGGAGACGCTAAACCTACTCGGCTGTGATTGCTATGCCCTGTTTGCAAAGACTATCAAAAAGGGTTTGTTTATAGTTTCTGTGTTTGTATATTGTGAATTATTATACTGTTATACATAAGTTTAAGTTTATAAAGAATTCTAATGATTATATAACAATTATAATTGTATTCATGCCCCCAAGGGTGACTGGGGAATAGAAGTATGGTCACCATTGGTCTTCCTCCGACCGGCAGTAAAACCCGTGCTAAAGTGGGGCGTCCGTTTGGCTGTGCGGGATGTACAAATTTGCAGCCACGTCCGGTCAGAATGAGGACGTTAAATCCGATGCCTCGTGTAAAGAGAGTGCCACGCTCTTTGCACGTTAAGAACCCTTGCAACAACTCTTTGAGGGGTCCGTAGGTGACCTGTTGCAAGGCTAAATTTCTGTCCTTATCCAATATACCCTCATTTCCCGTGGCAGTCTAAATTTCTCCGACCTTAATCCCTTAATCTATTACAGAACCTACCTATTGTATTTATTGTGAACTTGTTCTCGTCCTGAATATGCATGAAATATTTGCCACTGGACGTTAAGCAACCAACAATCAATCAATCAATAATTGTATTCATTACTTCATATATTTTATTAACTGCAACAGAAGCTTTATCAGGATGTAGAATACCTTATATAAAGTTTTTGAAATAAACATTTTGTTAATGTTTTGACTGTGGAGTCTTAATTTTTTAATTCGTCAATTAGTTATTGAAAATATTATCACATTTTACAAGATTCAACCATAAAAATATAGACGATACTTTAAAGTTTCGAGAGACAAGCTGTTATATATCCTATGTATTTGTCTACACAAGCATGGTATTGATATTGCTGTATACAGTAGTTCATTCAACGATCCGAACTCAGTTATGTGACTTATTGATAAACATACCTAGATTATCTGATATTCCTGATAATATATAAAACTTGTAATATGGAACCCATAGGTGGTAATCATTCAAGAAGAGCTATGATAAACACATTAAAGACATAAGAAGTGTGTGCAGACAAACAAAAATAGACTAGGAACGCTTACAGTTTTGAGTATCGGTGACGATGTTAAGTCTCATGAAGGAATTTTGGTGATTCAGATCAGGGACTAATGAACAGATTATTAGCGATTTACAGTTGAGTATCGGTGACGATGTTAAATCTTGTGAATGAATTCAGGAGATTCAGATCAGGGATTGGTGAACAGATTTATCGCGAATTACAGTTGAGTATCGATGGCGATGTTAAATATCATGAAGGAATTCAGGAGATTTAGATCAGGGATTTGCGAACAGATTGATAGCGACTTACAGTTCAGGTGATTCTGCTTTAAGAACAGTATATCATTTTAAAAGTAACTCAATTTTAAAGTACCAACTTAAATCGTGTAACTAAAATAAATGGCGTTTCGTGTATTTGCTGCCTTGTTGGCTAATGAGCTCAAACTCTGTGAAAAATTGAAAACAACACGTTTAATAATTTCTTGCGTCCGAAGCGCCTTTTTGGATTTACCTTCATCAGGAACGCTCAAAGCTACACATTTGAAATCCGAAAATGTATAAGTACCGAAATCGTTGAAGAGCTGTATGTCAAAAATACCTAAAATAAATAGCCAAATTCATCTAAAGCCAACTTTGCCTGAGGGAGTTGAAACCTTAGTTTCTTGATAATTTCAAAATTTATAAACGGGCAAATTTAGTAAAGTTTGTTAAATCATGTCAGTACCAAAGTACTGACCACTGAGCTGATGATACCCTCGGGGACTGATAGTCCACCAGCAGAGGTTTCGACCCAGTGATTTTAAAAAATTGAAAACAATACGTTTAATAATTTCTTGCGTCCGAAGCGCTTTTCTGGATTTACCTTCATCAGGAACGCTCAAAGCCAAACATTTGAAATAACTGTGAAGTTATCATCTTTTGTATATTTAAAAAAACCATCAAAATCATTTATTAATTTAGGACTTCTGGTTGGAGGTCGGGAACTACGAGTAAGGATGGCTCCTAGCGAAAAAGTACAACAGCCAAAACCAGTTTTCAGGAATGTGAGAAGACGTCCTCCAGCTGATGCAGACGAATAAGCACCTTTAGAAACAAGACAGTAGGTTGATGAACCCGCATTATGTGGACATTCAGGTGATGAAGTTGACACATTTATAATCAAAAAGGTTAGTGATAAATTTGGGAATTTTGCGTACATTGATCTGTCCCTTAGTATGCATCGTAACAATTTTAGCAGCCAAACAAATACCAGAAAACACAATTGGTTAGTATGACGGTATGCTGGTTGTTCAAAGCAGTGTTTAAAAAAACCCCACATATTTATGCTGTTCAAGATCGGATTGATTGCCAACTCTTATTTCAGCCAAGGAAATAATTATTCAGAATCACAATTTCAATGAATCATTAACCACAGATGACCATTCCGTAATTCCTCGAAAAATGCATTTGATAATACTGCATCGACTATGAAACTATTTCTTCCAATTGTACACAGCTTATTGGGGCACCAATTAGGGAAGGTCAACAACATACCGTTACATCAAGCCAATCTTGTCGAAAACAAGTTTCCCTTCTTAGGAAGGAAGTCACAGAAATTCAAGAGTCTTTTGGAAAAAATAAAAAATAAAATTAAAGGAGAGAAACTGTCATCTATGTTTGCTGCATTGCACGCTCACCATTAGTAAGAGTACTGTAGTGCATTTTTTTTTATTATGCCTTAAAGCCGAAGCTTAAAAGAATAAAATTCACGATGTAATGAAAGACAATTGATTATTCTGCATGTATAAGCCTCCACAATTGGAAAAAAGTGATATATCATCACCCTTTAGAAGACATCGCACATCCAGTAAACCTTTAGGCGGTTCAACACCAAACAGTGCTAGCCTTTTAATGACCACCGAGTGTAGAGATTGCATCCAAAAAAAAAGAAGCTAAAAAGGCAAGTCTGAAAGCATTTTGCTCTCAATAAGAGATATATGTACAATATTGCAGAAATGAGTCTTCCAAGATGCAAATCTGAGCTGGGTACAGTTGTTTGAAGACCAAGCATTTCATAAAGTAAACGCAGGTGGTGAAGAGGAGATACGATTTGATGACAGTTAGCTAGTTCCTTATCCTCATCGATTCTTATTTGTGCACCAACTGCACAACTGAAAACGTTATTTGAAAGATATGATTGATGGATTCAACACACACGGGATAACCAAATATTCCCTACCACTGTATTGTGTATAAAAAGTAAAATCACAAAAATACTGAACTCCGAGGAAAATTCAAAAAGGAAAGTCCCCAATCAAATGGCAAAATCAAAAAAACAAACACATCAAACGAATGGATAACAACTGTCATATTCCTGACTTGGTACAGGCATTTTCTCATGTATGTGCAATTTAAATAAGGAATCTAAAAATCTTAACAATTTGCAAGCCAGAAACAATTTTCATTTACATAAGATAATAATTGAGACTTGAAATCACAAATCTAAAACAATTCATGCTAAAACTACACAAAAAGTGTTATTACAAGTTTTTATTTATTTTGCTTTACATTGTTTTCACATTCACATATGAAGCAAATGCTATCATGAATATTGAATTTCATTGGGAGATCAAATCTTTCTGACAGATAACCTAAGCTCCAATCAAAATTTGGATTTTATGAAACATCAATACATCTTGTATAGCAATGCATTCTTTTCAGCCTACAGCACAAGATATAATAAAGAAAACCTACCAGAAATCAAAACAAACAAAATAAGGAAAGCATTACATAATGCAGTTGCATATGCTAATAGGTATGTACCATTATGCTAATATATATGTATAATTTTCTTATGAAAAGCAATAATTTACATCATGTAAGGATCTTGTTAATCTTACATATAAATAAAAATATGATTCAATAAATAAGTCTCCACACTCCAACCAAGTAATTCCCCAAAATTAAAAGGAAGAAGATGTGGTATGAGTGCCAATGAGACAACTCTCCATCACGGTCACAAAGATGATTGCACAAATTAATGGTACAAGGAATTTAAAACGTCAACATATAAAGATGTATTGCATCGTGCATGCTTTTCATGCATTTCTACATTCGTTCTGTGTCTAATATCCCCTTAGCAAATTTAAAGAACCGAATAGATACAGGCACAATATTTAGATGATTGGTACGATTACAAATCTGAACTTTATTTTCAATTAATTTATACAATTTAATTATTGTATCTTTATTCTCATCGTGTATTAAATCTAAATGTATTAAATACGGCATACTCTTTCTGTTTATCCTTTCCAAATAACAACATTCATACCTATGTACGCTTGAATTCACACCTGTGGCTAAATTGCTACAAGGTAAACGAATTGACCTCAAACCGTGAAATATACAATGACTTTACAAAATAATAAACACACTCTGCTCACACATAATTTGCATTGAAACTGTTATCAAAATAATAACGGTAAATAAAACGGAAATATTTTCAGTTCAATATCAGTAAAAATTTCCAATAGATATTCTATGAAAATATCTTAACAATAATTTATGAAATTGATTCGAAAATATTTACATTTCGATACTTTCATATAGGAAGTTTTATTCAAGCAATACAAACCGGTACACGCATATTCATTTTCTTTCATTCTTATAGTGTGGTTAATAACCACGACCATCCGTCATCTGTGCGCTTTTAATTACGTAAACTGTCGATAAGCAATAAGACTTTAACAGATTTTATTTTTTCCCAGAATTCAACAAATCGGGTTTAAACGTGTCAACCACAAAAAAAAAATACAAATACTTGATTTTCTCCGTTGTTAGAAGGAATATAAATTTAAAACTTTGAATGTATTTTCATGTTAAGATGAACATATTTAGATGATAAGTAAAAAATCGAGGACTTTCCCTTTAATTTACGTGTCTACCTTTTGTTATATGTCTATTTGTACCTGTATATCTATTTTGTTTTCCATGATAAAATATGGAGAAGTGGTTTTGTTTGAGGCATGCATTGCAGGGTTTGCCATATGCTGGACGGTAACAAGTTTCTTTAAGTTATTTGAAATTATCATTATAAAACTTTAAACACCTCACGTTTTTTCCAAAAAAATTAGTGGACAATAAGATAGATAATGAAAAACAAAAAACGGACAGTGCAGAGTGGAATTGTAAAGTCTGCAAACCCGATGAGAACATTGTAGCATCACTCGGTTTTAATTACTATTGTTGCAGTTTTAACCTTAGATCGGTATCTATTTTTATTTAGACAATTGTATTAGAATTCATCTCAAATCGAAATCTTTTTTTTAAAGATAATTGAATTAGATGAAACCTCAAATCAGTCACTTTACTTATTCATAATTCTTTAACATTTTACAAGATTCGACCATTTTATAAACATAATTGAATTAAATGTAACCTTATATCGATATTGTTTTTTAATAATTATATCAGAGCTCACCTCTGTCTGGGGGCACGGGGATCGCCGCAGACGGGAGATATGTCTGGGAGTAGCGGAATGGAGTCACGATTGTGCAGGGATCTTCCAGAGGTATCTTACATTAGCAACATAAATGCATAGGAAAGGAGAATAAATGGATACGTCAAACCTACTCAGAAGACGGCTGTGATTGCGGGGGTACAAATGCCTATGCCCTGTTTGCAAAGACTATCAAAAAGGGTTTGTTCATAGTTTCTGTTTTTGTATATTGTAAATTTTTATACTGTTATACATAAGTTTATAAAGAATTCTAATGATTATACAGCAATTATAATTGTTGTTATTACTTTATATATTTCATAAACTGCAACAGAAGCTTTATCAGGATGTAGAATACCTTATATATAGTTTTTGGAATAAACATTTTGTTTATGTTTTGACTGTGGAGTCTTATTTTTTTAATTCGTTAATTCGTTATTGATAATATTTTCATATTTTACAAGATTCAACCATTATATTCGAAAATAAAAATATAGACGATACTTAAATGTTTCGAGAGACAAGCTCTTATATATCATATGTATTTGTCTACACAAGCATGGTATTAACATTGCTGTATACAGTAGTTCATTCAACGATCCGAACTCAGTTATCTTGACTTATTGATAAACATACCTGGGTTATCTGATATTCCAAATAATATACAAACTTGTAATATGGAAACCATAGGTGGTAATCATTTAAGATGAGCTATGATAAACACATTAAAGACACAAGAATTGTGTGCAGACATACGAAAATGGACTACGAACGCTTGTATGCCGTACTACTCTCTAACACTGCAAGAAGCCAAGCGAGTTGGACCGAATCATAACACAATACACAAATTTTTAAAGGAGATAAACATCTTTGTTCCAAAGGACCGGCTTCATTAAAGATGATTGTTTGGGAAATTAAATTGATTGATTGGTTGATTGTTGGTTGCTTAACGTCCAGTGGCAAATATTTCATGCATATTCAGGACGAGAACAAATTAACAATAAATACAATAGGTAGGTTCTGTAATAGAGGCGTCATGGATTAAGGTCGGAGAAATTTAGACTGCCACGGGAAATGAGGGTATATTGGATAGGGACAGAAATTTAGCCTTGCAACAGGTCACCTACGGACCCCTCAATGAGTTGTTGCAAAGGTTCTAAACGTGCGAAGAGCGTGGCACTCTCTTTACACGAGGCATCGGATTTAACGTCCCCATTCTGACCGGACGTGGCTGCAAATTTGTACATCCCGCACAGCCAAACGGACGCCCCACTTTAGCGAGGGTTTTACCGCCGGTCGGAGGAAGACAAATGGTGACCATACTTCTATTCCCCAGTCACCCTTTGGGGGAGATTAAATAGAAATGAAAGAAATAAGACACGACACACTCGAACACATCCAAAAATCAATGGAATGTAAAATAGAAAATATGGTAGTTATACATCACCAATATGAACGGAGGGTCATGATCAATCAAATTCGATTCTCAAATAGAGGTGTGTATTACACGTAGGGTTAGATTTCGGTCATAGTCCAATTTTGTCCTACACTCATTAAAGTGATTATATTTTCAGTGTAGAAGTTGGACTCTGCAGGACATGTTCACCTTAACCCTAAGAAACTGTAATGCCTTCAGTAAAACATTTGATCTCTAAGACTTTCAACATTAAATCGCTGTCCATACAGCAGGAATGATATTTCAATGAATGTACCCTTGTTAAATTAATGGTATAACATTTTTTTTTGCAATGCTAATGAAAATATAGAGAAATAAAACTCGTAAACATACTACCATTGGAAGAATTGGTGCCTACATCATATCCGACACAGCCATATCGTGTGCTAAAACTTTGCTATCCGATGATGTTAGTAGTTACTATATGCCTAACAACTGTGAAAACTGTCTTAAATGCTACATAAACATTTTCGATCACACAAAAACACTGACGTCATCATCACAAAAAATCATTACTTGGTTACAAAATGTGCGTTATTAGGAAACCGGAAACCAGTTTAAGGTGATTATCAAAAAAGATTCCATGTAGAACGATTATCTAGTAGGAATAAATTCATTTTGATAGAATTCTTGTAGTAGGTAGGAATTTAAAAAAAAATTGTATCACGTAATCAAATACATAATTTTCTTTGCACTCAAATGATTCGAGCGTCACTAATGAGTCTTTTGTAGACGAAACGCGCGTCTGGCGTAAATATTGCCTAATACATTGATAGACCATGGCCAGTACTTGATATTTAAACATTTAAGACAGTTGTGTCATGTAACATTGCAGCAATTTCCTGCTTATTTATGTTGTCAATGTATCAATAAAATACATGAAATTTTTAACATACAACAGAAGAGGTACCACAACATTTTATAGGCGTAAAAAACAGCTACTTCATAGTCTGAAACCAACTCAATAAATTGTATGATTGATTGATTGATTGTTTAACGTCCAGTGGCAAATATTTCATGCATATTCAGGACGAGAACAAGTTAACAACAAATACAATAGGCAGGTTCTGTAATAGGGGCCTCCGGGATTAAGGTCAGAGAAATTTAGACTGCCACGGGAAATGAGGGTATATTGAATAGGGAAAAAAAATTAGCCTTGCAACAGGTCACCTACGGACCCCTCAAAGAGTTGTTGCAAGGTTTCTTAACGTGCAAAGAGCCTGGAACTCTCTTTACACGAGGCATCGGATTTAACGCCCCCATTCTGACCGGACGTGGCTGCAAATTTGTAACATACAACAGAAGAGGTAACACAACATTTTATAGGCGTAAAAAACAGCTACTTCATAGTCTGAAACCAACACAATAAATTGTATGATTGATTGATTGTTGGTTGCTTAACGTCCAGTGGCAAATATTTCATGCATATTCAGGACGAGAACAAGATTCGAAAAAACTGCTAAGAGAAGGGAAAGATGTGTGCAAAAAAAATTGTGTTTTTACAAAATTTCCTTCATGATACTTGCTTAAATCACAGGTCTTCGAGGATATAATTGAAAAAGATTTCTTAACCAACTCCAATTTACGAGACAACCTACTTTCTAATGTTCGGGTAAAGTTTACAGATGAGCACATAATCCATTTAGACAACGACCCTAAGCACAAGTCAATTAAATTCATCATGAGAAATGGAAATAGTGTGTTGTTCATGGATTCGTTATAAAAATGGTTACAATATAAAAAACCCAAGAAGCAATAAATAATGCTTTAATGATCTCCTGAATATCAGATTCACTATTAAAGCAAGATTTATTAGATAAGAAAAAAAAAAACGAATTGGTCAAAATAAAAGTAAACAAAAAAGGCCAGGCAGGAGGACGTGATGCTAAGCATCGGGACGCTATTGACGAACCTTACATATTCAGATCGCCATCAGTCTCTTTCGAGCTTCCACACTATTTCTCTGCTTGATCTCCAGCAACCCATACAACGCCAAAAGACAAAGAGCCTACAACATTTTCTATTCAGCATTCCTTACAAACCATAGACAAGCAGCTGACAATCTCTAACACAAGGCTGGTAAAAATTGATTGTATTATAACTTCCCTAGCCAACTTAAAAACGGAACAAGTATTCAAATAGAAATCACAACAGAATTCGAACTATCGCGAACTCCAACTCAGTATTGCCTGATTTACCATTGACCCAAACAACCATACAACTTCCAGTATCTAAACAACTACCACAGCCACTTACACCGACATTACATCGCATAATTCTTTAATGATGATCTATTCACCGACGTACCCGAGTCTATTCGTCTTTCCGACGACGACTTGATCAGACTGTCGTGATGTGCCAATAAAAGATCATATCTGTATTGAGGGTCTATTTATCTTATTCGATTTGTTCTAACGGTGAACCCCCCGGTGGATCGCTATCCTTGCCGTGGTCGGGGGGCTTGCGTGTCTCAGTGACCCCAAGAGCTATGCCAGTTGGAGCTTCGTCTCCTGGTAGGGTTACCCATGCTGGACAGGTCGAAGGGTAGAGACCAGACTAAAGTGATCCGAACATCGTACGAGTTGCCCGATGTTTTGAATAAAATAGGCTCTCCAACCCGTTGGCCGTGGGTTGCTACCCGTGTCGGTGGTTGACGAGATCCTTGCGGATGAGGGCTGTAGCCAGACTCCTTACGGTCAGAAAATACCCGGACGGACAAGACTATAGTTCAATAAGCTGCTTTGGCTCCAATATCATCTAAACGGGAGGTCGGATGGACCCGGTTCGATCAATCGGCTGGTCATGTCGAGCCCTTCAGTTAATCCTCAACAATAAGCTTTCTTGTAACAATTTTCATGATATACACATATGTTTTAAATAAAGCTATTTATATTTCGGATAACTGAAGAAGGCGATGGCTCATGGGTCAATCAAGTGGTACGCTTTCTATTTCGCTTGATGGATACGCTCTGCTTGAGTATACCATTCTTGGAACATCTGGTGCTTTCCGCAGTGGATCTTGGGTGCTAATTTTGGGGACCAGCTACGTTATACATGTTATACTTGGAGCTCGTTTTCAGCATTGGCACTTGACCCCGGCTCGCCACGGAAACACAGCATCGCCCTTGTAGGCACTCCGAGGTGGGTGGATGACAAGAATGGTGAATCTTTCTCATTTCCTATGGCACAACAAAACCAACCCTCTAAATCAGCTTTAATACATAAAAAAAGAAAATGTGATGATGCAGTGCCCTGTCAGGAAGATGACAGTTGGCCCAGATTTATTGTAATAAAAGGAACAGATGAAAAACCAATTTCCAAAATATCTCCCTTTGTGATTCACAAACAAATTCAAAGCGTTGCTGGTACTGTAAAAAAAGTTTCAAAAATGAGATCAGGCAATTTGTTGGTTGAATGTTCCAACAAAAGTCAATCAACAAATTTGCTTACACTGACAACAATTACAAACTTTCCTGTTTCTGCCTCTCCTCACAACAGTTTGAATAGCTGTAAGGGGATCATTCGAGACAGAAGTCAATACCTTGGTGACCTTACCGTGGAAGAAATCTGTGAGGAACTTTCAAGCCAAGGTGTAACTGATGTTGTTAGATTTCAAATAAAAAAAGAATGGAAATATAATCAAATTAAATACATATCTTTTTGAGAAGTATGGTCACCATTGGTCTTCCTCCGACCGGCAGTAGAACCCTTGCCAAAGTGGGGCGTCCGTTTGGCTGTGCGGGATGTACAAATTTGCAGCCACGTCCGGTCAGAATGGGGACGTTAAATCCGATGCCTCGTGTATAGAGAGTGCCACGCTCTATGCACGTTAAGAACCCTTGCAACAACTCTTTGAGAGGGTCCGTAGGTGACCTGTTGCAAGGCTAAATTTCTGTCCCTATCCAATATACCCTCATTTCCCGTGGCAGTCTAAATTTCTCCGACCTTAATCCCGGAAGCCCCTATTACAGAACCTACCTATTGTATTTATTGTTAACTTGTTCTCGTCCTGAATATGCATGAAATATTTGCCACTGGACGTTAAGCAACCAACAATCAATCAATCAATCAATACATATCTTTTGACATTTAGAACTCCAACTCCTCCTCCATCTATTACTTTAGGTTGCTTCGGAATCAGAGTTGACAGGTTTATCCCTAACCCAATTCGATGCTTCACTTGTCAAAAGTTTGGTCATGGAAGCAAACAATGTCGTGGTACGCAGAGATGCTTCAAGTGTTCTGACGAAGGACACGAGGGAACAACCTGTAGCTCTGAATCTTCTAAATGCGTAAACTGTGGTGAATCCCATTTTTCATCATCTAGGGACTGCCCTGTTTACCTTAAAGAAAAAAATATTATCAAAATTAAAACAGAAAGAAACATCAGTTACCCAGAAGCTAAACAGATAGCTTCTGTTTCGAATGATCTCCTTGTTTCGAACAGACCATCGTACGCCAGCAAAGTTGTCCGCTCATTCAGTCACGAGCATACACAAACTCGCATGACCTGGCCAATTGATGCTGAGACATTTACAATGCTGCCTGTTGAAACAGAACCTAACGATAAAATAATAATTCCAAGAAAACCAACACCTTCTAAAACCAGTACTCAGTCAACTCAATCTTCCTTACAGAGCTCAATGTCATCATCTAAAAAAAATGAAAAAAAGAAATCAAATAAAAAAGATACAGTTAAATCAGACAGTTGGGGCGGTGAATCTGTCTGGGATCTTCCCAGTGACATAGATGATTCTTCCATCTCCAATAGTCCTCCTTCATCTGCATCTAATAAAACTAGTTTATCTTCTGCATCTAGTACAAAGTCTTCTAAAGCCCCGTCTCCTCTTCGTTCTCCAGAACAGAAGGATGTCCCAAAGAAGCCAGCAAATACATCCTCTCAGAAGTCTTCTGATTCGAGGTCGCGGGGTAGGGGTCGAGGCGGAGTAAAACCAGCTGCGCATGGTCCTGGAGATCGACGACTCTCCTCACACAACAGATTTTCAACACTTAACGACGAATCAGAAATGGAAATCGAAAGTGTTCCGCCACCCGAAAGATTACAATCTCAGGGTGAGCGAAATAAGAATGCTGGCAAACTCGATAGCATTCGCCCGTCTATTGACAAATCATGACTAATATCATCCAATGGAATTGCCGAGGTCTTAAAATAAATCTTCTCGAGTTAACGCTTCTAGTTCAGTCTTTTATTCCTACTGCATTTTGTCTTCAAGAAACTCATTTAAAAGAAAGTGACAATGTATCTTTAAAAGGATACAACATGTATAGCACATTTTCTAAGGTAGATGAACGTGCTGCAGGCGGATCATCCATTTTTGTCATTCATAGCACAATCCAACTCACCACGGATCTGCAGGCAGTTGCAATTCGTTTATCATTAGATAAAACAATTACATTATGTTCTATATATATTCCACCCAATTCAATTATCGATAAAGCAAAACTCAAAAACCTCACTGATCAATTACCCTCACCATTTATACTTATGGGCGACTTCAATGCACACAACCCCTTGTGGGGAAGCAAGTCTCATAATATCAAAGGTAAGATCATTGAGGACTTTGTCTCTCAAGAAGGATTATGCATTTTTAATGATGGATCTAATACTTATCTTCATCCTGGAAACGGGTCTTATTCTGCTATTGATATCACTATTTGCGATCCCTCTCTTCTTCTGGATTATTCATGGCGTGTTCATGATGATCTATGTGGAAGTGATCACTTTCCAATAGTACTTGAACATCTTTTTACTTCTGCCCAACAGAGAGTACCACGTTGGAAACTTGACAAGGCGGACTGGTCCTTGTTTGAGAATCTCTGTCAAGCGGAACTTCAGTCAAAGATGTTTGAGACTGTACAAGATCCAATTTTAACTTTTAATACAGTTTTAACGTCAATTGCTGACAGAACTATTCCTAAGACCTCGGCAAATCCGAAACATCCCAGCAAACCATGGTTTGATGATGCTTGTGATCAAGCAATAGGTGACCGTAAAAAATCTGAAAGACGGTTCAATCAACAACCAACGACGGAAAACTTGAGTAATTTCCGTGTTTTTCGCGCTAAGGCACGGCGGACTTGCAGGCAAGCACGACGAACGTCTTGGAAGAAATTTGTCTCGGAGATAACATCTCGCACTCCGATGACAAAAGTATGGAACATGATACAAAAGATAAAAGGTAAAAATTCTAAAGCCACAGTTAAACATTTAAAAAATGGCAATGATTTATTAACATCTGAAAAGGATATTGCCAACAAGCTTGGTGAAACTTTTGCGAAATCTTCTTCTTCTAACAACTACAGGGGAGATTTTAAAAAAGTTAAAAAACAAAAAGAAAAAATTAAATTAAACTTTAAATCAAAAAATGGTGAAAATCATAATAAACTCTTTTCTCTTGAAGAACTTAAAACATCTCTGTCAAAAGCCCATGATACAGCTTGTGGGCCTGATAATATTCACTACCAACTGTTAAAACACTTGCCAGATTCCTCGCTGGAAGCTCTTTTGCAGCTTATGAATAACATCTGGGAATCTGGTGATTTACCATCAATCTGGAAGCTTGCAACCGTCGTGCCTATTCCAAAACCAAGTAAAGATCACACGGATCCTATTAATTATCGGCCAATTGCTCTTACCAGTTGTGTCTGTAAAACACTAGAACGGATGGTCAATGATCGCCTTGTTTGGTTCCTGGAATCCAATGGGCTTTTAGCCAATATCCAGTGTGGATTCCGCCAAGGTCGCAGTACTCTTGACCATCTTGTTCGATTCGAATCATTTGTCCGTAATGGTTTTGCGAAAAATGAACATGTAGTGTCGGTCTTTTTCGATCTAGAAAAAGCCTATGATACTGCATGGAAGTATGGTATTTTAAAAGATCTCTTTGATATGGGGTTGAAAGGCAATATGCCAAATTTTATTTCGAATTTTCTATCTAACAGACAATTTAATGTTAGAGTAAATTCAACCATGTCTGATCTGTATGATCAAGAGATGGGTGTCCCTCAGGGCAGTATTTTATCTGTTACATTATTTAGTCTTAAAATCAACAGCCTTGTTGAAGTTTTAAAAAGTAATATTGAAGGTTCATTGTATGTTGATGACTTTTTGATATTTTTAGAGGCAAAAATATGAATAACATAGAAAGACAATTACAGTTATGTCTTGGACGAATTGAAAAATGGGCCTCGGAAAATGGGTTTAAATTTTCCACTTCAAAAACGGTCGGGATGCATTTTTGTAACAAAAGGAAATTGCATCTTGATCCAGAACTCACTTTGTACGGCAACCCAATTAAAATGGTTGATGAAACCAAATTTCTTGGGTTAATTTTCGATAAAAAGTTAACCTTTCTACCCCATATCAAAATGTTAAAATCGAAATGTTTAAAAGCATTAGATATTTTAAAAGTTGTCGGCAGCACCGACTGGGGTGCTGATCGCAACATTTTACTTAATTTATATAGATCTCTAGTTAGATCTAAACTAGATTATGGCTCTATAGTGTATGGCTCTGCAAGGAAGTCCTACATACAGATTCTCGATGCTGTGCATCATCAGGGTTTGTGTCTCTGTCTTGGCGCATTTAAAACCTCACCATTTGAGAGTCTGTATGTAGAGGCTGATGAGCACTCACTCTCTAACAGACGTTTGAAGCTTGGACTTCAATATGCTGTCAAACTAAAAGCCTACTCAGATAATCCTGCCTACAGCTGTGTTTTTAATCCAATTTATGAAAATATTTTTGCAAAACATGAAAATAAAAGTCCTCCGTTAGGGATACGTTTAAAATCACATTTAGCTTCTTTTGATTTAAAATCTGTTGCTCAAGTTGAAACTTGCAAATGTCCTCCATGGGAACTTCCCAAACCAAAAATGATATTTGATCTCCGTGAACACAATAAAAATAAAACAAATCCTCTTTTAATTCAGCAACACTATGTTGAAATCAAAGCCAATTATTCAGATTTTTCAACTGTCTATACTGATGGATCAAAAGATGGTGACAGAGTTGCATCTGCTGCTGTCTTCAGGGACAGAGCTGCAACTCTCCGTTTGCCATCTGATGCATCGATCTTTACTGCTGAAGCAGAAGCAATAATTTTGGCTTTGAAATTTATTGCTTCTTCAGATAAATCCAAATTTATTATATGTTCTGATTCACTTTCATGCTTACAAGCTATACAAAATACTAAAATTAAAAACCCAACAATTCTCAAAATTTTATGTAATGAGGAATTTAAAAATTCTTCTTAAAGAAATATTATTTCTATGGGTGCCGAGTCATGTTGGAATCCTTGGAAACACAGCTGTAGACCTTGAGGCAAAGAATGCCCTGGGTGACCCTTTATCTATCTGTGATATACCATATACCGATTTTAAATCTAATATTAGAGAATATGTTTTTAATATATTGAAAAATGAATGGAGTAAAAAAGATGGTAATAAATTACATGAAATTAAACCTAATTTATGTAAACCTTTCAATAATTTTATGTGCAGAAAAGATCAGTGTGTTATTTCTAGATGTCGTATTGGTCATACTAGAATAACACACGAATATCTTTTAAAAAAAGAAGTAGAACCACAATGTATACCTTGTAACTGCAAGTATACTATTAAACATGTTTTAATCAATTGTATTGACTTTGCTGATATTCGGAAGAAGCATTTCAATGTCAATAATATGTATGATTTATTTAATAATATTCCATTTACAAATATTGTTTCATTCTTAAAAGAAATTGGAATATATTATAAAATATAAAAATGTTATTATATTTAAAACGATTTTAATTTTTATCACGTTATCTTAGTGTTGATTTTTATTTGTAAATAATCAATTTGCTTTAGTCTAGAATTTTAGTTTATTGAAAGACCTTTTGTCTGATTTTAAAAATATACCTTAAATTGTTATAATATTCGAATTAGCTCTCGCCGCGATATAGCCTTTCTGTGCTAATGCGGCGTAAAGCAAACAACAATCAATCAATCTAACGGTGAAAGGTGTAAAAGTAGTATGTAATTTTGAGTGCTGTTGTATTTTTTGTTTAACTTTGTCATATTTGATATGAACTGTGACAAGTAGTGCCAATTCACTTTTGCAACATCTTTCGAATTGACCTTATAATTTTCGTTTATCAAAAACTTCAAAAGCATCTAATCCTCCATTTTATATTGTTCTTGGTAAAAAGAAGTATGAAAATTATGTCAACAAACTTGGCCAGCTTCAATTTTACCCAGGCGGGAAATTGGCAAGTTCAATATATGGTGGGCAGAAAATCCTAGATTCACAATTTACAACATTTTATCTTAGAAAGAAGAAAAAGTTAACCTTTATTTATCTAACTTAATGTGTTCCACATGAGTTACTTTTAATTCAAACCACTCTTCTAATCTTTTCATAAATGATTTTCATCACTTTTTTATTTGGATTTCAAGAAGACAAGTTTTTAATGTGTTTACGTTTTGGAATTCTTTTTGCATCTCCAATCCATGCTATTCGTCTTCAATTAATGTTAAATTAGGTGCAATTGATCAATTTGAAGCCATAAACTTTTTAACATTTCGTTGTTTCATGTTTGACTAAGCTCAATAAATTCGATATTCGATCAAATTATCTAAATACTAAATTGGACTTTGTTTAATTGTTTTTCTTTATTTCAGAATATCAAAGCATATTTATTAGAAGACATTGTGTTATTTCCCGTCAGAAGCAAATTTGCAACTGACGGTTAATCCCTCAAATGCACTGCATGGGCCATCATTAATGGCATGGTGTGTCAAATCTCAACATTCAAAGAAAAAAGGCAGAACAGCTAAACAAGGATGACCAAATAAAATTCATCAACCTATACTTTGATTTCAATGACGTATATCAAATAAATTTGTTTCTTAAAATTTTAAATTTCTGATCATAAATGCAAAGATATTACTTTGGTCAAAAGTATGAATGTAGTAAACTATTTTTATGATGCATACTGCTTATTCACATAAGTAGCTGTCCAATGGCTGATTGATTTCGATGTATCATCAACCATTTCCAAAACAATACAACTCATTTATAGATTTCATTTTGATTTTTTACTTATATAAGTCTATATTAAAAAAAGAGACTGAAGCAGTGTCCTATGGAAATGTATTCTTGTTATTTATTTTTGGTATTGTAGATGCTGTTAGAAAAATTAGTTAACTGAAACAGCAAGTGACAAAGATATGGGAATTATAATACGTGACTGGCTGAGATGTGCAAAGGGTACAGAGGGAGGAAGAGAGCATAGAAAAAAAAATATGCTAAAAATGCAGCAGCTGCTTCTGGAGCTAGGAATGACGAAAATGTGCATTAAAAACATTATTATTTAATATATTAATTGTGTGAATACATCTAACAATGTCTAAGGTAGAAATACATGAATTGACTAGTAAACCAGTAATACAGCAGATGTTTAGTGCGGTGTTTTATTTTGACAATATTTAACCAAATTTACTTTTTATTTTGGCTCGGACAAAAAGTTTTTTAAAGCTTTAATGGAATATCAAAATACCTTGATGTGGAGGCTGCTAAACTGTATGCTGATAACATTATATACACCCTAATACAGCAACTGTTGCATACTAATCTGGCTTTAAACCGACCAATAGTGTTTGCTGTCATTTTCGGTGTGTGTGTTACATTTTAACGTTGTGTTTCTGTTGTGTCGTTTGTTTCCTCTTATATTTGAGTGTGAAGAAAGTTTTTACAATTTAGATGACAGTGATAAATTATTAACTATGCAAAATATTTTAAGTCAAACAAGAACAAAATTAGAATCTATCAATTGTAAGGTTGTTTTTGTAACCATAACCACCATGAGTTTTCATGACTGGAATATACATAGACTTAAATGTCACAAAAATTCAAAATTATTATATTTAAATCAATATGTTGACATGCAAAATCAACTGAATTCAGTTCTTCATCAGCTGAACAAATTCATAACAGCTTCAAATGAAGATAATAATGTAGTAACACCATAAAATTATGTAGGAACAAAGTCTTCAGTTCCATAGGGTAATATAGTGAGAGAAAAATAGACAAAATATGGAAATTTTATATTTTCATTAAAAGAAAGACAAAGAATGCTTAATTTGAATAAAATGAAATATTATTCGATTTTATAAGAAAGTGAAATTATAATGCTTAATATATAAAGAAAATTCATACTAGAAGAATTGAATAAAATTTATGTTACCCTATAAAAAGGATTTATGATGAAGAATATAATTCTAAATATTAATTGAAGTTGGAAACTTGTAAATAGAATTAAAAGTTAATTATGTAATTTCACAGATATTTTGTACATAGTATTACGTAAAGTTTTATATCAAAGAGCATGTTAATTAAGTCTCTTTTGTAAGTACTAGATGTCAAATACTTTTAGCTAATAAAGACTTTTATAAAGTAAATAGATAAATCCTAGTAAAAAATGTCAATTGTATTTGGGAAGTATTTTAATTTAAAGGAACAAAGAATATTATTTATCTTCTTTGTTCATAGATAAAAGTTAGATAATCCGTTTACTAGGGACGCTAAGAATTAAGACGGAATGATTGACAAAAGCTTAAATGCTGAAGCTATGGGAAGTCGTTTTAATTACTATATGGTATTTGATTGGAGAAAATAGAGAAGTTCTTAAATCCAAAGGTCATCTGACTAAAATTTCGAATATCCAAAATTATGTTTTAGCGTCACTTGATCTTTGGAACCTGAAAATAAAACATCTTTACTTTCAGAACTTCTGTCTATTTTAGGTGAGTTAATGTAATATTTAATTTAATATATGATTTTGAATTAAATAAGTTAATACTAAATTTATAATAGTTTGAATCAAGATTTCTTAATATCTGTCGTACTTTAAAGACAAATTATATACAATATTTTTAAATGCACCTTATCTCTTGAATTAAGTCTTGTAATGGTAAAGCTAGCTGTAAATAAGTTTTATGTTAAATGAGTTATTATAAGTTTTAAAGATATCAGTTTTTAAAGTAATTGAGTGTAAATTTATATCGCTAAAGATTCTGAACATGCACTATCTTCAAAACCCTAATTGTACTGATTACTTGAATAAGTTTAACTTACAGAAATTGCAGAAATGTTTGAAGCCTGGAGACTGAGGTATCCATTATATAACGTAGCTATATTGTGTTTTAATATTTCGATATTTTGAATGCTTAGAATTTAGATTGATTCACATAGTAAAAATACATATCATTTCTTTTATGTTATTAGCAAGTCTCGCATAATACATTTTAATTATTAGAAATATAAAGTCAATTTTTCAATTTGGAGTTTTAAGTACATGTACCTCTTTTGATTAGTAAGTTAACTTGAATTTATGAAAAGGCAATTATTAAGAAACAACATTGATTTAGTATTGTGAATTATCTGGCATGTTCAAAGACATATATTTAGGTAAGCAATTAAAGAAAATATGCGAGTTAAGCTCTTGAGGTTCCCCCCTCAGCTAAACAAATTCAGTGGCAACACAAAATCAGACAATTGGGTGAGACAGTTCATTAAATGGAAAAATCTTCAAAAAATATTTGATGAGCAAGCTTATAATGCTTTTCCCTTCTATCTTGAAGGAGCCGCAAAGACATGGTTTGAAGGATTGGCTGAACCGATTCAATCGAACTTTGATCAACTAACAACAGCATTGAAGGATAGGTTTAAGAATATTTATGAAGATGGCGATATTCTTCTTACTCAGCTACCAACAGAAAAGACCGTAGAATTTTTAGATAGATTGCAAATAAAGGCAAACAATAAAAAAATTCCAGAACATTTATTATTAAGAAGTGCAAAAAAAGGATTTCAAGCATCTTTAAAATCGGTTATAGTACAAAAAGACCCCAAAACAATTGATGAGTTAAGAACAGCAGCAATAATTGCTAAAAATGTCACCAAGAAAAAGATAGTGTGAAAACACATGTGAGTCCTATATCAAATGAAAACTTTCAATTTTTACAAGACACTATAAATGTTCTAACTAAGAAGGTAGAAAATTTAGATGTACAAGGGGAAAATAAGCGGCAAATAACCCAACAACAACTTTGGCAATAGTTATCAAAAATTGGGACAATCAGGGCAATAGTAATCAAAATTGGGCTCCAAGACAGAGTAGAAATTGCGGTCAACAAAACAGAAATCGTGGTCAGCAAAGTAGAAATTGGGGTCAACAAAGTAGAAATTTTAACAGGAAGCCATTTCAATCTAACTCTGGTCAACAAACCCAATATTCAAAACAAAGCTTCCTGTACAGCATGTGGTATGCACAAATGTTCAGGCAATCCAGACAATTGTTTTGCTCGAGATAAACATTGTGATCAATATAATAAAATGGGTCATGTTGCTAAGATGTGTAGAGGTATATGTAACAAGTATATTGGAAGGATAAGGTATTAGGGACGCGCGCCCATTTTTAGGCGCTCGTCTAGAAGTGGGCATAGTGGCAGGAAACATATCAAGTTCATAACACCAATGGATAGAAATAGGATTAATATACAAATTTTAATTTATTACCATTACTTTTATGTTATTAGAAAGTCTCCCATACAACATTTTAATTATTACAGTTTTTAGTACATGTACCTCTTTTATGTTAAGTTAACTTGATTTTATGAAAAGGCAATTATTAAGAAACAACATTGATTTAGTATTGTGAAATATCTGGCATGTTCAAAGAAATATATTTAGGTATGCAATTAAAGAAAATATGCGAGTTAACCTCTTGAGTTAGGTTCCCCCCTTTTTAATGAAAAACTATTGAAAGTTACAGAGTTAATTCCCCTGATGAGTTATTCCCCTTTGAAATAAGTTGTATGTGGGACTGTTAAGGTTGATAACTGTTTATCGATTTGTTGCTGCATTATTTATTCATTAATTGATTGTAATTGTTTATTGAATATACAATGTAGACTTGATCTTTGGAACCTGAAAATAAAACATCTTTACTTACAGAACTTCTGTCTATTTTAGCAACTTACAATATAAAACAGAAAACAAAAACAAAAATCAGCTCAACATAAAGAACAGGCCAAGACAGTTTGTGAACCATTGCATTAAAAGGCTCCCACCTTATGTCTCACATATTTCAATTGACAGAATTATGTGCGAATCAAGCAACTGCTTCTCAGTTCAGAGTGCAGAAACTGACAACATATATGAAATAGTTTATGTAGAGGAAATTCCTCAATGCTCTTGTTCTGATTGGAAGAGCTACCATTGGCCTTGCAAGCATTTGTTGGCAGTTATAACTACCATTCCATGAAGCTGGGATTTTCTTCCATAGAAATACAATAGCCAGCCCGTGTTTAATTTAAACAAAAATTTCAATGAAAAACCCTGCAACACAGAGACAGTAGAAAATATTTCACCTGCCAATAGCGACATAAAGTCCGAAATATCATTAAGAAATCAATGTGTAGACATCATTAAACAAATATCCAATGGTGTTTATTGCTTATCACCCACAGACACTTTGTTGGAAGTGAAATCATAGCTGAATAATGTGGATAGCTACATAGACAACTGTATTCCAACACTTTCTGGGCTACCTATTCGACAGAAACTATCAAGAAAACAGAAACTGGTTATTCTTAGCAAATCTGTACCTACTCCTTTGAACAGCAAGAAAAAGACCACACTTTTATAAGATCAATGTACAATAGCAGAAAATTCCAGTGAAAATACCCTCTTCAGTAGTATGGAGCACGATATCTATCCTGGGATTAACCTAGATCAATATGATGATTGATTGATTGATTGTTGGTTGCTTAACGTCCAGTGGCAAATATTTCATGCATATTCAGGACGAGAACAAGTTCACAATAAATACAATAGGTAGGTTCTGTAATAGATAAAGGGATTAAGGTCGGAGAAATTTAGACTGCCACGGGAAATAAGGGTATATTGGATAGGGACAGAAATTTCGCCTTGCAACAGGTCACCTACGTACCTCTCAAAGAGTTGTTGCAAGGGTTCTTAACGTGTACACGAGGCATCCCCATTCTGACCGGACGTGGCTGCAAATTTGTACATCCCGCACAGCAAAACGGACGCCCCACTTTAACAAGGGTTTTACTGCCGGTCGGAGGAAGACCAATGGTGACCATACTTCTATTCCCCAGTCACCCTTGGGGGTGAAAATTTGCTTAAGACTAGAATTTTAGTTTATTCAGTTGACAGCAAGGACATACAAATTGTTATACTAGAATTCATTGATTTCATCAGTAAAATAAAGAAACCACTTTGACAATCCTTTATTGCTGAATGAATTACGTCAACAAAGTTTTCTGTCAGAATTCATGTTGCATATCAATGGTTGCATTGATACTTTCAAATTGGCTAGGAGAAAATTCAAGTCGAAAGACATAGGAAATAACAAACTTTGGGCCTCAAAATTGCTGGCCACAAAATCAGATGTTCACAATGAGTATGCTGATATGTCAGTTTTAACATAACCACTTTGAATATTCAGAAAAAAGATTTTTTTCATTCAATGCATTCTTTCATTCCGTTGATAAAAACCTCGCATACAACCATGCTAACATCTTGGTGAATAGCAGCGTGTGGACTATGTTAGAAACATCTTCAATTAACATTATACATATAACATTAATTTATAATGTGTAAAGCTCATCCTAGCTAGTGAACTGTAGTTAGCACTTCGAAGAATACATTTGACTTTATGTAGAAACCGCATAACTGCACCACTTCAGACTATTAACGACAAACTAATTTTGAATTACCTGTGTGACGTACACAAAATAAATGTGACTTAATGTCCTGTGAATTTTTACACGATGAACAAATATGTTGATATATTCGGAACATTGACACTCCCGTATCCTGTTGTTGTAGCAAGAGTATACCTGTTTTATATTTTTAAGGATAATTGTATTTGGAGAAAGCCAAATAGGGCAGTGAGTCAAGATCGATATCGCTGTTACTGAATAAGAAACACATTTTTTTTTAGAACATGCAAGTTAACCTCACATGTCTTGATATATGCTCTTCTTTTTCATGGGCCCCCCGGTGGATCGCTATCCTTGCCGTGGTCGGGGGGCTTGCGTGTCTAAGTGACCCCAAGAGCTATGCCAGTTGGAGCTTCGTCTCCTGGTAGGGTTACCCATGCTGGACAGGTCGAAGGGTAGAGACCAGACTAAAGTGATCCGAACATCGTACGAGTTGCCCGATGTTTTGAATAAAATAGGCTCTCCAACCCGTTGGCCGTGGGTTGCTACCCGTGTCGGTGGTTGACGAGATCCTTGCGGATGAGGGCTGTAGCCAGACTCCTTACGGTCAGAAAATACCCGGACGGACAAGACTATAGTTCAATAAGCTGCTTTGGCTCCAATATCATCTAAACGGGAGGTCGGATGGACCCGGTTCGATCAATCGGCTGGTCATGTCGAGCCCTTCAGGTAATCCTCAACAATAAGCTTTCTTGTAACAATTTTCATGATATACACATGTGTTTTAAATAAAGCTATTTATATTTCGGATAACTGAAGAAGGCGATGGCTCATGGGTCAATCAAGTGGTACGCTTTCTATTTCGCTTGATGGATACGCTCTGCTTGAGTATACCATTCTTGGAACATCTGGTGCTTTCCGCAGTGGATCTTGGGTGCTAATTTTGGGGACCAGCTACGTTATACATGTTATACTTGGAGCTCGTTTTCAGCATTAGCACTTGACCCCGGCTCGCCACGGAAACACAGCATCGCCCTTGTAGGCACTCCGAGGTGGGTGGATGACAAGAATGGTGAATCTTTCTCATTTCCTATGGCACAACAAAACCAACCCTCTAAATCAGCTTTAATACATAAAAAAAGAAAATGTGATGATTCAGTGCCCTGTCAGGAAGATGACAGTTGGCCCAGATTTATTGTAATAAAAGGAACAGATGAAAAACCAATTTCCAAAATATCTCCCTTTGTGATTCACAAACAAATTCAAAGCGTTGCTGGTACTGTAAAAAAAGTTTCAAAAATGAGATCAGGCAATTTGTTGGTTGAATGTTCCAACAAAAGTCAATCAACAAATTTGCTTACACTGACAACAATTACAAACTTTCTTGTTTCTGCCTCTCCTCACAACAGTTTGAACAGCTGTAAGGGGATCATTCGAGACAGAAGTCAATACCTTGGTGACCTTACCGTGGAAGAAATCTGTGAGGAACTTTCAAGCCAAGGTGTAACTGATGTTGTTAGATTTCAAATAAAAAAGAATGGAAATATAATCAAATTAAATACATATCTTTTGACATTTAGAACCCCAACTCCTCCTCCATCTATTACTTTAGGTTGCTTCGGAATCAGAGTTGACAGGTTTATCCCTAACCCAATTCGATGCTTCACTTGTCAAAAGTTTGGTCATGGAAGCAAACAATGTCGTGGTACGCAGAGATGCTTCAAGTGTTCTGACGAAGGACACGAGGGAACAACCTGTAGCTCTGAATCTTCTAAATGCGTCCCCCAAGGGTGACTGGGGAATAGAAGTATGGTCACCATTGGTCTTCCTCCGACCGGCAGTAAAACCCGTGCTAAAGTGGGGCGTCCGCTTGGCTGTGCGGGATGTACAAATTTGCAGCCACGTCCGGTCAGAATGGGGACGTTAAATCCGATGCCTCGTGTAAAGAGAGTGCCACGCTCTTTGCACGTTAAGAACCCTTGCAACAACTCTTTGAGGGGTCCGTAGGTGACCTGTTGCAAGGCTAAATTTCTGTCCCTATCCAATATACCCTCATTTCCCGTGGCAGTCTAAATTTCTCCGACCTTAATCCCTTAATCTATTACAGAACCTACCTATTGTTTTTATTGTGAACTTGTTCTCGTCCTGAATATGCATGAAATATTTGCCACTGGACGTTAAGCAACCAACAATCAATCAATCTAAATGCGTAAACTGTGGTGAATCCCATTTTTCATCATCTAGGGACTGCCCTGTTTACCTTAAAGAAAAAAATATTATCAAAATTAAAACAGAAAGAAACATCAGTTACCCAGAAGCTAAACAGATAGCTTCTGTTTCGAATGATCTCCTTGTTTCGAACAGACCATCGTACGCCAGTAAAGTTGTCCGCTCATTCAGTCACGAGCATACACAAACTCGCATGACCTGGCCAATTGATGCTGAGACATTTACAATGCTGCCTGTTGAAACAGAACCTAACGATAAAATATTAATTCCAAGAAAACCAACACCTTCTAAAACCAGTACTCAGTCAACTCAATCTTCCTTACAGAGCTCAATGTCATCATCTAAAAAAAGTGAAAAAAAGAAATCAAATAAAAAAGATACAGTTAAATCAGACAGTTGGGGCGGTGAATCTGTCTGGGATCTTCCCAGTGACAAAGATGATTCTTCCATCTCCAATAGTCCTCCTTCATCTGCATCTAATAAAACTAGTTTATCTTCTGCATCTAGTAAAAAGTCTTCTAAAGCCCCGTCTCCTCTTCGTTCTCCAGAACAGAAGGATGTCCCAAAGAAGCCAGCAAATACATCCTCTCAGAAGTCTTCTGATTCGAGGTCGCGGGGTAGGGGTCGAGGCGGAGTAAAACCAGCTGCGCATGGTCCTGGAGATCGACGACTCTCCTCACACAACAGATTTTCAACACTTAACGACGAATCAGAAATGGAAATCGAAAGTGTTCCGCCACCCGAAAGATTACAATCTCAGGGTGAGCGAAATAAGAATGGTGGCAAACTCGATAGCATTCGCCCGTCTATTAACAAATCATGACTAATATCATCCAATGGAATTGCCGAGGTCTTAAAATAAATCTTCTCGAGTTAACGCTTCTATTTCAGTCTTTTTTACCTACTGCATTTTGTCTTCAAGAAACTCATTTAAAAGAAAGTGACAATGTATCTTTAAAAGGATACAACATGTATAGCACATTTTCGAAGGTAGATGAACGTGCTGCAGGCGGATCATCCATTTTTGTGAAGGACAACGTCATTCATAGCACAGTCCAACTCACCACGGATCTGCAGGCAGTTGCAATTCGTTTATCATTAGATAAAACAATTACATTATGTTCTATATATATTCCACCCAATTCAATTATCGATAAAGCTAAACTCAAAAACCTCACTGATCAATTACCCTCACCATTTATACTTATGGGCGACTTCAATGCACACAACCCCTTGTGGGGAAGCAAGTCTCATTATATCAAAGGTAAGATCATTGAGGACTTTGTCTCTCAAGAAGGATTATGCATTTTTAATGATGGATCTAATACTTATCTTCATCCTGGAAACGGGTCTTATTCTGCTATTGATATCACTATTTGCGATCCCTCTCTTCTTCTGGATTTTTCATGGCGTGTTCATGATGATCTATGTGGAAGTGATCACTTTCCAATAGTACTTGAACATCTTTTTACTTCTGCCCAACAGAGAGTACCACGTTGGAAACTTGACAAGGCGGAGTGGTCCTTGTTTGAGAATCTCTGTCAAGCGGAACTTCAGTCAAAGATGTTTGAGACTGTACAAGATCCAATTTTAACTTTTAATACAGTTTTAACGTCAATTGCTGACAGAACTATTCCTAAGACCTCGGCAAATCCGAAACATCCCAGCAAACCATGGTTTGATGATGCTTGTGATCAAGCAATAGGTGACCGTAAAAAATCTGCAAAGGTTCAATCAACAACCAACGACGGATAACTTGAGTAATTTCCGTGTTTTTCGCGCTAAGGCACGGCGGACTTGCAGGCAAGCACGACGAACGTCTTGGAAGAAATTTGTCTCGGAGATAACATCTCGCACTCCGATGACAAAAGTATGGAACATGATACAAAAGATAAAAGGTAAAAATTCTAAAGCCACAGTTAAACATTTAAAAAATGGCAATGATTTATTAACATCTGAAAAGGATATTGCCAACAAGCTTGGTGAAACTTTTGCGAAATCTTCTTCTTCTAACAACTACAGGGAAGATTTTAAAAAAGTTAAAAAACAAAAAGAAAAAATTAAATTAATCTTTAAATAAAAAAATGGTGAAAATTATAATAAACACTTTTCTCTTGAAGAACTTAAAACATCTCTGTCAAAAGCCCATGATACAGCTTGTGGGCCTGATAATATTCACTACCAACTGTTAAAACACTTGCCAGATTCCTCGCTGGAAGCTCTTTTGCAGCTTATGAATAACATCTGGGAATCTGGTGATTTACCATCAATCTGGAAGCTTGCAACCGTCGTGCCTATTCCAAAACCAAGTAAAGATCACACGGATCCTATTAATTATCGGCCAATTGCTCTTACCAGTTGTGTCTGTAAAACACTAGAACGGATGGTCAATGATCGCCTTGTTTGGTTCCTGGAATCCAATGGGCTTTTAGCCAATATCCAGTGTGGATTCCGCCAAGGTCGCAGTACTCTTGACCATCTTGTTCGATTCGAATCATTTGTCCGTAATGGTTTTGCGAAAAATGAACATGTAGTGTCGGTCTTTTTCGATCTAGAAAAAGCCTATGATACTGCATGGAAGTATGGTATTTTAAAAGATCTCTTTGATATGGGGTTGAAAGGCAATATGCCAAATTTTATTTCGAATTTTCTATCTAACAGACAATTTAATGTTAGAGTAAATTCAACCATGTCTGATCTGTATGATCAAGAGATGGGTGTCCCTCAGGGCAGTATTTTGTCGGTTACATTATTTAGTCTTAAAATCAACAGCCTTGTTGAAGTTTTAAAAAGTAATATTGAAGGTTCATTGTATGTTGATGACTTTTTAATATGTTATAGAGGCAAAAATATGAATAACATAGAAAGACAATTACAGTTATGTCTTGGAAAAATTGAAAAATGGGCCTCGGAAAATGGGTTTAAATTTTCCACTTCAAAAACGGTCGGGATGCATTTTTGTAACAAAAGGCAATTGCATCTTGATCCAGAACTCACTTTGTACGGCAACCCAATTAAAATGGTTGATGAAACCAAATTTCTTGGGTTAATTTTCGATAAAAAGTTAACCTTTCTACCCCATATCAAAATGTTAAAATCGAAATGTTTAAAAGCATTAGATATTTTAAAAGTTGTCGGCAGCACCGACTGGGGTGCTGATCGCAACATTTTACTTAATTTATATAGATCTCTAGTTAGATCTAAACTAGATTATGGCTCTATAGTGTATGGCTCTGCAAGGAAGTCCTACATACAGATTCTCGATGCTGTGCATCATCAGTGTTTGCGTCTCTGTCTTGGCGCATTTAAAACCTCACCAGTTGAGAGTCTGTATGTAGAGGCTGATGAGCACTCACTCTCTAACAGACGTTTGAAGCTTGGACTTCAATATGCTGTCAAACTAAAAGCCTACTCAGATAATCCTGCCTACAGCTGTGTTTTTAATCCAATTTATGAAGATATTTTTGCAAAACATGAAAATAAAATTCCTCCGTTAGGTATACGTTTAAAATCACATTTAGCTTCTTTTGATTTAAAATCTGTTGCTCAAGTTGAAACTTGCAAATGTCCTCCATGGGAACTTCCCAAACCAAAAATGATATTTGATCTCCGTGAACACAATAAAAATAAAACAAATCCTCTTTTAATTCAGCAACACTATGCTGAAATCAAAGCCAATTATTCAGATTTTTCAACTGTCTATACTGATGGATCAAAAGATGGTGACAGAGTTGCATCTGCTGCTGTCTTCAGGGACAGAGCTGCAACTCTCCGTTTGCCATCTGATGCATCGATCTTTACTGCTGAAGCAGAAGCAATAATTTTGGCTTTGAAATTTATTGCTTCTTCAGATAAATCCAAATTTATTATATGTTCTGATTCACTTTCATGCTTACAAGCTATACAAAATACTAAAATTAAAAACCCAACAATTCTCAAAATTTTATATGTAATGAGGAATTTAAAAATTCTTCTTAAAGAAATATTATTTCTATGGGTGCCGAGTCATGTTGGAATCCTTGGAAACACAGCTGTAGACCTTGAGGCAAAGAATGCCCTGGGTGACCCTTTATCTAACTGTGATATACCATATACTGATTTTAAATCTAATATTAGAGAATATAGTTTTAATATATTGAAAAAGGAATGGAGTAAAAAAGATGGTAATAAATTACATGAAATTAAACCTAATTTATGTAAACCTTTCAATAATTTTATGTGCAGAAAAGATCAGTGTGTTATTTCTAGATCTCGTATTGGTCATACTAGAATAACACACGAATATCTTTTAAAAAATGAAGTAGAACCACAATGTATATCTTGTAACTGCAAGTATACTTTTAAACATGTTTTAATAAATTGTATTGACTTTGCTGATATTCGGAAGAAGCATTTCAATGTCAATAATATGTATGATTTATTTAATAATACTCCATTTACAAATATTGTTTCATTCTTAAAAGAAATTGGAATATATTGTAAAATATAAAAATGTTGTTATATTTAAAACGATTTTAATTTTTATCACGTTATCTTAGTGTTGATTTTTATTTGTAAATAATCAATTTGCTTTAGTCTAGAATTTTAGTTTATTGAAAGACCTTTTGTCTGATTTTAAAAATATACCTTAAATTGTTATAATATTCGAATTAGCTCTCGCCGCGATATAGCCTTTCTGTGCTAATGCGGCGTAAAGCAAACAACAATCAATCAATCTTTTTCATGGGTTACTGGGGAAACGAAATATGGTCACTTGGTCTTCTCCCGACCGGCAGTAAAAGACTTGCCGAAGTGGGGCGTCTGTTTGGTTGTGCGGGATGTAATAAGTTCGCAGTCACGTCCGGTCAGAATGGGGACGTTAAATCCGATGCCTCGTGTAAAGAGAGTGCCACGCTCTTTGCACGTTAATAACCCTTGCAACAACTCTTTGAGGGTCCGTATGTGGACTGTTGCAAGACTAAATTTCTGTCCTTTTCCAATATACCCTCATTCTCCAGTGGCAGTTCAAATGTCCCTGACCATCATCCCGGATGGCCTCTATTATTACACGACCTACCTATTGTATTTATTGTTAACTTGTTCTCATCCTGAACATGCATGCAATATTTGCCACTGGACTTGAAGCAACCAACAATCAATCAATCAAATAGTTGATCTTATGTTGACCAACTAGAAGAAGGCACTATGCACTTTATTTGTAGTAGAGTTTGTCCATCAAATATTCCATTTAGACTTGCGGACTTCCAGTTTTCCTGTTGTGACTCTCAAATGCCTTTCAAATGGACTTGATGTTCAGATACACTTTTGCCTCTATTTCTTCCTGCTGGCCATGTATAGTATATTTATTTCCAACAAATTTTGGGCGAAATGTTCACTTGTTAAGTTCGTACTGTCTGTTGTTTCCTTAACTGGCAGTTATTCTTAACTTTCTACAATCTTATCATAATAAAATTTTGGACTTTTTGCAGTTTACTTTCTTCAGATAGCAAATTTCATTCAGTACATATTTTTGCATTAACCAACAAATATATTCGTGCGCCAGGTCTATTCAGTGACATAAATATACAATTTCTAAATTGGTGCATAAACTTGACCAAGTCACTCACAACATATCATAATTCCTTCGGACTTTTATTTGTTTGTGAGTGAACTGGTCGAGTTTTAAATTCCTTTAAAAATAAAAAAAAACGTTTAATCCTATAATATTTTATATCAATACAAAAAATGGCATCTTTGCACGAAAGGGAGATGATTTGGAACTTTTTCAATAATCTAAACATTTTAAAAGTCATCTGGGACCAAAACGAATCAATATTTTATAGAATAATATACTTTACTTTACTTTTAGGAAAGAGTTCCCAGCAAATATTGTAAAATAACTTTATTTGAGGCTGGACTGGGAGAAAGGATATTGACCTTGGTTAAATCTGCAGATGCTAGTCATTACCTCCAACAGTAAGAAGATAAATTTCCAAAAACTGAAGGCATGTGTTGGAATAGAACTTCTGCGCACATTATTCACCTCATTATCTACACCAACTTATAAAGCCTGAACTGAATTGGTATACTGTAGAATATCTATCAAATTGTTATTTGGGACAAGCCACCTGCTTTATCAGACCCATGCAGAACACAGGCACTTGCCTCAGAATATTGTTTTGCCTAAATACCTTAATATAAAACAAGGTACTTAACTGGCATTTTTGAAAGATGGCAGCCGATCGCGGACTTCTGTTATTCGCCGATTTCTCGTCTATCAACCACACTAAAACTTGTTATGTCGTAAATCTAAATTGATTTATCTTCACAATGGTGATAAGGTTTATAGGAAAATAAAATAAATCATGAGACAAGTGCATGTGATGCAGAATGATCTTGATGCAACAGCGATACACCTATCCACTCTCATGTCAATCATCAGTTAACTGACCAATTACATATTGTAAATTCACCACATGTGTAATTATTTGATAGCAGCACGTCTTGTCGGACATAACCTCGGTCAAACATTATTATCCGAACAGTTAATTTGAAAAACATTTCTTGAGATGTTCACACTTATATCATTAAGAATATTGTTTTAGAAAAAAAACTATCTAAGAGGGAAGAGGAAGGACAAGTTGCAAATTTTAAACAAAATAAACAGTTATTTTAATGAACGACAGTTTTTAATAAATCAATTAAAAAAGAATATGATGGGAGTGCTTATTGTTTTTAAAATATTGTTTACATGCTAAGCATTTTTTAAATGAAGAAAAAATATATATTCTGAAACACAAGTTTTAAATTTGTATAAAATTGATATTGATATTTTTTTCATTCATTTAAAGATTTATTGTACTATTAAACATCCAAGTTACTAGTGGTCTGTTAACAAAAAGGATATTTTATTTTAGACAGCTCTAAATATTGCATAGTAGAATTCTCAGCTGGAAATAGAGTTCTATTGTTCCTGAAAACTGGATAAAGGATGAGGATTCTTGCTCCTTGCAAGACCAAACTCGGCTTTTTTGGTTGCAATGTTGTTATATATGTTTAATGTTAATCCAATTCAGAATTTACTTTTGATTGAAACCAGTAAAGTTGTGTGATGAAAAATGAATTTCCTGTATGATGCAGAAGGATGAAAATTTGATAGTTGTTACTTTTATTCAAACTAAATCTGATTATGTGACCAAACTTGCTATTAAAGGTAGTCTCTTGCAGAGTCCACTCAGAAAGGAGGAGCCAGAAAGTAGAAACTTCCCCTACTCCACAACACCGTTCAAAGGAAGAGGCCTTATTAAATGGAGAAATAAGAATAACTGCTGTTTAGACGTAAGCTACATAAGAAATCATGTCCATTTGCATATATTTTTATGTAGGTTTGACATACAGACATATTTTTCTACATCTGTAACTAAGAGCACAAGTGTTTTAGCTAACTTTGTATACGAACATTCAAACAGCACAATTTAAATCTATAGTAAATCCTCAAACTCACAACCTCAGTGTTGACTGCTAGAGATTACAGTGATTGAATGGAGTGATCTGTTTTACTGTACACTGTATGTATTCAAATAAAATTTAAAAAAAATAAGATTCAAGATCAAGCATGCTGCAAAATTGAATTAAGTCAACACAGGATATAGGAATATAACTTTTGTTTATTTTGTATAATCATGATCATTTATGACTCACACCCTACATGTAGTCATATAATAATCATAGAATACAAAATTCAGGAATACAACAATTAAGTTAACTTATATCACTATGAAATAATGCATGTGGGAAATAAGACTCCTTTTAGTGAAGACAGCCTTGAAACATGATTGCACAACTGAAGTCAAAACAAAAGCTAAAGCTCTTTTACTGCTGTTTTTCAACTGGAAGCACATTTTGTGAGTGTAATTTCAATTTGTTTGCCTTTTCCTAGTGATACCCGTTTATTTTCCCCTCATATATTCATTTCGGTCAGTTATTTATAGGTCACATGCTCGACATTGAATATAAGTGAATCAGTTCCTTATCCGGAGATGTGGTTGCCATGGAAGACCCACCAACATCACAGAAAAAGAAGAAAAAGGGGGACGAAAGATACCAGAGGGACAGTCAAAACTCATAAATCGAAAATAAACTGACAACACCATGGCTAAAAATGAAAAAGACAAACAGACAAACAATAGTACACACGACACAACACAGAAAACTAAAGAATAAACAACACGAACCCCACCAAAAACTAGGGGTGATCTCAGGTGCTCCGGAAGGGTAAGCAGATCCTGCTCCATATGTGGCAACCGTTGTGTTGCTTATGTGAAGATATTGTACAAAAGGCAGTAAAGTATGCAGAAATTGAGGAAGAAGATTTTATTCCTGATTACAATGATGATCTCCGATAGGAATTTGTGGAACCTGCGATCGAACATTACTGCATTCACGACACGATTGTTTCTCTATATTTCACGACTTTCCTGTCCAATCAAGATCTTCTAGTGACTGAGTACATTTCTGTTGATCCATTAGTTGGAATTCCATCCTGAGGAATAGTCTAAGATATTACATATTTTAACATTTGCTAGTGCAGGGAACTTACTGGTGATTGCTGGCAAGGAAAGCGACTTCAGTTGATGTGTCGTTTTTCTTCTTGATTCCCTGCAGTTGACTTGGAACTGCGAACTGCAGAATATCTGATCCAAAGCCGTATTACTTTTTTCATAATCAGTCCATCTGCCGGTGCTCTTTGTACATTTTGTAGATTGATTGATTGTTGGTTGCTCAACGTCCAGTGGCAAATATTTCATGCATATTCAGGACGAGAACAAATTAAAAATAAATACAATAGGTAGGTTCTGTAATAGGGGCGTCCGGGATTAAGGTCGGAGAAATTTAGACTACCACGGGAAATGAGGGTATATTGGATAGGGACAGAAATTTAGCCTTGCAGCAGGTCACCTACGGACCCCTCAAAGAGTTGTTGCAAGGGTTCTTAACGTGCATAGAGCGTGGCAATCTCTTTACACGAGACATAGGATTTAACGTCCCCATTCTGACCGGACGTGGCTGCAAATTTGTACATCCCGCACAGCCAAACGGACGCCCCACTTTAGCAAGGGTTCTACTGCCGGTCGGAGGAAGACCTATGGTGACCATACTTCTATTCCCCAGTCACCCTTGGGGGATACATTTTGTAGAAAATGATAGTTTCCCGTTAGCAGTAGTCTTCTGGCTCCGTCCAATGTTCGGGAAACCATCGATGAATAATTAAATGCCAGTCGTTTTGGGCAATAGTTTAACATCATTGAGTGGTCTCCAAGGCCAAAGCGGGACAGTAAAGATCAAGAGGGGGTATATCCCGATTAATAAATTTCAAAAGCGGTATCAGATTGGCTGTCTTTGCTTAGTCATTTCTTCTTTCTTGGTGCTTTTGTGCTCCGTGAGGTTGTCCGCATTTGGTGATGATCTTTCCTTGAAAGAAGTGTCTTGTTTGAGACATGGAATAACTAACTTTTCCAAGTCTCTTCCATCTTGTCTGGGTCATCGTCAGCCTGTCTGAAGCACAATCAAATGTGGTTGCAAGTCGATAGGATCGATGGCTTGATTTCAGCTACAAGTTTTGACGGCTTGATGGCTAGAATATTTTTTGAAAGGACTTGGACATATTCCAAAGATCAAATTGATGGGCTTTGTCGCTATATGTTGATCTTGCACGGCGAACGCTGATGCATTAAATCTAAACATTCTCCTCAAGAAATTCTAGTATAAATATCAGAAACATAAAAGTTGTACAATAACAGTTGTTTAATATCTGTATATTTATATCTTTTTGAAAACAGTTATTTTTATTGCTGGTCAGTGGTCATAAAGCTATTAAATGATTCTATTGATTAACCACACATTATTGCTCACATGTTCTTATCTTGTATCAGTCAGACACGTGTATTTGTTATAAAACTAATTATCACCAAAACTCATTAACAGTGCAAGATATGCTAATAAATTTTTCTTCTGTTGTTTTGTAATATTAAGAAGTAACAAAAACACCTGAACATGAAATTTTGATAAAACTTAGATGGTTTTGTATTGTGCTACCTTAAATGTACAACTTTCTACGAACCGTTATAGTTACTCCATCTTGGGTCCTGAGAGCTGTTCTTAATGTTCTGTGGGTTATTCTAAAAATGCCTCTAGGTCTTTGTCCGTTCCTTCTTAAAAGTATTTTTAGTATCACAAAATCTCTTGCATAATCAAATTGTGTGGACGTTAAACCACCCTCGTCCCAATCGTCTTTCATTAACGTTCGGACCGTCTCTGTAGCAGTTTCAGAGTTTAAAAACCTCACTATGTCATCTTTATATACCATTGTTTCTGCAATTGAATTGTAAGATGAAATAAAATGCTCTGTAATTGAATTAAATATTACTTTAACCGCATTTCATTTTTATACGTCAGATTTAAAAACATTTACCGCAGTTTTCTGCCTAACAGCGGTAAAAGCTATCTTTTATCAGAAAACGGATATTAATAACCATAGTAAGGTGAAAAACTGAGGTAAACCTTTTCAACGCTAACTTGTTACATGTTAGTATAACAATTTATGCTTATAATAATCTAATTAAGCATAAATTGTTATACTATCTACACATATCTATTTTTCTTTTATTTCGTCTTCAATCATTCTAAAATTATATAGATTGATTGATTGTTGGTTGCTTAATGTCCAGTGGCAAATATTTCATGCATATTCAGGACGAGAACAAGTTCACAATAAATACAATAGGTAGGTTCTGTAATAGATTAAGGTCGGAGAAATTTAGACTGCCACGGGAAATGAGGGTATATTGGATAGGGACAGAAATTTAGCCCTGCAACAGGTCACCTACGGACCCCTCAAAGAGTTGTTGCAAGGGTTCTTAACGTTCAAAGAACGTGGCACTTTCTTTACACGAGGCATCGGATTTAACGTCCCCATTCTGACCGGACGTGGCTGCAAATTTGTACATCCCGCACAGCCAAACGGACGCATCACTTTAGCACGGGTTTTACTGCCGGTCGGAGGAAGACCAATGGTGACCATACTTCTATTCCCCAGTCACCCTTGGGGGGACGTGCAAAGAGCGTGGCACTCTCTTTACACGAGACATCGGATTTAACGTCCCCATTCTGACCGGACGTGGTTGCAAATTTGTACATCCCGCACAGCCAAACGGACCCACTTTAGCAAGGATTTTACTGCCGGTCAGAGGAAGACCAATGGTTACCATACTTCTATTCCCCAGTCACCCTTGGGGGAAAATTATATAGATCACTTACGAACTAAATGAGTGAACAAAATAAGAATAAAACAAAAGATTCAGAGTAACTCTTCAAAAAAGTTGCATTGTTAGTATTTTTATGTAAATCTGAAAAAAAAATCGTAAGGGTTGAAATAAATGTTGATCATGAAAAATTATTGAAACATGCCTCATATGCGCCTTTTATAACAAAAGTAGATAGAACTGCACTTCAAAATTAGTATAAAGACATTGACGAAACAACAGCAAAAACCGATGAGGAGTGAACAGCTTAAAAACATTAACGGTACCAATTTTCCTGCACCAGATGCGCATTTCGACAATACATGTCTTTTCAGTGATGCTCGTGGCCAAAATATTTGAAATCCAAAGCTTATATAAATTTCGACAGGGAACTTATACATATTAAAATAATGAGAGTGATAGTGGTTCCATTCCTTTTAAATTTTCTCCAAAGGTTATTGACATTATGAAACAGGAAGCTATGGAGCGAATTATAATGGAATGAGAAACAGATGACAAGAAACATTCTGAAAAGACATTTGATGATTTTTAAGACAAGGAAGAAATGATACTACCTAATGTAAGACTTTTGACAACAATAAGAATAATAAAACCTGGTTGTTTTTTTGTAACCGCTATTGTTTCTCACAATTAAAGTAATCTGAATATTCTGTACAGGTAATAGAAAAAAAGTTGCAAAGTAACAAATATTTGAAAAACAAATGAAGTTGAAGTTTTAAATTTTCACAAATTAACTTTTTAGCCCTTTCTTGGATGATAAAATATCATATATTAGTACTGTGTGTGTATTTAAAACTTTAGATACGCACGTTATAAATAAACAGAAAGCACAATTCAAGTACTTACGGATATCTTTGGTCATCATCATCATGTTGGCTTGTTTATTTAAATTTTTGCTAAGGGTCTTTAGATATGTTTTACACGCAACACACTTCGGTGACATTTGTTTCGACGCTCCGTTTACCAGTAGGAAATCAATAAAGAAAGCACAAGAGCTAATGTAGCTTCTCAATGTCCCTGCAGGTTTATGCCTTTCGTAGGTATAAAATAGAAGCTCAATTTTTTTGGGGTCAGTTATATCGTGCGATCTTCTTCTGTTTTCTGTTGTAACTGTTCTAGATTCGAAAAAACATGGGAGCAATGTTGGTTTGCCTCTCTTTCTTTTTTTTTTTTTTTTTGACAAGTTGAAGATGTCAGCCATTTCTTGAAATTCCGTAGCGTCTCATCTGAAATAAACAAAAAGAGCTTACCATAGTTCTACTTTCCTATCCCCCCATGTGAGAATATTGTCTCTGTTGCTGTCCATGTTGGATTTAATTTAACATTGTAATTTTTGTAATTATCTCATGTCATTCATGTAAAGAAAACTGATTACTTAAACAATGTATCCTACACGTGTTGACCTAAAATCTTTTTTTTTTGCAATACATTGTCAGTGGGATATTTGAACATATAGTCTTGAGAGACAAAAACTAGAGGCTCTCAAGTGCCTGTGTCGCTCAACTGTATATACTGATGCTTTGGAAATCATGTAAAATAAGGTTAAATTCATAATTAAGGTTGTAGGACTTGTCTGAAAATTTCAAGGCAGATAAATATTAATCTGATGCACATTTTTGCTACCTGTCAGATTTGCCCTTAATGCTTTAGTTTCAGAGATATAAAACAAAAAAATCAATTTACCCCTATGTTCTACTTTTAGCCATGTCTGCCATGTCAGTTGTAAACCAGGATCATCGGACACATTTTTAAAACAATATGCCCTAATGATAATTATGGCAAAGTTTGGTTAAACTTGTCTCAGTAGTTTCAGAGGAGAAGATTTGTGTAAGAGATTACAAAAAAATTGTTAAAAAATGACTGTAAATGGCAATTAAACTCCTTCAAGGGTCGACTGACAATTTTGGTCATGTTGACTTATTTGTAGATCTTACTTTGCTGAACATTATTGCCGTTTACAGTTTAACTCTATACTAATATTCAAGATAATAACCAAACACTGCAAAATTTCCTAAAAAGTCACTGATTCAGGGGAGCAACCAAACAACGGGTTGTCAGATTCTTCTGAAAATTGCAGGGCGGATAGATCTTAACCTGATAAACATTTATATTCCGTGTCAGATTTGCTCTAAATGCTTTACTTATAGAGATATAAGCAAAAAAACTTCGTTTTACTACTATGTTCTATTTTTAGCCATGTCGGTCTTCTTGGTAGGCAGGCTGGTTCATCCGACACATTTTTCAAACTAGATACCCTAATAATGATTGTGGACAAGTTTGGTTCAATTTGTCTCAATAGTTTCAGAGAAGAAGATTTTTGTAAAAGATAACAAAACTCTACAAACAATTGTTAAAAATTGACTATAAAGGGCAATAACTCCTTAAGGGGTCGACTGACAATTTTGGTCATGTTGACGTATTTGTAGATCTTACTTTTCTGAACATTATTGCTGTTTACAGTTTATCTCTTTCCATAATAATATTCAAGATAACCAAAAACTGCAAAATTTCCTAAAAATCACCTATTCAGGGGTAGCAACCCAACAACGGGTTGTCGCATTTGTCAGAAAATTTCAGGGCAAATAGATCTTAACCTGATAAACATTTTTATTTCATGTCAGATTTACATATAAGCAAAAAATTGCATTTTACCCCGTTGTTCTATTTTTAGCCATGTCGGCCATCTTGTTTGGCAGGTGGAATCATCGGACTAAATTTCTTTAACTAGATACCCTAGTAATGATTTCGGCAAAGTTTGGTCAAATTTGGCTCAGTTGAAAATTTATTAAATTAATAGAACGTGTACTTTTTTTAACAAGTTGGTAACCAATTACAGTACAAAAACTTCTATTAGTAAGCAGGGAGTTCTTCTGGGTGATATGTTAAGAATGCACCAATTTTTTTTAATGATCAACAGAAATTAATGCCAACTAAAATAATGCTGAGAAAAATAGTAGCTAAAGTTTTGAAGACAAATTCAAGGACCAAATACATCAACAAACCATTTACCTATTTTGATACATACGTAGAACAGAATCATTCCAGTAATACCAATGAACTGAAAATTCCACCTCATTGCCAAGTCAAGACAGAAAACTTGGTTCTAACCATAACTTGTGCACGGGATTATTACCACAATCGAGCAAGATTGCAATGCACAGCAACTGTTGCACCCAATTTAACAAGTACAGAGATTTTAGGACATAAAGTTAGTTTAAACATAATTTAAGAACCTCACCAAGAAACTGATTACGGAATCATATTTCTTTTCGAAAATTTGAAATTTTGCAAAGGAATGCAGTTAGAGAATGTACATGTAGCAATAAAATCTGCAATTTGTCAAAAATGGTCATTTATATATAAGGAACAACAGGTAGATGAGAGACTGTCCTAAAGCATGCGAGAAAATTATTTCCTGAAACTCTAAAAATGACTTCTGTGGAATCTGTGCTCGACTAGTGAGACGTACCGTGAAACGCAAAATGGAACAAGAGCTCCCACAGATTAAAGAGCAGATAAGTACACAAAAAAAATCTATGCCAAAATTCAAGAAACGATGAAAATAAAGGTGACAAAAACCTAAAAAGCAAAACGCAAAATAACGTTGATGTGAATGATCTTATAGACAAACTTTTATCAACAGGAGCTCCAGAAGTTTTTTAGAATTTTACTAGAATCCCAATTACAAAACTGTAATTATAACCTTGACATTAATCAAAGGTGGGATAGTAAAATAATAAGCCTTTGTCTGTCCCTGTATTGTAAGTCACCAAATGCCTATTACAACTTAAGGCAATGAGGAATGCTCCGTTTACCGACTAGATTGAGATTGATTTATTACAAAAATTGTGTTAAACAAAAACCTGGAATAAACCATGATAATTTAACACAAAAAAGAAGCAGAGCGCCATTTTTTACTACGATTCTTCCAAACGTTTATTATTGAAGATTTCAAAACCCGCGAAACTGGCAACAGCAATCACATGGGAACCTTTTACAACTTTTTTTTCAGATTAAAGCATTAATTAGATTTATATTTTAAAGAGTTTTTTTTAAACAGAGTAGAGAAGGTTCACAGATGTCAGGACACATGAAAAAAAATACAATAAGAGTAAAAAAAGAAAAGTAGTGAAAAATACTATTTAACACCTAGGTTATATTTTTTTATTTTTTTCACTCAGCTGTTTGGAATTTAAAAGAAAGTAAATTGACTGAAGAAGCTCGTCCTATGGGATAATAATTGACAGTACATCGGCAATATGATAGGCTGCAAGACAAATTAATAGAATTAGCTTAAGTGTCTATGCTTCTGTTGGCGGTGGAAAATAGATAAGCGAATTCATTAAGGGGAGTGTCAATAGATGACATAGATATTGATGGTATATAATCTAACATAAAGATTTCATGTTTTTGTATTGCCTTCACATACTAATAGTTGTTTTCAGGAAGAAATAAAGTAGTTCATTTAAAAAAAAATAATAATGCAAAAGTTGACTGATTTCAGTACTAGTAAACAAAGTAGGATTTCCCATTGGACATAATGACTAGTTTGAAGTTTGAACTGTTGATCCTTCCTGAAACGAGTTGGTATGTTAATAGACTAAAAACAAACCCAAATGGAACTGAAATTTCACGTAAAATTTTATTTTTGTTATACGAGTCAGTTTGAGATATGAAAACTATTGAAATTTGTTTACGATTCAATATTTTGAATAAAAAGGACATGCTGGCACTCTAAATTAATGCAAACAAAATGTTTAGTCTTTATGTTTCAATATTGCTATCATTTGTATTATATAATCCATCCTAACATGAAAATATAACTCATTTACTATGCAGCTTTGAAAATTTAAATAATAAAGTGCTAATATGGTCAGTTTTGTTTGATGCGGACAAATAATTTTATAATACGAGTCAGTTTGAGGTTATGAAAACTTCTGAAATTTGTCAAATTAGTCAAATAAGTAATTACCAAACCTGACCACCATTTTGTTGTCAGCAACATCATATTATAATTTAAAAAAACTTTGGTTGAACAGTTCATGCGTAAATGCACGGACAACATTTGGCTGCCACCCGCCCGCACACCACTAAATTAATTATCATTTTTTTCTTTCGAAAATCCGATTAAAATAGTTGTAATCAATGTTTGCCAACAGAAAAAAAACTTACTGTAAAATTGGGAAATACTTTAGTTTCAGATTTTCTTTCTAATGAATTTCAAATTTAAATAAAATGCTCCGCAGGGCGCAGCTTGATACGACCGCAGAGGTCGAACCCTGAACAGTTGGGGCAAGTATGGACACAACATTCAAGCTTGATACTGCTTTGCATTTGGATTGTGATTAAATATTTGGACCCTTTGGACCTTAATGTAGACCAATTTGAAAACGGAACCAAAAATTAAAAATCTAAATACACGGTTAGATTCGGCATATCAAAGAACCCCAATAATTCAAAGTTTAATTTTGGACCCTTTGGACCTCAATGTGGACCAATTTAAAAACGGGGCCCAAAATCCAAAAACTTAATACACGGTTAGATTCAGCATATTAAAGAACCCCAAAAATTCAAGAATAAAACCCCATTGAAAATGGTCAAGAAACAAGCAATTTATACGAAGTATCTTCTTTTGCACAATACTGTGCAATTGAATATTTCTTGCTATTGCGCAATACTGCACAATTGACAATTTCTGGCTATTGTGCTATTGGATATTTCTTGCTATTGCGCAATACTGTGCAATTGAAGATTTCTTGCTATTGCGCAATACTGTGCAATTGAAGATTTCTTGCTATTGTGCAATACTGTGCAATTGAAAATTTCTTGCTATTGCACAATACTTATTATATAATAATTTACACATCCTGTTTGGTGTGTATCTCCTACCATATCATTATTATTTGCTTTTAAATATAAATCAGAAATAACCAACTTAAAATAGAAAATTTTAAAAGAATAAAAAGGAAAAAAAAAAAAAATCCCCCCCCAAATTTTTTGAACCCCCTTATGATTCATCACCCCCAAACTCAATCCCAGCCTTCCCTTTGTGGTATGGTACCTTGCAGTACAATTTCAGAGAGATCCATACACTTGAACACAAGTTATTGTCTGGAAACTAGAAAAATGCTTATTTTTGGCCCCATTTTGGCCCCTTATTCCTAAACGTTTCGGGCAATTACCCCCAAACTCAATTCCAGCTTTCCCTTTGTGATATGGAACTTTGTAGTACAATTTCAGAAAGATCCATACACTAACACACAAGTTATTGTATGAAACTAGAAAAATGCTTGTTTTTTGCCCCTTTTTTGGCCCCTAATTCCTAATATTTTGAGGCAATTACCCCCAAAATCAATCCCAGCATTCCCTTTGTGATATGGAACCTTGTGGTACAATGTCAGAGAGATCCATACACTAACACACAAGTTATGTCTGGAAGTTACAAAAATGCTTATTTTTGGCCCCTAATTCCTTAACTGTTGGTACCATAACCCCCAAAATCAATCCCAACCTTCCTTTTGTGGTATTGAACCTTATGGTAAAATTTCATAGAGATCCATTCACTTAAACTAAAGTTAGAGTGCGAAAACCAATGTCATACCAATATACGACCGCAAAAATTTTACGGTCGTATAAAAATAATAAATGCGAAACATGTGGGAAGAGTTCTCCTTTTCTACTAAGGATTGAATGCGACAACTGTAATACCTGGAAACACTAAAAGTATACAGATTTAACTCCGGACTAGTATCATATACATTTTATGTACCACAGAAGAGTAAGGAGGACTGGACTTGCAACTGCTAGAAATGAAGTCAATTGTTGTGCTTTGTGTTTTCAAAAACACAATATCAATTGCTTAAAAAGTTACCTTTACTATTGCACTCACTTCATTCTATCAACCTTTCATTGAGGCGGTGAATAAAAATGCCTAACAAAATGATCTTTTAAGTTATATTGTATAGTTTCAAAATATGTGTAGATATGATAAGTGAATGATTCCTAGATAAACAAATATTCTATTAGAGTATAATACATGAGATAACTATTTCTAAGGAATTCAAGTACTTCTTGTGGTGACTTCTTTCAGCTTCCACCGATACTTGATGAAAAGTATGGTGACGGTTGCTTTTATTGCTTTGAGAGCAACTGTTTGAAACATATATTTCCTAACATAATTTACCCGAGTAAAACTTACAGACAAAGTGAGATATATCTTTCAAATACTGTGTCCGAGTAGGAAAAAAGGGAACCATGAGCATAAACTAATCAATTCATTAGTTTTCAAAAGAATGCAACAGAAGTTCCAGAGGGTGAAACTGTTGTAAACTTATTTTAAAGAAAGTTTGATGTGGATTTTTCAAAATTGTATAAATCAAAGACAATGAATGTCTACCCCTACCCATTGCATTGTTTTCCATCTTACAATGAAAATGATCATTGTTACATGAAAAAAATGCGAGCACCAAAACATTTAGGGTTAAAAATATCAGCCCTTGTTATTGGTCAATTTAAATGAGAATTTTGTATTTAAACCAGTAATCATAATTTAATGACACTAAAGATTAGAAATTATAGAGTGTATTTAAATTAATTAAAAATATATTAGAAATGAGGTCTTATTCTTGTTTGAAAAATATATATATACATTTTCAACTCTTTCGTTAACATAATCAAAATTAAGTAACATGATTTATCAGATTAACTCCATTTTTTTTTCAATATATTTAAAACATATTCTCTAATATTAGATCTAAAATCGGTGTATGGCATATTACAGTTAGATAAAGGGTAATCCAGGGCATCTTTTTGCTTCCTGATCTAAACCGTGTTTCAATGGATTCCAACATGACTCGGTACCCATAGAAAGTTTTCTCTTTATGAAAAATTTCTCATTACGGATAATATCTTGAGGTTTTTAGTTTTAGTTACGTATGAATTTGATGATACAAAGGCCTGACTAGAGGGTTACGATGCCATGACTGGGGTGTTCGATGTTGACATTTTATATGTAGATGTGATAAATACAATATAACAATTATTACAAAGATATGACGTCTGTATGGGCAGTACTTGAGGACAAAAAGAACAGAATTTATATGTTATTGTATAATATACTAGCAAGATTGAAAATGTTGGCCCTTTTTATTTTGGCAAGTGACAACAAATTATGCAATTTAAAACCTATTTTTTTATTTACCTATGTCTAAAAATCATTTCTGTGAGACAAAAAAACCATATATGAAGTAATTTCATGAATATTAATAAAATAAAAAAAGTATTGTCACTTTTTATTGTGATCGATATAAATATTATATATGTAATTGTCTCCCAAAAATGTGGTCATATATTTTAAATGCTTTGTTTTTATATTTAAGTCTTGCATGTGCGGTACTTGTAACAAAGAATTTCTTTCAAGATCAAGCCGGTCAAGGCATGTCCGATTTTTTCACACAAAACATGAACTAGGGTGTGGAGAGTGTACAAAAACATTCAGTTCCAAAGATTCTTTAAGAAGGCAAGACAGAACAGTACACCAGGTAATTATTTGGTACAAAATCTTTAAGCAGTATTAAACATGAGTCGATTTTACATTATTGTAATTTGTGTTATACAAATGTACCAGTGAAATGGAATTACATCATATAATTGTTCCATACAAATGAAGAATGAGATTTCTGATTTTATTTTCGACAATGTTAAAGAGAGATATCGTTTTGGTTGCATCTGCAGCCTGATGTCTGCGCCAATCCTTATCAAATGTTATTGAGTTCAATCATTTATCGAATTTCAATAAAGGTTGAAATTTTATTCAGTTCTTCGGCTATGGATTATATCTTATCAAACAGAAACGAAAATACGCGATATACTATGTCACAGGTTTGAAAAAGGAGTGATCTTTAGACAATTCCATTGCTTTTGTTATAGTTAGTCATGCAGAAGACATATCAGCGAGCAGGCACGTTTGCCTGTGATACCTGCCAGAAAATCTACGGAAGGAAATACGACTTGAAAATCTATCTTTCCAGAAACAATCATGTAATATAATGTGCCTAACATCACTCGATGACATACAGTTCAATATAGTATCCAACAAAAACCCGTCACTTTAGGTAACACAGAATATGGCACTACTTTTCAACATTTCAAAATCGTATGTACAAGTACCGGCGTGTTGTTGAACATTTGTTTTTGTAAGATTCTATTAGAAATATTAATTGATTACCAATACAAGAAATTGTAAGATAACAACCTATATTTCATTTGTATATTAATACAGGCTAGACCAGCTATCAACGTGCCTTCACCAACACCAGTTGATACAACAGCTCCAGCACTGTCGCCAACTCCAGGTGCAGTTCAAGTTGACGCAATAGATTTTGAAGATAAGATGGTAATTGACAACAAATTAGACTTGCTAGAAATGGAGCCAATCCGTTTTTAGGTAAGATTTTTTGCTAAGTTGGTGAGAGTGTAGAACAAATTAGATAACTTTTGGTTTTATATTTACATGATCATCCATCTTACAATGAAAATGATCATTGATACATGAAAAAATGCTAGCACCAAAACATGTAGGGTTTAAAAATATCAGCCCATGTTATTGGTCAATTTAAATGAGAATTTTGTATTTAAACCAGTATTCATGAATTAATGACACTGAAGATTAGAAATTATAGAGTGTATTTAAATTAATTAAATATATATTAGAAATGAGGTTTCATTCTTGTTTGAAAAATATATATACATTTTCAATTCTTTCGTTAACATAATCAAAATTAAGTTACATGAATTATCAGATTAACTCCATTTTTTTCAAATCATTTAAAACATATTCTCTAATATTAGATCTAAAATCGGTGTATGGCATATTACAGTTAGATAAAGGGTCATCCAGGGCATCTTTTTGCTTCCTGGTCTAAAACCGTGTTTCGATGGATTGCAACATGACTCGGTACCCATAGAACATTTTCTCTTTATGAAGAATTTCTCATTACGGATAATATCTTGAGAGTTATTGGGTTTTTGATTTTAGTTACGTACGACTTCGATGATACAAAGGCCTGACTAGAGGGTTACGATGCCATGACTGGGGTGTTCGATGTTGACATTTTATATGTAGATGTGATAAATACAATATAACAATTATTACAGAGATATGACGTCTGTATGGGCAGTACTTGAGGACAAAAAGAACAGAATTTATATGTTGTCGTATAATATACTAGCAAGATTGAAAATGTTGGCCCTTTTTATTTTGGCAAGTGACAACAAATTATGCAATTTTAAACCTATTTTATATTTACCTATATGTCTACAAATCATTTCTGTGAGAAAAAAAATAACCACATATGAAGTAATTTCATGAATATTAATAAAATAAAAAAGTATTGTCACTTTTTATTGTGATCGATATAAATATTATATATATAATTGTCTCCCAAAAACGTGGTCATATATTTTAAAGCTTTGTTTTTATATTTCAGTCTTACATGTGTGGTACTTGTAACAAAGAATTTCTTTCAAGATCAAGCCGGTCAAGGCATGTCCGATTTTTCCACACAAAACATGAACTAGGGTGTGGAGAGTGTACAAAAACATTCAGTTCCAAAGATTCTTTGAGAAGGCACGACAGAACAGTACACCAGGTAATTATTTGGTACAAAATCTTTAAGCAGTATTAAACATGTGTCGATTTTACATTATTGTAATTTGTGTTATACAAATGTACCAGTGAAATGGAATTACATCATATAATTGTTCCATACAAATGCAGAATGAGATTTCTGATTTTCTTATCGACAATGTTAATGAGATATATCGTTTTGGTTGCATCTGCAGCCTGATTTCTGCGCCTATCATTATCAAATAATATTCGAGTTCAATAATTTATCGAATTTCAATAATGGTTGAAATTTTATTCAGTTTTTCGACTATGGATTATACCTTATCAAACAGGAAGGAAAATACGCGATATACTATATCATAAGTTTGAAAAAGGAGTGATCTTTAGACAATTCCATTGCTTTTGTTATAGTTAGTCATGCGGAAGACACATCAGCAAGCAGGCACGTTTGCCGGTGATACCTGCCAGAAAGTCTACGGAAGGAAATAAGACTTGAAAATCTATCTTTCCAGAAACAATTAGGTAATATTATGTGCCTAACATCACTCGATGACATACAGTTCAATAAAGTATCCAACAAAAACCCGTCACTATAGGTAACACAGAATATGGCACTACTTTTCAACATTTCAAAATCGTATGTACAAGTACCGGCGTGTTGTTGAACATTTGTTTTTGTAAGATTCTATTAGAAATATTAATTGATTACCAATACAAGAAATTTTAAAATAACAACATATTTCATTTGTATATTAATACAGGCTAGACCACCTATCAACGTGCCTTCACCAACACCAGTTGATACAACAGCTCCAGCACTGTCGCAAACTCCAGGTGCAGTTCAAGTTTACGCAATAGATTTTGAAGATAAGATGGTAATTGACAACGATTTAGACTTGCTAGAAATGGAGCCAATCCGTTTTTAGGTAAGATTTTTTGCTCAGTTGGTGATAGTGTAGAACAAATTAGATAACTTTTGGTTTTATATTTACAAAGATCGTTTCCACGAATACAATTATTTATTAAACAAATATTACTTGCACGGAACTTAGTGCTAACTGATAAAAAGTTACTTTCTTTATATTCCTTCTTTATTGAATCCCTAATGATCAAGATATAAAACAAGATCAGACTATGCATTCTTTTTGTTTTGTTTTTTTTTCAATGAACACATCCTCCTCCTCTTAATAATGAAAAAAAAACAAATATACGGACATACTACTGGTTATAGGAGAGACGGTAGTAATTATTAGTAATTCCGGTTTTTTATTTTACAGGTTTCATTAAAAAACAGAGGAAAGAGGTAGGAGTAGATGTGTGTGAGATATTTAGCAGATATGTGGTAGGACTGTTTTCTAGTGCTTTTTTATGTCAGTGTATAGATGTTAGAATATTTGATGTTAAAGTGCAACTATAATAATTTTTATTGCATAGTTTTTTAGGTCTACTTTTGAGTGTGTTATTTATAAAGCATGTGTGTTTGTTGTGAAATGAAAGGTATCTAGTGCTAACTGATAAAAATGTTATGTATATTTTTATGTTGTTATATGAAAGTGTAGAAGAGTGTCTGTTTTAGTGTACGGTGGTTTGTTTGAGCTTCTGGGTAACTAATGTTTCTTTCTGTTTTAATTTTAATAATATTTTTTTTCAGGTAAACAGGGCAGTTCCCAGATGATGAAAAAATGGGATTCACCACAGTTTACGCACTTTGAAGATTCAAAGTACATGTTGTTCCCTCGTGTCCTTCGCAAGAACACTTGAAGCATCTCTGCGTACCACGACATTGTTTGGTGCCATGACCAAACGTTTGACAAGTGAAGCATCGAATTGGGTTAGGGATAAACATGTCAACTCTGATTCCGAAGCAACCTAAAGTAATAGAGGAAGGAGGAGTTGGAGTTCTAAATGTCTGAAGATATGCATTCAATTTTATTACATTTCCATTCTTTTTCATTTGAAATCTTATAACATCAGTTACACCTTGACTGGAAAGTTGCTCACATATTTCTTCTACGGTCACCAAGGTATTGACTTCTGTCTCGATTGATTCCCTTACAGCTGTTGAAACTGTTGTGAGGAGAGGCAGAAACAAGAAAGTTTGTTATTGTTGTCATTGTAAGCAAAGGCCTAAGAAAATAAAATGTTTGAACCATTTCAAATTGGATCATAATGTTTAGAAATGCATAAGGTCAAGAAATGTAAAGGAAAAACATAAAGATTTTTATCTGATGACCTTACGTCATAATATGTACTGTTTTCACAAAAAAAAATACAGAATTTATGCAGTTTTCTGTCTTTATTTCCGTTGTGGAAACATCCTGCGCAACCGAGAAACAACAAAATAATTTAACAAAAGCTTTATTATAACTATTGGCATAATCTCACCAAATATAAAGTTGTTTCTTGGGTGCGCACATACTTTTTCAATCTAAAATATACTTAAAATTTGATGAAAAAACAAGGTAAATCACGAAATTTAACAAAATATGCAATGAAGTTATTCATTCCAGATTAATGGCTACCGGAGACCAATTAAAAAAATCTTTATCTGTACTGAAAGACACCCAGAATCTTTTTTTGTTTGTTTAAAACCAAACTGATCGTCATGATATTTATACTCAATTGCAAGCAGTTTAATCTTGCAATAATAATAAGCATGTTAATCTTGCAATAGTTATAAAGTCTTATGTGAGGATGGTCTTCCAACTTAACAACAAAACCATCACAGGGAGCCAGGAAGTTTATATACCTGTCACACAGAAAACAATTCAAACCAAACAAAAACAAATCTAAGGCCAGATAATACCTGTGTTTTGGTTATTGTAATCCATTTATTGAATCAGTAATCCCACTGATCATCTAGATAATATGTGAAAAATTCAAACCAACCAAAATCAAGAGGCCAGAGAATATTCCAAAAAATGTCATTATGGAAGGAACATTTGACATTCCAATTGACCTGTGCATTGAATATGCTATTGTAAGTCTGTTTGAGAATCAAGAGTAGTCACCTATTACAGAGAGTGAAAGAGGTTTTTTTTAAACAGTAAAGTTCTCTTCTGCCAAAGTGCAGGCTTATCAAAGGGATTGTGACAAACACGTCCAGCCATTTTTTTGTTTTGTTTTCTCGGTAATTTTTATTATTACATGATTTTAAAAACAAAAAGCGAATAAATAAATATTGTTACAGAAAAACTATTATAATCTAACCTTTACAAATATTTTATTATCAAGAAACATGTTCTCGGATTAATTTGCACTTCTCGTGAGTGCAAATTGGAACCACATTTTTTTTAAGGTAGAATTATCAAACTTTGCAATAATATACCTATGCCTATAGGTAAAACAATTAAAAAAAAAATTTTGATATGGCTCGCCCCGTTCGGCATTACGAGTGAAATCAGTGTCAATATCCTATAGGATATTTTTTTTTCCCATAGGATTTTTAAAAATCCTACAGGATTTTTAGAAATCCTATAGGAAAAAGTCATAATCCCGTAGGATATTTTTAATATCCTACAGGATTTTAAAATCCTATGGGATTTATAATCCCTTAGGAATATAAAAATATCCTGTAGGATAAATTTTCTCCCTTAGAAGTAAAAGAATCCCTTAGGAAAAAAAAAAAGCATATCCTACAGGATATTTTTTTTCCTATAGGATATTTTGACTTGTAAAACAATCCTGTAGGATAAAAAATTTCCTAAAGGATTAACAAAAATCCTAAGGGATTTCATAATAGAAAAAATATCCTGTGGGAGAAAAAAAAGTCCTAAGGGAAAAAAAAATCCTATGGGAGAAATAAAATTTATAAGGGAGAATAAAAATCCTAAGGGAAAATAAAATTTCCTGAGGGAGAAAAAAAAGTCCTAAGGGAAAAAAAAATCCTATGGGAGAAAAAAAATTCCTAAGGGAGAAAAAAAATTCCTAAGGGAGGATAAAAATCCTATGGGAGATTAAAAAAAACCAAAGGAAGAAGATCCTATGGGAGAAAAAATTTGAAAGGGTTCTGCGGAACCCAGTGTCTCTCCTACTTTTGCTGTTGTCTATGGGGAAAAAATTATTAAATATTTTCCTCTAGATACTATCTTTTGATTGTTAGAAGCTTCTGTCCAAGTTTGGTAAAAATCCAGGATGGTTTATGAATCTTATAAATTTTTTAAAAACTTTTAACTGCAGACTGTATGTTATGTTAACAGGAAGAATAAAGAGGTCCATTAAAAGGTAATATACGGATAAACAGGAAATAAATTTTTAAAAAATTTCCTTGTAGATACTAGCTTTTGAACATAAACAAGCTTCTGTCCAAGTTTGGTACAAATCCAGGATAGTTTAAGAAAGTCATTAAAATTTTTAAAACTTTAACCACAGAGTGAATGTAATGTTCACTGGCAGAAAAACTAAGTCCATTTATAAGTAAAATACGGTTAACTCATCCCTAAGAAGCAGCAAACCAAATATTAAGTCATTTTGTTATGCATGTTCTGAGAAATATCTGTTGGACTACTTGGTCAGGCAGACACGCAAATAAGCACAAAGATTGGATAGCGCTCACTCCTAGAGTGCAGGTATTATAACTTTAAGAACCAACGAGGTAGCTGTATGGTGACGCACAAATACACATAGGAAAGTTAAGTTTAAACTTTTTAATAAATAAATAAATAAATAAATTACTCTCTTTAAAAACAGATCAAAACATTTGTTTGTCACTATGAATAATAAAACATCATTCTAACATAAGTTCTTATACACTGTCTTTTGTCACAGTTCTTTAAATCACATTAAGAACCATCGAGATAGCTGAATGGTAAAGCACAAATACAAAACAGAAAAGTTAAGTTTAAACTTTGCAATAAATAAATAAATAAATTGTTCTCTTTCAAAACAGAGCAAAATATTTGTTTGTCACTATGAATAATAAAAACATCATTCTAACATAAGTTCTTATACACTGTCTTTTGTCATAGTTCTTTAAATCACATTTTCTTCAACAATGCAGTATCTTTAATCACTTCTCTAAACCCATCTAACACATATTTGATGCGATAGCCTGTAAAATAAGAAAAGAGCATATTTAAATTTAAACAGATAACAACTAAATATTGTTTTAGAAGTATTCATGTTTGAATTTAAAAGGACATATCTATATGAAAATCAAGTTTTCAAGGTGTGCAGATTATTAATTGAAAACTGATGCAGCTTTTGATACAGAATATTATATGAGAGGAGTAATGATTTCATCCATTTGTATGCTTCTTGGCAAATGGGGTATGTAAAAAGCATGGAATCCTCTGTCCTGCCCAGAACTGCTTAAGGTTTCTCTTTTTGAGGTTATTTGTTTATACAATGTCTATTATGAAAATGTTTTAGCACTTTTTTTTTAAATCTAATGTATAATTAGAGAACTTCTGTGATACATATGCTACAAAGGCTCTTCTTCAGTTACACAAAAAAAATTAATATTTGAAAATTCATTACAATTTACATAATTGTTTTTCATAGTATGAACCAGTTCATGCATGAATTTTATTTTAAGTGGAAATGCACGAATAGTTCAAGCAGTTACTATAATTTTTTGAGTAAACATCAGTTCTATTCAATATGCATGAAGTATTTGCAAATGGACATTAACATTAATAAAAATCAATCCATCAACAGATTTTGACAATATCCCAAATTATAAAAAAATGATGATTTGCTGACTGCATGCATTTAGTTACTTGTATTCATACCACAATTTATTTTTCAATGGTATAACTTATAATTATGAAAAATAATAACTAACCGTCTTTTAAAACTGCAGTAATAACAGCATCGTACCATTTCTTATCATTGGAATAGTAGGCAGACACCTTTTCACCTTTAGTAAAGACCTAAAATATAGAATTTATTTTAAATATTTTCACAAACAAATACTGTTAAAAAGAATAGAAAAGTAATGCAGTAATTTTGAAGGTAAAATGCATATTAATAGTTTATTAATTTCTCATATTTGTGGAAGACAGCACAGAAGTTTTGTTGTGTCTAAATAATGTGTAAATTACACACAGCAGAACCCATACAAATTGTATTTTAAACTGAGATCAGAGTTAGACAACTCTCAGCTAATCTGTCTAGATATGTTAGCAAGTGTAAATGCTGGACATTGTTAGGCTAAAAATAGTTTAAGAAGTATTTTTTTAATACTAAATTGACAAACAACCATTTTTGCTGCATTATTTGTTTAAGACTGCAATAAATAATTGGAAAAAAAATATCTCTGGTTGAAATAATCCATACAAGTTACAGGCCATTAGCTGCAAGATGATAATTTTATTTCCCGATAAGGTTTCATACTTCATAAATAATAACTAAATTTTAGTTATGTTATTGACAAGATGTCTTACCATAGATTACTTCACTATTATTTTTTTTCTTTTAAACCAAATTGAGCTAATAGACAAAACTGTCTATAGACAATGTTGAAAAACATATGGTGACCTATCAATGTTAAAATCTAGGTAATTTGGTCTCTGGTAGACAGTTGTCTCATTGGCAATCATACCACATTTTCTTATTCTTATAAACGATGAGAAAATTAATTTAAAAAAAAATATATATTACATGAATCTCTTCTGTCTGGTCATCTTCTTGTGTTTTTTCTGCACGCTTTCAAAATAAAACAAATACAAACATAAAAATATGGCATAACAGTATCATATTAAACATGTTAAAAGTCGGGTGATGATTATTATAGAAGTAAAAGAGAACGTCAATATGATATCTTGTAATTGTCATCTGACTAACTTGTACAAAATATGTGATGATTTTGCAAATAGATATTTGCTTATTTCCATATGATTGAGTATAAAAAAAATAAAATGAATTTCAAACTTATCTTTTTGGTATCAGTACATCTTTTTTTAAACTTTGTTTACGATCCACATTTCTTAAATTAAGACTTTTCTTATACTCAACAAATTACACATATATCTAATAGATGCACAAAGGTTGATTGCTATTTATATGTTTGCATATAGATTAATATGGGTCATCTTAAAATTGTGTATTTTAGAATGTAGTAAATAATCAATGAACTTTTTAATAAAAGCTTGCAATTATCAACTTGCTTGAAATAAGAAAAATTACGATCCACTTGGCTTAAATAACTAAAACCATGCATTCATACCTCACGGAGTCTGTCAAGGATGTTTAGAAGCTCTCCTTCTTTGTTTCTTTTTCTGCTACTGGTTGCCTAAAATAAATGTCCCATTTAACAATCAATTATGTTAAGGATGTTAATTGACTTCAATATGTCAAAAGTTTATACTTCTGTCTGAAACTGGATCAAGATTCATATTGCCAGGTTGAACAAAATATTGTTCTGGCAATAAAAAGGTGTATAATAATGATGTTTTACATGAATAAACCAAATTCAGATATGTTAAACTATAAATCTGACTTTTATTGTACAGAATAAATTGTTTAAAAAACTATTTTACACCAATGAAAGCACAATGTCTTTTCTTTCAGTTGTTAATATGCATTTAATGATTAGGTAGCTAGAACTGAAAACCAAATTCATAAAAAAGCTCAATTTTTTAGTGATACAAGAAGATAATTAAGGCACCATAGCTAACACATTTTAAATGTATCATTAACTTTTATCTACTGGCATCTTAATCAGATAATTTACCTTGGAAGTGGATGGTGTTTCTGGAATGGTTCTAACTTGTGAACCTGTTGGTGTATCAGGAATGACATCCAACTCTTCATTCTAAAAGATAAAAAAAAATTCTTTCATAAAAGATCATATAACAAAAATTGAAAACTTCTCATTAGAATAGTATTATATTGTCATATCAGTTGTTGGCTTACAATCAAATGGATGAGGGTATCGATGTGACATTTAAATTTCACTTATATTTTTTTATGATATCTCGATTTCTGAAAAATCTGAAGTAAAAATTTGAAGAAAAAAAATATTTAAAGAACATCAAACTCTTAATGGCTTTATGGGTTATTATAATGGTTCAGCATAACACATGCATTGAGTTTTTTATTAAATCAAGGGTGATTGTCTTTTACGCTTAATCAGTAAGCACCATAAAAATTCAAAATGTGCTTGTCCATAAAAATGTGTATTGTAACATCTGGATATTAGTTTACCACGTTTTGTTATAAATGCATACAAAATTTTTACAATTAACATGATTTCACAAAATTAAGGGTGACCTATGATAAAATAAAGCTTACCTCAATTGTAACCTCCATATCTTGTTCTCTGAGTGAGAGGTCAGTGTCATCAAATTCATACACATCCTACAAAAACATTTAAAGAGTTTTCAATATATATTATTATGTGATGTAAATCATAGAAAGTCACTTCAGTGTATATGAGAAAATACATATCTAGGAAAAGCAACCTAAATTCATCAAGTGTCTATGTTCATTAAATTTTAAACAGCTAAAACTGCTAAAGCCTTAAACCAGTTTCATATTGTAGTTGGTACAGGAAAAAAAATGTAAATGAGTAGTATTTATACATCTACATTCGCAAACTGATGTATTTGATCTGCTACAATTGTTAAATAACATACTTGCCAATGTAATCATATATTTTAATAAAACTTGGTAGATTGAAAGATTGACATATTTGATTGTTGATGACCGCCTGTAAGCCTCTACATGTTTTGTTTTTTTTTCTTGGTTTGGTTTATGTCTAACAGAGGATTCATCGATAATTAAACACTAATGTGTGGTTCTTATTTTTAAAAGCACTCTATCGAGTTGCTCAATAACTTCCTGTCCTTTTCTTGGTATGAACAGGTTTGAAAGTGTGAAAGACAATTGACTGACAATCTGATTGACATCTTACCACTGCCGCACACAAAGTAAAAAAAAAGTACCTGATCTGGTGTCTGATTTCTTTCAACCAACTCTTCCAACTCTTCAACTCGGGACTTCAGTCGAAGAATTTCATTCTACAAAAAAACAAATTCAATGTATATGTTTCATTTAGTTATGTGTTGATGGGGATATTTCAAATAATTGTTGCAATTAGGAATTTGTTTCTTAACTTTTCCAAATAAATGTAAAGTATTGATTTGGAAATGTGGCAACAAAAAAGAAGAGATTATTAGACTATTTACTATTTACAATTCTGATTCTGTTAGTACACAATTTTCACTCAAGATGTTAGACAAAAGGGGGCTTCTGCAATTTAAATTGGAAGTTATAAATCAGTGTTCTTGCCAATTCTTTAAGAAAATAACAATCGATTTAAAGTCTTTAACCTGATATATGATTAAATGGAATAAAAAGATTTAAAACATGGAAGATTACATATAACACAGATAAGTTCTTTACATCCAGGTCTCTCTATATATATATTTCAAAACAGACTGTACAACACCATCTATAAATTACAGCTAGAATTCTTTTAGTGATTTGAACATCGATTACCTCTAATATAATAATGTAAATGAAAACAAAGATATAAATTGAATTTTATTTCAAGCAGAAATATCATGACTAAAATAGACACCTTGTTCATCTCAATAAATGTGCTAGTCCTATGTTAGACAGAACAAGATTTGAACTAAAAGCAAATATTTCACATCTCTTTTTATATATCATACCTGTAACCGTCTCACTGTTGGGCCACTTGGTGTGCTGTTTTGACTCTGATGCTGAAGCTGAAAGATGCAAACAAAAATTGATATTGACTGAAAAGAAAGTTAAGCTCTTTTTAATTAACCAATATCTTTACCAGAGTCAACAATTTACAAATGGACATTGATCCTTGTCTGTTATGGAGACAGTGTATAGAACTAAAGGTGTTTTTTTAATTTCAAAAATTTCCTCAATTCTTTTATTTTCAAAATTACTGATTGATACTACATCTTCTCCAACTTAAATAGGTTACAACAACCTGTTATTTGTGTTTCATTGGCACTGGATCACTTGTTTGTAAAATGATAACTTTTCATAAAACTAACGCTGTAATAATTATAACATTTTTTCAATTTGTTACTGTCAATTTGTCATTTTATATAATGTTAAGATATAAAAACAATATGGACTTTGCTTCACAAAAAGATTACTTGATGCTTGTAACTACAAAAATATGATAAAAGGAAATATACACCATTTGTTATCATTATTGTTATGATAACAGGGGAATATATGATTTTCGATATTTAAGATATAAATCAACAGAAATACACCATATTTAACAAAAACAGAATGCTGCTGTTCTTTAATCATTTTTCTTTGTTATTTCCTTTTACTTATAAGTTACCTTTATATCTTTGGTCTGTTGACGAAACTCTGGCAGATTGATCAGTCCGCTATTCAGTTGACTTAGATGTCTGTGCACTACTACTTCCGATTTGACACCAACAAGATGTTTAAAAAGTCCTGGTTTAATGGTAGTTTCCTTCCTATTTGATTGGTGCAGTAACCCAGCATCATGGGAGTTGATTACATCTATAACCAGGTCAAAACAGCACTCTGGAAGGGTTGACAGGTAAATCTGTTCCTTGAATGAACCACCAAAAGTACCTTCCTGGAATTAAATGTGTTACATTTCAACAATATTTCATTACATTTAGTAACTACACAGTCCTGAGAGATGTTCTATTTTCATTCAAAACAGTAAAAAGATCATGTTCTTATACACAAACATTTTTTTTCAATCATGAGAACTGCCGAAAAAGTTATCGTATTTGTGTGACAAAATTATAAGACATAATTGCCATGTTCATGTCATCAGAAATGCAACTATAAGATTAAAATTATATCAATCTCAATACATTTTTTGTCCAATATAACATCACATTAATATTTGAACTATAAGTTGAATGTGTTTGCCATTTTAATAAACCATTATCCTACATTTCTATATATTGATTATAAAAAAACATTTAATTAGACACATTGCATTCTGGTATGTTGTGAGTTTGACTTTTGTCGATTTTACATAATAAAGCTTTTGTTGAAAGTTGCACAACTCCGAACCTTTTATAGCTGACTAGGCATGTGTGGGCTTTGCTCAATGTTGAAGGCCGTACAGTGACCAATAGTTGTTATTTTCTGTGTCATTTGGTCTGATGTGAAGAGATGTCTCATTGGTAATCATCATGATCATACCACATCTTCTTTTTTAAATGTATACATCATGTACATATTATTTTCCAAATGTGTGTACTGTATTAAACCCAACTTATTTAAAAGTGATACTCTATTAAGCATTTAGTCTTTTCTGGACAATTTTGCACCAAATTCATTTCATGATTTTTTGGTATCATAGTTTTGATCTATGTTTGACATGTTGGGAACAATTTAATTTTCAATTATTTTCTACTGATAAGTCGAAAATAGAGGGCCTGCAAGAATAAATAAGCTGGCTGTTATCCTGATATATGAATTTTAAACTTACATGTTTTGCTGGGTTGAAGCCTAAAAGAGGCATCACCTTCTTTCTCCACAGTCTGTTAGAGGTGTTTAAAAAAGTTTGTCTTGGTGCTGCCCCTGAGTCTGGGTGGGCCTCTCTCATGATCTACAAATATACATTCAGAAATTTGTACTACATTACTACACAAATGCATATCATACCATCATATTTAGGGCAATAAACTCATTGTTTAATTGTTAACTTTCAAATTCAGGCTGATATTATCCACGTTTTTTACTCCGAAATTAAAATTGCTGGCGACGGGCCTAGTTTTGAGAAATAAAGAGAAAACTTGATTTTGATATTTTATCTTATGTAACATTCAAATTTGTAATTGAACTAATAATTTACATTATCCCTATCAAAATGCAAATTTAATATAAAAATCCAATAAAAACACAACTTTCAATTAATTTTGAAGGACATAAACTCATTTAAGATCTATTTAAGTTTTTTCTTGAATCCTTTTCATTGACAAGTATTTTCAACTTCTACCTGATGATGGAAAGGGTTTTCCAAGAAAATATCACAACAATCACACACAATTTGAATCCACTGTAGCGAAAAAAGGGGATGCAGACTATGTACCATGGCACACTTTAAAAGGCCTAAAGGGCAATTACAATAACAGTTTTAAAATTACAACTGTCCAGAATGACCTTTTATATATTCAATTTCAATCCATAATTTATTGACCTAGACCATTGTATTACATTTTGAAAAATCAATTTGGGCATATATCATGCATAAATACCCTTTTATATTCAATTAGCATCATGTTCTAGACCCTCATGGGTGGTCAATAAATGGTCAAGGCTGTTAGTGTAAGTGAAACCAAAAGAATTTTCAAAACAAAAATTTCATTTCAAAACCTTTTACAATTTTAGACTTTGAAAATTTGAACTGCACCAAATATTACTAATCAAATGATTTTGTCTGCTTGAATATAAATCATAATAAGGAATCAAGACCGCCAAAATAAAATAAAACAGGTTTTTAAGTACATGCTATACATTTTCATGACAGTACATGATACAAGTAAAAAATATTGAAGATTGAATAAAAGTTCATAAAATAAATCATATAACATGTATAATATATATTGTTTTCACAAAGAGGCACACCATTTGAGAAATGAGACTACATGGGGTTTTCTATACCATGTATACTGAATCACCTTGTGTGTACTCAATCTGTATACACCATTTATCAGATGTGATAAAATTAAGAATCTAGTACTCACCCTGAGTTCTTCATGCAGACTCTTATGGACAAATTTTGTCTTTGTCTTTTGTGTTGGCTTACTTTTGGCTGCTGGTATTTCCTCTAAAATTTTCAAAAATAATAAATTCCAAATTTTCAATCATTTGATTTTTTTTTTACATTAAACATGTTAAATGATTAAGTAACTTAAGCTGTAATTAAGAAACACATATATTTACAAGTTCCATGATCTGTTTATCATAATAGCAATGTATCTGTTTTAATTATTATATCTAAGTCACAGTGTTAAACAGAGATTTATCATCATCAGGAACGCTCAAACCCTTTACTTTCAAAATCCTGACATGTATAAAGATGTAGAAACATAAGAAGCTATATAACCATAAGAAATCAGAATTCTTTCATTTCTAAAACTAAATATATTTTGGCATTGCACAAGATAATATTTTTTTCTGACTGTTTATCATGTTTATGATGTCTTTTTTATACTAATAAATCCATTGGATGTGTACTGATTTATTATTAAAAACGTAATTGTTATGGGATGTGGGTATTACTCATCTTTGAAGGCCGTACAGTGACCTATAGTTGCTTACTTTACAACATTCGGTCTCTTGATGAGGAAATTGTCTCATTATATCACATCTACCTATTTTTATATTAAAAACATAGTCAAATTCATCCAAGGTCAACTTTGCTTTAAGAAGTTAGAACAGTCACTCACCAGGACAGGACTGATTTTTTATAATGCTGTGTATATTTACTCAAATCCAGTACAATTTTAATTAATGAACCTTAGTGAGCGCGCTCACATACCCCACGTCCCCACATTGTCTTTAGAAATAAAATATGTGTAAGAAAAAAAAATAGTATAAGAAAAAAAAATTGAATCATAATTTCCTGTCAATATGCACATCTACATAGTATGTCCTTATTATCTAAAAAGGTTTCATGAAATTCTGTTGTGAGGTATCAGAGTAGTTGCGATGACAAACTGTTGCAGTAGTACATTGAAGCAAATAAGTTCAAAGGGGCGTAACTCCTAGAAAAAAAATTGAACCGTAATTTCCTGTTGATATGCACATCTACATAGTATGTCCTTGTTATCTAAAAAAGTTTCATGAAATTCTGTTGTGTTATCAGAGGAGTTGCGATGACAAACTGTTGCAGTAGTACATTAAAGTAAATAAGTTCAAAGGGGCGCAACTCCTAGAAAAAAAATTGAATCACAATTTCCTGTCGATATGCACAACTACATAGTATGTCCTTATTATCTAAAAAGGTTTCGTGTAATTCCGTTGTGTGGTTTGAGAGGACTTGAGATGACAAGAAACAGGACAGACAGACAGACAGACAGACAGACGGACGGACGGACGGACAGACGGGTCAAAAACATAAACCCGTTGCGTGGGGTATAATAAACAAAAATTTGTGTCTTTATATATATTTGTCAAAAACAACAATGAAATTTATATAAATCAATTGTATTAGAGAACAATTTTATTTATTTAATCAATAAGATTAATACCTTCTATTCTTGCAAACTGAAGTTGAAGACTGTCAAGTGTATCCTGAAGGTCTGTTAGAAAGTTGGATCTTGATTTCCTGTTTTCCAAAGTTGTGAAGGTTTTATCTACAGCTTTGTATCTGTGCAGGGGGAGGCCTGCCAATATCTCTTCTTCTGCCTGAAGATAAAAAAAAATAATAAAAAAATGTTCTCAACTTGTCTTAATAAGCATGTAACAAGAGTGGAGCAAGACTGAATACACTAATGACTAAAATACCTTGTACCAATAGCAATATTAAACTAGAGGCTCTAAAGAGCCTGTGTCGCTCACCTGTATTTACTGATGCTTTGGAAATCATGTAAAATAAGGTTAAAATTATAATTAATAGTATTAGATATTAGATATTATAATGATATCTACGATAATAACAAAAAACTGCAAAATTTTGTAAAATTACTAACTCAGGGGCAGCAACCCAACAACGGGTTGTCGGATTCGTCTGAAAATTTCAGGGCAGATAAATCTAAATCTGATGAACATTTTTGCCACCTGTCAGATTTGCTCTAAATACTTTAGTTTCAGAGATATAAACTGCATTTTACCCCTATGTTCTAATTTTAACCAAGTCGGCCATGATGGTTAGAAGGCGTGGTCATCGGACACATTTTTTTTAACTAGATACCCTAATAATGATTATGGCCAAGTATGGTTAAATTTGTCTCAGTAGTTTCAGAGAAGAAGATTTTTGTAAAAGATTACAAAAATTTACGAAAAATTGTTAAAAATTGACTTAAGGACAATAACTCCTAAAGGGGTCGACTGACAATTTTGGTCATGACAACTTATTTGTAGAACTTACTTTGCTGAACATTATTGCTGTTTACAGTTTATCTCTATCTTTAATAATATTCAAGATAATAACCAAAAACTGCAAAATTTCCTTAAAATTACCAATTCAGGGGCAGCAACCCAACAACAGGTTGTCAGATTTGTCTGAAAATTTCAGTGAAGATAGATCTTGACCTGATAATCAGTTTTACCCTATGTCAGATTTACTCTAAATGCTTTGGTTTCAGAGATATAAGCCAAAATCTACATTTTACCCTTATGTTCTATTTTTAGCCATGGCGGCCATCTTGGTTGGTTGGCGGGGTCATTGGACACATTTTTTAAACTAGATACCCTAATGATGATTGTGGCTAAGTTTGGTTAAATTTGGCCCAGTGGTTTCAGAGGAGAAGATTTTTGTAAAAAGCTAATGACGACGGACGCCAAGTGATGAGAAAAGCTCACTTGGCCCTTCGGGCCAGGTGGGCTCAAAATAAAGAATATCAAATTTAACTTTGACCTTGTTTCAATTTCAATGAAATCTCAAATCAACTTATTTGAATATCTGGGGAGGGGGGAACTCATATCAATTCACCTGAGTAGAGGACTCAGACCAAATTGAAATAAAGTCGTGTATGATTGCATTTTAAAATTTCACAAAACCTTAATATTATGATCATAACTTGCTAAACCTTAAATTTGCCATTTAAAAAGATTTCAACATAACATATAATATTGACATGATTCAGTAAGAGTCCATCCTTTTTTTAATGTATGGATAGTTCATTGATATGATTTTTTTATAGCAAAAAAATGTGAGATTAAAGAGAGATGATCTAATTTTTAAAACCATAGTAAATTAATACATTTTGTGTAAGTGACCTAACCCTGGAAGTTATAAAAATGCAAGTTGCTTTCAATGCTATTAAAACTTTGGAATCCTGAACTTATGTGAAGTAGGTTACTTAGGCCAGGAAAAAATATTGTTGATTCCCCTAACCCGGTCTATTTTAAATGGCCAGGTCAGTTATTTTTGGGGAATATGGTAGAATATGAAAATAAAAATTCTGGCCCCCATTTAGATGTTTGATTTTATAGGTGAAAATAAATAATCTAGCTTTTACTTCGCATATGAAAATAAATATTCTGGCCACAAATATTTAATATGTTTAAGATATTTTTGGCTCTCTTTAATCTTCCAATAGTGATAGATCATTCAGTATGCAAAATTTGAAAAGAGCAATTTTTTTGTCAGGGGTAATTTTGAGGGCCAATAGATTACACCCCTTCCTTTTGACCTGAAAAAATAAAAGTTTATTTCTGAAATCTTCAACATCAATAAGATTGCTACATTTGCTGGAAATTTTACCATTCCATACTTTCATATCAAAAAATTTATATATAGGCTTCAATTTGACTGCTCTTTTTGTTTGCAGTTATATGTGCATCCTAAAAATATGTTGTGTGTATCACATAAAATACAAGTTAAGGCGATAAATTTATTCTGAAAAAGGGGTGGGGGCAGTTTTGGTGCGTTTGTAGATCAACAAAAAATAAATATTCTGGCCTTGATTATGATCAGAGTGAAAATAAATAATCTGGCCACCTTACTTTTTATTTTGTAAGTTCCCACAGAGAATCTCACCTTAAATTCAAAAATTTAAAGTGCCAGGATGTTTGAAAATGTGTATTGGTTAATTTTGAAATAAATATTCTGACCTCTTCAAATTTGCCAGGCCCCCACCTCAGAAATGTTCATCACTGAAAGGGGCATATTAGCTGTCAAATTCATGTTGACTGATTTGACTCAAATTCTCATATTTGGTTTATAAAATACTAAAACCTATACACATGATGCATGTATATATATCAAAATTACAATAAGTCTGAAATAAACAGTTAAAAAAGTGTGCTCCAAAATATATTATATTAGAATTTCTTGTGTATTTTAGTCTAGACGCCCTCTTATCAACTATCAAGATGACCTCTGAAGACTGCCGATGGTCATATAACCTGATATAAACATAAACATAAATATAAACAGATAGTGAACTCATGCAATTGGAATTTAGGTTTGATTTCATTTCATTTCATAGGTTGAAAAAAAGTTAATTATCGTTTTTACCTGTAAAAGAATGATTTTTTGTGGATCGAATCAGTCAATGAAATAGTTTATCTTTGTTTCACTTTCAGTGTTGACATTCTTTTCCTTTTAATGGCTGAACACAACTTGCATGTGTAACCAATCTCTAGCTAATGTCAAGTTAGCAAGTGAATAATTCAACAATGATGTTTCTTTGCTTATTTTGACAAAATCTAACCAAATTAGATGATTTTAAAAAGCGAAATATTATTTCATTATTTCATTTTTATTATGATTGAACAAAATCATATTCTATTTTCCTTCATATCTCGTAGCTAATGCCCATGTTTCAGTAATTTGGTGTCCATTGGCAAAGACTTAACATAAGGGAGCAAGCATTTAACTTCAAGATGGTGGGGGGCGGGGGGGGGGGGGTATGTTTTTTTTTCTTAGTAATTTTTTTTCATGCAAAGCGCGAACAAATTTATCTAGTTTTCGACACGATCAATTGGTTATTTTTTCAAAATGTAACACTAATCAGGTTTGGTGGAAATTTGCATTCAGAATAAATTATTTCTGTCAAATGAACTGCTTGACCAGAATATTTTTTTTCATCAAATTGGGGATCAGAATATTTTTTTAGAAAAAAAGACACGTTTCGTGTTACCTGCATGCATAGGCTCTGCTTTAGTTTAGATAGCTGCAGAATCGTAGCTCATAAGTCCTTATGATATACTTTTTCTGACAATTTACGCAGCTAGGCTCTAGCATGGAAAAACTTATGGCGGCTTTTTAAACATAAATCTGGGCACCTTAATTGGATATAAGTAATGCATGTGATATGCAGAAATTATCGACACGAGAGAAACCAGTCAATGTAAATAAATAATTTTAGAATCTGGTGGGAAATGCCAAGAGGTTCCGGATTATTAATCAGTTATTACAATAAACATTCATGCACTACAAAATTAAAAGGCTAAGATCTATAGCATGGAAACTGAAACGAACTGTCCTCCCATATAACCAACCTGAAATTAAACTTCCCCAAAGACATTTTGAGGTTTGGGTTTAAAAAAACTCATTTTCAAAGTTTTGCGAAAATCATGACCCACAGATATAAATCATATAAATCGTATATTTCATAGCAGAATCATACACTTATATAAGACATGTACAATGATTTCAATTGGTCACATTTTATTTAGACGTGAAAAGTTCATAACCCATTTTACTTATACATAATACTCTCGATGGAAATGTGTTTATGACACCTTACAGTGTGACCCTTAAAAAAGAGATTCATCCTCCCCTCAGCCTCTCACAGGACAAACAATAATAAATATATCTATACCTTTTAAGATTACGCTATTTTTATAGAAAAAAAATATATTTCATCTTAATTTCTCGATTTTATCACATTTACAAATTTACTGAAAATAGCGACTCACTCCTATAATTAACGTAGTAAGTCTAACCATAGACATATAATATAATTGTATTATTTATGTCTCTGGTCTAACGTTGAGAAGTGAGCCAGTATATCCCAAACTTATACATGGGCCTTAAATTCGAACGTAAATTCTTAAAGTGATTCATTAACCGTTCTAACTTTGACAATTTTAACTTTCTTTATTTCAAATTAAATCAAGCAGCTGAAATAAAGATCTTAAAGGTGAAAGTACTTACCTCGTCTTCATCAGTTGAAATCTTCACGTCTATTGTTGTCACTTCACCTAAGGAAACTTCAAGTACGGGGAACAGACCAGGTTTGTTGGTGCAGGCAAACATCAGTGTGTTGTTTTCTGAATCACTAGTGAACCACCAAAAAAGGGCTTTGCTACTGCCCGAAGCCATACTTTGCGTTAAGATTAATTCACTTTAAGAGTTCGAATGAAAGGTGCGTAGATATGAACTCTGACAGGGGAAACAAGTCTTAAAATGAGAAATTAATTAGCCAATCATGTGATTGACCAATTAGGGTTGGTAATTAATCAGGTATGGTCATTCTAATTGGTAGACCAATCACTGATAACTGCATAATATGAAATGGGAGGGGCTAAATTAGAAGAAAAAACGAACACTTTCTATTTTTTTTTATTATATAAATTATTTACGTTTTTGAAATAAATGATAATCCTAAAAATTTAAAAAAATAGCTGAAACCTTTTATTTCAAATGTTTTAATTTGATAGTGGCCTACATTGTATGTGTTGTCGACAGTCAGAAATACACAGTATTGTACATATCGATGATTTTATATAAAAAAAAGATAGAATTAAAGTTACGTTTATATAAGGCTGGTTAGTATCTGTAGAAAGTAGCGAAAAACGTACTAGGTAATTGAAAAATAAAAAAAATAGAATTTAGTTTTGACGAATATATATAAAATTAAAATTTAGTTCCCAAGAGTTTTTAGATTACTGTTAAACAGTTATAATTGCCAATTTTTACCTCAATTGCGTAGTAGTACAAAATAATGTACACTACAGCTGAAATTGAAAAGGAAGATATACTGATGTGGGTAGAGAATTACTCGAAGGCAGTGGGTTGAAAACGAATATCACTTTGTATTAGTATGCCCTTGCCTATAGATGAATTTGGTCGTAGCATTTGTCGAAATTGAATTGTCCCTATATTACAGTATTTATTTAAGTTAACGTCTGATTAACTTTTAAAACAAACACATTCATTATTCTAAAGAAATTGTGTAATTACATAAAATTCGCATGGTCATTCAGATCTCATATTGTTACTCGAACTGATTTGTTTTCTTTTTATGTCTTTTTGTATTGCTCTCTACTTTTTATCATTTGTCATGTTGTAAAAGTTCGTTGCTTAAGCATAATGCTTTCTCCAATAACTCAAAAATGTTTTGTAAACATTCCTGTTATTGGTGCATACAATATTATTTCATTATTATTAGTATATGTATGTATCCTACAAGCTGTATTGCTTTTGGAATAAAGTATTATTAATGTTAAAAAATATATCATTCACTACCACTCCCCTACTAAAGAGTTATGAAACAAGGTTAAAAAACCGTCTCCACTCAACACCCTTGAGACCTATACGGTCTCTTAAAATACAGCAAATATACATCTCTTATGTTACTTTATATTAATAAGAAATTTCCGACACTTTTCCCAACATGCACTACACTATATTCTTTTTGTCAAATTTTCTTACTGATAAATAGATATATAAAAAGACGTGACATGAGTGCCAATGAGACAACTCTCCATCCAAGTCACAATTTGTATATAAAGTTTTTAAGTTTTTTATTATATATGTCTTTATTCTCATAAAGCCAATGCATGACATAAGTACAGAGATAACAACAATAACTATTACAATATATACAAAACAAGGAGAGAGGTTACAAAAGTCACTAGCCAGGAGGACAAACAAAAGAATTAATATTTTTAATAAATGAACAAAGCTTCTTCAGGACTGGTTTTCGTGTATTCGACATCAGTTGTCGTTGCACAAAATAGGAGGATAAATACTTTATACGTTTTTGATCGGAAAAAAGTACATTCAAATATATAGTGATATTCGTCTCCAAATGGTTGATTATTATATTGATGGCAAACACGGTTTTCTCTTAATACGTTTTGCCACCTTCCTGTTTCAATCGGCAATGCCAATTTGTTATTAGTCGTTCGAAATAGACAAAGAACAACGGTATCTTTCAAGTCCAAAATATTGAAATATTCCTCAAATTCCCACTATATTTTAGTAGTTAATAGCTTTTAATGAATTATGGATAAGCGAATTCCAATTCTGACTAAACTGGTTTAACAATCTTTGCTTTATAACAGCTTTTAACCAATTTTTATTTATGAAATTTTGTGTTTCCCTTATATATAACAAACCACAATCTTGAAATATTTTTTTGACAAATATAATCCATTTAGTCTGCATGTTATAATGAGCGTTCATATGGCGAGAAAGTTGATATGATATAAAGGAAAACTTTTCTTGTTTACCGGATATCAAATTTGCCCAAAATTATACTGCTCGAACTTTTATATCTATGTTGATCGGATGACGACCTAGTTCCCCGTAAACCATATAAATTTGGGTTTGAGGATTTCAGATTTAAAAGTAATTTTCAGAATTTTAAATGTATCTTTTCTAATATCTCATCATTACTAAAACCTCATACTTCGCACCCATGGGCTTGATAATGTTGTAAAAAAAATCAAGCTGACATTTTACAGAAAGCTGATACATCCTTCCCATTTTCAGGACTTCGTACATAGCTTTTAAGGCCTTATCGGATAAATGTTTTTTTGTTTTTTTTTTGTCATATTATAATTCCCTGTTTTAGTAAAAACAATTCCAAAATAGTTAAACTGCTTTACTATCTCAATGTAAAAGTAAACGATTATAGGTTTAAGTACGGTCTTCAAAACGGAGCATTAATTATAGTGTATGGAATTATTCATTTGGCTCTTTTTATACCTATTTGTACATAAACTTTTTACAATTTTTACAATTTATTATTATTTTATTTTTATTATTATTATTTTTAAATGACTATTGTATCTCTCATTTTACTTTTCATAACTTAGCTGACACTGTTTATGATTACACAAGGATGTAAAGAACACCTGCATGTGGATTATCCATTTAGAGTTAAATTTAAGCAACATCACAGAAGTTGTTCTAACTGTTCCTGTAATAAAAATGACACTATTTTCTTACATCTATTTTATTTTCACACCTCTCAGTCGTTCCGTTAATACACATGGTTGTAAAAGTACACCTGTGACGTGACAGAGGTGTGAAAATTTTAATCTGGTAATTGAGATTAAATATTGATAAAGATACAAAGGTAATCAAAGTACTGAAGTACTGAACATCGGATGACCACAAGTTCTTGTGGATGGTCAAAAGCACTTGTCTCCGAAAAAAACAACATATCTCTTTACCTAAAACTGAGGTTAATGTACAGAGATATATTTTTTTCTGAGACAAGTTCGTGCGTGGATGATGACTTCAACTTCACCGTAATAACTATTATATTGTAGTGATACAAATCAGTATACACTGAGTTGTTGTTTATATTATATTAAAATAACAGTTACATATATATATGATTTGAATCCATTTGTATATCATTCTATTCTACTATTCTAAAAATAGTGCAATGCAAGTGCATGGTGGACACTTTTCTGTAAAAATTCAATTTTTCTAAGATTGGATACGAGTAGGCATTCATATTTTCCCGCAAAATCAATTACAGAGTTACCGGTCCTTGACGGTATTTTCACAAAACGTTCTTTGAGATATTCTTCCGCATGCTTTAACACAATTTTTCGGTACGTGTGCCCCTGTCCCTATCCAATTTCCCCCCGGTGGATCGCTATCCTTGCCGTGGTCGGGGGGCTTGTGTGTCGCAGTGACCCCAAAAGCTATGCCAGCTGGAGCTTCGTCTCCTGGTAGGGTTACCCATGCTGGACAGGTCGAAGGGTAGAGACCAGACTAAAGTGATCCGAACATCGTACGAGTTGCCCGATGTTTTGAATAAAATAGGCTCTCCAACCCGTTGGCCGTGGGTTGCTACCCGTGTCGGTGGTTGACGAGATCCTTGCGGATGAGGGCTGTAGTCAGACTCCTTACGGTCAGAAAATACCCGGACGGACGAGACTATAGTTCAATAAGCTGCTTTGGCTCTGATATCATCTAAACGGGAGGTCGGATGGACCCGGTTCGATCAATCGGCTGGTCATGTCGAGCCCTTCAGTTAATCCTCAACAATAAGCTTTCTTGTAACAATTTTCATTATATACACATGTATTTGAATTAAGCTATTTATATTTCGGATAACTGAAGAAGGCGATGGCTCATGGGTCAATCAAGTGGTACGCTTTCTATTTCGCTTGATGGATACGCTCTGCTTGAGTATACTATTCTTGGAACATCTGGTGCTTTCCGCAGTGGATCTTGGGTGCTAATTTTGGGGACAGGCTGCATTATACTTGCAGCTTGCTTTCAGCATTAGCGCTTGACCCCGGCTCGCCACGGAAACACAGCATCGCCCTTGTAGGCACTCCGAGGTGGGTGGATGACAAGGATAGTGAATCTTTCTCCTTTCATATGGCAAACAAAAACCAAACTTCTCAATTAGCTTCAACAAAAAAAAGAAAATGTGATGACTCTGCGCCCTGTCAGGAAGATGATAGTTGGCCCCGATTTATTGTAATAAAAGGAACAGATGAAAAACCAGTTTCAAAAATATCTCCTTTTGTAATTCATAAACAAATTCAAAGCATTGCTGGTACAGTTAAAAAAGTTTCAAAACTGAGATCAGGGAATTTGTTGGTTGAATGTTCCAACAAAAGTCAATCAACAAATTTGCTGACCATGACAAAAATTACAGACTTTTCTGTTTCTGTCTCTCCTCACAATAGTTTGAACAGTTGCAAAGGAATCATTCGAGACAGAAGTCAATATCTGGGTGATCTTACCGTGGAAGAAATTAGTGATGAATTAACAAACCAAGGTGTATCTGATGTTGTTAGGTTTCAAATAAAAAAGAATGGAAATATAACCAAATTAAATACATATCTTTTGACCTTTAAAACTCCAACTCCTCCCTCATCTATTACATTAGGTTGCTTCGGAATCAGAGTTGACAGATTTATCCCTAACCCAATTCGATGCTTCACCTGTCAAAAGTTTGGTCATGGAACCAAACAATGTCGTGGTACGCAGAGATGTTTCAAGTGTTCTGGCGAAGGACACGAGGGAACAACCTGTAGCTCTGAATCTTCAAAATGCGTAAACTGTGGTGAATCCCATTTTTCATCATCTAGGGACTGCCCTGTTTACCTGAAAGAAAAAAATATTATTAAAATAAAAACAGAAAGAAACATCAGTTACCCAGAAGCTAAACAGATAGCTTCTGTTTCGAGTGATCCTCTAGTTTCGAACAAACCATCGTACGCCAGCAAAGTTGGCCGCTCATTCAGTCATGAGAATACACAAACTCGCATGACGTGGCCAATTGATGCTGAAACTTTTACAATGTTGCCTGTTCAATTAGAAACTTCCGATAAATTAATTATTCCAAGAAAATCAAAGCCATCTAAAACCAGTACTCAGTCAACTCAATCTTCCTTACAGAGCTCAATGTCATTATCTAAAAAAAAATGAAAAAAAGAAATCAGATAAAAAAGATGCAGTTAAATCAGACAGTTGGGGCGGTGAATCTGTCTGGGATCTTCCCAGTGACATAGATGATTCTTCCATCTCAAAAAGTCTTCCTTCATCTGCATCTAAAAAGTTATCTTCTACACCCAGTACAAAGTCTACTAGAGCCCCGTCTCCTCTTCGTTCTCCAGAAAAGAAGGATGTCCCAAAGAAGCCAGTAAATACATCCTCTCAGAAGTCTTCTGATTCGAGGTCGCGGGGTAGGGGTCGAGGCGGAGTAAAAGCAGCCGCGTGTGGTCCTGGAGATCGACGACTCTCCTCACACAACAGATTTTCAACACTTATCGACGAAACTGAAATGGAAATCGAAAGTGTTCCGCCACCCGAAAGATCACAATCTCAGGGTGAGCGAAATAAGAATGCTGGCAAACTCGACAGTATTCGCGTTTCTATTTTCAAATCATGACTAATATCATCCAATGGAATTGCCGAGGTCTTAAAATAAATCTTCTCGAGTTAACGCTTCTAGTTCAGTCATTTTTACCTTCTGCATTTTGTCTTCAAGAAACTCATTTAAAAGAAAGTGACAATGTATCTTTAAAAGGATACAACATGTATAGCACATTTTCTAGGGTAGATGAACGTGCTGCAGGCGGATCATCCATTTTTGTGAAGGACAACGTCATTCATAGCACAGTCCAACTCACCACGGATCTGCAGGCAGTTGCAATTCGTTTATCATTAGATAAGACAATTACATTATGTTCTATATATATTCAACCCAATTCAATTATAGATAAAGCTAAACTCAAAAACCTCACTGATCAATTACTCTCACCATTTATACTTATGGGCGACTTCAATGCCCACAACCCTTTGTGGGGAAGCAAGTCTCATAATATCAAAGGTAAGATCATTGAGGACTTTGTCTCTCAAGAAGGATTATGCATTTTTAATGATGGATCTAATACTTATCTTCATCCTGGAAACGGGTCTTATTCTGCTATTGATATCAGTATTTGCAATCCCTCTCTTCTTCTGGATTATTCATGGCGTGTTCATGATGATCTATGTGGAAGTGATCACTTTCCAATAGTACTTAAACATCTTTTTACTTCTGCCCAACAGAGAGTACCACGTTGGAAACTTGACAAGGCGGACTGGTCCTTGTTTGAGAATCTCTGTCAAGCGGAACTTCAGTCAAAGATGTTTGAGACTGTACAAGATCCAATTTTAACTTTTAATACAGTTTTGACGTCAATTGCTGACAGAACTATTCCTAAGACCTCGGCAAATCCGAAACATCCCAGCAAACCATGGTTTGATGATGCTTGTGATCAAGCAATAGGTGACCGTAAAAAATCTGAAAGACGGTTCAATCAACAACCAACGACGGAAAACTTGAGTAATTTCCGTGTTTTTCGCGCTAAGGCACGGCGGACTTGCAGGCAAGCACGACGAACGTCTTGGAAGAAATTTGTCTCGGAGATAACATCTCGCACTCCGATGACAAAAGTATGGAACATGATACAAAAGATAAAAGGTAAAAATTCTAAAGCCACAGTTAAACATTTAAAAAATGGCAATGATTTATTAACATCTGAAAAGGATATTGCCAACAAGCTTGGTGAAACTTTTGCGAAATCTTCTTCTTCTAACAACTACAGGGAAGATTTTAAAAAAGTTAAAAAACAAAAAGAAAAAATTAAATTAAACTTCAAATCAAAAAATGGTGAAAATTATAATAAACTCTTTTCTCTTGAAGAACTTAAAACATCTCTGTCAAAAGCCCATGATACAGCTTGTGGGCCTGATAATATTCACTACCAACTGTTAAAACACTTGCCAGATTCCTCGCTGGAAGCTCTTTTGCAGCTTATGAATAACATCTGGGAATCTGGTGATTTACCATCAATCTGGAAGCTTGCAACCGTCGTGCCTATTCCAAAACCAAGTAAAGATCACACGGATCCTATTAATTATCGGCCAATTGCTCTTACCAGTTGTGTCTGTAAAACACTAGAACGGATGGTCAATGATCGCCTTGTTTGGTTCCTGGAATCCAATGGGCTTTTAGCCAATATCCAGTGTGGATTCCGCCAAGGTCGCAGTACTCTTGACCATCTTGTTCGATTCGAATCATTTGTCCGTAATGGTTTTGCGAAAAATGAACATGTAGTGTCGGTCTTTTTCGATCTAGAAAAAGCCTATGATACTGCATGGAAGTATGGTATTTTAAAAGATCTCTTTGATATGGGGTTGAAAGGCAATATGCCAAATTTTATTTCGAATTTTCTATCTAACAGACAATTTAATGTTAGAGTAAATTCAACCATGTCTGATCTGTATGATCAAGAGATGGGTGTCCCTCAGGGCAGTATTTTATCTGTTACATTATTTAGTCTTAAAATCAACAGCCTTGTTGAAGTTTTAAAAAGTAATATTGAAGGTTCATTGTATGTTGATGACTTTTTAATATGTTATAGAGGCAAAAATATGAATAACATAGAAAGACAACTACAGTTATGTCTTGGAAGAATTGAAAAATGGGCCTCGGAAAATGGGTTTAAATTTTCCACTTCAAAAACGGTCGGGATGCATTTTTGTAACAAAAGGAAATTGCATCTTGATCCAGAACTCACTTTGTACGGCAACCCAATTAAAATGGTTGATGAAACCAAATTTCTTGGGTTAATTTTCGATAAAAAGTTAACCTTTCTACCCCATATCAAAATGTTAAAATCGAAATGTTTAAAAGCATTAGATATTTTAAAAGTTGTCGGCAGCACCGACTGGGGTGCTGATCGCAACATTTTACTTAATTTATATAGATCTCTAGTTAGATCTAAACTAGATTATGGCTCTATAGTGTATGGCTCTGCAAGGAAGTCCTACATACAGATTCTCGATGCTGTGCATCATCAGGGTTTGCGTCTCTGTCTTGGCGCATTTAAAACCTCACCAGTTGAGAGTCTGTATGTAGAGGCTGATGAGCACTCACTCTCTAACAGACGTTTGAAGCTTGGACTTCAATATGCTGTCAAACTAAAAGCCTACTCAGATAACCCTGCCTACAGCTGTGTTTTTAATCCAATTTATGAAGATATTTTTGCAAAACATGAAAATAAAATTCCTCCGTTAGGTATACGTTTAAAATCACATTTAGCTTCTTTTGATTTAAAATCTGTTGCTCAAGTTGAAACTTGCAAATGTCCTCCATGGGAACTTCCCAAACCAAAAATGATATTTGATCTCCGTGAACACAATAAAAATAAAACAAATCCTCTTTTAATTCAGCAACACTATGCTGAAATCAAAGCCAATTATTCAGATTTTTCAACTGTCTATACTGATGGATCAAAAGATGGTGACAGAGTTGCATCTGCTGCTGTCTTCATGGACAGAGCTGCAACTCTCCGTTTGCCATCTGATGCATCGATCTTTACTGCTGAAGCAGAAGCAATAATTTTGGCTTTGAAATTTATTGCTTCTTCAGATAAATCCAAATTTATTATATGTTCTGATTCACTTTCATGCTTACAAGCTATACAAAATACTAAAATTAAAAACCCAACAATTCTCAAAATCTTATATGTAATGAGGAATTTAAAAATTCTTCTTAAAGAAATATTATTTCTATGGGTGCCGAGTCATGTTGGAATCCTTGGAAACACAGCTGTAGACCTTGAGGCAAAGAATGCCCTGGGTGACCCTTTATCCAACTGTGATATACCATATACCGATTTTAAATCTAATATTAAAGAATATGTTTTTAATATATTGAAAAATGAATGGAGTAAAAAAGATGGCAATAAATTACATGAAATTAAACCTAATTTATGTAAACCTTTCAATAATTTTATGTGCAGAAAAGATCAGTGTGTTATTTCTAGATGTCGTATTGGTCATACTAGAATAACACACGAATGTCTTTTGAAGAATGAAGTAGAACCACAATGTATACCTTGTGACTGCAAGTATACTATTAAACATGTTTTAATCAATTGTATTGACTTTGCTGATATTCGGAAGAAGCATTTCAATGTCAATAATATGTATGATTTATTTAATAATATTCCATTTACAAATATTGTTTCATTCTTAAAAGAAATTGGAATATATTATAAAATATAAAAATGTTGTTATATTTAAAACGATTTTAATTTTTATCACGTTATCTTAGTGTTGATTTTTATTTGTAAATAATCAATTTGCTTTAGTCTAGAATTTTAGTTTATTGAAAGACCTTTTGTCTGATTTTAAAAATATACCTTAAATTGTTATAATATTCGAATTAGCTCTCGCCGCGATATAGCCTTTCTGTGCTAATGCGGCGTAAAGCAAACAACAATCAATCAATCGGTACGTGTGCATTGATATTATCAATGATTTTTTACTTATATATATATATCTAACTACAAAACATTTTCATATTATTAATTTATGTTGTAAACAAAAATATTTTTATCAGTATTCATTGAAGAGATGTATTTATATCAAACGATAAGGAATGTTATTTTGCACTCGTTTATGTGCGCGTATTTATCATGTTTATAGATCGGTTACAAACCCAAAACTAATTTACATAATGGAAATCTAGGCGATAGCAATACATCGGGATGACCTCAAGGTCATCGCGATGTAATAAAAATACATAAAACCTTTTTGATAATATGTCAAATTCATTTGTCAGAAAAAAGAAACACAGTATTAATCTTTTTTTTTTCTTTCGGAAATTACACTAGTAAATTCTGGCAAGAATTGAAAGGGAAAAACATTGTATATTTTTTTTACAACTTTATAACTTTCTCATTCTATATTCCTTATAAAATTTTGACTAAATTGGTTTCTATTTTCCCCTTTTTACCTCAATAGACGATGTCTTTGATCACCCCTTGAGTGATTTATATTAATTTTGCATAGTCTGAAGTTCCCTTTTGTTGTATTTTCAAAAATTAAGTACAAATAATTGTATTTGAAACAGTTTCCTTGTTTTTAAAGACTGGCTTTATCAACACTGATAATTAATTGTAAAGAAAACATCTCTGTTTATGCCATGCAAGCGCAATCAAGTCCTCATTATACAATTAGTTATTATTTGTGGAATTGAAATTTTGACAAACAATTTATGCTACTTTTTTCTTCTTCTGTAAAGTCTCAGTTTATTTTTAAGTTCATGGTTTGCAATATTTCAAAATATATGTATAATAACAATAAAATCTTCGATAATTCATAATCTAAAAAATGATGTAACCTTGTGCATATCCATACCGATAAAGAATGTCCTTTGCGGTGTTTTTAGAGACCGCATCTAAAATATTGTGTAGATATTTTAAGCGACTTTGATATTTAGGCATGCATAAAAATGGAAATAAATCATGTGAATTTGGGTTGTTTTCCGCTAATTCCTGGAAAAATTGTATTTTCATTTCGATAATGAGCGAACCTGTAGATATCTGACAACATTTTAAACCAGCAAAATTTGTGAGAATTCCCTTTTAAACTGAATATATTTTGTTATCAATGTATGAGTAATTTTGAAGGACTCATATGAAATTTTTATATGAATTTGTCTCTTTGACATATTCCCAATTTCCATTCTCAATTTCCGCCCGTTACATACTACTACAAGTAAAAAAAGGGAGATTTAAAGATTTTTCCTTTAGGTTAGGGACTGCACAGTCGGCTTTGGCTTACGCCTTTTTGAGTATTTAAACAAGGATTTGTATAAAATACCAATGATTTGTGTAGTGAGTCTCGCTATACAAATCATTGGTGGTACTATACAAAACCTTGGTTCAAATAATTCATCTTTTATGAGACTACCATCACACATTTGATCTTATCTTATCTATTATGATCTTTACAGAGTCAATGTTATTTTAGATTCGTCTTGTAGTTGTGGTGCTAAGTGTGAATATTCATATCACTTCTCTTTTTTGTCCTAATTATGCGAATATAAGAACCAAATTATTAAATAATCTGAACTGGTTACAAGAGAATTCTCAACTTAAGAACTTCTTAACCTCCGGTGATACGTCTTTAACTACTGTTGAACTGAAAGAATTGTGAAGAATGTATATGAATTTATTAAAGAGTCTAAGAGGTTTCTAATTGTGTAATATAGCACACTTAAGTGCAAATACATGCATAGGGTGTACAACCATTCACATCATCACACATATTTTTTTCACAGTTCTAATATATATATATATTATAATGTATTGTTTGCATGCATGCTTTGTAAATATTCTATTGTTATAATTGTTCATGGGAGAAGTCTATATATAAGTTTGATTAACTTGTGTCTCGTCCCTTTTGTATATATATGCAAATAAAATATGTTAAACTAATTAGTCTCAGATCTTTTTAATACCCCTTTACAGTACGGTAATTTTTTAATGTGATTTGAGAAATAAATATAAAATAAATTTGTACATCGATCGAAGCAATTAAAATTAAATAAAACAAAATATTTGATATAAAGTAAACAAAGTTTTATTGTGATGAAATTCCGAGCAAAATCTGTTCTTTGTTTTGATTTTAGTGAGAAGCGCATCCTTGATTTTTTTTTACGAAAATAACCGAAAATAACGATTCCCCCCAAATAAGGGACGACATCAAAAGTTCAATGTAGGATAAAAAAAAACTTAATTCACATAGTTTTTTCACTGACCCCCCCCCCCCCCCCTCCCCCTCTTAACTTAATTTGGGAAAAATTGATTGACCAATATGGATATATGTAAAATCGATTTTGGATAAACAAAACTTGCAGCAATTTTAACCCCCCACCCCCAAACTATTTGATTTAAGTTTTTTTATCCTACATTGATCTTTTGATGTCATCCCTAAGAATGAAAATAAAGTTAAAATTTTAATCGGCTAACCTCGGGGGACTCCGCTTCTCTCAGTCTATAGTGTTAGATGGAGGTACGGAATCGGCCGAGTTGTGACGAACGATTTCTGATCCTGTTTGGGTAGCGAGATTTCAGCGAGATCACAACATCATTGCCGCCATATTTGAAAGAAATTTTCCAAACGGGTAGGTTCATCACATAATATTACATTTATACTTATTACTATAGTTGTATATCAAACGCCCATTCAATTCAATTGGTAAATGGGTTTAAAAATGCATTCGGGCCAGCAAAAAATAATCTTCACAGGGCAATTATTTCAAAAGAGTCTTAACTTAAAATTTTCGTAAGCTGTCGCAGTGTCGGGCCTGTTCTGTACCGTAGTACACAGGTGCTCGCATCATAGTCCGCTATTAACACAATGTATAACGCATACCAGTCGACTGGCATATATAAATCCGCCCCAAAACATCTATGATACGCGCCCCTGTGTTCTATACAAAAGTTTATCGCGAAGACTGTTACTGTTCTTAGAAGTCAGATGCGGATACTGATTTTTGAAAAGGACTCAGGGCCCCTAATCAGGCAAGTTGGACATTTAAAAAGGTTATGCATTTATGATAACCATATATGAAGCTCTAAAAAAATGAAAACAACAGATTATACAGGGTTCTCACTCAGCCTAAGGTTTAGGCGAGTCCATGAGTCCTGGACCACAGGCACTAGACGTTCTGTCAAAAGTAGTAAAATGTAGGAAATGGGAAGAAAATAGTCCATATATATAAAAAAAATAGCGTACACTATTTTCTTCCCATTGCCCTTATTTTATTTCAATTGAACAAATGTTGAAAGAACGTCTGATGCCTGTTCATGCACTGATCAAAATCTGTCTAGACTCATCATTTTCAAAACTTTTGAGTCCAAAGATGCATCCTTATAAAAAATGAGGCTATAATTTAATATAATGATGTAAAATGACTTATAACTGCCAACAGCCACATTATTTAGACTCTGGTGGATAGTTATCAGACTGTTATCTCATTGGCAATCATGTAACCACATCTCCTTATTTTAGTAGAATGTAGGACAGAAAGTCACAGAACAAAAAGTCACAGACAAAAAGTCACAGGACAAAAAGTCACAATTCAGTTTTGAGATTATTTTTCTTTAAACAAGAAAACACTAATTTAAAAAATTAAATTTTTGTTTTTTCTTGAACTATTATATATGAAGCAACTTTGTAATTAAAATTTATTCAATAAATATCAATAATGATCAAATAATTGTTATGAAATCAAAATGTCAAAGTGGCTTGGTACTTAAATGGCTTCATTGTGCCAAGTAATATATCCTTTGCATGATTAAAATTTAATAAATTTTCATTTATCAAGGCTTATGAACAATTTCCTAAACTTAAAAATGAATATATGTAATAAAAAGAAAATATTTCAAGATCTTTCTCTTATATTTTCAAACAATTGTCAACAAATTATTTGTGACTTTTTGTCCTATCAAATTTGTGACTTTATGTCCTGTGACTTTTTGTCCTGTGACTTTCTGTCCGTTTACCTTTTAGTACGGGTTAATTATTTGAAATAAATGACTCACAAACATTAAATCATTTGAAAAAAAGATAATTCTGCAATAATTTATGTTGTTATTTAAAGATTTCAGTTTATATATAATTAAGGACTATGTGGGGTATAAGAGCTTGCTTACTGCAAGCAGCTCTTCATCATCATTTTGTTAAATAATTCTACAAAGAAGGGGTTAGTCTGTTAATGTATCCTTGACTAAGAATAATGAAATTGCAAGAAACGAATTCACATATTACTTTGAATATTGTAGATCGTTTAAGGTAGTCTTGAGCTATTTCTTTATACAAAAGAAACAACAAGTATATAAATATAGTCATGTTACACTACTGTCCCAGGTTAGGGGGAGGGTTGGGATCCCGCTAATATGTTTAACCCTGCCACATTCTGTATGTATGTGTCTGTCCCAAGTCAGGAGCCTGTAATACAGTGGTTGTCGCTTGTTGATGTGTTACATATTTGTCTTTTGTTCATATTAACTATTAGTCAATAAAATTTATGGTAGAAAACTTTCATTTGAGACAATTTATTGAATTGTGGTGAATTTATGCACTTTTTGTCGAGCCTGCGACTTTTGTTGCAGAAAGCTCGACATAGGGATAGTGATCCGGTGGCGGCATTCACTAACTTCTTAAAAGCTTTATATTTTAGAAGGTGGAAGACCTGGATGCTTCATACTTTGCATATAGATGCCTTATGTTAGGAAGTTTCCGTCTGTCACATGTCCATTGTCCTTGACCTCATTTTCATGGTTCAGTGACTACTTGAAAATTTTTTTTTTATAATGTTAATTTCTCTCTTATTATGAGTAATAGGATAACTATATTTGGTATGTGCGTACCTTGCAAGGTCCTCATGCCCGTCAGAAAGTTTTCACTTGACCTCGACCTCATTTCATGGATCAGTGAACAAGGTTAAGATTTCGCAGTCAAGTCCATATCTCAGATAATATAAGCAATAGGTATAGTATATTTGGTGTATTGAAGGATCGTAAGGTGAACATGTTCAACTGGTAGGTGTCATTTGACCTTGACCTCATTTTCATGGTTCAGTGGTTATAGTTAAGTTTTTGTGTTTTGGTCTGTTTTTCTTATACTGTAAGCAATATGTCTACTATATTTGGTGTATGGAATGATTGTAAGGTGTACATGTCCAACTGGCAGGTGTCATCTGACCTTGACCTCATTTTCATGGTTCACTCAGTGGTCAAAGTTAAGTTTTTGAGTTTTGGTTTTTTTTTTTAATACTAAATGCAAAAGGTCAACTATATTTGGTGTATGGAAATATTTTATGATGCACATGTCAGTCTTGCAGGCTTTATTTGACCTTGACCTCATTTTCACGGTTCATTGCTCAGTGTTAAGTTTTTGTGTTTTGGTCTGTTTTTCTTAAACTATAAGCAATAGGTCACCTATATTTTTTGTATGGAAGGATTGTAAGGTGTATATGTCTGTCTGGAAGGTATCATCTGACCTTGACCTCATTTTGTTGGTTCATTGGTCAATGTTAGCTTTCATGGTTAAGTTTGTTTCTTAGATACTATAAGAAATAGGTCAACTATATTTAATGCATAGGTTGATTGTAAGGTGTACATGTCTGTCTGGCATGGTTCATCTGACCTTGACCTCATTTTCATGGATCATTGGTCAATGTTTAGTTTTCTTGGTTAAGTCTGTTTCTTAGAAACTGTTAGCAATAGGTCAACTATATTTTGTGTATTGAATGATTGTAAGGTTGATAGTAAAGCTTTATATTAAGGACTATCAACATAATATCAATGGTTATTAAAGAAGGCGAGACATTTCAGCATGTGCACTCTTGTTACCATAAGCTATGCTATCTGCCAAATACATAGAATGACGCAATGACATAACATGTAAATCAAATAATTTAATAAAATCTTCACAACGACAATTTTTTTTGTAGTAAACAACCTATGTTTTAATTAATTGCCTATAGCGCCCTTGGTGCTTTGATAATTTAATACTAAGGAAGTTGGAATACCCAAAGTGAACTACATGTATTTACCTTTGACAGAAAAAAACCAAATGAAACCTTATCAATTACTGGTATAATTGCATGTATAAAGTTGACCATGCTGAGACGATCATATGGAATTATATAAAAAATTTAATTTGAATCAACAGTATTTGTAGATTTTTATGTTTAGTATTGTCAGTTTTGGTTGAGACTATAGTATTATTAAAGAAAATTATTTTTGGAAGAAAAAAACATGTCGGAAGCAATAATGTGACAGAACAGACTGGGTTGGTGTGGGCTGCTTTTATGGGAATTCAATAAAAATACAATTGAGAATTGAAATGAGGAATATGTCAAAGAGACAACAACCCGACCAAAGAGCAGATTACAGCTGAAGGCCACGAATGGGTCTTCAATGCAGCAAGAAAATCCCGCACCGGAGGTGGTCCTTAGCTACCTTTTATGCATCTTCCACCTCAGAGCTATCAGCTCTTTGATTCAAAAATATAATAAAAAGTATGGGTCACCAGACTTTTTTTCACGCTACAGGTTGTGCAAAGTTGTCAGATTTTGTATAGATTCTGCATGGAAAATCCAATTTTGTGTGATAAAAAGAAAACTACACCATAGAAGTTTAAGATAAAATGTGAGAAGATAGACTTATAACATGCTTTCAGATAAGAAAAAGAAAAAATAGGGTCACCAAACTTGTTTTCTTGCTACATATCATGCATATTAAAATAGGTAATTTCACAACACTTTCTCAGTCTTCACGATAAACTTTTGAAGCCACAAGCCCGAAGCTCAATTTTACGAAAATTTTAGTTGGATTCTGTTGGCTTGTAGAGAAGAATTTTACAAGCCCGAAAGCAATTTTACAAGCCAAGACTTGTGGACTTGTGGTTAAGCATGAAGACTGCTTTCTATTATAAAATTACTTTATCTGAGTTTTCTCCCCTCCTATCTTAGTTATCTCTCCTTATTTGTCAAAGTTGAAAAAAATGAATCAAACACAGATATTGAAATATGGTGTTTTTTTTAGAAATTACAGCTGTAAATATGATAAAATACATAATTTTCATATTTACATTAAAAGTCTTACACATGAATTACATACTACATTCAAAATTAGCACATTTCATTAAAGATCTAGACCACTTGTTATCTGCTACTTCAAAATCCAAGATGGAGGAAGACACCAGAGCCACCTTAAATAACATTCTATAATAAAATCATCCAAGATACTGTATCATTTGAATGCAACACCTTACAGTACTGTTCATCTTGTTAATCATGGAAATATGTCTCATTATCCCAATATAGTGGTTTGAGAGTACCATATATATTTTCTTTATTTTCAGCTTTCTAATGAATTTATGCCATGAAGCGTGTAAAAGTTACTACATTTAAACAGTTAGAGTCTGCTGATCATGTTGAAGGTATGATTATGTTTCTTGTTGATACCCTGCTCTTAGTCTAGAATAAGGGCTATTTTGTAATAACTCTCTATTCAGCTCATTTGTATGTTCAATAGATATTTTCATCACACTTTTCGTAGAAACTACCGAACAGAATGCCTTCATACATAGTTGACAAACTTGACAGAAGTGAGTTTTAATATGTGAACACTTCAAATTTGTCATATACAGGTATTCTGTTTACTAATACATTGACATTTTGATTTATTGTATGAACTAGAAATTTTCTACACACTTTTCTTTTAAAACTTCAAATCAGAATGTCTATATTTGTTCAGCAGATCAATAATGATGAGTTGTTATGTTCTCCTGCTTTTTGGATGTCAGACATCAAGTTCCTGTGTTCATATATTTTGATTTAAAAGTGGGGATATACTTTTATGGGTTGGACAATTTTTTTCTCGTGACAAATATCTATTTTCAGCTTTATTCTATTAGAAAAAAAATATTCTATAACATACATGTATATGAAGAAGACTTATTTGTTAAAACAAGAAGTTGAAAGAACGCACCAAATTAATTACTTGTCCTTTGGACTCCTACTATAGAATAAGAGGAGTGAACATGAATAATTTTATTTATCTTGCATGACATAATTATTGTTGTTTTGTAGATAGTGACACCGAATTTGAAGATGACTACATTGATGTTAGAAATGCAAAGCGCAAAATAGGTAAGAACAAAGAAGTATTTAAGATATTTATATATTATGTATATCACATGTATCATGTATGTTTAAGACATGAAACTTGGACAGAAGCCTGACAGTATTTTCTAAGTTAGAGGGAAATTGGAAAAACTATTTCATCTCATTTTCCATGTTTAATGGATAATAGGACATTTTTTTCTGTATTTAACATTGATATGTATACGGTATTATTTAAGTTTTTCAACACTAATAACCATTATGAGATTTTATGAAACTTTGACAGATGCTTCCTTGTGATCAAAAGATTGAATCAAGAACGATATTTTTAAATTATTTTGTTCACAGACCACTGAACATAAGTCTTATTAGAAAATGATAGTGCTAGTGGGGCATCCATGTACTACGGACACACTAATATATTGACTTCTTTATTAATACTTTTTCCTAAACAATAAGAAATGTTTTAATCAGCATTAGTTTATCCCAGTGTAAAACATTTCTCTCTGGCATGTCTAGTAAATGTATTTAATTTGATAAAATAGTTTAATTATTCATATATATTTTAATTTTTTGCATTTAATTATTTGTTTTGATTTTTAATCAAACAATTTTAACAGTATTCTATGTATATGCTGACTTATATGCCGAAATCTATTTGTTTAATGTACTGAAGGCTTATTAACCATGTGAAACGATAAGGGGTCAATTAAAAAAAAATCAATAATCTACTATCAGGACAATGAAATCTCAACAGACATGACAGATCAATCAGTTTACAAGTCTGTAGTATAATAGTCCCAGTGTCAAAAAATAAAAGTTTTTTATATTGTCACTGATTAAAAGATTTAGCATATATATATATATGTATCAATGAGACTTCACTATTTTTGTCGAGCCTGCGACTTTTGTCGCTGAAAGCTCGACATAGGGATAGTGATCCGGCGGCAGCGTTAGCTAACTTCTTAAAAGCTTTATATTTTATAAGCTAGAAGACCTGGATGCTTCATACTTTGTATATAGATGCCTTATGTTACGAAGTTTCCATCTGTCATATGTCCATTGTCCTTGACCTCATTTTCATGGTTCAGTGACTACTTGAAAAAAAAGTCAACATTTTTTGTAATGTTAATTTCTTTCTTATTATGAGTAATAGGATAACTATATTTAGTATATGCGTACCTTGCAAGGTCCTCATGCCCGTCAGACAATTTTCAATTGACCTCAACCTCATTTCATGGATCAGTGAACAAGGTTAAGTTTTCGAGGTCAAGTCCATATATCAGATACTATAAGTAGTAGGTCTACTATATTTGGTATATGGAATTATTGTAAGGTGTACATGACCAACTGGTAGGTGTCATCTGACCTTGACCTCATTTTCATGGTTCAGTGGTCAAAGTTAATTTTTTGCGTTTTGATCTTTTTTTAATACTATATGCAATAGGTCAACTATATTTGGTGTATGGAAATATTTTAGTGTCAGTCTCGCAGGTTTTATTTGACCTTGACCTCATTTTCATGGTTCATTTCTCAGTGTTAAGTTTTTGTGTTTTGGTCTGTTTTTCTTCAACTATAAGCAATAGATCAACTATATTTGTTGTATGGAAGGATTGTAAGGTGTATATGTCTGTCTGGCAGGTATCATCTGACCTTGACCTCATTTTCATGGTTCATTGGTCAATGTTAAGTTTTCATGGTTAAGTTTGTTTCTTAGATACTATAAGCAATAGGTCAACTATATTTAATGCAATTGATTGTAAGGTGTACATGTCTGTCTGGCATGGTACATCTGACCTTGACCTCATTTTCATGGTTCATTGGTCAATGTTCAGTTTTCTTGGTTAAGACTGTTTCTTAGAAACTATAAGCAATAGGTCAACTATGTTTGGTTTATTGAATGATTGTAAGGTGTACATGTATTTCTCGTTTGGTTTATCTGACCTTGACCTCATTTTATTGGATCATGTTAAGTTTATGTGTTACTTGTAGTAAAGCTTTATATTTAGGACTATCAACATAAAATCAATGGTTAGAAAAGAAGGCGAGACATTTCAGCGTGTGCACTCTTGTTCCCATTTAGACCAGGAGATATCTTAAACAGTCTGTTTCCCTAATCTTTGTCATGTTTTTAAAAAGAAAAGAGTGGCAAGTGGTTTTTTTTAAAATGTAAGGCTCTGATATTTCTCCTGAATACTTGTATTTTTATTTATTCTTTTTAATTTTAGCCAGGAAACGTGAAAAAACATCAAATGTATTAAAAGATAAGGAGACAGACTTCAATGTTATTTGCAACCTTGTGAATTCGCCATGCTGTGAGAAAAAATGTTTAAGCACCAGTAATGTTCAGACAATTCAGACCTGTAGAGCTATGTTCTATAAAAAGACACAAGAAGAACAGTCAGATTTCATTGAAAGAAACATAAGGTATATTTATATATGAATAGATTTTTATTTACTACAAGAGTGTTTTAATGATCTTGACTGGCTATACAGCCTTCGCAGAGTCAGTATAAGAATATATATATATATATGGCAAATACGTGTACATTCGCATACTGATATGCATTTGTACATGTTTCTGTTGATTAAAGCTGCCTTAACTTAATTACAAGAAGTCTAATAAAACTTGATTTAAAGTAATTTAAAAAAAAACCATTTTGTTGGGGTTTTTTTCCCCAACAAAGATAGATGAGCTCTGATGTTATTTTTCTTTAAAAAAATTTGTCTCATGATACATGTATACAAATAACATGAAATCTTTTATAAATTTTACTCGTTTCTTTCAAATCAGATGAAAAAGAAAAAAGAGAATCTTTGGTTCTTGAGCCTCCTAATGGGGTTTTTGATAATGTGATTTTATAGTGAATATTTGATAACCAGACCAAATATTTCATGATTATTTGATTAGTTGATTATCTAGGACTGTATTTTTGATTATTTGATTATCTTGTTTAAAAAAATAATTAATGATTATAAGATTATATTGGCAAAAGATTTGTGATTATGCGATTACTTGGACACCCCCATGAAGGGCCTCATTCTTATTGACCAATTTTATAAGACTTAATCTATAACCAAATGGACATGTGTTATGAAAACGTTGAAGATAGGTAAAAATTCACTTCTCATGAAAAGTTTTAAACATTCAAAAACCATTTGGTAAAAATATGTTATATTGTTGGTGTAGTACCTTTGACATAGATACCATATCTTAACACCAGTTCGTAAAACCTAAACTGTAAAACGTGTGGTCTCGAGATCTACTTTTTTCAAATGTTTTTTTTTTAATAATGTACACAGGTGCAATGATGCCAGTTTAGAAGACAAACAGTTGACTTTTGTGCTGACTGGTAGGAGAGTATGTGAATATGCATGGAGGATTGTGTATGGCATAAAAAGGAGGAGGTATAATACCTTAAAAGTATAAATAAATTAGTTCATGGGCTACACATCCTTATGACAGCAACCCAACATCAAAGTAGTGAGGGGGCCTCGGTGGTTTGTGATCTTAGTAGTTACTACTGTAATCACTAGCCAGTCAACACTGAGGTTGTGAGTTAGAACCCCGCTTGTGCGGGTGTGCTTGACTCCAATCTTAATTGACTAGGATTGTCAGTTTTCCTATCAAAGGTCGGTTGTTTTATTTGGGCGCTACTGCTTCCTCCACCAATAAAAACTGGCTGCCACAAGATTGCCCAAAAGGGGTGCTTCTAAGTGACGTTAAAAACACAAAAAATCAAAATCAATTCAAATCAAAAGTAGTGATCCCACATTCTGTTGTAGTCTACCTGGTTAATTTTTAATGTATATATATACATTTGTTTTAAAATACCAATCAAACAGCTATCCATGAGGAGGTTGTAAGCAACTACATGTCACTGTTAGGTCTTTAACAATGAAAATCCCATATTGTATAGTAAACTATTTATGCTCACAGAATGGGAAGCGATTCAATTGAGAAATCAAATAGCCAGATATATGCTAAAGCCACCATCAAAAAAAGATATGACAGACAGCAAGGAACAACCATTAATTTACAGGGTCCTAGGGACAGGCCCATAAAGTATGTGGCGGGGTTTAACATATATCCAAACAGATGAACACTCTTCTTATACATGTTATATTCAGTCTGTGGCTTAGTTTTTTTTAGACATAAAAAACTTCTAAAGGTCATATGCTATGTAATTTATGAAACTTTGACAGTCTCAAAACAGCATCTGTAGAATTATTTGTTTGAATCAAGTCTAGGGTGGTTTCTTTAACAATTTACTTGATTTGTGTTCATTTTTCACAGATAAAACAAATTGAAAAATGATTTTTATGACAAAAAAACACATTTCCTTAAAAGGATTTTTAAAATTGATGTCAAATAATCCGAGAAAATAAAACCACATAAATTAGTAGTGGTATCAGTCTGTTATATTTTTTACATTTTTAAATTTCAGGTATTACTACATGAAAAAGAAATGTAGGTCTACTAATGAAGATTTAGACAATTCTGACAAAAGATGTAGCCAACAATACAAGAGTCGCCAGTACCTTGAAGCAAAGAGTTTTGTTACAGGTCTATGCAAGAGATATGGTGATGATCAGCCTGATATTCTGGAAATACATTTGCCATCATGTCTCTCTATACTACAAGTTTGGACAGATTACAAATCTTCCTGTGAGAATTTAGGATCACCCTATTTATCATACCAGAGGTTCTATGGAATGTGGATTGAAGAGTTTCCTCATGTTAAGATTCCAAAGGTTTGTATGGAGTAATATTCAGAACAAAGGTGTTGGTTTATGAACATGATGAAGGGATAAAATAATATGCAGATGTCTAAATTATAACTGAAAAGTAGGAAATCATCACAGTCTGACACATCTTGACAGTTATGATGCCAATGCACATAAAACATATGGTATCAACTTTATTTTACAAAGCTGTTTAATATGTACAAAATATATGTTTTGGTAAAGTCATGACAAACATCAATTTTTTTTCAATAATTATGTGTAAAATTGTCAATTATGTCAAAGTCAACATATATATGCATGTTTATGACATAAAAATTACTTTCTGCACTTTATGTTAAATAAAGGTCATGTTGTATGACACATGAATGATGAGACAACTATCCTATAGAGTCCAATTGACATGGATTTAAGCAACTAAAGGTCACATTGGACCTTCAAAATGAAACTAAACTATATTTCAATCTTTTATTAATAAAAAAATGAAATTTATGTTGCAAGTCTTTAATAATTCATTGGTATGACAGTGACTTTATATATCATACCTCCTGCTTTATGTCACCTAATTAATTCCTTCGTCATATTAAAAAATGTTCAGTCATGCATAAATTAAGAAACATTCATAGAATTAAATAGATGTAATCTTTTTGTTTATAGTATCAGAAGCTCAGCAAATGTAATGAGTGCGTAATCTTTAAAGAGACCATCAGCAAAAAACTGACAAAGATCGATTTGGGAGAGCTGAAGGACAAGAGAAGAGCACACTTGCTTCTTCAAGAGTAAGAATTTTATCCACTCTTAAAAATGATTTTTTTTGTACTTTTCATGATTGATGCAAATACATCTACATTATTAGCTCAACTGCAAGTACTGAACCAAATTAACCAAACTCTGCAACAATCTTCTTAGGTTTTTAGTATACAAAAAAGGTGGCCTATGACCATGCCTGCCAACCAAAATTGCCAACATAGCTAAAAATAGAACAGTGGGGGTTAAATGCAAATTTGTCTGATTATCTTGAAAGCTGCTATAATTGGGGAAAACATGATGAGAGAGATGTTATGTTGTGATCTGCCCATTTATACAAAACCCTCAGTTGACTTGTTATGGAGTTATTGCTCTTGGTTATTTTTTTTACTGTTTTTATAAAAAAGAAGATGTGGTATTGATTGCCAATGATACAACTCTCCACTAGAGACCAAATGACACAGAAATTAACAACTTTAGGGACACCAACTGCATTTAACAATGAGCAGATCCCATACAGCATAGTCAGCTATAAAAAGGCCCCCAAATGACACATGTAAAACAATTCAAACAAGAAAACTAATGGCCTAATTTATGCACAAAAGAATGAACAAAAAACAGATAATGGAACACAGTAACAAACAACAATTAATTTGACTATTATCTTGAAAATTATGAAAGATAGATAGACACTTAAAAAAACCAATATGATATGAGTAAGTAGTCTTAAATTAAGATTTGTTTTACCCTTTTTGGTGTTTGGGCAAAAACTCAAGAAGATAGAGAGGAACTATAAACAGAAAACATTATCAATGATACAATATCAGCAAAAATAAGATAATTGTCATAAATTCTATTCTGGTCTCCAATGTTTGTGAGTGACCATAATTGAAGATGCAAATAGACCTTGGTGAGCGACACAGGCTCTTTAGTTAGTTAAGTCACTACTGTGCACAAGTACAAAGAAAGTTTATTCTTCCTAACATCACTACACCATGATGTTGGGCAATGAAACCATTTATGATTACTCACCACTTCTAGAAAATGTGTTGGTTGTAGGGAAGTCATGGTCATGGAATTACCACAACTATTAATCATTAGTGAGTGTAATGTATATATTTTTGATTTTTTTTTCAGAATCTGCAGGGAAAAATATTATAAACACATAAAGAAATCCAAAGAACATCCAAGCATGTACACTTCTGTTATCATTGACAATATGGATCAGTCCAAAACCAATCTACCAAGGTTTCCATTACATTTTAAGGTGAGTTTGTTTTGGAAGGGCATATTTTTATTATAAGGGTTATATTTAGAACATGATATTTCAATGCAGTAATCAATTTCAATGTTGAAAGCAGGCTCGCAGTGTTAGATTCATCTTATTTGTAAAATTATAAAATGAAAACAACAAAAAAGGTCCATTTTTATGCCCCATTTATGGGCATTATGTTTTCTGGTCTGTGCGTCTGTTTTTTTGTCCGTCCGTCTGTCCCGCTACAGGTTAAAGTTTTTCGTCAAGTTAGTTTTTGATGAAGTTGAAGTCCAATCAACTTGAAACTTAGTACACATGTTCCTTATGATATGATCTTTCTAATTTTTAAATTAGAGTTTTGACCCCAATTTCACGGTCCACTGAACATAGAAAATGATAGTGCGATATGGGAATCTGTGTACTATGGACACATTCTTGTTTGGTATATCATTTGAATGTTCTATTTTGCTATGAATGTCTAGGAAATGACACATAATCGTGAAGATCTAAGTGGTGTTAGCATCTGCAATTAATAGAATTTGGTCTGGTCAAACTCCTAACCTTTCTCTGTATTGAATTGTATCTTGCACTATATTTACATTGTAATTAAATGATTGATTAACTTAACGCAAAGCAGCAATCATATGAACTAACAGGATGTGTAGTGAAAATGACTTCTTGCAGTATTTATTTTCTTTGAGCATTTTATATGAGACAAATATTTTACCATTCTAGATAAGAAGGGGGCTTTATTGGTAGCACCTAGTCTATCTGTTGGTACAACACTTTCGTCCAACTTTTCAAGAAACTACTATTAAAATAAAATGACCTCATATTTGCTATTTGGTCAACAGCTTGACAGTGATGACATGTGATATAAAAAAGAATCTGGAGATTTGTCAGATACCTAACTCTTGTTTGCAATTACTTTGAATTTTTCAATATTGGAAGGAATTCAACTAGTCATATTTTTCTCAGAAACTACTGAAATCAATGACTTTATTTGGTCAGCTGCTCAACATAGATGAGTTAAGCATGTTAAGAGTGCACCTTCAGATAAGTCATATAACTACTTCCTGTTAGCCAATATTTTGAATTATGATTGCATTCTTGTTTAAGTTATGAGCACATGTTTTTAAACTTTTTTTTTTTCAGAATGAAACAACACTTGAAAAAATGCACCACCATGTTACAGGTGTTTTATGTCATGGATTAAATAAGGCATACACATTTACATGGACAGATCAGTTTTCCTCTGATTGTAATATCACATTGAATTGTTTGATGTCTGGGCGATGTAGCAACAGTAAGTATCTATTATCAAGTTTAAAGTGAAACAATTAACTAAAGTTCTCATGCAAGAGAATACTGTGGATTCATTTATTTTCGTGGGTATCAATTTTCGTGGATTGAGGAAAACTTGCATTTTCCTGGATATTTGATTTCGTGGTTTTGCCATACCTTGGATACAAAGCCTAAAGAAAATTTGTAATTCATTGACCATTTGAATTCGTGGTTTACCAGTATCAACGAAAGCCACGAAAATTGGTATCCAACGAATAATAATTAATCCACAGTAACACATTTTCATTTATTTTACAATTTATGCAACAACAAGAAAGTCTAAGTGTATAGAAGCCACTTTTAGTCCATTAATTTTAAACATCAAAGATATGAAAGTTAAGAGATGTGGTATGACTGCCAATTAGACATATCTCCAAAGATTTCACATGACACAGACACTGAAAAATTACAGATTAATCTAAGCTAGCATTACTATTCAATTAGAAATAATAATTGGACAGGGTTGCATATAAAAAAAGTAAGAACGATGGGTATGGTTGCCAATGAACTAATTATGCATAGAGACAATGTTGTAGACTATTGCAGGTCAAAGTATGGCCTTCTACAGTGAGCAAAACCCATACCCTATACTAAGCTAAAACGCCAAGTGTTGACAAAATGGAAAACAAATTCAAAACTGATTTTTAGAAAAAAAAACATATTTCATGGCTTATTTTGTTTTTACATGTGCACTAGACCGCTATGTTATTCTCGTTTGATAATGAGGTTAATTTTCACATTCCCATTTCTGAATATATATATATATATATATATATATATATATATATATATATAATAAAGAGCCTAGGTGGTCGAGTGGTCTAGTGTGTCGTTCACAGTACAATGTGATTTGGTGCCACGATATCTCAGTAGCATGAGTTCGAAATCCCAGCAAGGGAATATATATATATATATAAATGCATGAACATTATTTATTTTGCTTTTTACCAAAAATGTAATGGAAATATAAGCAATAATCTGTAATTTTTCAAAGAAATGTGAGAAGTTTATAAAAGTTGGGAACAAATTGCGCTTCTCATGATAAGAGATGAAAATGAAACAATTTATTCATGCAGTTTTATCGGTGAACAAACTTCTTTTCTCAAAAATAAGCTTTGACTTAAATACTTTTATGACTAAAATACTTCATATGCTAGAAAAATATATTATGTTTGGTATAATAGGGTTGGATAACTTTTAACTGTGATGATATGATGTATAATATGTAAAGCTGATTCCCTTTTTTTTCTTTTTAGGAAAATGGTGGTTTACCTCCTACACTATATATTCAAGCTGATAATTCCCCAAAAGACAACAAAAATAAATATGTGATAATGTTCCTAGCAATGTTGGTGAAAATGGAAATTGTAAAAAAGGTAATTTAATTTTTTTGCATTTATTTAATTTATTGATAGATGGAGTTACCATGGTAATAAAATTTAGTATTTGAAACTTTTATTGGAATTTGTTAGCATACATGCATTTTTGTTATCCTTACTTCAAATCACAAGGGCATAAATTCAGACATAACAGCATGCAATACATTTTTAGTTCCAATATTTGTTTGTTGCAAATTAAAACACTTTTTTGCTATAACATAAAATTGAGAATGGAAATGGGGAATGTGTCAAAGAGACAACAACCCTACCAAAGAGCAGATATATATGTCATGTATATATCATGTATGTGCTTGTCATTTCATCAACAATAACAAAAAATCACTAACTTATGAAAAGAAAAGAGAAAATGTTTCATAAAACAAAACAAAAGTGCATGTTGTAGTCACAGATTCCAAAAAATACATTTAAGGCAATCACTTAAAGGGGTAAAACCCAGCTAATTCATTTTCACTGATTTGACTCAAATTTTCATGTTTGATTTCTAACATAATAAAATGAATATCCAAATTGTAAAAAAATCTAGAATTTTTTATGTATGGACTGATAATATGTATCTTCATGATGTGTGTATTTTTGTCTAGAGTCAACTTATTTATCATCTATTCGTAGCTAAGTGGCACTTCCTTGGGAAACTAGTCAATTTTAAAAATTGTCAGTAAAATTCAGAGATGCCAATAATTACGATTTTCAGTCATTGAAGTTATTTCATGACTATAATGAATATTAACCATATTCTGCTTTTTGTTGTTCAGTTTATTTTTTGTGTTGAACTACTATATTTGGTGAATGGAATGATTTTTATGTGTACATATCCAGGTGTCATCTGACTTTGACGTCATTTTCATGGTTCACTAGTTAAAAGTTTAGTTTGTGTGTTATAGTCTGTTTTGCCAATACTGTATGCAATAGGTCAACTATATTAGGTGTATAGAAATATTTCCAGTGTAGATACCTGTCCAGCAAGTTTTATTGACCTCCACCTCATTTTTATGGTTCATTGCTCAATGCTAAGTTTTTGTGTTTTGGTCTGTTTTTCTTAAACTATAAGCAGTAAGTCACTTATACTAATATTTGGTTTATGGAATGATTGTAAGATGTTTATATGTATATAGATATAAGAAGATGTGGTATGAATGCCAATGAGACAACTCTCCATCCAAGTCACAATTAGTAAAAGTAAACCATTATAGGTCAAAGTACGGTCTTCAACACAGAGCCTACCGACCGTGTGAGGGCTGTATAGCAAGTCAAGGTCGTTAATACTTCCATTATCATCATCAGAGCCTTGTTAATGATGATACATGTAATAATGCTTCATATTTAGGGCTATCAAAATAAATTCCATGGTCAGTAAAGCAGGCAATACATTCAGTATGTTGACTCTTATTATTATTAATGTGCACCAAAAAGTATTGGCACTTATGAAATTTTAGTTGAACAATGTGAGATTTGGAATTGAAGCTTTAATAACTTATTACAAATCTATATCTTTTTTTTTTTACAGATAAAGCTGACATTCCTCATGGTGGGTCACACCCATGAGGATGTTGATCAGTTATTCAGTAGGATTTCTGTTAAAGCTTCAAAAGAAAAGACAACAACCATCCCAAGCCTTTTGGATCTGATCAAAAGGTCTTACACACCGCAACCTATTGCAAAGCATGTAGAATCACTGTATGATTTCCGGGATCAGATGGCATATCCATCCAGTCTAGCTGGAATCAAAAGTCAGCACGTATTCAAATTGACAAAGGATGGAGACAAAGTTTTCTTGGCAATGAAAGAATGGCCATTGGAGTCAGCACCATACAAAACATTGGAGCTGACTAATATATTACAGAATCTCGACATGCCGAGGAAGGTGGAACCAAACATGGAAAAGATTGGTGGTATCATACAGTTGATGAGACGAGATCTTCCAAAATGGGTTCAAAATGGAAAGTTAAACAGAGAAGATGAACTTTGGTGGATCAACTACCTATCTACCCTCGAGAAAACAAGACGCCCTGCACCAAAGACTCCTTTGCCACAAAATATGGGACGTTACAAGAAACCACAACATGAACAACCAGCTATGGAAGGTAATTTGTTGGCTGCGATCAACAACCATATCCAGACTTTTGAGAGAAACACCGCAGTTAGGATTGTTACACACCGACCACGGGTTTAAGTCCTCAAAACTAATTCTATTTTGTATATTTTGTATATTTTGTATATATATTTACCTCCTAGGAACATTTGATAGATAATCTTCTTATGTCATATGAGCACCAAATTTTGTGTCTATAAATAAAATGACTTCTGTATGTTTGTTTCAAAGATTAATTCGTAGAAACTTGTAGCTGCTGTCCTTTAGTGAAGACAGTTCAGCATTTTATAAGCATGATAAGTGACAACATGTTTAAGCAGTTGACTGTATGAAACTAAATATCATTCACATTAATGTACAGTACTGTAGTTTGCAATTGTCGTATGGAATTTTGATTCATGATTATTTTGAAAACTAAGTGTTTTTGTATAGCAGTGCTATATCTTTAATGTTCACAAATGTACAAATGTTAATATAAAAAACTAATTTGTAAATAATATTTCAATTGCTACAGTAAGTGTTTTGACAAGTTAAGTCAATGTTAGTATTATTTATTTTTAAAATTTTGAAAAGTTATTTGTATTCTGAAAGTAGATTGGGTAAGTGTCAATTTTCTGGCTAAAAGCTTTTTAAGTTGCTGATTAAAACATATTGAAATTAGCCTGTTTTAATTGGTAGGGAAAAAGTAATGCTTATTTCTTATGCTTAAATCAATACTGATACATATTTTCCTATTGATTGATTCATCGTTTAACTAGAATGCATTGTATTAATTAGTCATTCAATGAGAATTGTAATAAGATTTAGTAGTCCGAGCCTTATTGAACCTTCTCTTTTGTACAAGATGAGAAATGGAAATCTTCAATTGAAATGTATGCATGTAACATTGTAGACAATAGAACATACTTTTCTTACATGTATTTCTTTTATTAGTCATGCTTTTTTGCATTGAAGTATTGACATTTAATGAAAATATATATATCTGAGATAATTTACCTGTGTAAAAAACAACTTTCAAATAGAAAGAAATGTGTTTATATGTATATTTTGCATAGTTCTTTTGTAAATACAAAATAAATATGTTATGTCAAAAACAATTGTCTTTTTTATTATTTGTTTGTCTTAATATAATAGAATAGGTTTTAATTTATAGTTTGTAAAAGTTTCTAGGTTGGCCTTTCATCAACTTACTGGTCCTTCATTTTCAATTTATGACCAATGAACCTCATTGTGCTATAGCTTGTGTATTAAAAGAAAAAAAGAGAATGTGTGATATATTTGTAAAGTTTTTAATTTTAAATGAAATATGATAAATAGTTTAGGATTGAAATATTCTAAATGTTCTTTCAATTCAATTCATGAGAAATGTGGTCCTTGCTATTGGATAGAATGGATGTTGGGTAGAAACATTTTGATGAAATATTAGGAAACACGGACACACGCCTTTAGGTGCAGGACTTTTTAGCTGTGTTTAAGACCCAATGGTGGACATCAGTTGTTTTCTGCCCTTTGGTCGGGTTGTCTCTTTGAAATATTCCCCTTTATTTTACTTGTTTGTACTAAAGTCAAATATATTTAGTATGCAGTTGAGTTGACATTGGCAAATCTCATTTCCAGGGATAGTGTTAGCACCTCTACTTCAGTCATGGTCTTTTTGCTTTGAAACTTTTGCATAGTCTAAATGTTAAAGTTTGTGTCTATGTCATTTCTAATGAAAGTAAACACTTGTGAAATTTGGTATGCAATTGTATATTAAGAATTGTCATTTCTCATTTCCAAGATGGTTATTTAGCCCTGCACCTTCAGTTGTGGTTAATTGACTGAATGATTTGCCCAATTTTAATTTTAAACAATCACATTATAATATAAAAATTGAGTCGGACAAAACATATCACTGTCAATAATTTGTACTCAGTACCCACCAAAACAGAAAATTGTTTTCTGACGTACAAATGAATCCACAGTATTCTGTTGCATATTCTGAGGTATAGTTTGTAACTCTTGGTTGGAGTAATATATATCTATGAGGTTGTAAGCTATCAATACAAGTTAAAAAAAATCTTTATTGTCACTAGATCTAAATTTACCTTTCCTAATGATGTTTAATATTCTGTATTCTTGACTTTTTCGCATAGATGAGCATAAAAGTATTGTAATATTTGAAGTGCATGATGTAGTATATTGAGATTTTTTTAATCAACAACAAGGTTTTTCCTACTTGACTTGACTACCTGTGAGGGTCTTGCACGGTTGTTTTTTAATCAAAATCAAAACACTGATACAAACAACACCATAAATATATTTATAGAAAAAAAGCAAATCGGATAAAACTGACCTACAGCACAAAATTAACATTTATCAAATTGAAAGAAATCATACAAGACAAAAGATATCCTAAGGGAGATAAAAAAAAACCAAAGGGACAAAATTAATCCTAAGGGAGAGAAGAAAATTTTAAGGGAAAGAAGAAAATCCTAAGGGAAAAAAAATATCCCATAGGACAAATTAAATCCCTTAGGAGAAATAAATAATCCTAAGGGAGAAAAAATATCCCATAGGACAAATTAAATCCCTTAGGAGAAATAAATAATCCTAAGGGAGAAAAAATATCCCATAGGACAAATTAAATCCCTTAGGAGAAATAAATAATCCTAAGGGAGAAAAAATATCCCATAGGACAAATTAAATCCCTTAGGAGAAATAAATAATCCTAAGGGACATTTTTTATGGAAAATAGTCTTTCATGATAATCCCATAGGATAATTTATATCCTATAGGATTGAAATTTTTTTTTTAAAATCCCACAGGAATTTTAATCCTGTAGGATATTAATTTTATCCCATAGGATATTTTATCTCCTACAGGATATTTTTATCCTAAGGGATTTAAATATCCCACAGGATATTAAAAATATCCTACAGGATTATGACTTTATCCTATAGGATTTCTAAAAATCCTGTAGGATTTTAAAAAATCCTATGGGAAAAAAAAATATCCTATAGGATATTGACACTGATTTCACTCGTAATGCCGAACGGGGCGAGCCATATCAAAACTTTTTTTTTAATTGTTTTACCTATAGGCATAGGTATATTATTGCCAAGTTTGATAATTCTACCTTAAAAAAAAATGTGGTTCCAATTTGCACTCACGAGAAGTGCAAATTAATCCGAGAACATGTTATAGGCAACTTCTCTTCTCAAATTTGAAATTCTCTGTACATAAATTTGGTAATGTAACTGCGGTGTTTGATACCTTACTGCGATAGTTGGTAACTAACTGCGGTAATTGAAAACCTATTTGTACTAACATGACCGAACTTATTATTGGTGGTTAACACGTGATGTTCTGTAAATTAACTGAAATAGTTGCAAAAAAGTACAGAGCAGACTATTATGTTTAATCCAGGGCTGAAATAAAATTTTACGAGTTAAAAGGTCGTTCATCTATTTATGACTCGGGCAAATCATACCATTCCAACATGTTGAAAGGCCATCAAAATACCGAGGATATATTTGTATAAACTAGACACGATTTTGGTCTAATCAAAATCATAATGGCATTGAACCGAAGAGTGAACAGAAAATGAATTACGTAATGAAGAAATTTGCATGATCCAAAAATACCAAATTGTTGTGACGATTATACATTGAAGTAAATAACCCCGAGTTTTTGCCTTTATTTGATGATTTTTGAACTATACTTGAAAATGACAACTTCCCTTTAGCTATTTTAAGTATGTCAATTAACAACAGGCACAAAAAGCGTGGTTTCACTTTATTGCCTATAGTGTCTGTTTGTTTTGTTCACCGCATCGCTGTCAATGTAACGAAATTTGAAGCGACTGTCAAACAAGTGAGAAGTTTAGCAAGCAATAAAAATAGGTTCAATCCACCATTTTATACGTAAGGAAATGCTTGTATCAGGAATACGACAGTTGTTATCCATTCGTTTGATGTGTTTGAGTTTTAGATTTTTCCTTTGATAAGGCACTTTTCTTTTTAAATTTTCCTCGGAGTTCAGTAATTTGTGATATAACTGTTCGCCCTGTACGTGGGAACTGTGATAGTGAATAAGGTTGCATGAATTACTGTGTACACATATTTTTTTTTGTATTTTTGTATCTATTTATCACAATATGTACACTTATTTATCACTCAAGTTTATATGTACAGTTCTTTATATGCTGTTGCACATATATACATACTTAGGTGATTGATAAAAAAAACAAATTTATTTGCAGGTTTGCAATGGACTCCTTCAGCTAAAAAGTTAGTGTTAAACAAACATAAAGAATTGGAAGAATCCAACATACACATAAAGAATAAATGGAACAAAGTATCTGAATATATGCATACATATAACTACAATTCTAATATGATGTGCTTCTTTCGCTTTACGAATAAACCCATGCTCTAAATCCAATATTTTTTTTTTGCACATGCGTATATTGACTACTGCAGAATAATGAATTTTATCAAAATGGCATGCATTTAATGTATTTCATTAACTTAAAACACTTCCAAACTCTTAACTGATGCACATGTTGTTACTAGTTCATTTACTATGACTGTAATGTGTTGCATTCCAAAATTGACATATTTGACCTAGATATGACAACCGTTCATGCTGGCTGTTCAAAAACTCCTCCCTCTGAAAAATCACAGTGCCAGCTGTTTGCTTCTTAACAAACAAAAAAGGGAGGTTCATGGAAGAGCCTACACAATCGTTTTACCCTTATACACATCGGACATAGAAATTTCCTTAATTTTCCTAATCAGAATCGAAATAATTGATGCAAGCTATACTTGCATCGGCACTAAACACATTTATCTAAAAACCAGTTGTTGGCATGACACATGTTATGTTCTTCTCATATATGTTATGATAGTATGATATTTAACCCCTAACGGGAAGGATTGTGCCTGATATTCATATGATGAAGACATAATCTTTCAAACAGTTTAATAGAAGTCTGGAGCTGGCATGTCAATTAACTGCTAGTAGTCTGTTGTTATTTATGTATTATTGTCATTTTGTTTATTTTCTTTGGTTACATCTTCTGACATCAGACTCGGACTTCTCTTGAACTGAATTTTAATGTGCATATTGTTATGCGTTTACTTTTCTACATTGGCTAGAGGTATAGGGGGAGGGTTGAGATCTCATAAACATTTTTGCGCCTGTCCCAAGTCAGGAGCCTCTAGCCTTTGTTAGTCTTGTATTATTTTTAATTTTAGTTTCTTGTGTACAATTTGGAGTTTAGGATGGCGTTCATTATCACTGAACTAGTATATATATTTGTTTAGGGGCCAGCTGAAGGACGCCTCCGGGTGCGGGAACAAACTAGCTGGAAATTAATCAATATCGTCATATGATGTTTCAATTTATGAAAATTTCTGGAATTAGCATGTCCTTTAATATCAACCACCAATAGTTTTACTTGTACCTTGAATTAGGACATGTATGGCACAATTACCATAACGATTATGCCCATGATGTTCAGCAGCAACAAAGATACTTGTAGGAGATGGTTGAGCTGACACTCATGGATTCAGCTGCCAGTTATACCATGCTGGAATTGTTTTGACATTCAACTTGTTCAGGTTAGAATTTAAATTCAAATTTTGCATAAAATATTTTAATGGCTGTACAAATCTAGTAGGTTATGTCATATTTATGGTATTGTTTAGGTATTCTTTTGTATTGGAAATTTATTTATATTCGAATTATTTATTTCCTTTTAGAGCAATGAAGTCAAAAGCAGCTGTCATATCGAGAAAAAAGGCCTTCGGAGGAGTGTCCAATTCTTTACGCACCATAACATGAAGATCAGAACTGAAGTGACAGATAGACATTTCCAAATTTTAAATGGGTAAGACTGATTGATTGATTAGTGATTGCCTTATGCGCATCAGCACAAAAGAGCTATATCGCGGTGAGAGCTATTTTAAATTTTATTACAAGAGGCGTTTTTTAATCAGACTAAAGGTATTTCAATTTAATAAAACATTAGTTGAAAGCAAAATCACTTGTTTACAAATAATGTTTCACCAATAAGATATGATAAGAACTAAAAATTATTTTAAACTTATATAACACATACATATTTTGGAATAAATTCCTATCTCCTTTATACAAGAAACAATTCTTTCAACAGAAACATTATTAAATAAATCATACATATAACTTACATTAACATTAGCCAAGGCCAAAAAAGAAAACAAACAGAAACAAAAGTACACTAAACACAACATTGAAAATATGAACAGACACTTAGGTGTTTAATGCATCATCATTATAAACCAACTATGCGTGTTGGATTCACAAATTGTTTTAGGCACAGTTTAGCACTTCACTTTTGAATGTACAGCCTTGAATTCTCAATTTAAAATCTCTCATCGCCATCATCTTTGTCATAAAATCTAACCAAAGATATCACATTTTGTAAATTAAGTAATGTACTTTTGTATCCCACTGGACTGGAATAATGTGGGAAATGCATATAATGTCCTACTACAATCAAAACAATTCATGGGACCTCAATGGTCAATCTATCATAATTGTTCAGTTGTATACGATGTGATGTAAAGCTTAGGAGTCAATAATAAGGTTTAATTAAAAGCGCGATTATACACGAAATTGATACAGGTAAAAACAAATCCAATATTGTATATACTACAACCAAGTCGATGTAAAGTTTCTTCCTAGAAAAACTTTACTACTTGTGGATTACAACTTTAGGGCATCATTAACTTGGTAGCTTAATGCATGATGAATACAAAGAATAAACCTGCTGGGACGTCGCCCGGATAAGCAAATTCCTCTATTGCTACACGGAACACTATAGCATTTGATGTGTGTGTTCCACGGAATATTTTTCGGGATACCCCTGATTCGACTTATGTTTAACCAGAAGGTAATAACGTATATAAAAATTCAGATCCTTTTTATAAATCAAAACCATATTATATTACTAATTTTGACTGTTTAAGAAAATCTGCTCCAAGTAAATAAACTCCAATATTTCTTCTTGTAAACTTACAAAACGTGTCAGAAAAGTAATTTATAAATCCTGCTTTCAAGAGAACCTTATTAGGAAAACTTGTACTAAATCTGCGGACCCTATGGACTGTTTCACAGCCAATGTCGTTTACGCAATAGGCCAGGTGCTAATTACCGACTTTGTTCCGGGTATTTCATATTCAAGCGGAAATGAGTTGTTTTCCCTTGAAACACAGGAGAGCTCCACAGGACATCAGTCGCTTCACTACCACAAACAACAATCGCTTGACTACGTATTCATCGCCTATTTAACTTGCCTGTATCCTACAATTTATCGTTATGTCTGACATAATAAACAATTTCCGTTCAACTGAGCTACAGAACTACCTGAAGGCAAGATGTGTGACGGTTTCGGGCTATAACAAAAAAGCTTTGAAGAAAATTGTCTTGTCGGTCGAAAGGTCAAATGTTATAAGAATAAGGAGATGTGGTATGATTGCCAATGAGACAACTATCCACCAGTGTTCAAATGAAGTGGTTATAAGCAAATATTGGCAACCGTATGGCCTTCAACAAAAATCCGTACCATATAGTCGGCTTTAAAAAGGATTATAAATGAAAAATGTGAAATAATTCAATTAAGAAAACTAAACCCTAATTTATAACAACACAAGTAACTAAATATGATGACATGAACCAACAACAACGACTGAACTACTGGCTCCTGACTTGGAATAGGCACACAAAGAATTTGCTGGGGTTTAACATGTTTGTGAACGCTCATACCTCCCATAACCTGGGACAGAAGTGTAACAGTACAACTAAAGTGGCTTAATTGGCTTGAAAGAAGTTGATGAAGAACTTTTATTTATCATCCAAATCCACATCTGCCTGAATGTCCACACCCAATAACTGATAAAGGTAGAGATTTGTAGATATACTTATATGGTCTGATCATTTCCATTTCAGGCTCCTTGGAGTTTCTGGTCACACATTTGATTTAGTAAGTGAATATATTGTATGCTACTAGACTTCATGTATCTTTTACTGTATTTGAAATAAAGGATCATGTGGGTCGATAAGTTTGTAAATGTATACAAGGAGATAATTAAGACAGCTTTGTTTTAGGTAAAGATGAAATGCAATCAAAATCTTATGGGACTGACTTGATATCTAAATGTTCCAAGGCTTATCACTACCTTTTTCGATACACAAAATATAGTGCATTGATCATAACATTTTAAACATCCTATCCATAAACATTACAGAAATTTATCAATGTAATATATGCTCAGATATTCAAGGCACAAAATGATGAAAATTACATAACTTTTGCAAGGTGCAAAAATCTAATATCTAATCTAAAAATATAAATTATGTCCTTGTTAACCTCATCTTTAAAAATTGGAGTTACTGTATAACCTGCCTAATTCGACACCTGAGTATAACCACTGTGTATCATCGACACCGGAAATTTGGTACTAACGAAGCGGAGAGAAATGGAAAAAAAAAGTAAACAAGGTAAGAATTCATTCAATTTAAAGCATTTCTACTGATTTGACGAGGGTACCGCTTAAGAAATGATTTTCTGATTTATAATTCTTTAAATTATTAGGCTGATAAGTACAAAATTAAGACAATATTTTGTGTTATACTCCAAAGCTTGCCACTTAGTACCTGAAAATTTCGAGGTCGATTGTCCTCTGTCGCCCCATTGGCAAGATATTCAACTGTTTTTCATTATTTTTCCAGACACGTTTTTAGATTATGATAGCGTGACATCATATTGACTGAAATCTGTTGTCATAAAGATGTTTTTTAAAGAATATGGACCAAAACATTGTTTGTTTATTGTACGGCGAATTGCAGGACGTTGAACGGCGAATTGCAAAATTACAACTTTTGTCTGTACGGCGTCCTGCAATATATTGTAATTTAAAGATGAAATTAATCACTGTTTAGATAATATCAAGTGACGATATTTTGGCTGTATTAAAGCTTTACCGGCTTACAAATATACAAAATAAACTACTTATCAAATATTATAAAATATATGCCGTTAATTTCGTTCAGAAGTCGTCGTTGCGTACCTCTATTTGACTTTGTGTTTTTAAAGACAAAAAGGTTTTTTTCAACCATATTATCATAAATACATTCATATATCGTTATAATACTAACGACTGTTGTCTTGTTTGTTGTCAGGGTGAAATTTTGTAAGTTCAATAAAAAAACCGACCATTCATCTTTTGTTGGTGCTGTTTTTTTTTTGTTTTTTTTTTTAAATATAAATAGTGGAGATGTTGTATGATTGCAAATAAGGTAACTATCCACCAGTGTCAAATAAAGTGTATGTAAGCAATTATATGCTATCGTTTGGCCTCCAACAACGAAAAATCGTACCTTATAGTCGGCTATAAGAAGCCCCGACAGGAAAATTGTGGAAGGATTCAACAAGAAAACTAACGGCCTAACTCATAACAAAACAATTTACAAAAAATAACAAATATGATAGAGATGAACCAACGACAACCACCAAACTACAGGCTCGTGACTTTGGACAGACACATAAAGAATGTGCTGGGTTAAATAGATATAGGAAGATGTGGTATGAGTGCCAATGAGACAACTCTCCATCCAAGTCACAATTTATAAAAGTAAACCATTATAGGTCAAGGTACGGTCTTCAACATTGTTTGTTTATTTTTTAAATTTCTGAAATGAATAATTTGTTAAAAGAAAAGTGAAGAAAATACTTTTGTTTTCATTGAAAATTAGGAGAAATAAATCATGAATTGTGTTTCGAATTAATTTTCTCGTTTCTTATTCAAAATAAGATTGTATTTTTTTTACTTTAAGCAAATTCAATCAATCTTTTTATTTACAGGGAAAAAATAATAAAAGACTGTTGCTAAGGCTGTTTGGCCTAAACTTAAATGAGTAGATGGAGGGGTAGTGAAAAGGAGTGTATTCGTCCGAATTTTCATTGCTACAGTAGTACATTTTCATGATTACTATGTATAATATTTCTTAGTAAATTTTAATGTGATATTGTGCCAATTAAAATTATATAATTAATACAAGTAAGACTTGCATTTGCCTTAAAAGATATAGCAGTACGTGATTATTTGTTTTCAAACACACCTTCTCTGTTTTGAAACTTATAAAGGTATGGATCTCGGCCTATCTGTTTGGTTTAATATAAATGTGAACTCATAGAGTTTCAAAATCAACAGTACGCCCTATTTTTTGTGTGTGTGTAAATAATCTAATCTTTAGATAGATGCTAAAATTAAAATCATTTTTCTTAATAAGAAGAAAAAAGTGCAACTTAAGCACGCCTGAATGTAAAAAGGTGTACCCGACTTATTCGTTCACGATAAGAATTTACCGATTTTGGTATATTAACAAATTTGTTTACAAGGGCAAATAAATAAATGAACGCTATCAAATCAACATTTAAATTTACGTGGATTTTTCCAAAAGAAATTTATGAGTATGCACCATCAGGATTCAAAAATATTTCAACCTGTCTTTATTAGATATGATTTCATTATAATTCTTTAAACTTACAAGTCGAAGATGCTAGCTTTTGTGAATTGTATTAATAAGTATATAATATTAAGATGACAACCAAAAAAACTTCATACAAGGTCATCTTTATTCTCAAGACAGTGAAGTTGAAGTAGAAAGTTTATATAAATAGTTTATGCCGTAGCCACAGCCGGATTTGTATCCCTTGTATCGGATTCTTCTTACATTCTTTCCAAAAATGATTAATCTAGGGTTAATATTTTTTTTAAATTCAAGCAGTGTTAGCCACCGAGCTTGTTCATTTCTTATTATATAGAGATGAAGTTTTTTTTTAGAAAATTAATGTTCTTTATTCTAATATATTGGCTGTATCTGCCCTTTACAAATAAGACAATAACATTAATTAAAAAAGGAGACTTGGAATGGTTTTCACTGAGAGGACTTTCAAACAAAGTCCAAATGAAATAGATTTGACCAACTATTGGTTACTATACACTTCACAATGAACAAAACCCATACCGTATCAAAATTGCCTGATTTATGACAAAATCATAAACAAATATGTCAGGCAGCAACTTACGACAGCCGCTATATTACATGTTCCTGACCAGGGACAGACACATAAATATTGAGGCGGGGTTAAACATGTTTGTGAGCACTCAAACCTCCCTTAACATGGTGCCGTGGTGTAGCAATACAACATTTTTTTTGCAGAGAATGATAATTCATTTATATTTCATTTTATCTGAAAGTTGAAAGAGAATTCATTCACTAAATGGTTCTAAATATTCAATGCGGAAAAATTCTCCTGCCCTTACCTCCTTCCTTCCCTCCACCCACAACCCATCCCCGAAATGTTTATCACTTATATGCAAATGCTGACTAATGTTGCATGGTTAAAACATTTGGTTGAGGCAATCTAAAGTTTGAGAACAGAAACGACAGCTTTACCTTTTTTTCATTTATAAAAGGGCATAACTCAAGAACGGTAACAGTGACGCTACCCAATTTATAACTTGATCTGTGTTTTTGTGGTGATAAGCATTTCGTGTAAGTTTCAAAACATTTGATTAAGGCATTCTCAAATTAGAGAACGGAAACGAATTATTGGGACTTTCTGGACGGACGGGTTAGACGGGTCGGACGGACATGGGTAACATTTAACGCTACGTCAGGGGCATAACAAAAGGTCAGTAAAACAGTGACATGCCTTTCCGAAAGTTACCGGAACATTTGCTAGCTTTTGTATATGCCGTATTCATATTGTATAAATCAGGTATGTAAAAGATGTAATAGGACTGTGTTCAAGCCTGATATTGTGCAAACATCTTAAATGCTGTCAAGCGAATTGTATTTTTATCAAATGCATAATTAGATATTTGATTGATTGATTGTTGGTTGCTTAACGTCCAGTGGCAAATATTTCATGCATATTCAGGACGAGAACAAGTTCACAATAAATACAATAGGTAGGTTCTGTAATAGATTAAGGGGTCAAGGTCGGAGAAATTTAGACTGCCACCGGAAATGAGGGTATATTGGATAGGGACAGAAATTTAGCCTTGCAACAGGTCACCTACGGACCCCTCAAAGAGTTGTTGCAAGGGTTCTTAACGTGCAAAGAGCGTGGCACTCTCTTTACACGAGGCATCGGATTTAACGTCCCCATTCTGACCGGACGTGGCTGCAAATTTGTACATCCCGCACAGCCAAACGGACGCCCCACTTTAGCACGGGTTTTACTGCCGGTCGGAGGAAGACCAATGGTGACCATACTTCTATTCCCCGGTCACCCTTGGGGGGATTAGATATTTGAACCTAATACTTTATTTTCTTTAAAAAGACGGCAAATAAATATTTTGAAATTAGCAAGTTGCCATACAGTTGAAAACAAGTTGCCATACAGTAAATTTGTCAACATGAGCAAGTTGCCGTACCTTAGACTCCTTCAAGGGTCGACTGACAATTTTGGTCATGTTGACTTATTTGTAGATCTTACTTTGCTGAACATTATTGCCGTTTACAGTTTAACTCTATACTAATATTCAAGATAATAACCAAAAACTGCAAAATTTCCTAAAAAATCACCGATTCAGGGGAGCAACCAAACAACGGGTTGTCAGATTCTTCTGAAAATTGCAGGGCGGATAGATCTTAACCTGATAAACATTTTTATTCCGTGTCAGATTTGCTCTAAATGCTTTACTTATAGAGATATAAGCAAAAAACTTCATTTTACTACTATGTTCTATTTTTAGCCATGTCGGTCTTCTTGGTAGGCAGGCTGGTTCATCCGACACATTTTTCAAACTAGATACCCTTATTATGATTGTGGACAAGTTTGGTTCAATTTGTCTCAATAGTTTCAGAGGTGAAGATTTTTGTAAAAGATAACAAAACTATACGAACAATTGTTAAAAATTGACTATAAAGGGCAATAACTCCTTAAGGGGTCGACTGACAATTTTGGTCATGTTGACGTATTTGTAGATCTTACTTTTCTGAACATTATTGCTGTTTACAGTTTATCTCTTTCCATAATAATATTCAAGATAACCAAAAACTGCAAAATTTCCTAAAAATCACCAATTCAGGGGTAGCAACCCAACAACGGGTTGTCGCATTTGTCAGAAAATTTCAGGGCAAATATATCTTAACCTGATAAACATTTTTATTTCATGTCAGATTTACATATAAGCAAAAAATTGCATTTTACCCCGTTGTTCTATTTTTAGCCATGTCGACCATCTTGTTTGGCAGGTGGAATCATCGGACTAAATTTCTTTAACTAGATACCCTAGTAATGATTTCGGCAAAGTTTGTTCAAATTTGGGCCAGTTGAAAATTTATTTAATTAATAGAACGTGTACTTTTTTTAACAAGTTGGTAACCAATTACAGTACAAAAACTTTTATTAGTAAGCAGGGAGTTCTTCTGGGTGATATGTTAAGAATGCACCAATTTTTTTAATGATCAACAAAAAATAATGCCAACTAAAATAATGCTGAGAAAAATAGTAGCTAAAGTTTTGAAGACAAATTCAAGGACCAAATACATCAACAAACCATTTACCTATTTTGATACATACGTAGAACAGAATCATTCCAGTAATACCAATGAACTGAAAATTCCACCTCATTGCCAAGTCAAGACAGAAAACTTGGTTCTAACCATAACTTGTGCACGGGATTATTACCACAATCGAGCAAGATTGCAATGCACAGCAACTGTTGCACCCAATTTAACAAGTACAGAGATTTTAGGACATAAAGTTAGTTTAAACATAATTTAAGAACCTCACCAAGAAACTGATGACGGAATCATATTTCTTTTCGAAAATTTGAAATTTTGCAAAGGAATGCAGTTAGAGAATGTACATGTAGCAATAAAATCTGCAATAAGTCAAAAATGGTCATTTATATATAAGGAACAACAGGTAGATGAGAGACTGTCCTAAAGCATGCGAGAAAAATGACTTCTGTGGAATCTGTGCTCGACTAGTGAGACGTACCGTGAAACGCAAAATGGAACAAGAGCTCCCACAGATTAAAGAGCAGATAAGTACACAAAAAAAATCTATGCCAAAATTCCAGAAACGATGAAAATAAAGGTGACAAAAACCTAAAAAGCAAAACGCAAAAAAACGTTGATGTGAATGATCTTATAGACAAACTTTTATCAACAGGAGCTCCAGAAGTTTTTTAGAATTTTACTAGAATCCCAATTACAAAACTGTAATTATAACCTTGACATTAATCAAAGGTGGGATAGTAAAATAATAAGCCTTTGTCTGTCCCTGTATTGTAAGTCACCAAATGACTATTACAACTTAAGGCAATGTGGAATGCTCCGTTTACCAAACCGTTTACCAAACCTGACCACCATTTTGTTGTCAGCAACATCATATTATAATTTAAAAAAACTTTGGTTGAACAGTTCATGCGTAAATGCACGGACAACATGTGGCTGCCACCCGCCCGCACACCACTAAATTAATTATCATTTTTTTCTTTCGAAAATCCGATTAAAATAGTTGTAATCAATGTTTGCCAACAGAAAAAAAACTTACTGTAAAATTGGGAAATACTTCAGTCCCAGTGTACTTGTGATCTTCAGCAGTACCAAACATTAGTTCAGCGGGTTGATTCGTCTCCCGTCCTAGCAATTACTTGTTAGGAGTGTAGCCAGTACTTCTATTTACACTGGCCCTTAAAGCCCCTGCTAATTGAGCTAAGTGTTCATTCAAGCTATCTTGCTGTTGTCCACAAAACACCTCACAGCATCCATTAAACTTCTGTTCTGAAGTTCTACCTGGCCATTAGCAGAAGGTCTGTATGGTGTAGTCCTGGCCTTATGTATCTGTAGCAGGTCACAGACTGCCTTAAACAAGGAACTCAAAATTTCGACCTTGATCTGAGAAAATTTCGAACGGGTATCCAAATCTGGAGAAAAATTTATTGATAGCCGCTTGTGCTTAACCTCTGCTGTTTGCAAAGGCAAAGGGATACATTCTGTCCGAGGCTGAGCATGGTCAGGCGTTACTCTTGTGTCATGTCTCCATTCGGGGCTATCTGCTCTCTACCAGTCCATGTACGTCTCCATTTGGGTGTCTCTGCTCTCTACCAGTCCATGTACGTCTCTATTTGGGTCTCTCTGCTCTCTACCAGTACAGCACACCAGACAGAGGAAACCCCCTAGACCTGTGGGGCGATTACACAACAGATAAAACAAATTCGAGTAGCTGGACGAAATATATATGTGTTATACTTAAGAGGGTTTAAAGCTTGCCACAGTGTTTATGTTTCTAGTGGGCGATAGTATAATGCCCTTAGATCTCTTTCCATTATTTGTTTTCGTTGAGTTGATATCCAATTCTTTATTTGACTCACATTTCATTTAAGTACTTTACCTTTCATATTTGAAACAATTATTTTCTTTATCATTGTGAAGGTCACCAAATCCTGTAATCTCTTCTAACAATGTTGTAATCCATTTACAAGAAACATAGAAAATAACTCGTATGATTTGGTTAAATTGGTATCTTTATCTCTTTCAACGGTTCAATATGAATATTTTTTCATAAACCAATTCTCATAAAATTGAACTTGCCACAGGATCATCTATTTCTTAATCTATCATTTCTTGAATCTGTTCATGAGGCTAGTGGTAGGGAGGTCGCCAATGCGATTATCGTAACGTAATGATTTCCTTGCGACGGCAAAAATATCGGATTTTACCCAAGTTCAATTGCTTTGAAAAAGGTAAAAAATATATTGTATGAGCAAAAAATTGATATGTAATTAAAGTTCAGACATTTATCTTTCTAAATATATAAGTTTTATGGGTATTGCAGTGATTTGGTTCGATATAAAAAATGTTTGAAGTGGAGTTGTTTTGAAAAAAATGGCCGACGGAAAAACTATGTGTCAAAGGTACTACTGATTTTGAAATTCATTCCGCAAGCTAATACTCGTCAGATTTTCTTCATTGATGGCTTAAAATTTTGGAAATATATCCAAGTTTTATGATCCGGTTGTCAGTCATACTTAACGGTCGATTTTCAGTATAGATATGAAAAATCTTTGAAATAGATGTGAAAAAAAAATCGTTTACGACTTTGTTAACACCACTGACACTCGGATTCATCAATTCCAGAACTCTCTCCTTCCACACGTATCCATGGTTTCACATGGAAAACAATAGCGGCTTGACGAATTGATTGGATATTTGTATGAGCAGGGCGTGGTTTTCACGCAAAAAATCTGCGAGAAGAGTTATCTGTTCTTGACTTCCAGAAGTGACGTATCCGCCATTGTGTCTAACATGAAATTTGAAACTTGTAACAAAATGACTTTTACCGACTATTTTTTGGACGGACTGCTTACTGAGATTACAGACAACGTTGGAAATAGGCCACGGAGGCCAATCACGTATGGTAAGTACCTTTATTATATCTTATATTAGCAAATTTGCCATATTTCAGGGAGGGGAATTCCTTGTTTCATAAAATCAACAAAAATAATTTTAAATTATTTCCAGGATGTATTTTTTTGTTTAAATATATTAAACTTATAAATTGAAAGGGACTTTCTACTAGCAATTTTTTTTAAACGCTCCCCATGGCCTTTTTATCAAGCTATGAATATGTAATGAGGTAAATTCTCCTAACGTTGGAATGTGATCCATTCGGAATTTCTCGGGTTTTATTCATTGATAATACTCGGATTTTTCGGTGCTTTACATTGCATTTGATGATAGTTGGTATAATTTGAACACATTACATTTGTTTTTTTCATTTTGAGACAGAAATATGTTGTTTAAACCATAGATTAGTATATTACTAACTATATTAATTATTCTAAACTTATTGATTAGGCATAATGAACTAAAATTTTCTTTTTCAAAAATGCTTTCTGTCAAAAATGTATACATATGACAGTTTGGAAGAAAATTTGCACACATTTATACATGTACATTAAAAATTTATATTTATGATTTTTCAACAGTAGCATGAGTATGTTATTTTAACTAATTGGTCATAATAAACAATATTGTAGATGTTTTCTTAAATATGCACACTGTTTAAAAAGAATTTTAGTTGATATTTGCATCTTTTATTTATATTTATATTCAAACTTTTGATTTTATTTCTTGACTTTTGAATTTAATATATCACTTTTACTTTATTATGTAATTTAATATTGATGCCTATTAACTGACAGTTAAGTAATAAACAGAATTGCAGATGCTGTGTTTACTTATAACACATGTACCTTATGACTACCTACATATATGATCAGGATTAAAAATCTGTTTTCCTTTGAACAATTTTTGTATTAAAATAATAAAAATTCAGATTATTTGAAATTTGATTGAATTTGTTAGTCTATTATACAATAAAGTTTTGTTGTGTTTATAGGAATGATACTGTCTGTCCATCCATCTGCCTGAAAGGATCTTCTCCCAGTTAGACAGTCTCATCAGAGTCATGTGGAGAGTCATTACCAACGCCTTGGAGGGAAATACCAATTGGACTCAAAACTCATACAGTGAATTGGTTAGAAAGTTTGGATGCATCACATCCTGAACATGTATGTGTATGTGTTTGATTTGAATTTAATATTATATAATTCTACAGCTCAGCTAAATAAATTTCTTCTGCACAATGTTTTAAATTTTAAAAACAAAATAATTTATACAATGCTTAAAGATAGTGCTATAATACCACCAGTCAAGCCATTTAATAGAAGTAAAATAAAGGGTTCTCTATAGGGAATCACAGTTTACAAGCATCTTAATATGCTCCTGATGAAGGTAAATCCAGAAAAGCGCTTTGGACGCACAAAATTTATAACGTGTTTTCATTTTTTTCCAAACTGCAAAAAATAAGAAATTTTTTGACGAAGCATAGAAAACAGATTCAGAAATATAATATGATACGGATTAAAAAGAATTAAATACAGTGTAAAAATGAGCAACGATATCTCCACAAAAAAAATTATTACTGGGACACACATGTATATGAGTTGACATAAATAAATTTCTTCATTTTGTTTAAGATTTAAAACTTACTTTTAACAGTCTAGATTTATTTTGATTAACTTAAGGTTTTCCACTAGGACAGGGCACTCTCTAGGGAACAACGACATGGAGAGGATCGAGTTGAGATTGCACCCCTGGATCCAGCTTTTATTGTAGTTAGACGAGTGGACCACAGATTTTGTCGAGAGGCTGATGGGAAGGAGTTTTAAAACACAGGGCATGATGCAGAAACAGGGTTGTCATATATTGCATACGACTTTGAGAAGGGGGATGATGTCAATGACAGCAACAGCAATGTTTTCAAGAAGCCTACTATATATATAGAGAAATACCAGAATGGAGATATGTGGATTTTATTGTAGACAAACTATTTTCAGCAAGATTAATGATTGTTTTCTTTTCTTTCAGCACTAATTAGGGCCCCGCCGAATGGCGGACGCCCTATAGTGATCAGTCTGTCCGTCCGTCCTTAACAAATTGTGTCCGCTCTATATCTAGAGAACCGTTATGATTTCAAAGTTTATACTTGACATGTATATTAAACAACACCAGAGGGTGTGTCATAATGTATGTATAACTTCCTAGGTCAAAAACTTTGGTTTTAGTTGACAACCCCATGTCCTATGGTAAAGATCGTGTCCGCTCTATATCTTGAGAACCGTTATGATTTCAATGTTTATACTTGACATGTATATAAACCAACACCAGAGGGTGTGTCAAAATTTATGTACAACTTCCTAGGTCAAAGGCCAAGGTCATAAACTTCGGTTTCAGTTGACAACCCCATGTCCAATGTTAAAGATACAATTTTTTTACCACACATTATTCACAGCAGGGCCCACAGAGATGGCTCCCATCTCAATGATATCTAGTTCTTTTAGTTTTCTTTTAGGTTCTCAACCTATTTTTCGTCTCTTGTAGAAATGTATCCAGGGTACTAATTATCATTGTAATGATTTATTTGTAGAATGGTTGCAGCAAATTGATTTGACCTTTATTGAGTTTTATTTGTTTATTTTGACATCGAGCATCCCTGATGACGGTTAATCCAGAAATAACACTTTGTTAGCAGCCAATCTCAAAAATAAAAAGTCTCTTTTTTCAGATTGCATGTAAACCAGATTTTATATGAATTGTAAGAAACTGCAGTTACTCTCAAGTTAATTGAACAAATACAAAATATTTAATTTGTATAATGTACATATTGTCTATTGTAGATATGGTAAATTCTGGTGAAGAAACAGCTCGGACCTGAAAATATATACTTTAGAACATTCAATAAATTTAGTCAAATGATGAATAGTTTATATATCATTATTATACAGTTCAGATGGTCACTATTGCAAATCCCAATGGACTATTAGACTTAAAGACTGCATTGCTCTTGGTCTTTATATATAATAAGTTCTCGACATATCCCTTTTTTATTGGAACAACAGGTTTTTCGTAAAATATTTACCACTTTTTTTGAATAATGAGAATATTTTAGTGTAAATAATACATTTTCCAAGAGAAAACATCATTATAGCAATGTCTGACTAAGCAATGACTTAACTCTTAGAGTTCAAATGGATTATTTTTATTTTCTCGGTCAAAATTGGGATTTTTCAAAATTATAGTTTTTTTTCGTGCAGGTATAGGGCTAACCAAATTCCATCTAGGATAAATATCAATCAGCCAAATACAATGAAATTAGGTTCATCTGAAAGCTAAGATTGTAAGCTTTAATATGATACCAAACGTGTAAAAAACTCCAATTTTCCGTTTAATTTTTGCATAACTGCGCAAATATTTGAAAAAATCTGCGATTTTCAAAATTGTCAAAACATTTCTTATTTTTGACCATTTTTTAAATTTGTATTGTATTAAATTCTATTAATATATGACAAAAAGGTGCTTGTAAAGTCACAGTAACAGTCACTAACTTCTATGAAAAATTACTGTCAAATTATGAAATTAAGTTTTTGTGTAAATTTTAGTGTTTTTTGGGCGAAAAATAGCTCAAAAATTTACGTTAAAATGCTGATTTTCTAATTCAAATTTTTTTTATTAGCTTTCAGAGCTTATTTTATTTGTGAAACAACTAAATACCAATACAAAACAAGTAGTAGAAAAAATTAGGGATTTTTTTCCAGCATTGTCTGACCAAAAATGTATTTTTTCCCAAAAAAAACTACCTAAAAAAAGGGGGGCCTGCCGGCATGATTTTGAGTCAGCTAAAAAAAAATTCAGATATGTTGGCAATACAACTGTTAATATATTTATGTTGACTGTTTAGATCTATACATAATTGCAAACAACCAGACCTCTGCCTGCTTTCCATTTCAAGATATCAATGTCTTAACATAGCAGTTTATTCAAAGATGCCTTTGACACATAGCAAAAAAAAAACTCAAGTCCAAAGTGTTTTTTTACAAAGTTTGAGATATTGTAGTTTTCTTAATATTGATGTTACAAAGGACTATAGTGGCTTAAATCAAAGCATAAAAGAGTCTCATTGCAATAATGCATATAGATTGCTTGCAGTTCCTAACCCATTTGTTATATTTGGCCTGAAAAATAGCCCAAAATATGATATTTTTGCCTTCGCAAGAAAAACGGCCAAATTTTTGAAATCTAAATGGTCATAACTTTTGAACCGCTAGACCGATTCCCAAAATTTTGGCACCAATGAATTTCTTTTTTTGTGCGCTTTCATCATAATATAATTTTATGCACTTTCTCTATACTTCATATTTTGGCTGACCTCCCTACTAGTGGTTGTTTGTCCTCCATGGCAAAAGTGGTAAAAGCCATCTTGTATTTCTTTTGCTGTAAAATAACGTCTTTTCTTTGCTAGCTGATGTTTCTTGTAAATGGCTTACATATCTTTTCCACCATTTATATTGTGTGTCTTGCACAATATCTGAGAACAAATATTTGCATTTCTCTATATTTTGGATAAGGCATCAACACTTATTTTATAAAAAAAAATGGTGTACAACTATTTAAATTCCAGTTGGAATTTTTTTTTCGCATTGGTTTTCTCATAGCAATTCAAGATCTGCGCTGGGCTCCTTTGTACTCTGATCGAACTTTTTTAGCTTCATTAACTGGAAACCGAAAATGAAGTTATATTTGATATGACAGAGGGGTTTTGTGCGGTGTTAACCATCCTTTTATGTCACAAATTCCACTGGTTAACAGGAAGGTAAAGGATGCATACACCCTATCAATATTTCAGCATCATTTTTTTCGCAGTTGATCTAAAAATTTTCTGTAAGCTGCATCTATGTCTTCTTTGGTATGACCAACTGGTAGAAAAAGACAGATGATTCTTAAACAATAATACTTGGTGTTATTTCAATTTAACATTTAAGAATAAAGCTAGGTAGAAAAATATCATCGATCATATTTAAGTACACTGGACACTTATAATAAATAAGTAGACGTGTATAGCTCTTAAATCGCTATCGTTTTTTTCTTATGAGAATCTGATTGGTTGATTATGAGGAAGTATATAATACTCCACCCTAGTTGTGGCAGGGATAAATATTATAATAAATACTTAATTGTGTGCAGACATTAGATACATTTAAATGGATTCCTATAATTATAAAAAATAATTTGAGTAATATAGTCATTTTTGTTACAATGCTTTGTTTTGGTATTATGTCTGTTAAATGGAGGTTATTAGTGTATTTACGTTTTCTAAGACAGTTAAGAAATAAATTCGTTATCTTTGTGAGATCAGGGGTGAACGGAATTTACCACAGGTGTTAGAAACTGGTACATAATGAGGCTGTATGGATTTCTTTGGGTTTAAAATCCTGTACACCTCTGATCACACCAAAATATCACAAAAATCACAACTAATATACCTACCTAACTTTGACATTTGGAAACTCCATTCTCCATATCTGTAGGAGCCTTGTTCTCTTCACTGTTTTTGGTTTGTATATACAGTGGAGGCTGTAATCTTTGAACACCAATTTCTTTGTCAAACATGAAGGCAAATGAATCTCTAGAACATCTGGCTTGTCATTACCAAAATGCTTAGCATACTGTTCCGAGTACTTTTTTGCTATGATGTTGGCTTCAGTTGTTTACCTCATTCCACTCCTTTAGACAATGATATCTTTTTCACAACATTGTTCAGCATTTTGCGGATATACTGATATCTACAAAAGAGATATATTTTGTCCAAATTTTCTCAAAATAATTGTTCTAGTTGTCGTCTTACATCTGTGTGGTGAAGTTGGATAATATTGTAAATTTTTCTGTAGAAGTTCCGGTAATTGGTGAGGTTTTCATTTCAGTCACTTAAAAGTTTTTTTGTACTTTTTTACTGTCTGTGGTAACCACATTTCATTCTGTTTTTTAAATTAACGTCTTTTGCCCACTTGGTAAAGTTGTCTTTAGCATCGACCTAAGCATAGTAACATCATTCACTGCTCTCGATACAGTTGCTTTATTGTACCCAATCGTATCTTCAATCACCTGTAAGAATGACCCAGAGGCTAAAAACCTCAAGGCTATACAAACTTGTTGTTCCATATTTACAGCAGTTGCCTTTGTTGCGGATCTCCTCAGTTTATTTACCACAATATAACATATGTAAGCAATAGAGTCTCTACCAAACATCTTGTCTTCATTTCAGTATCTGTCAAATTATGTAGACTAGACCACACCGCGAAATCGCGGGCATTTAGAGCGTGCTTTTAAGTATGTAAACTGTTGTAGGATGAATTTTTGTAAAAGATTTTATGACTGGAGAATTTCAACAAAGGTATCAAAAGTCATAGGTACATGTACTTGGGGACAGGACAATTTTTTTTAGCCCTCCCACTTTTTTCCAAAGTCCGTTATGTTTTGTTTTTCTGTTAATTTCAATTATTTTCGCGTTTTTCTGTATACTATGAACATACATATACTATACATAAATTGTATTTGCTATTTATTTTACTATCCACGGCGGTCATTGATATATTATATAGAGACTCTCTATTTATAATATAGCAGTGCCGCAGTCTCTGACTACACGTATATAAGATAGCAGTGACCGCAGTCTCTGACTATATAATATAGCAATGACCGCAGTCTCTGACTATATAATATAGTAGTGACCGCGGTGGATAGAAGACTTGGATTTGATAGTAAATAGCAAATACACTTTATTTATAGTATACATGTATATATGATCATAGTATACAGAAAAACGCGAAAATAATTGTCTCTATATAATATATCAGTGACCGCCGTGGATAGTAAGCTTGGAATTGATAGTAAATAGCAAATACACTTTATTTATAGCATATGTATGATCATAGTATACAGAAAAATGCGAAAATAATTGTCCTGCCCCAAAGTACTTATGAAAATTATGTGTCTAAACGCAAGTCTTGTCTATGACTTAAAAGTCCGTCCGATGACGGAAACAATATCCGGACGCCTTTATTTTCGTTTTCCTCCCAAAATAACCCAAACTGAATAATCATAAGCGAGATTGATAAATGCGATTATGCATGATACCTATAGGACACAGAGGCTTGGTGATTAATTTATTGTGGAAGAAAGAGAAGCGACACACAAAATGAGGTCTCCTCATTTAAAAATATAGATGAGAAACAATTCCTCTGAATATTCTTTCTTTTTTTTGCATATGTACCATCAACAGAGCAGCCATTTTATTAATTATAACCCTTCGTGAAGTATTTAACGAAGGTCTATAGCAGCGTTATATTTTATAAAAGTTATCGACAGTTTAACGTTGTGTTAAATTTTACGTGGAGATGAGCAACAGGTTAAACCATGCGTTAAATCTTAACGATATTTTAACGACAGCGTTAGACTTAACAACAAGTTGAACAACCGGACCCTGAACACTAGAAAAGAGTTCATTCAATCAACTAAATTTAACATGTTATCAAATATATCTATGATTGCTTTGTCATACAGCCATATTTCCAGTTTAAACAAATTTGTTACATATTATGGACATTGTAAAAAATAATCATTGGATAATAGTGATCATTAATGTTTGTAGGTAAGACCTTTACAACAATATAATCATCTGCATCACTGTCAAAATCAATCCAGTCATCAACATCTTGATCAGAATAGTGCATGCCTGGAGATTTGACTTGAAATCTGTCCTTTATCAGTTATACTACAGTATCATGACTCATTTCATTTACTGCATTTTTTTTTATTGTTTTGGGTCCGGTAGTTCACCACAATAAATTTCTTTTTTTTTATTTCAAATCTAAACATACGAATACTTCAAAAGTTCTATTTAATCCACATCGTAAAAGTCATCCGTATATCCTTGACAAGCCACAGATTATTAGCAAATAAGTTCCTCTGTGGAAATGTACAAGTACTGATTCTGCAAACTATAAATATTCCGATTTTTTTTATATTGATTGTAAATTCCTACATCATGTACATGGTCCAGCAATTTCATCCTACTGTTTAAATATCAGATACAAAAAACTAAATGCACATTTATACCCCGAGAGGTTGAAGGCTTATTAACAATACAATACAATACAAAGCAAATATATACACAATGTATAAATAAGGTGTTGTTTCTGTAGAATTATTCCTATGATGGAAAAGCTACACCTTTATAATTAAATCCAATTCGTTTTTAATATTGAGTACTATCGCTAAACAAATAAATAAAAAACTCATAGTGAATTCATATAATTATTACTTAAATTCAGCATCATTGGATATGTCTTACATTCCGAAGATTTCATTATCTGATAAACTGTCAAAGGCTATCACTATCATCTAATTGCTGGTACTCGGTATTCAATGGTGTCACTGTAATCGTTGATACATACATAAAATTGAGAATGGAAATGGGGAATATATCAAAGAGAAAACAACCCGACCAAAGAGCACAAAACATCTACATTACTGAATAACTTTTAAATTCCAAGACTACATTTACACAGCTCTGCACATACATCACAGCAAATTTGATTCTTTGCTTAGTTCAGTTCAGTGTCTAATAAAAAAAATTGTCATTAATTCAATCCTGCGGGAACTTTTACAAGAAAATAAGCTTTTAATGTCTTTGTCAACATTCCTTACATTATAAGAGTTGTACAACAATAAAGCGCTTGATTGTCCACTACCCCTTCCTACTCTACCTATAAATTGTATCAAATCAACAATTGTTCTAGGTGGTCCATATAAAACAACGGAGTTACAATCCACAACATCTATTCCTATTCCACGAATATATGAAGCAACAACTATTCTTTTTTCACTGTCCGTTTCTCTTAGTCCTGTCACAATAGTTTTCAAAGGTACCAAGCTTATAATTTAATACGACACCCAAGGGTGAATGGGGAATAGAAGTATGGTCACGATTGGTCTTCCTCCGAACGGCAGTTATAACCCTTGCCAAAGTGGGGCGTACGTTTGGCTATGCGGGATGTACAAATTTGCAGCCACGTCCGGTCAGCATGAGGACGTTAAATCCGATGCCCCGTGTAAAGAGATTGCCACGCTCTTTGTATGTTAAGAACTTTTGCAACAAATATTTGAGGGGTCCGTAGGTGACCTGTTGCAAGGCTAAAATTGTCCCTATCCACTAGACCCTCATTTCCCATGGCAGTCTAAATTTCTCCGACCTTAATCCCGGACGCCTCTATTACAAAAGTACCTATTGTACTTATTGTTAATTTGTTCTCGTCCTGAATATGCATGAAATATTTGCCACTGGACGTTAAGCAACTAACAGTCAATCAATATAATTTAATACGGCAGACGCGCGTTTCGTCTACATTAGACTCATCAGTGACGCTCAGATCAAAAAAGTTATAAAGCCAAACAAGTATAAAGTTGGAGAGCATTGGGGACCCAAAATTCATCAAAGTGCCAAATACGGTCAAGGTAATGTATGCCTGGGATTGCCTGGGATAAGAAAATCCTTAGTATTTCGAAAAAATCATACTTTTGTAAACAGGAAATTTATAAATATACCATATAACTGATATTCATGTCAACACCGATGTGCTGAATACTGGGCTGGTGATACCCTCGAGGACGAAACAGTGGCATCGACCCAATTTACGTGTGATAAAGGTTACGAGTGTGGAAAAATAAATTCTTTATCTCCGTTTTGTGGACCAAGTCACTAACAAACATCCTTTGAACTTTTATTTGTTTGTGAGTGAATTGGTGGAGTTTATACACCAATAAATTACTTTAAAAAGGCGTTTAATCCTATAATAATACAAATATTTTACAAATATGTATAATTCATTAATCCAATTATTGTTTTGAATGCTGGACATTCCAATTGAATTTAAAGATCAAAATTAAATACAAATTCTTCGCTCTTTGAGCGAGGGTCTTTCTAGCTTCAAAATATTTTGCAGCTTTATGATAAGTCATCAGCAATTAAAATAACTAGTTTAGTTAAGATTTCTAATTATTGCAGACAAAGGAAAGGTGTAATCAAATCCCATATTAACACATTTTTCTAACTTTTGTAATTAAGTTTTCCCAGCTATGTACTCCAAATTTCTTCTCTTTCAATTTAGATAGGGTAGGTATATCCTGTACAGCAAGTTGCTCCAATATATATAAAACAAATTTTACCACTTCTTCACTTTAGAAAGTAAATTTATTTGCCATTTAACTGATGTTCAACAATGTACACGTGTATCTTCTACATGTATACTAGTATACATCTATTTTTAACAGCAAAAAGTCTTAGGGGCAAGTCAATTTGAGAATATGGAAACATTTTCTTATTTCTTTCATTTTTAGTTTGTCCTTCTTTAAAGTGTTTTACGATCATTTAGAAACTGACATGACTATTGAAGTTAATTAAAATACAATAAAAGAATAGAGTTCCAAGGGACATAACTCTTTTTATAAAAGTCGATCGGCCACAATTATATAAGTTGTCCTAGATATTACATGTCTATTGTCATGACCTATCAAACAATACTATAACGAGAGCTCACCAGGGCAGGTTGATATTCCAACAAAAGAGTCGTTTTTTAAAATAAAAATTAAATGTCATAATAATTCTTTTTATCAGTATTTGTTCTGTACAATGTATATGATAAATAATATGTTTCTTGGTTTACAAGACCATGCTTGACAGAAATACACAAAACCACCAACAACTTGACATTCTCAGTCTGTAAGATCAATATCTAATTGAGATCATGGAGAAAGGAGAAAAAATTAAAGGTTACTTAACTGAATTTAGTCAAAATTGAAAATTCTATCTTTATTTAAACTGAATTTAATTTAAATTTGAGAGCAATACACAAAACTACCAAACAATCTGGCATTCTGTAAGATGGAAATACAATTGAGATAGCTGTACAGTTTAATGAAAATCCAAGTTGATTTGGAAAAGTTATAAAAAAAAATCTTAATTTAATCTGAACTGAAAATTCTAGCTTTTTTTTTTATCTATTAAGTAAATCTATTAAGAGATCAATGAACCAAACTACCAATTAACCTGGAATTTTGTAAGATCAATATATATTATCTAATTGAGATAGATAGGCTGATTCAGACAAGTGTAGACTAAGTTTGAAGGTCGAGACTGAGTCGAGACAGATTGAGACTGGTCAAGACTAAGTGGAGGATGGTCGAGACAGGTAGAAACCATATTTAGACTATACCTAAATTATAAAAGACTTAATCCGACTTATTTTAAGTATTTTTACGCCTATCCCAAGTCAGAAGCCTCTGGCCTTTGTTAGTCTAATATGTTTTTTAATTTTAGTTCATTTATATGTTTTGGAGTTTAGTGTGACGTCCATTTTCACTGAACTAGCACACAATTTTATTTAGGGGCCAGCTGAGGACCATCTCCGGGTGTGGGATTTTCTCGCTGCATTGAAGACCCATTGGTAGCCTTCGGCTGTTGTTTGCTCTTTGGTCGGGTTGTTGTCTCTTTGACATATTCCCCATTTCTATTCTCAATTTTATTATTAAGTAAAGTCAAGACCAAAGTCAAGTACGGACAAATACAATTTAAACCTACTGTCTAGATTATGTCGAGTCATGAAAAATAGACACTGCATTTTAAACTGTTAAACTACTTTGTCAATACGACACACCTTATGATGAGTGGTTGAAGTTGAGCACACGAACGACAGAGTGAAATTGAAATAAGGTTTGTATTTGTTTTTATTTTAAACTATAGTGTTAATTATATAATAAATAGGTGTTCTATCAATAAAATTTATGAATCTTTGGTTTATTGAATATGTCTAAGTTCATCATGGATCACATGATCAAAAGAAATACAAAGAATAACTCTTGATTGAAGAAACTGTGCACCTGGAAAAGGTATACATTTAGTAGATTAGCCAGATAAATTAAATTGAAATGAATTTTACTTTGAACATTTTTTCTTGATTTTGAGATTCTTTTATTTTAGTCCAGTGGCGGATCCAGAAGGGTGGGGGTCTGTGGATTTGAACCCCCCTTTTTTTGGACGATCAATGCATTTGAATGGGAACATATGGTTGGAACCCTTCCCCCCCCCTTTTTTATCCTGGGTTGGGAACCCCCTTTCCAAAATGGCTGGATCCGCCCCTATAGTCTCAACAGAAAGTATCGATTACACTCAGTTCGAAATAAAAAGTTTCAGACCTTCTGAAATAATAAAAAAAAGTTTTTATTCACTTGGAGTTGGTCATTTAAACTATACTTATGTCATATGAGTGGACCCTACTATACACTATATGTGTTTATTTGTTATATCATCTTCTGCAATTTTGAAAATAAGAATCTCAAAATTCAGGGTATATTTTTTTAACAATAGTACCTGTCATACCTTCCAACTTTTTCCGGATGCACATGATTGTAAATGATTGTGTGTTGCTTTTTATGAACATTAAATCTAAACTGATTTATAATATCAGATTATTGTATTGTATATCTAAGTACCTATTTCATCGACCTCTGGTTCTGCTGTTCCGAGTGCCAAATTGAATTCATCTGTTTCTGCTAACTGTTCAACAGTTTTATAATGATCGTCTTGCACATTTGAAAATGACAGATTAAAAGCATCACGTATCCCATTCTCAATTTCAGCATTATTTGTTGCATCTTCCGACACAAGTTCATTTTCCAGAAACAAAAATTGTAAGTTTTTGTGCGTTGTACTGTCTACATGCCTAGTATATTTTGCTTCTCTGTCGGTTTTAAAATTACAAATATCACATTCCCAAACCCCGGAATGCGACATTGTTACACAATAGTACAGAAGCTGTCAAAATTACTTCCGGTATTATTACGTAGATTGACAGACGTCAAATTCACGTGGGACACTTCTGTCAAACTTCAAACGAATTTAAAAAACTTGAGCCCCATTAATTTTTCCACAAAATAATTAAAGCATGAAGGATATTTCCAACAGCTCTCAGCTCATTTCATTTTTTCATTATATTTTAACAGAATTCACAAGAACTATCAGGTTCCCTAGACCTATTTCCTGCTAGTAGTGATAGTCCACAACCACCTAGAAATGGTAAATGTGTCAAAAATAGACAAATTTGTGAGTAAAGAAACATTTTGTTGAATTTAAAAATCAGAAACCAGGTAATTAAGATAAGTATATGTTAAAGTTGATGGGTAAGTGTTTAATATCCAGTGGCAAATAGTACATCTATATTAGGACAAGAACGTGTCAATATGATATGAAAGAATAAGACCAACACGACGAATCAATTTGTAATGCCTAGTTAGTATGAAAACAGTCTATAGGAAGACACTTCATCATACTTGCACATGCTTTTTACTGTGAGAAAAGTCTTTGCTGCTACCCCTAAGTGATGTAAGCTTACCTGGAAGGAAAAAAATTTCAAGTGTATGGTTTGATCCACATTTAAAAAATTGCATAGTTAGTGATAGAAAATATGCAGACAAAAGGATAAAAAGAAAATGGAAAAGTTTTATAGTCTTAGCCAGTATCTTATAATAACCCCAGGTGCTTGTCTTCTTCTTTCCAAACACATATTTACAATCAGCTTTGTTAAAGTAAAACAAACATAACTAATTTGAACAGGAAAAACACCAGAAATCCTCACTAGGCCAGATTTTCAACGCTGATCGTCAGTCAATGTTAGCTGAACTCAGAGATCTAAAAGCATACTGTCACTGGAAAGGTTAGGTTTTGAAACAAAAAGAGTAAGGAAATCTTGTAATTAGGTCACTCATCTGAATCAAACTTTGTTCCTGAGCAATATTGGTTTTCATATTTAACAATTATTTGAAGATCTTTTAACAGTACTACGATATATATTTCTAATGACTTACATGTATAAAGGACATGTCTGAAGGTACTAAAATGATGATTAATTGACTACATACTTAAATATGATTGACACTGTAAATATGTATTTGTTTATGTGTGCTCATAAGTAGCATGCATTTTCCAGTATATTATATTATTTTAAATACAGTTGTTAATATTTGATTTATACCTTGTACATGGAGAGATCTTTTATAGGCTGTGTCTGTTGCTCAGTCCTTTTCATATCTTAATGAGTAAAATAAGTTTAAAATCTAAATCTAGTAATACTATAACATTCATATTACATGAACCAGTTTTGGTGGGGTCCATGTTGCTTAATCTTTAGTTTTCTATGTAGTGTTTCATGGAATTGTTTGTCATTTCTTAGTCTACCGTTTTTTGCAATTGCATTGTCAATATCGGGATATTTTTCGTAAATAATGAGCTAAAAATTGTGGAATATTTCAAAAACATTTGTCTCCTTTATATATTTGAAAATGAAACACATTTGACTTAAGTTCGATATATGCTTTTTTTAAGATTCTTTAGTTTTAACCCTGTAGACTGTAGTGTCATTTAAAAATTGCTAGTTCGTGCACCCTTACTTTTCTTTTCATACTTTTATAACTTGGAATTTAAAAGGTCATTTTGAGCTCACCTGGCCTATATGGCCAAGTGAGCTTTTCTTATCACGTGGTGCCTGTTGTTCATGTACGTCTTTGTGATTAGCATAACCCCAATTGTAGTTAAATAGCTGCTCCCTCGGAAAAGTTTAATATATACACTTTATAACACGTTTAAGAAGATGTGGTATGAGTGCCAATGATACAACTCTTAATCCAAGTCAAAATTTGTAAAAGTAAACCATAATAGGTCAAGTATGGTCTTCAACACGGAGCCTTGGCTCACAGCGAACAGCAAGCTATAAAGGGTGTATTAATGCACGGCTTGAGTATACACCAAATGTTCTTGATTTAAAAAAAGGCCCTTCAGATTTCACGATGGCGCAGTAATCATTACCGTGTTATATTAAATATTAAATTTATAGGATCATGCATGCATGCGTAGATCTGAAAAAAATACCGATTAGTATGAATACATGTATATATTGTCATTTTGTTTATTTTCTTTTGTTTCCTATTCTGACATCGGACTCGGACTTCTCTTTCTTAAAATGAGTTTTACTGTGCGTACTGTTGTACGTTTGTTTTTTCTACATTGGCTAGAGGTATAGGGGGAGGGTTGAGATCTCAAAAAACATGTTTAACCCCGCCGCATTTTTGCGCCTGTCCCAAGTCAGGAGCTTCTGGCCATTGTTAGTCTTGTATCATTTTTAATTTTAGTTTCTTGTGTATAATTTGGAGTTTAGTATGACGTCCATTATCACTGAACTAGTATACATATTTTTTTAGGGGCCAGCTGAAGGACGTCTCCAGGTGCGGGAGTTTCTCGCTGCATTGAAGACCCATTGGTGGCCTTCGGCTGTTGTCTGCTCTATGGTCGGGTTGTTGTCTCTTTGACACATTCCCCATTTCCATTCTCAATTTTATATAACTTTAGAATACAAAGAAACATTAATACAATGTTATTGAAATAGTCTGTTTCTCTACATGAATACATCATTACGTTAGCTATGATATGCTGTAAACATGAATTTGTTATTTAATGTTTTGGAATAGGATATGCTTAAGAAAATGGATGGAAGGTTAGAGGCACTGACCAATGAAGTTAGAGGAATTAAGCAGAATCTTACTGTAACAAATACTGGGAAACCAAGTATCCAAATGGAATCCAGCTCATTCAAGGTATAAATCACTCCATTTTCTGTTCGCATTAAATATTCTAGAGTATTAAGTTTCGTGGTGTTTAAAAAAAAAAATCCACCTAAGCAAACTACCACCAAAATTAACAAGATTTGTTTCTCTTATTTAAAATAGACTTCTTAAATATCAAGTTATGAAATAATTTATTTTATACAAGTTACTTTCTCGGGTCAAAAGAAACATGCACATAATTTAAAAATCAATAAGAAATAATGTGTTGATACAATTAAATTAGAATATTCATATCTTGTAGAAAAAAGTTGTTTAACAAAGCAGCACTTCGGACAAGTAAAACAAAGAAATTATGATCAGTGCTTGCAAAATCAAAATGCAAACATGCAAGAATCTTCTAAACTCAGTTTCTTTCATCAAGTCTCCAAAATGGGTCAGAGACCACCATATGTTGATTCACTAAACAATTTAAATGGTAGAGCAGCAATATGCAAAATACGCATAAGTGCACATTCTTTAATGATTGAAAGGGGAAGACATCTTAACATTCCTAGAGAAGAAAGATACTGTCCTGTCTGTTAAAATATGGAACTTGAGGATGAACAAGATTTCTTATTTCAATGTAATAGATTTACCTCAAAACGAGAAATATTAGAAAAAAATATAAATGATATGTTTAAAATACAGCGTAACATTACCACTGATGAAAAAATATCTCTATTGGTTAAAAATAGCTCAGCATTGTTATTTAGACTGTCTTCCTCTTTCATACCACAGTGTCTAAATATAAAGAAAAGAGAACTTATATGATACATCAATATGTAACTTTTCATTCTATCATGATATGTTATCATGTAACTTTTCATTCTACCATGTCAATTAATATAATTATATGTATACAATAGGTCTTAACCATTTATTGTTAATGAGTTTGTGCCAATACAAATATTTGTATTTGTACAATTGCAAGATCGTACTTTTCAGAAAGCAATGAACTGAACATATTCCTTAAAGATCAGTTTACCAGAATCCCATGGCTGGATATAAAGACGAATACAGAATTCAAAGTAAGTAAACTACATTATTTAATCAGTAATTGTCTCACCTAGACAAATTCTAAAAGGGCAAGCCACTTAGGCTTGCTGTTTCTGCTAGGGGTGGTGTCGTCAACAATGTATTATTTGTGATATTAAGGTCAATAAATGGGTAATCTGAATGCCCGGTAAATGATTTTAATGTGAGAATGGAAATCACATTCCCCATTTCCATTCTCCAAAACACTAATTAGAGCCCGGTAAAAAGAACATATTTGAGACAAAATATTTCCTACGCATATATAGCTGTTTTAATGTAAAACTTCATGAAATGTACTGCTTCTGAATTATTTGCGTCCAGCATGTAGTTGTTCAGAGTTTCACCGAATGCTTTTCCGTATGCATGATATACCTCGTAAACAATGTGAAAGCCGTTACAACGCAAGTAAAAAAAAGTAAAAGAAAAAGTAAACAAACGAAGCTCCCTCATTGGAAAGAAATAATTTTTGACCGAGAATGTCTTTCCTAATTAAATAATTAACAACAATGAGCTTAATTTATGACCAAGTGCCAAAATGGTGAAAAAAATGATTGTAAAACAAACTAATTAGTGTGTAAATCAATATTCAAATGATTATGTTCTTAATTAATGCAGCAATTTTAAATTCTGCTTTAGCTTAATCTCCATCAATCTGTTAAAGGTATTTAGTATGTGAAAAAGTAATGCCATGTAATGCATGAAATTACACAACTTTTTACTAAAGTATTGCATTAAACTATAATTACATGTAATGCAAAAATTGCTGCATTACACATTACATGCAATTACTTGAAAAAATGTAATGAATTACAATTACAATTACAAGTTTACATAACCCTATGCCTGCTAGCTACTGATCATTATAACGTTTGTTTTGATAATATTATTTTTAGTATCATCAGAAGAAAATAGTTTTGTATATGGGCATTGCTTAGGCATCGTAGTTCCAAGATTCAATACATAAACAAATGCCAAACATACAAAATTCAGTTCATATTAAAAAAAACAGATTAAAACGAGCACAACTATGACTGCCTCCGGTTACATCGTATTGAATAACTTTTAGTAATCATTAGTATGAAATTAATGTTGATTGTTCTGCTCCTTGTAGGCGCAGTGATTAGCAATAACATATTTGTTTGTTGTATTTTTATCCTATCCGCAATTAAAGAACCTTAGTGAGCGCGCTCACATACCCCACGTCCCCACATTGTCATTGGAGAAATAAAATAAGTGTAAGAAAAAAAAATTGAATCATAATTTCCTGTCAATACGCACATCTACATAGTATGTCCTTATTATCTAGACAGTTTCATGAAATTCTGTTGTGTGGTTTGAGAGGAGTTGCGCTGACAAAAGGTTGCAGTAGTATATTGGGCAAATAAGTTCAAAGGGGCGTAACTCCTGGAAAAAAAATAAATCATAATTTCCTGTCGATATGCACATCTATGTAGTATGTCCTTATTATCTGAAAAGGTTTCATGAAATTATGTTGTGTGGTTTGAGAGGAGTTGCGATGAAAAGAAATAGGACTGACGGACTGACGGACGGGTCAAAAACATTATACCCTCCGCAACTCGTTGCGTGGGGTATAATTATAGTGCAAAACATTTGTTTGAATTTATTTTCCCAGAACTTAAAACTGAAGTTAGTCTGAGACGCCACTTCCCTTACCATGGCGACTTTAAGAACAACTAAAATCTGTTGGACCCGGTTCGTGTACAGTTCCTTATGCAGTATGTCCGCCACTTCTTCCATTATGTAAAGCAGTCACAAGCTTGGAAACTCATGGTAGTGACAAAAACCCAACCAAGCCCTAAGACGTTCAGTTACACAGCCAAAGAAGATCATGTTTTAGTTGACTTTTGATTTGAAGATTGCATCTTAGTGTTAAAACACTTTATCTTGAATGAAACTATTGTATTGTTAATATGACAATTAATTATGACAATGTTTAATGCATCTTTGTTCCGACTTTACTTATCGTATCTACCATCAAACTAAAATTATATAATTTAATGAATATTATCTATTATTAAATTATAAAAGTTATCAAAGGTACCAGGATTATAACACACATTATTTTCTATTTTCATGAAACTGTTTCAGAAGTTGCTGTTGCTTCAGAAAATAATTTTAAATATTACATTAATTATCCATGCTATGTATAGAAAAACTTTGATGGCAAGTGTTATAAAGGTATTTATAATTTTATTATCGGATGACACTTCAATAATAGTATCATGACTATAGAAACTAAAATGAAAAATGACACCATCCTATTTAAACATGTGCTTAAAAATAAACATGCATATATTAGAAGAAAGAAATTTTGAACACATGAAATTATTCATTTCAAATAAGTGTACACAGATTTCTCCACCACTGCAACATCTTACAAAATTCTTACTAAGAAGAAGTTAAAAAACAACAATAAAAAACAAATTAAATAGAAAATATACAAAACGAAAGCCAAATTCTGCAAGAGTCTGTGATATAATTTTTACCAAGACAGAAAGAGAAACACAAAGAAAGAAAGTTCGACCATATCCTGAAGTATACCAAGCTGGATTGAGAATGAGACTTTTCTAGGTAATATTTAAAAAGGGTTGGGGAAAGTATATCCACAGTGTGTGTTATATCAGACACGTAGGATGAACATGCAAATATGGGTCCCTTTTTGGAATTATACTGCCCAGACTATATGTTTTGTGTCTTTGTAAGTCTAACATGTGATACCTGTGTTAAAGACTTAACACACTTTTTGACAATTTAAAAGTTACAGATGCAATAAGTCAAAAAGAGGGAACAAAAGGTCAAAGTGTTAATACTAATTGGGTGAAGGCTCGCAAAAACTTAATAACATCATCTGTTATGGCAGAGGTTTATTAAAGAAAAAACTTGTGCCACACAAATTGTTGAAAAAAATTTGTGGATATGTGACTGTTCCAGATAGGGTTAAGAGCATCAAGTATGGACGCAAATATGAATCGGTGGCTGTAAGTCTATACATTCAGAAACATAATAAGGAATATGGCAATACTACAGTCGAGTCTCTTGTTCAGTATTTGTGTGATTTTACTTTCTATATATCAGCCGTTGAAAGGTTGTTGCTGACGGGAAAAGATAGAAACTGCATGACGTCGCCGAAAAGGATTACGCAACGTCAAGTCTTCATCGGTAGAATCGTCACCAACATTGAAATCTTATTAAAAAAAGACAACGACCGCTACATCAAGGTGTCACTTAGATCATAATTTGTTCCTCCAAACTAATTCGCTTTAGCGCCTATGAAATAATTATCCTGTCTGAAAAGAGTATTACTTACCGATTATTATTTTTAGCTGATTATATGAGACTTATTTCTTCAATCAGTGTGGGGTTTACGTCAATGAACAACAATGCAATCTTTAATGATGAAAAGAAATTTTTAACAATGAACTGGTATTCACTGTTATAACAGCCCAAGATGGCGGAAACTAAACTCGCTGATATATATTTGATACAAAATCTACTTTTTGCGACGATTTTATGAACTATGTAAATATTTATAGGACTTGAATAAAGAATACACTTATCATTACCAAATTTCTTTTTAATTTTGAGTTAATATTAGTGCAAGGCCAACTTTTAAAAATGCATAACATGTCTGTAACTTTTTTGTCGAAAGTAATAAGACGGTCCGTAACTTTATTTTCTGATGTGAGTAATTTTTTTTGTCAAAATTGTAAGATTGACAATTTCAACAATTAGAGAACAATAAACACTCTCAAACCCCTTATGTATCACCTAGTTTTATAAAATTACGATATACGTCAAAATAGAACATAGCTATAAAAATTCAGACCTGAGTTTTACGGATTTACCGTTAATTTAAAAAAAACAAAACTATGCCCGATTTTCGGATACTATGTTGATAGATAAATCCATTAAATGTGATTTAGCAGTATCTGAAGTAAACTTTGCAGAGTGTTTACATAAAACGGGATCTTATGGCGAAAGTTATCTTACATTCATCTGACTTTATAGATTGTTCACTTTGAAGTCATAGGCCTTTGTAGCCGCCGAAAAAGATCTATACCCTTTTTTAAATAATTTCTGAATTGCTAGCCAAAAATATGGTCTCTTCACTATACCAAGTGTTATGTATTATGGACTGTGAAACAAAATTGCCAACACCTAAGAGTAAATGGAAGGCTGTATTATTGAACAGGTGTCCGTTTTTTACAGCAATTTAAATCTTCTAAACATTCCATTGACCTCAGGGATTCAATAACATCTGGTTTCAAAGCGTCAATATCGTCTTCAGTATTTGCACTCAGGATTGACATCTGAACTTATTCTCTTAAAGGTGATTTTAATATGTTCACTTTTAATGTATGGTTTTAGAGCCTTTAGTAATTTGATCTGAAATTTGTGATATCTGCAGTTAGAAGTGGTGAGATTTCTAAGCTGCATGTCCTAATTTTCTGTCTTTTTCTTTGATATGCTAAATTTTGAAGTTCCATTGTGTTGACAGATTGAGCAATAAAAACAATAAAGTAACAAAAACACCGAATTCAAAACGGAAAGTCCGTTATCAAATTGCAAAATCAAAACCTCAAACGAATGGAAAACAACTGCCATATTCCTGACTTGGTACAGGCATTTCCATATGTAGAAAATGGTGGATTTAACCTGGTTTTTTAGGTAGCCTAATCTCTCACTTGTATGGCAGTCGCATATAATTCCATTATATTGACAACAATGTGTGAACAAAACAAACTGACATAAATGTAAAAAATAAAAGAGTATGTTATTTATGGCGCTAGATGTAAAATGCAGGGAGAATAGTAACACATGTAATGTGAAAAAAGGAGTCCAGTTTGTTAGCTGGGTATAATACCTGAAATCATGGTATTCACAAAAGATTTATACCATATACTAGAAATCTACTTTATTTCTACAATGCAATTTCTATAATATGTTAAAACATATCATCCACGAATATCGATTCTTTGAAAGTTAGGACTTGGACTATTATACTATAATATATTTTATTATATGACTTTTAATTTTCTGTGTTCTCATTTGCTAATAGCATAAGAAATCCTCTTTGATAAGTCATTATATTCACCGCGGCTTAAATCACGAGAGGTTAATATAAGATTTGGAACAACGTCCTTGAACTTCATATAGATGTTCGAAGGCAACGTCACTGGCGATGTTTTTTTACGTCATGTAAATTTTTTTGACTTTGGAGTCATAGGCCTTTGTAGCCGCCGAAAAAAATCTATACCCTTTCCTTTAAATAATTTCTGAATTGCTAGCCAAAAATATGGTCTCTTCACTATACCAAGTGTTATGTATTATGGAATGTAAATTCTCGTTTTTTTTTTCCTTTTCTTCTTGTTTTCGGTGTAAATTTTCTCCTTTTTTTGTTTTTGGTGTATTTTTTTAGTAAGTTTTATTAAATATTAAATTTAAGAAAATTGAAAAAAAGCAGATGATATATTAAGTTAAAAACAAGGATCAGTTTTAAATGTAGTGAGTATCTGAGCAAATACATAATGTACTAGAAAATTGGTCAAGGATAAAAAGTCATCTAATAAAACAATCGTTGACTTTTGATTTCAGTTGATACTATGATTTATCAACCTTAGAGATATGACATTCAACCTCGGCCGTTGGCCTCGGTGAATGTCATAATAATTGTTTAATGTCCAAGGTTTTGGGACATTATGTTAAAGTTACGGACATCCCTATTGGTATAATGAAAAAAGTTACGGACAAGTTGTTTCCAAGTTACGGACATGCTAAGTGTTTTCGCAAATCGTGCTGTGGTCGTTTATTTTGTAGTATTTAATGCCCTTTTACATTTAGAAGTTTCCCTAAAAGATTGATACAACTTTTTAATTATTGAACATTTGTGTGGTATTCATTGTATTGTTATCATATAGGAGAGAAGTTCCTTACTGACGCCAGGCGTCTCCATCTTGGGATGTGGGTACCTTAAGTTTAGTGAAGAAATGATTTTCGCATAAATAATTCCACACTAACAGTTCGTTGTTTGTTTTTCATTAATACTGTAAACAGATGCACTCGATTAAAATCCATTGATTCGCTTCAACAAGTTTCTGTTTTGTGTTTATGCTTATATTATTTGTGTATATGAATTATTTCTTGTGTTCATCAATTAATTATATTTCGTGTTGTTTTTGAGGAGACGTTACGAAATTGTAAAACTTGTGTAAACAAATAAGTTATGTGGGACTAAAAATCGATATCTAAGAATTAAACACAGTTCATTAAGTCACATTGAAAGTCTGACGGACACATTTTGAAAAATTGTGATCATCTATTTAAATAGTTTCATACAAACGTATTATGGTTATTGTAATTTATTAATTAATTGATAATAATCCCGTTTCATCGAAATGGGAGTTGACAATAATATTGTCACACAATATGGGACAATATAGAGCACCAATGAATAGTGTGATATTTAATGTATGATCCTGTCACCACTAATCAGGTGATACATGGCCACATATATAGGGATGTATGGTACTTATCTGTTACATATACAATAATCATGGACATTAAAGTAGACATCGACATTGATACGGATAGTTTAGATTTGATGGATGATGATATGCTTCCATGTGGTCAAACTGCCAACAGTGATACTAAAATTGTAGAAGACACCATATCAGAAGTCAGAAAACTGAATGACACTAGATTTCCGCCTCTGACACTCATTCAAAGCATGAAATGTGACAGAGAAAGTGAAAACTTCTCGTGCTTGGACATTTCGTTTAGGCCAAACTATGGCAACAAAGAGAACTTTACAGCTCTAAAAGAGCCAATTGACAAATGTTTGTTAGAGGCCAAAAACAGGCATATCTGTCGGTGCTTAATGTATAAGTAACCCGTTTGCAAGAGCTAAATTCTGCCATCAGCAGTGTAAAACACAGGAATGTCAGTCTTTGATATTAATAGTCCACCAAGTGGAGAGGCGAGGACTATATTAGCCAAAGAGGCCAAAATAATTAACGAGGAATACACATTAAAACTGAGAAAGTTTATTACGGACATGAGGAATAAATCCCGTTCGGACAAAGAGAGCCATAGAGAGCAAACTGAGACGGGATAAGACGCCAGAATATAAAACAAGAAAACGAAGAGACATTGAATCTATAAACAATGACCTACTGATATTGTTCACGGACTTTTTTTAAAAAGTAAATCACAAAAATACTGAACTCCGAGGAAAATTCAAAACGGAAAGTCCCTAAAAGGCACTAACACTAGATCCTATTACTATATATATGTGAATATAGACCAGTAAATAGACATACCTTGTTGTGAATTTTAAAATATGTATATATAAATACTATGCAATCCATAATTAAATGTTTTCACAACTCAATTGTGTTTATCATTGATTAATGAAAGTCATCTGATCAAGTACGTAAATAATGATTATCAATGAAGTATGGAAGTTATACTATTAGATAAGCAAGCAAGCATCGTTATATCATGTAAAACCCTAGAAGGAAACATGAATAGCTAACAAAAACAAATATGATTATCAATGAAGTATGGAAGTTATACTATTATACTAGCAAACAACCATGTTTCATCGTAATACCATGTCAAACCCAAGAACAAACACATAAACAAATAAAAATGAATATAATTGTCAATGAAGTACGGAAGTAATACTATTATATACTATTATATTAGCAAACAACCATTCTTCATTGCTATACCATGTCAAACCTTAGAAGGTAACATGGAAACTGATTACAAGCAATAAATATACATATTTACTCCACAACACTGTCATGACTGTTATAAGTTCAAAAAGGCAATTCGCGTCAAAATATACCTGACCAGTCAACCAACTTGATTGTTCAAAGGACCTTATGTCAGCATCAGTTATATTATTCCCATAACTCGGGCAAAAAAATAATCGGCAACGTTGTCCTGCACCCAAATTCTTTCATCAATCTTTAAAGCTTAGTTTTTTTTTAATCAGAGAAATGGTATTTCAGTAAACAGGCAGAGTGGGATGACGATATTCACCATGGCATCATGTTTGCTATACGCGATTGGTTTAAAGCACATGGAATTTCCTGATACCCGTCAAGGTGGAAGGTATGCACAGGATATCAATAGTCTCTTATTTTTGACAAATACATCTATGTGTATTCCTTTTTAAAAGTTCTTTTGAAACATTAATCTTTTGACTTTTTATTATTAGAATGTATGTGCTCATTATAAAATTGTATATATAATTATTTCTCAATTGTATAATAAGGTAATATCCTATGATAAAACTTAAATATGTTATTATTGTTTCACTTTGTATTTACCCAACAATGAATTCCGCGAAACGATTTGCATAGCGGGAAATGGGGCGTGATTACGTTGTCAATCAACGGAAGAAAAACAGAACAAAATTTTTAGATTGCCCAGAGCTCGGACGTAAAACTTTGAGCTCCTCACCTTTCTTAGAAAATTGGGTTAAATATTAGATAAAGAATTAATAAAAGGTTACTATTTTGGTAAATAATTATTGCCTATATTCTGATATATTTTTAAGTCAAAACGCGATGAAGTTCGCGACTTGAAAATAATGGAATCTAGGATTTTCTTAACAAGTTATTTTAGAGTCCGGGAATTTGTCCTTAGCTAAAATTGTTGTTACCGTTATTTATATGTAACTAGAATTTAATACTGGGTTGGGCAAACTTAACTGACACACAGGTTATATTATTTTATTTTATATTTCGTCAGCTGTACTGATTTATTTGTTTAATATTCGTAAATATCCATGTGAATAAATTATATTGATTTTGTACTTTGATTTTGTGAATTACTTGCCATCATATTCTTTTCTTAAAGTATTAAAACCGCTGGGAGTCAAAATTTCTCGACAGTGGTGGCAGCTAAAATTTAGTGAGATTGCATCTCCATTAAGCAGACTCACTAGAAAAGATGTTCCTTTTGTATGGAATCTAGAATGTCAGACTGATTTAGAAAATCTGAAAAAATGCTTTGTGTAAAGCTCCAGTATTGTCATATCCTTTACCAAATATTCATTTTATTCATTATTCATTTAAGTTCACAATGAAAGAGATATGGTTATTGCATTTGGTTTCAAGAAACTTGATAAAGGATTGTTCTGAATTTAATTGTACGGTGGATAATGTTGGAAATCTTAGTCAAAATACAGTTTCTTGTTGTGTTAAGAGTAGTGACTAAAAGTCAAAATAAGAAACTGATGCAATCAAATTGGTTAGATGGTTATACAACCAAAGAAATTGAAACATTTCAAAGAAAGGATAATGATTTGAAATTTATACATCAGTGGACTGATAATAATAAGGAAAGACTGGGATTAATGCTTCAAGGGGGGATTCAAAAAGTTTGTGGGCGGGGGGTCCCAACTTTTTTAAAGGGGTTCATATATTTTTTTTAAATTTTTCAAATTTCAAATTTTTGAAAAGTTTCATGAAGAAATCTTCAATTGCACAGTATTGCGCATTAGATTTGTAAGATCTTTGTGTCAGAAACCTATATTATGTAAAAAATTTAATCACAATCCAAATTCAGATAGTATCCAGCTTGAATATTGTGTCCAAATTTGCCTCAACTGTTCAGGGTTCGATCTCTGCTGTCGTATCAAGCTGCGCTCAGCGAAGCATTTTATTAACTAGTACTTTTATAAATTACAGAAAGAAGGGTGAACTTGTGGTTGCTGTAGATGCAGGATGGCAGAAAAGAGGGAGTGGTAGATCATATGACAGCAAATCATGTATAACTAGCTACACACAGACAGTTATAAGAATGAAAACAGACATTGACATAACATTATATTACAGATAAAACCAAGAAACAAGTAAAACATGATGGTCTTTAGAGCATTTTCACCATTTCATGCCGAATATTTATATCTTTTCAGTTAGGTCAATGGACAGTTTCTAAGTCAAAGATCAAGTAAAATTACAAGCCAACCATTAACTACATGTACCAACATGCCATTTGGAAAATTCAAATTCTGTATGATAGTGATTTATTTATGCATTTAATGTCCAAAGAATATAGTTTATAAGATATCTTATATAATTTATAAGATATCAAAAAATATTTACTTTATAAGATATCTTATAAACTAGTCCAAAATAAATAAATTTTGTGTTTTCTATTTCACTCTCCCCAAAAAAAGGTATAGTAGGTATGTAAAACATTTTATTTTACTTAAACTTGTAATGCCCCGCCGTAGCGGAGGGGGCATTAAGTTTTACCCTTGTCCGTCTGTACGGACGTACGTCCCAAAATTGGTTTCCGTTCTCTTACTTGAGTTTGCCTCAACCAAATGTTATGAAACTTATACACAATGCTTATTACCACAAAACACAGATCAAGTTTGAATTCTGGTGGGATCACTTTAACCGTTCTAGAGTTATGTAGAAAATGAATATGACAGTAAATTAACCCCAAACCATTGTTTTAAAGGAAACTCTGCAGTCATCTAGCAAGTGTTTAAAATATTCTGTGTATTAATAGGGATGTTGTTGCAACCATTAACACTTGCCACTATACATATTGCTATCCTTGTGGTAACAATCTTGAATTGAGAGGCTTAGATTGTCCAATTTGAAGAGGGACAATTCAATCTGTTTTTCTCAGTTTCAGTTTAGTTTCTTTTTGTCGTTTTTCTTTCTAGCTATTCCTGTTTTTTTTCTATTTAGCTTAGACATGAATCTATATCTTTTTAATGAAAAAAATGGCAGTTTAAAAAAAAAACGGTTCCAATCCCCGGATCCGCCACTGGCCTTTGAAATAAACCCATTATGGTCGGCTATGACAAGCCCCAACATGAAAAATTTTAAAAGTTCAAATCAAATAACAGCCTTTGAAAAATGTGAAAAAAAGGATTGAATTTCAATAAACATCTTTTTTTTTTAAACAAAACCATTTAAGAAAAACAATATGGCAGTCAAGAAACAACGAGAACCACTAAACTACACTTGCAATATGATTTACTTAAAACATATGCATGAGGAACAAAAACTAACAAAAAAAATTAGACAGAAAGCACCGAAATAAGAATTCTCGCTGATACTGAAAGCTAGTTGAAAGATTGATTGATTGATTGTTGGTTGCTTAACGTCCAGTGGCAAATATTTCATGCATATTCAGGACGAGTACAAATTAACAATAAACACAATAGGTAGGTTCTGTAATAGGGGCGTCCGGGATCAAGGTCGGAGAAATATAGACTGCCACGGGAAATGAGGGTATATTGGATAAGGACAGAAATTTAGCCTTGCAACAGGTCACCTACTGACCCCTCAAAGAGTTGTTGCAAGGGTTCTTAACGTGCAAAGAGGCATCGGATTTCACGTCCCCATTCTGACCGGACGTGGCTGCAAATTTGTACATCCCGCACAGCCAAACGGACGCCCCACTTTAGCAAGGGTTTTATTTCATTCATATTTGTTTTATGTAGTGACTTTAAAGTATCGACTTATATCTATGGATCCTTTATGATGTTATGACATACTAATAAAATTGAGAATGGACTATATGGCTCATTATCGTAAATTCAATCAGGATTACTGAGTTTTTTCAGTAAACATATATTTAGGATTATACAATTTTTTAATATGACGTGCTTCATTCGCTTTGTGAATAAACCTATGCTATAATTCCAATAAAATTTGTTTGCACATGCGTATATTGACTACTGCAGAATAATGAATTTTATCAAATTGGCATGCATTTAACATATTTGATTAACTTAAAACACTTCCAACCTCTTAAATGATGCACACTTATTCATTTATTATGACTGTAACGTGTTGCAATTCGAAATTGACATATTTGACCTAGAAACGACAACCGTTCATTCTGGCTGTTCAAAACTCCTCCCTCTGAAAAATAACATTGCCAGTCGTTTGCTTGATTACAAACAAAAAAGGGAGTTGCATGGAAGAGCCTACAAAAACGCTCTACACTTATACACATCGGACATAGAAATTACCTTAATTGTCCTTATCAGAATCGAAATAATTGATGCAAGTTATACTTTATTGTAGTTTTAACATGGGTAGGCATTATATTGTGTTATTTCAGCCCTCACTATCGCTTGGGCAAAATTAATCACGAATATAATGCCTACCCATGTTAAAACTACAATAAAGTATAGCTTGCATCATTTATTTTCTAATCATTATGACATTTAATAGACGAAACTCTTATACATGACATTCAACACAAACTCAAAATAAAAAAAAAATCAACTTACACGTACTTTAAAATGTATGATGTTTCTTACAGATAGCAAGCTTAAATTAAGTAATCTGCTAATAAGAAATCTCGCCGTCATCAAGTTATTTCAGTTCTGCATTTAATTCAGATTTTAGACAGCAGTAAAGCAAATATCATCTTGTGAAACTACTAAAATATACCCAAAAAACCCAATCAAGAAAAAAAGCATGTCGGCATTGCCTTGAATTACAAATGGTCTTTTCAACTAAGCGGTGAATTACCAGGCTCTTTTCTCTAATCTTACCACATATATGAAATTAACGCTTAATTAATTACGAAAGTAAACGACCATTAAAATTCCAGGGGGTTATGTTTTTTTTTCTTAAAAAAATATCCCGATCCCCAATTTGACAAAAAAAAATGCCTATACCTTTTAGTGTTAAATTTTAAAGAAAAAAAATCCGATTGATCGCGTCGAAAAACTCAGTGGTATTGTTTCTGACTTAAAAAAACACACAACATCCCTGCCCCCTTTTTTGATTGATTGATTGATTGTTGGTTGCTTTACGCCGCATTAGCACAACAAGGCTATATCGCGGCGAGAGCTAATTCGAATATTTTTTACAATTTAAAGCATATTCTTAAAATCAGACAAAAGGCCCTTCAATAAACGTAAATTCTAGATTAAAGCAAATTGATTATTTACAAATAAAAATGAACATTAAGATAACGTGATAAAATTTAAAATCGTTTTCAATATAATAACATTTTTATATTTTAGAATATATTCCAACTTCTTTTAAGAATGAAACAATATTTGTAAATGGAACATTATTAAATAAATCATACATATTATTAACATTGAAATGCTTCTTACGAATATCAGCAAAGTCAATACAATTGATTAAAACATGTTTTATAGTATACTTGCAGTTACAAGGTATACATTGTGGTTCTACTTCATTTTTTTTAAGATATTCGTGTGTTATTCTAGTATGACCAATACGACATCTAGAAATAACACACTGATCTTTTCTGCACATAACATTATTGAAAGGTTTACCTAAATTAGGTTTAATTTCATGTAATTTATTATCATCTTTTTTACTCCATTCATTTTTCAATATATTAAAAACATATTCTCTAATATTAGATTTAAAATCGGTATATGGTATATCACAGTTAGATAATGGGTCACCCAGGGCATTCTTTGCCTCAAGGTCTACAGCTGTGTTTCCAAGGATTCCAACATGACTCGGCACCCAAAGAAATAACATTTCTTTACGAAGAATTTTTAAATTCCTCATTACATATAAAATTTTGAGAATTACTGGGTTTTTAATTTTAGTATTTTGTATAGCTTGTAAGCATGAAAGTGAATCAGAACATATAATAAATTTGGATTTATCTGAAGAAGCAATAAATTTCAAAGCCAAAATTATTGCTTCTGCTTCAGCAGTAAAGATCGATGCATCAGACGGCAAACGGAGAGTTGCAGCTCTGTCCCTGAAGACAGCAGCAGATGCAACTCTGTCACCATCTTTTGATCCATCAGTATAGACAGTTGAAAAATCTGAATAATTGGCTTTGATTTCAGCATAGTGTTGCTGAATTAAAAATGGATTTGTTTTATTTTTATTGTGTTCACGGAGATCAAATATCATTTTTGGTTTGGGAAGTTCCCATGGAGGACATTTGCAAGTTTCAACTTGAGCAACAGATTTTAAATCAAAAGAAGCTAAATGTGGTTTTAAACGTATACCTAACGGAGGAAATTTATTTTCATGTTTTGCAAAAATATCTTCATAAATTGGATTAAAAACACAGCTGTAGGCAGGATTAGCTGAGTAGGCTTTTAGTTTGACAGCATATTGAAGTCCAAGCTTCAAACGTCTGTTAAAGAGTGAGTGCTCATCAGCCTCTTCATACAGACTCTCAACTGGTGAGGTTTTAAATGCGCCAAGACAGAGACGCAAACCCTGATGATGCACAGCATCGAGAATCTGTATGTAGGACTTTCTTGCAGAGCCATACACTATAGAGCCATAATCTAGTTTAGATCTAACTAGAGATCTATATAAATTAAGTAAAATGTTGCGATCAGCACCCCAGTCGGTGCTGCCGACAACTTTTAAAATATCTAATGCTTTTAAACATTTCGATTTTAACATTTTGATATGGGGTAGAAAGGTTAACTTTTTATCGAAAATTAACCCAAGAAATTTGGTTTCATCAACCATTTTAATTGGGTTGCCGTACAAAGTGAGTTCTGGATCAAGATGCAATTTCCTTTTGTTACAAAAATGCATCCCGACCGTTTTTGAAGTGGAAAATTTAAACCCATTTTCCGAGGCCCATTTTTCAATTCTTCCAAGACATAACTGTAATTGTCTTTCTATGTTATTCATATTTTTGCCTCTATAACATATTAAAAAGTCATCAACATACAATGAACCTTCAATATTACTTTTTAAAACTTCAACAAGGCTGTTGATTTTAAGACTAAATAATGTAACAGATAAAATACTACCCTGAGGGACACCCATCTCTTGATCATACAGATCAGACATGGTTGAATTTACTCTAACATTAAATTGTCTGTTAGATAGAAAATTCGAAATAAAATTTGGCATATTGCCTTTCAACCCCATATCAAAGAGATCTTTTAAAATACCATACTTCCATGCAGTATCATAGGCTTTTTCTAGATCGAAAAAGACCGACACTACATGTTCATTTTTCGCAAAACCATTACGGACAAATGATTCGAATCGAACAAGATGGTCAAGAGTACTGCGACCTTGGCGGAATCCACACTGGATATTGGCTAAAAGCCCATTGGATTCCAGGAACCAAACAAGGCGATCATTGACCATCCGTTCTAGTGTTTTACAGACACAACTGGTAAGAGCAATTGGTCGATAATTAATAGGATCCGTGTGATCTTTACTTGGTTTTGGAATAGGCACGACGGTTGCAAGCTTCCAGATTGATGGTAAATCACCAGATTCCCAGATGTTATTCATAAGCTGCAAAAGAGCTTCCAGCGAGGAATCTGGCAAGTGTTTTAACAGTTGGTAGTGAATATTATCAGGCCCACAAGCTGTATCATGGGCTTTTGACAGAGATGTTTTAAGTTCTTCAAGAGAAAAGAGTTTATTATAACTTTCACCATTTTTTGATTTAAAGTTTAATTTAATTTTTTTTTTTTTTTTTTAACTTTTTTAAAATCTTCCCTGTAGTTGTTAGAAGAAGAAGATTTCGCAAAAGTTTCACCAAGCTTGTTGGCAATATCCTTTTCAGATGTTAATAAATCATTGCCATTTTTTAAATGTTTAACTGTGGCTTTAGAATTTTTACCTTTTATCTTTTGTATCATGTTCCATACTTTTGTCATCGGAGTGCGAGATGTTATCTCCGAGACAAATTTCTTCCAAGACGTTTGTCGTGCTTGCCTGCAAGTCCGTCGTGCCTTAGCGCGAAAAACACGGAAATTACTCAAGTTTTCCGTCGTTGTTGATTGAACCGTCTTTCAGATTTTTTACGGTCACCTATTGCTTGATCACAAGCATCATCAAACCATGGTTTGCTGGGGTGTTTCGGATTTGCCGAGGTCTTAGGAATAGTTCTGTCAGCAATTGACGTTAAAACTGTGTTAAAAGTTAAAATTGGATCTTGTACAGTCTCAAACATCTTTGACTGAAGTTCCGCTTGACAGAGATTCTCAAACAAGGACCAGTCCGCTTTGTCAAGTTTCCAACGTGGTACTCTCTGTTGGGTAGAAGTAAAAAGATGTTCAAGTACTATTGGAAAGTGATCACTTCCACATAGATCATCATGAACACGCCATGAATAATCCAGAAGAAGAGAGGGATCGCAAATAGTGATATCAATAGCAGAATAAGACCCGTTTCCAGGATGAAGATAAGTATTAGATCCATCATTAAAAATACATAATCCTTCTTGAGAGACAAAGTCCTCAATGATCTTACCTTTGATATTATGAGACTTGCTTCCCCACAAAGGGTTGTGGGCATTGAAGTCGCCCATAAGTATAAATGGTGAGGGTAATTGATCAGTGAGGTTTTTGAGTTTAGCTTTATCTATAATTGAATTGGGTTGAATATATATAGAACATAATGTAATTGTTTTATCTAATGGTAAACGAATTGCAACTGCCTGCAGATCCGTGGTGAGTTGGACTGTGCTATGAATGACGTTGTCCTTCACAAAAATGGATGATCCGCCTGCAGCACGTTCATCTACCTTAGAAAATGTGCTATGCATTGAAGACCTGTTGGTGACCTTCTGCTGTTGTCTGTTCTATGGTCGGGTTGTTGTCTCTTTGACACATTCCCCATTTCCATTCTCAATTTTATACATGTTGTATCCTTTTAAAGATACATTGTCACTTTCTTTTAAATGAGTTTCTTGAAGACAAAATGCAGAAGGTAAAAATGACTGAACTAGAAGCGTTAACTCGAGAAGATTTATTTTAAGACCTCGGCAATTCCATTGGATGATATTAGTCATGATTTGAAAATAGAAACGCGAATGATGTCGAGTTTGCCAGCATTCTTATTTCGCTCACCCTGAGATTGTGATCTTTCGGGTGGCGGAACACTTTCGATTTCCATTTCAGTTTCGTCGATAAGTGTTGAAAATCTGTTGTGTGAGGAGAGTCGTCGATCTCCAGGACCACACGCGGCTGCTTTTACTCCGCCTCGACCCCTACCCCGCGACCTCGAATCAGAAGACTTCTGAGAGGATGTATTTACTGGCTTCTTTTGGACATCCTTCTTTTCTGGAGAACGAAGAGGAGACGGGGCTCTAGTAGACTTTGTACTGGGTGTAGAAGATAACTTTTTAGATGCAGATGAAGGAAGACTATTTGAGATGGAAGAATCATCTATGTCACTAGGAAAAAACCAGACAGATTCACCGCAACAACTGTCTGATTTAACTGCATCTTTTTTATCTGATTTCTTTTTTTCATTTTTTTTAGATGATGACATTGAGCTCTGTAAGGAAGATTGAGTTGACTGAGTACTGGTTTTAGAAGGCTTTGATTTTCTTGGAATAATTAATTTATCGGAAGTTTCTAATTGAACAGGCAACATTGTAAAAGTTTCAGCATCAATTGGCCACGTCATGCGAGTTTGTGTATTCTCATGACTGAATGAGCGGCCAACTTTGCTGGTGTACGATGGTTTTTTCGAAACTAGAGGATCACTCGAAACAGAAGCTACCTGTTTAGCTTCTGGGTAACTGATGTTTCTTTCTGTTTTTATTTTAATAATATTTTTTTCTTTCAGGTAAACAGGGCAGTCCCTAGATGATGAAAAATGGGATTCACCACAGTTTACGCATTTTGAAGATTCAGAGCTACAGGTTGTTCACTCGTGTCCTTCGCCAGAACACTTGAAACATCTCTGCGTACCACGACATTGTTTGGTTCCATGACCAAACTTTTGACAGGTGAAGCATCGAATTGGGTTAGGGATGAATCTGTCAACTCTGATTCCGAAGCAACCTAAAGTAATAGATGAGGGAGGAGTTGGAGTTTTAAAGGTTAAAAGATATGTATTTAATTTGGTTATGTTTCCATTCTTTTTTATTTGAAATCTAACAACATCAGATACACCTTGGTTTGTTAATTCATCACTAATTTCTTCCACGGTAAGATCACCCAGATATTGACTTCTGTCTCGAATGATTCCTTTGCAACTGTTCAAACTATTGTGAGGAGAGACAGAAACAGAAAAGTCTGTAATTTTTGTCATGGTCAGCAAATTTGTTGATTGACTTTTGTTGGAACATTCAACCAACAAATTCCCTGATCTCATTTTTGAAACTTTTTTAACTGTACCAGCAATGCTTTGAATTTGTTTATGAATTACAAAAGGAGATATTTTTGAAACTGGTTTTTCATCTGTTCCTTTTATTACAATAAATCGGGGCCAACTATCATCTTCCTGACAGGGCGCAGAGTCATCACATTTTCTTTTTTTTTGTTGAAGCTAATTGAGAAGTTTGGTTTTTGTTTGCCATATGAAAGGAGAAAGATTCACTATCCTTGTCATCCACCCACCTCGGAGTGCCTACAAGGGCGATGCTGTGTTTCCGTGGCGAGCCGCCGGGGTCAAGCGCTAATGCTGAAAGCAAGCTGCAAGTATAATGCAGCCTGTCCCCAAAATTAGCACCCAAGATCCACTGCGGAAAGCACCAGATGTTCCAAGAATAGTATACTCAAGCAGAGCGTATCCATCAAGCGAAATAGAAAGCGTACCACTTGATTGACCCATGAGCCATCGCCTTCTTCAGTTATCCGAAATATAAATAGCTTAATTTAAATACATGTGTAAAAAATGAAAATTGTTACAAGAAAGCTTATTGTTGAGGATTAATTGAAGGGCTCGACATGACCAGCCGATTGATCGAACCGGGTCCATCCGACCTCCCGTTTAGATGATATCAGAGCCAAAGCAGCTTATTGAACTATAGTCTCGTCCGTCCGGGTATTTTCTGACCGTAAAGAGTCTGACTACAGCCCTCATCCGCAAGGATCTCGTCAACCACCGACACGGGTAGCAACCCACAGCCAACGGGTTGGAGAACCTATTTTATTCAAAACATCGGGCAACTCGTACGATGTTCGGATCACTTTAGTCTGGTCTCTACCCTTCGACCTGTCCAGCATGGGTAACCCTACCAGGAGACGAAGCTCCAGCTGGCATAGCTTTTGGGGTCACTGAGACACGCAAGCCCCCCGACCACGGCAAGGATAGCGATCCACCGGGGGGCCCTTTTTTGAAGTAAAATGGTTGCTTACAAATGAGGGAATAAATATACAATTTGATTAATAAAGTATTTCTATTGTATGTATTTCAAATGAATTTGTATCATGACAAAACGATGTTAGAAAATTGAAAACAACACGTTTAATAATTTCAATGCGTCCGAAACGCTTTTCTGGATTTACCTTCACCAGGAACGCTCAAAGCCAAACTTTAGACTATCTAGGAGTACAACTTCTCACATCTGACTGGTATAACAGATCTCATTACAAATCCTAATCTTTTAGAGGGCGAAGATAATCCAAACAACACAAATGGATCAAACCCTATAAAATGTAATGATTGTTTGAAGGTGTCCCCAGAAAAATGAAATTTGATTCGGCACATGAAAAGAACACAGGGTTGCGATGGAAGAATGTTCGAAACGCAACAAGGTGAGTAACACCAAGGACGATTAAATCGCCGCGTCGGCTCCGTTTATAATAATATAATTGTTGATTGCAGTAATTCTAACAAGAATTTCAGATCAAAAACATGACTGTCTTACCATAAAAGAGAACATCCAGCCAATACCGTTTTATTTGCACTACTTATTATGGCAAAGAAAGTAAATATAAGAGACAGTTAGAGGGACACAAAGCGGGACATGAGGTAAGAAGAAGTTCACCTGTTCGAAATGTACAAAATCGTTTTAGTAGGAAAACAGTAGAGACAGTCACTACAAACTTTGTGGAAATATCAAAGGCGCAAATGTTAAATGTAAGGATAGCGGGTAACCTTCAAATGCTACAAATATTTAAAAGAGCACCAACAAAGTAACCTTAACCCAGATAGATACCGGTGTTCTGTATGTGGTAGTTACTACCAAAACAGATCTAGTCTTTATAAACATGTGAAAAAAAAAACGGACATAAATAATCTGTTTGTTGTCAGTCATCTTGTGGCTATATTTAAATGTTTTGTTTAAGTTTATGTTAAAAAAATAATTTATGAACACCCAGTGCGTAAATATATTCACTGACGTTTTGCAGTCTTATTTTTTAAATTGATTTTATCTATCATTTAAGTACAATCTTGCCTTAACGGGGGCAAAATAAGAATGTCTTATTAACTGCACTTTATTCTCACACTATGTTACTGCTACTCCAAATTTATTGTGCAAGTTAAAGCTCTAAATGTATCCCATGATGGCAGTATGTTTATATGTAAAATTTAGAGAAAAAAATCAAACAACATTTTCTATGTCCATGAAATTAAACCATCTATTTAAATAATATTGTCATGACATTCCCTAGTAGTCAATGTAAATTTCGAAAGTTATTCATACATCCTATTGAAAAAAAAATCATAAACTGCCACATCATCATCTGAAGATTCTAAATGCTTTTCCTGTACCTTCTTTTGCATTTAGGTCTAATTCTATCTCTATATCCATCTCTATTTTTTATATGCTTTTTTCTAATTGCGAAAAAAATTCTCTTTGAGATGATTTTTTATAATCAATTCTCAGATAGAATGAGGTGTGTCCACCTTCCTTTGGCTAGTTATTATAAACTCACGCTTATTCCCTAAAGAGCCGAGTAAGAGACATAATGCTTCTTTTTGCAAAGAGCAGTGTAGCTGAAGGGAAAGTACGAGTCAAAATTAGCAAAGACCATTTCAACTCCATGTGGGTTTTTTGACAAGGATTTGTCCTTTTGTAAAAGAACATTTTTTTGGTGGATGGTGTATGTGGAAGGAGAGGGGATGTAAAACACACAAAATAAGTCTAAGTCATTTGCTGACAGTCCGTCCATACGTATAAAGGAGTCTGCTATAGATAAATTAAAAAAAACACACAAGGGTGCTGTCGAAACAGAATTGTTAAACAGGGTGTCTGTTTTTGAACATGAAATTGTGAAAAAGAATAAAGTGCAGAATGAAGTGCTTGAAAAGGCATTTCATGCCATGTACTGGCTGGCCTTGAAGGTATCGCCAATGAGAAAATAATGAGTTTACTCACATTCTTAGAGAAACCTGGCATTTAACACATCAACTTCTCTATGATTGTTCCTGCAAACAACAGCATAAAATTCAAGTATACAGCAGTGTCAGCAAACACCACCACCGTAACAATATTTATATACCGTTATTTCTAATTTATAGGATACAGCAGCCTCTTCCACAATTGCCTTTTACAACTACACAAAGGAAATATATTTATTTATTATGCCCCACCTAGGGACATCATGTTTTGGGGTCTGTGAGTCCGTTTGTTAGTATGTCTGTCCCGCTTTAGGTCAAAGTTTTTGATTGATTGATTGATTGTTGGTTGCTTAACGTCCAGTGGCAAATATTTCATGCATATTCAGGACGAGAACAAGTTCACAATAAATACAATAGGTAGGTTCTGTAAAAGATTAAGGGATTTAGGTCGGAGAAATTTAGACTGCCACGGGAAATGAGGGTATATTGGATAGGGACAGAAATTTAGCCTTGCAACAGGTCACCTACGGACCCCTCAATGAGTTGTTGCAAGGGTTCTTAACGTGCAAAGAGCGTGGCACTCTCTTTACACGAGGCATCGGATTTAACGTCCCCATTCTGACCGGACGTGGCTGCAAATTTGTACATCCCGCACAGCCAAACGGACGCCCCACTTTAGCACGGGTTTTACTGCCGGTCGGAGGAAGACCAATGGTGACCATACTTCTATTCCCCAGTCACCCTTGGGGGTTCAAAGTTTTTGATGAAGTTGAAGTTCAATAAATGTTAAACTTAGTACACATGTTCCCTACGATATGATCTTTCTAATTTTAATGACAAATTAGAGTTTTGAGCCCAATTTCATGGTCCACTGAATATAGAAATGATCGTGCAGGTATCTGTGTTTCTATGGACACATTCTTGTTTATAAAGATATTGTTAGAAATCAATGAGACAGCAACCAAACTCAACGTTAAATAAATAAACAGATTTGTTAATATATCCATAAAGAATAGTCCATAAGAAAATATTGCTTGTGTCTGTTTTAATAGCATATATTAATATTAATAAAACTATACATTTGAAACAAAATGAATTTTGACATATTTAGTAATAGCTTCTCATTGTATTATACTTTAAGTAGGTCACTTCCAAAAAGAATTTAAATATAAATAGTTCATAGTTATCTCTTTAATTAAATTATAATTTAACATGATAATGTATTGATAAGCATGTGACTACAATATATTTTTAACCTCAGGAAATCTTAGAAGCCAAAGTTTCGAAATTTAAAAAAAATAGTAAATGTGCAAAGGTATTACTAAGGCTGCTATAAAGTGACCAGGAGCGCCAGGGGAGAAGTATATCTGGTGTTGCTGCTAATTCGAAGTATGAGGCTAAACCAGCATTACAACACCCTAACCGAATTCAGGTTATTTATGGTATGTCTGAAGTATTTATCAACAAGAAAGTATTTATTTAAATGTTTTACTGCTGTGAAGTCCTCAAACAAAATATACAACCAAAATAAATGGGTTACACATTAAAACTGCGTTCTACACTGTTTTGTGTTATGATGTGTTTTGTACACACTTTAAAAAATACAAAAAAAAGGAATTGATCTTATTCAACTTTCTTGCCTCTTTACAGATAATGCATTATCCTGCAAAAAAATCACAGAGTTATTCTACAATTTAAAACAAATTGAATCAAATTGACTTTAAATCCATATCAAGGGAGACATGATAAATAATGCACATCCTAGTACAGTGTACAAAACAGAACAAAAGGCAACATGCAATATTCCAGACAGTATGATTAGCTATGGAGATTTTTTCTTGTAATGAATTCATAAATTGCTTTTTATATGGTCACATGGTTATATCTTATAAATTTGCATTATATTGATTTTTATTTTTTTTTCAGATATCATATTCAAGAAGTGGTCCAATGTGTCCAAAAAAGGAAATCAACATCAAGCTAGCTGAATGCCTAAAACCAAGTGCCAGCATTGCCAAGTAATTGAGTTTGTACGAAAAAAAAAAGAATTTTGTTTCCATGATTGATGCTTAAACTGTCTTTTTTCAAAGAGTACATTTTTGTAGACATATTCATGTTTATTAGTAGTACTTGATATATATAAGTCATGATTGGTAAAATATAGCCTCTCTTTTAGTAATTTCTTATGTGACAATTGCTTGTGTTTATTTTTCTTGTATGTGATATTGTAACAAATATTGAAGTTTAATCAATTTTATTTTTTATAGAACTGTTTTTTCAATAATATTAAATTATGGGATAGATACATTTAACTTCATATTGATATCTTCAAAAACCAAAACAGGAAAAACAAGACTGGAGATGAGTAGTTTTTCCATGAAAAAATCAGGATTCTGTGAACCATCAGAACTGTTTTAAAGAATTATTCAGAAAAAATGCGAAATAATTGAGGGTTGGTTCTGAAATTCTCTACAAAGTTGGAAATGTTTTTCTGAATGAAATGTATGATTGACCAATGATATCAAGTTTAGACCATTTTTTTATGAAAAATTGAAAATCAATATTATATTAATATCAAAATTGCATCCACTGACAAAATATTTGTATTCCTCATCTCAGATATGGACTTAAACGCAGCCTTTCATCCCATTTACTCATCAATGAAATGTCTTATTACTTTAGTGCTATTCTATTTTTTTGGTTCATTAGCCAGTCAGTCATGTGTCATTTTATCTTGTCTTCTATTTGTCATAGTCACTGAGCTCAAAGTTTTGCCACACTTTTTAGTATACCTTGAGAAAGATATACATGATAGCAGCCATGTTTAAAAAGTTATACATAGTTAAATATTCTGGACACTAATTCCATATTAACCAGGACCAGAATATCTTGATTTTATTATGATCTGGTGATGTTTCAAATTCGGAGATAGACCTTTGTACCATATACATTGGTTATATATTTATGTCGTATAAATATTCATTGTTAACATCTAGACGAATAATTTTATTCCGCCCAAGAACCCTGTTACATGTAAAGATGACATATCGTTAGGACCCTCGATTCTGACTATTACAGACAAAATATTATTTCTCCACGAGTTGTATCTCAGATATGGACTCTAACGCAAACTTTAATCAGTCATTCATATATGAAATGTAGGTCAAGATAATCTTATTTTTATCAAGACCCCTTGATTATTTAAGACGCATCTATGAACTAAATATGAACTATGACTAATGTTTCCAACAATAGATGGAGAGCAGGTTGTTGTGGTAAGTGCATCGGATTACTAACAGAAAGGTTTCTGGTTCGATCCCTATTATGGGGAGAACATTTCAGGGACTGAGTTTTCGGCTCTCCCTCGACACCATTTACGGGTTGGTCTACAAAAACGATAATTGTCCGTCGGAAGGGAACGACACATGTTTCACCCGTAATAAGAGAGAGCCATATCTCTTGCGCGGACATTATTTTTCTTAGTAAAGGTTGAGCAATCCTAGACTTAATGTTATCATTTCTATTCGGTTTTGGTGAAAAGTATCAAACAGTCATAAAAATAAAAAAAAATAAAGTTGAATGCCTCATGAAGATGAAGGACAACAATAAAAAACATTCCAGATGTGGGTTTTATCATTTATTGATATAAATATTGTCTCATGTATATTTACTCCTTATCAACTTCATATTTGTATTGGGTATACGATAGACTATAAAACTGCTTCATACTACAACTAAATATCAGGAAGCTTTAAACAGTATAGCAAATTATTCTCTTCGTAACAACTGACAATCCTTTACAAAATGTTTTCATTTCAATCTATTTGCAGTAAAATTGCAAAGTATTAACAAACACCAAGTGGATATTTGAGAGGTTTGAAAATCACTTTCAGTTACTGAAACATATTATACCTACAAACTCCCGAGATCTTTTACGTTGAAAGTAAATATATCTTTATTACAAATCTGTATGATTATTTTTCTAAATGATGAAAACTGCATATATAATAATCAAAATAGAATATAAACTAACTACAAATGTATTTTGAGAAAATAACGCAAACTAAATTATTTTCATGTTCCGACGACAAGTTGTTGTAAGAACATGGTACCTTGTTTACATTTCTAAAATAGCCTGGTTTGGGAAAAACCTCAAATGCGGGCCACACATTCTGTGCATAATGAAACAATGAACAATTTCATTGTTATAAATAGTTGGCATCTTCTTATATTAAAATTAATAAAAAAATGTAATTTTTTCAATTAACTAAAATCATTAATTTTCATATACCGCAGAAAATAATACTGTAGATCCGATGAAACTCGTGTAACAATATCAAACCCATATTATATAATGGACCGGCTTAGTGCCTGGCAATAATCATACTTTTTTAAATTCTGTATTATGAATATGATTAAATTATTGTTTTTTCTGTATAAACATAATTTTGAAAACAAATTATCAAATAAAATAGGATCCTGTGAACTGCAGACTACCATTCTTTAATCTGTCAGGATTTCTTCTATCTGCATATCATAGCACTCTTTAGTACTACTGGTTATGTCTTTGTTCAAATATTCAATCTGTAACATATTATGATATAAAAACATGATGATCTATCAATGTATGAATACTTAGTATAGCAGAAATTAAATCTTTAACAAAATTATGACTGAAACAAATCTTTCTACATTAATTTATGAAAATGTTCAACTGATGCCGGTTTTGAATTTGTTTTATACAATTTATTTTGAATATATTAAAAGCTTCATTCTATCAAAATATAATAGTTAACTCCCATATGATATAAAAGTAACAACTTTTATACATTATATACCTTTAATAGCTTAGACCCACAGCTTTTCTTGATATATAACTAAGCGGTCTGTGAAATGTAGACATTTTTCTACCATTGAACTAAGCATGCACGAGAACATGCCTTCTGAGGGGCTTTTAAATTAAAGGCTTCTAAAGTTGTAGCATCCTGGGAATCCTGTTGTAAAAAAATATGCATTTAATCAATGAAAAATTGATATTAACATTCGTGTATCATAAAAGTTTAAAAGATGTGTGTTAGGGTATACACATTTGATAAATTTTGAATGTCTTATCTATTTGAAAAAAGTATATTAAAATGTCAACTCTTATTTGTTTTTTTTTTTTCATTTTTAGCATGGCGTTGTAGTATTTTCGATTTATGAGTTTGACTGTTCCTCTGGTATCTTTTGCCCCTTTTTTGTTAGTGTCTTTTCAAAAAGAGCAAGGTAATAAATTGCTAAAAATGAAAACTACTTCACAGATTGAAAATGTTCATTATTTATATTTTATTTTTTTTTTTTGCTTTGTAATATTTTATGCATTCATTTAGATTTACTATATTGTTATCGATAAAACTAGTACATAAGCAATTTTTTCATTAAGTAAACATATTAACTTATCATCTTTAATTTGTGCATCTTTTACGACTTCCCTTAAATTCGGTATTTTCATTAAATCTTGAAGATTATCAATCACAGTTGGCACAAGTCCGGATTTATTTCCAATTTCTGCAAGCGAATGTTCCATTATGGATGTGTTCCTGTTTTGATGTGCCTCCTGCAAGTGTTGTGCTGTCGTTTGTACAAGTTACAGGGTACTTTCTATATCTCCAATTATATCGTTTGCAAATAAAGAGGAACATGATCGAATCGATGCCTTTATGTTTCTAGCAGATTTTGTAATATTCTTAACACTATCAACTGTTTTGTTTGGGTTTATTTTCCTATTTAATTTCAGTTGGTCAATATTGTTGAGGAGATTTGTTGCATTAAGCTTTACTTTTTCTAGCGCTTTGTTAATTCTTCTCATTGTATACTGAAAAAAAAAGAAAACAAGAAAATTGATGGACAGCCACATTGTTCTTACTTGATGAAGTGAAGTGTGTTCAATCACGTTTACATGAATCATATTGATTGATTATTATCCCATTGGTATTATAATGTTGATGTAGCTGAAAAAATAAGACATTTCAGCTTTCAGTCCATTCTCTTCCAACAAAATGTACTAGCTGAATTTGTTTGTCGACACATATTGCAAAAAAAAATAAATCTATAAAAACTTATCACTGGATTCTCAACTTCTTTGTCAAGGATTTCTTGAATTTCGGCAGGCAGATTTATTAATTGTTGTTCGGGATTTTCTGATTGTCTTGGTAACAGAGGTAGCAGCCATTTAGGAGATAACTGTATTGTATTTTAAGCTTGGCCTTCGTAAAACGTAGATTTTACTGTCGCAAATTGAGTTTACCTAGCGACGCGGAGTGGAGCTAGGTAAACGGATATTTGCGACAGTAAAATCAAGTTTTACGAAGGCCAAGCTTAAAATACAATACAATTATCTCCATTCTAATGCAGCATTTTAAAAAAAATGACATTTAATAAATATTTTGGCGTAAAATGACATAAATGAAAAAGTCCGCGAAACTGTTGCAGTCTTTAGCAACTTAGTAAACAATTTGACGTCATATGTATACTCACGATGTCAAACATAAACACGAGACGTATTTATACCTTTTGTACGCTTCAGAATGGTTTCAACGTTGATAAAAAGAATGTAACTTTCATGTTTATTTTGTGAGAAAATACATACAAAAAACAATCGGAAATTCAATATGGTGGCTTTCTTAGTTACGGACTGGTAGAACGTGGAATTTACCCATTCAAAATATTTGTCAACGTCCAATGAAAATTATCGTTACAAACGAATTGCATTAGAATTTGCATTTTTCCTGGCATAAACATATGCTGGTTTTTTTGTACCATCCTCGATATGGTTCAGAAATCTCTGCCACCACCTGTACTGTATATCAAAAACATTGTCCGAGAATACAAATAAGCACCTTTCAATATTTTTCTTGTATTAAAGTTTAAATTTGTATTTATAAAACTTGGTATAAACACTTTTGGTAAACTTTTCGGTAACTGTTTAAGCATTGGTTTTGGCATTTCTTCCCATGGTCTATGCTTTGGGCCTTTGTATTCCTTAATAACATTGTGTCTTTAATCTCTGGGGAATTTGTAATGGAGAGGCCCAGTTTGTCCCGTTATTGGAGTTATATTGGGTTCTTACCATTCACGTTATTATATAATCCTTGGGTTCGTTGACTTGATGGAGTATGCTCATAAGATTGACCATCGTTTCTGCATAATTTTTCCTTAGGTTATCTGATATTTTACTGAATGCAGCACATATATCCTCATTGGTATGCCCGACCATTAAAACTGACAGATGCACCTAGAATCACAAGAGAAGTTTATTTGATTACTCTAGACTTATCTATGGCTGTTATTATTACAAATTGTGACTAGAGTTCTCTAGTCTGACAGCAAATTGTTTGTTGATATGGAAAGATAAATATGGACATGTTTGCTATTCTATTTTTGTTTATACATGTATATAGTAATGTAGAGGATGTTCTGATATCAAGAAATATTCACTTCAAATACTAGTAATACTTAAAATCAAGTTGAATGGGAAGATGATAAATTTAAGTGCTGTTATTCTTTCTTCAAATATATCTGATCTTAATATGACACAGGCGACAAGATTTGAAAAAGGATGTAACACACACACATAAGAAAGCAAAACCCTACTTTAAGAATTGCCTGTTTTACAGTTTAAATATTTATGAACCTGATTAAACCAATTAATTATTATTTTTACTATAATGTCCTGATCAAGCAGTTTATAAATCTTTTTCTTCCTTTGACCTCAGGTGAAAAGCAGATTTCATGTTTTCATGTCTTGGCCTTTTTAGACAACCTTACGGTATGGGCTTTACTCATCATTGAAAGCATATAATTGCTCACTTCCACTTCATTTCAACTTTAGTGGATAATTGTATCATTGATAATCATACCACATCTCCTGTTTTAAAATTGACAAATCAAACACATGGATAAGGTGAGAAAAATTACTATGCCTTTATTTTTCAGTATTCACTCGGTTAAAATTATTTGTTCAGACATAATACTTTGGGTGTATCTTTCATACTTGACCACTCCGCTGACCAGTGTGACCTTATTTTTCCCTCAAATTACTCGGGGTAAGTTATTTGTAGCAATTGTGTATGTCAACCCTTTTACCAGATACCGCTGGGTTCATTGCAGGGATCTGTCAGCATCTTTGAGACTTTTGGACGTTTCCTTCGAAATCCACAAAACTTTGTTCACCAAAGGAACATCTAGAAATTCACAATTCTCTGGTCGTACATATTGGTCAACTAATTCATGAATCTCTTTGTTTTTATGATCAACGGCAGACTCTGGCCCTTGATTTACAATTTTTGCATTCTCATAATGCACCGGCGTTCATAACTTTTTCTTTTTGACACATTGTTTTCAACGTTTTTCATTTTTTTTTTCCATTTTTGACATTTCGTCCTTTTATTCCGGTGATTCCTCCGGCATATCCTTCTCATCCTTTTGAGAGGATTCATAATCCCGTTCTGATTCTTCCTCAGAAACACCATCATATAATGTATTTGCAAATTTGCCCCTTTAACTGTTTGTTGTTATCAACTGCGTCGGCGAAATCGGTGCAAATAATGCTACGTTATTCATGTTTTGTGTCAATGGGTTCCACTGTGTACATTATCAGCAGAGAGAAGGCTTTAACGCGATGCGAGCTATTTTAAATGTTATTAAAAAATTGTATTATTAAAAAACAGACTAAACATCTTTCTATTCACATATGGAAATTTCATTTATTAATTTTTGATTAGGTTAGTATTAGGAAAACCAATAGTGTTAGGTCAACGATAATAATGGTTCATTGCCTTAGAAATTGAGTTTGTGTTAAGGTTTGTTTAAAGAAAACGACTTATGAAAAGTCAATGGTATTTGGTAAGCAGTTGTACATGTATAAGCATAGACACATCTCATTTCCATGCAGATTGTTCAGCCCTGTACCATCAGTCATGGTTACTTGTCTTTGACATTGTCTGATTAACAATATTGCGATCAGTCATCATTTTTTTAATTGTGAAATAAGTTTTGACCTACTTTCTTTACAATTAGTATCTGAATTTTTTTGAAGAATTTTCGACATGTCTGTTAATACAAAATCTATTAAAGACTTAAAACTTTCGGCATCTCCACGAACCATTTCATTTATACCTAAACTGAACTGACCAGAAGAGGTTCAACCTGGACACCACCAAATTCATGACCCCTCTTTTCGTACCATCAGTATGCAGTGTATTGAAATCACTGGTAAGCATTGCCGCAGCTGCTTGCATTTGAGCAAGAGCTTCAACAAGCATTATTTCTGAAAAGGTCCGTTTTGGCAACCTTTCTACTTTCACCCCCTAACTTTTCTAAAACTGTCCTAACCGCCTTTTCTGCATTGTTAACACCAACATTTAAACTCAGTAATGCAGCATTAACCTCTCTAACTGAATCATTATATTTTCTATTATGGAAAGTCTGAACAATTTGGTTCAATTCAAAAGACATTTTAAATTCATGTATTTCCTCCTGTAAATTCATATTCTAAATATTCAATTCTGTCCTTACTATTCTGAATTGTTTCCTTTAAATCAATAGTCTCATTCAAAATAATTGTATTTTGTATTTTTTTTTTTATCTTTCAAATATTTATAGTATCTCATTAAAGCACACTGAACTTTGTATTTTTTCCTGATTTCATCAGCTCTCAATTTTGTAAACAAGATTTCTTTTTTCATTTTATTATTCTTCTTTTGAAGGTCAACAATTTTCTTGTGTTTACGCTTTATGGGTTTGTTAACGTTACGTACAGACAACTCAGATAACTTAATTTTACAAACATAATGTTTATTCTTTAATCTTAAATTCTCCTGTTTAAGTTTGTAAATATTAACATGAAATTGATATCTCTTTGTTCTTGATTTACCAAGTTTTTTCTCAGGTCTGTGACTATTTTTAGTTCTTTATTTTCATTTTCATTGATATGTTTATTTTCAGAACCAACATTTTTGGGTAATGTGTTTGCTTTGCCTCATTTATAACAGATTTCCTTTAAGGTCCCAAATACAGCGTGTTAAGATATTGCTTTTTCCTTTCGTTACTCAATTTATGTTGTGAAAACTGTCTCTTATACATAGACTCCAACTGATTTTGTAGTGCACCCATATTTGGGGCCACATCTAAACTACACGAATGAAAAAAGTGTATAATTTTCATAGGTTAGATGTCATATTAAGACTTAAATGATACTTCCAAAAAATAAAGTAGGGGTTTTCAGTCTAGTTTTTGAAATTTGCACAAAAGAATATTAGTTCATTAAAACATGAATAAGTCTGGACAGTTATATGGATAGGAATAGATGTCAATGGAAGACTTAAATAGCACTTCTGAAAATAGAGTAAGGGTGTATAGTCTATTTTTGTTATATGAACAGATAGTGAAGACAAAACAATGCGATTTTAAGCTTTTATTTTGCTGTTAACAAACCGGAAATACACTGCACACATTTAGAAATAAATATTAAATAAATGTTAAGTAGAAAATCAAAATGGACGAATTTGAAGTTCAGGATTATGAAATGACGAGACTAGATGATGATCTCCGCAAACTATGGCCTGTTGAAGGAGTGGCTTGTAATGTGCCATCATGCAACACGCATATATATACCTCATATCGTGCATATATTAAGCATTGGAAAAAGATACACACACAGTACATTTCAATTAGTGAATGTGAAATTTGTAATATGACATTCAATAGAAAATGCCTTCTTAATAGACATTTTCGATTAGTTCATAAACTAAATTGCGCTCAACTGGCGAATAAATTCGCTCAGGTTACTGTTAGGAATATAATTAATGATAATTTTGTATCTCCCGGAGATTTATTGCCTCCTAAAAAAAACCTGATTAATTAAATAGATATGTTTATTAAGACATGTTAGATACATGTAAATCTTGAATTATTTATTCATAAGTGTTATATTTTTCAGTTCTTCGAAATGGCACGAGCGCAACTAAATGCGGCAAATTATAATATAAAAGAAGGAGAATACTGGCCACTAGAGGGGATGAGATGTGAGGTAGATGGGGGGTGAAACCCATATATTCTCATCACTGTCAATTTATATAAAACACTGGAAGGCAAAACACCTTTCAGTAGTTCCAGTATACCAGTGCTCTATTTGTCAAGCTAGATTCGGCAGAAGATGTGATTTAACCAGACATCTAAGGTTTTTACATCAACTGACCGTGGACAGGGTTCTCACTAGGAATTTTTCATGGTGAGTCCTGGGACTCATCACTTTTTGAAATGGTGTGTCCCAGTAGATTTTGATGAGTCCAGGATGCATGTAATTTTTTGTGTCTCAATATGATGAAATATGAAGAAATAAAACTAAAACGATGCATGTTGGATTGATAATTTTTATTATATCATGTTATAGTCTCTTAAAAGTTATAGTTCATTACAACATGTATAACAGACATTTAAAAAGCACTACAGTACATACACAATAAAAACATTTATTATAAAAGCACTATAGATCATTAATAAAACACAAAGCAGATATATAAAAGCACTACAGGTCAGACTAAAGAAGCATTACTATCCATACATAGATAAAACATACAGCAGTTGATAGTTAATATGTACATATATTACACAATAACACAATACAACAATTGAAACAATTTTGCTCATTTTGAAAGTGTATCACAATATCTTTATTTTCTTCTGTTTCTTTGGTCAAGGAACTTTGTTAGTTAGGAAGATGGGTTGAAGTCTGCTAGTACTGGTCCATCTTGTTGAACTCTCATTAGTTTGGATACTGTCTCTGGTTGAAGTCTTGATCTGAGTTTTGTCTTTATTCTGTTCTGGCAGGAGAAACCTCTTTCACATGCTACACTGGTAACAGTAGAAGTTCATATAGTAAAGCAAAGTCTGGATATTCATCAAAGTAGTTGTTAAGAATTTGAGTGGCCATCTGTTGATGGGTGAGAGATTTCTGTTGGCGAAGTAGTAGTTTCATATCTTGGTAGTTGGTTGGTGCCCTGTTAACATCATTGGTAGTTTATCTTCTCCATATGTGAGTATACTGTTGTCGGTTGGCATGTGTTCTGGATTTAACAAGTGGTTGATGGTACCCAGGTGGGTTAGATTCAGGTTCAAATCTTTGCTGTAAGTTGTTGTTGATGCTGGTGAGATAGGCTGTTGCTGAGTTCTGGAACTGCATACGTAGTCTTGTCATTGAGTGGTAGATCTTTGTATTGCGAGTTGTTGATTTGACTGTACACAGCAGTTAGAGTTGGACCATCTTTCTGTTTGAAGAAATTGAGGCGTTCTTGAGTAGATGATACCAGTGACATGACTGCTGAAACATCTAAGTTGTCTCTCTGGAAGATGACAATCAACCTATTGACAGTAACCAATATATCTTTTAAGAATGATGTCGTTAGGAGGAATGTTACTGTCTTGATCATCTGTATTAAGCCTTTAGCTTCTGGTGAGTCTTTCCCTGCAGCCAAGGAATCTAGTGTTGAGTAGATTGCTGGGTATGATGCTAATATGGCGTCCACTGCTGACCCTAGTGATAGCCAACGGAAACTAGCAGGTTGCCTGAGTGATAACGTCTTTAGGTTGTCATCATTGTCAAGTTGTTCTTGCCGTAAACCGGTTCTACAAACAATATTTGTTATGCAGAATTTCTAGACATTTGTAGACGTATTCAGAAAGTTGCAGAAAAAGAGTGCGATTTTAACAAACCGTCTATAACAAAAGTATTTTTGGGATCAACTCTGATAACGGACATAAATATTCTAATAGAGGAAGAAATGAGACATGGTAATATTAATGTCAAAGAACTCATTTAAAAAAACTGAAATGCATACCTTATCACAAAAAGTAGGTATGATACAACAAAATTGATATCTGCACATTGAGTAATAAACAACAAACATATCATAGTGATATTGATGAATTAGAAGATTTTTCTCAAGATGAGTTACTAAGTCTGAATGATGTTTTAAAGTGGTCTATTTAAAGTTGCACCTTATACATTATCTATAAAAAATGGTTGAATCGGGTAAAATTTTATATAATTATCAATGAAAAAAGTTGCCGATTCAAGGTTACATCTAATACAAATATCTATAAAAAGTGGTCGAATCTTGTATAATGTGCTAACATTATCAATAACGAGAGCGGCGATATCTAATACAAATATCTATAAAAAGTGGTCGAATCTTGTATAATGTGCTAACATTATCAATAACGAGAGCGGCGATATAATGTTTCATATGCTACAAATATCTACAAAAAAGTGACTGATTTAACGTTACATCTAAAACAATTATTTAAAAAAAGAGTGTCGATTTATTATTATATCAAATACAATTATCCATAAAAGTGGCCAATTTAAGGTTACATCTAAAAAAATTATCTCTATAAAGTGGTCATTTTTTTTCAACATTCAATTTTTGACATTCGTTTAAAACATTTTTTATTCGTTTTCATTATTTGAAATACTTTTTCAACATGCAACTATCGTTTTCGATATTCATTTTTTTTTTCATCATTCGAATTTCAACATTTAATAGTAGATTTTTAACATTCACCATTCGTTTTCAACATTTAACATTCGTTTTCAATATTATATTTTCAACGGTCGAATCTTGTAAAAGTGAGACTTATCAATAAAAAGGTGGCCGATTTAACGACAGATGTCAAATTGGTTCAATATAAATTTATTATTTAAAAGCATTCATCATCAACATTAAAATATCAATTTCAACATTCAATTTTTTTATTGTGCTTTTTTCAACATTCAACATTCAATTTTCAACATTTGACGTTCGTTTTCAACATTCAATCTTTTTACCTGAAATAATTGATTCATAAATGGCACAAAAAAAGGTGATGTCGCAAAAGATGAAGATGACAAGAAAATAAAAGTAAGGAGTTGGATAATGATTCTAGCCAGTGTGATGAAGGGCAAGTAACAAATGCGGATTATCCACACAGATATGACACTGTTATTTAATTGCTACCGATTCTAAAAAAAGTGGCGATGACGATGATTTAAAGAATAACAATGTAAATTATATACCGGATACCAGGAATTGTTTTACACAGATTCACGCATCAGCAAAAGATCTAAGCGACTTTTGTAGTGATAGTAATGATGATATAAAGATAACTAAAAATGCCAAGAGAATGAACAGTTCGATAAATGACATCATGAGAATACAAAAAGTCATAGACAATATCTTTTTTTTTTTTACTTAAATGCAAGAAAAATATGACGAAATTAAAAACGTCCTGTTGGCGAAAAATGTTTTGGCCGAAGTAGACGAGAGCAAAAAAATCCACAGATATGCTAGTATACAATATGTTGGCCTCGATCCTTTTCTGGTCATTTGCCTCACCGAAAAGCAAGTTCGGTTAATGCGCATTTTTTTGGTTCGTATAATGCTATGATGTTGTCGTCCGAAGACACATTCGGTTTCAGAACAACAACTTTCGTTAAAGTGAAAAAATATAATTTATCAAGAAGGTACAATACAACTAGAGGAAGTTTAGGATTGATTTCGGGGGTTATGGTACTAACAGTTTAGAAATTAGGGGCCAATAACATTTTTCGAGTCCAATGAGACGACTCTTTATCCAAGTCACAATTAATAAAAGTAAAACATTATAGGTCAGAGTACGGTTCTCAACACAGAGCCTTGGTTCACACCGAACAACAAGCTATAAAGGGCCAAAAAATAACTAGTGTAACAATTTTTAAACGGTCTAATCTATACAAAAAACGAGAAACACTAATGAACCACAACTACTGAACATCAGATTCCTGACTTAGAACAGGTACAAACATGTTGTTTTATGACATGGCCTATTTGATACATATGGTTAATTAGATATTTAAACCATAACTTGCGATTCAATGAACACACCAATGTGATATATTATGCAGGTCATACTGGCCTATGGATACATATTCTTGTTTTGTTTCCCTGTTTTTTTTTCTTTTGGTTTTAGATTTTTATTACGGCAGTCCATGGCATTCTTTTTTTCTTTTCTTTTCTTTCATTTTGTTACATGGTCAATTCACATTAACCTACTTGCAACGGGTACCACAGACTTCTACTTTAAGTAGATGCCTTTTGTACTTCGTAGCTTCTCTTTTGAAAATGTATTAGATACTGGCAGGTATCACGCGTCTTCAAAATTAATGAGGGTGGTAAAGGGTTATTTTCGTGCAACGTGATCGCCGTTTTTTATTTCACGTTCAACGTGTTTTTACTTTTTTATTTAACGTTCAGTCGTGCAAGACAGGTGCCTCGTTCAACGTGGGTTAGGATGAAAAATTTTGTCCTGCATTTTTATTTAGTTGTAATCTCTGTCCTGCCTTTTTATTTTTCACTCTATTCGGTCCTGCCTTTATTTTTTTAGTCTATCCTGACTTTTTTTTTCATCCTGCCTTTTTTTTTTGCAAAGTGTCTTATCCTGCCTTTATTTTTTTAACTCAAAACTCCTGTCCTGCCTATTTTTTTCAAATTGTATCCTAGCCCCAACCCCCCACCCCCCCTTTCCATTAAAATCAAATGGTAGCTCCCTAATGTTGTAAAATAATTTTTTGTACCTCTCACCCATTTTCTCAAAATTGTGTCTAAAAAGACTGCCTTGATTGATCGTAAAATTTGAAAACTGGACTTGTACCAAATGTTTTGAAAACGAGATTTCAACGAGACTTAAAAGTCAGAAGAATACATCCCTAAGCCCAGGACATGTATGTAATGTGTGTTCGAATAAACCGTTAATCACACTTTCTTTTTTACTTTAAACGAGATCTTTAGTCAATAAAAACATGGACAGATCCAGGGCTAAAGGAAAGGGGCGTAAGATAAACATACACTAGATATTTGTGGGTCCTTTATAGCTTGCTGTTCAGTTTGAGCCAAGGTTCCGTGTTGAAGACTTTACTAATGGTTTACTTTTATAAATTGTGACATGGTGTGTTTTAAATATTTTACTTTTATAAATTGTGAATTGGATGGAGAGTTGTGTCATTGAGATACTCTTACCACATCTTCATATAACTGAAAAGACAATTTTGTGCAATGCCAAAAATATAGGTATCTTCGGCTCTGCACATATTTCGTAAGGAAATTTTTTTAAACAGATGTTGTTTCGTTTCGTCGTTGTTTCGTTTCTACATTCACATGTTTTGTTTCTCGCTTTACAGGGACCCAACATATTATTCTGCCATATCATCATAGATTGAAAATCATTTCTTATTGTTACAAACATTTAAGAGACGATTCTCACTGCAACATGTTCTTTATTTAGCAATAATTCTAAATGAAACAAAGAGTTTGTAATAATCATAGAAATAAATTTCGGGTCAGATTGGAGAACGTAGGCATGTATCGGCCACATTATTGAAAAAGTACGATTCGGTCCAATTACTCGACACGTCCAAATGGGTTATTCGTGAAATTGAACAATTATATCGATGCAACATGTCTTCCAATTGTTATGAAATAAGTTTGTTCTTATGACACTCTAGAACTGAAACTAAATTGCGATTTAAATTAGTGCCAATTTCTATAAATTGTATAGAGATCAAGATTCCAAGTACTAAAAAATAAACCGGTTATATGTCTCACCAAGTTTAACACACCATTGTCTTCTTAATAATTCAGTAGATCCAATGATTGCTAATAGTAGATATCGTCAGTTTTTCCGGACTCTACCCTCTTAATAGTGATTCTGATTTCCTAATTCCAGGAATATGGCAGTTGTCATCCATTCGTGTAATGTGTTTGAATGTCTGATTTTGCCATTGTTAAAAGGACTATTATGTTTGAATTTCCCTCCAAGTTAATTTATTTTAGTTTATACTTTGTTTCATACATAAGATATAGTTCTTGCTGTTCCACTTATCGTGTTCCAGTGTTACCTGTCTAGGCAAGATGTATGCCATGCATGTACTTTGAGATAGGAAAACCAGATGACGAGGGCATTGTCGATGTGTTTAAACAAGTCAAATATACATTTAAAACATACAGCACAGCAATTTAGTTGATATACATTCGTTTGACCTTTTGATTTTGCCATATGATTAGGGACTTTCCTTTTTGAATTCCCCCCGGAGTTAAGTATTTTTCCAATTCACTGGGTTGATGCACAAATTTTGAGATTGTTGGTAACCTGGAAATGATTCGGCACAAGTTTTAATAAAATTTCATTTTTCAGAAGCGCCACCCAGATTGACAATAAAATGGTGAACACAAAGCAATGCAACAAGTAAATCCCTTCCCAGAAGCCATTATATACTTGAGCTCTGGTCAAGTTTTATCAGCGAAGTACGCACAGGTGTATGCAAGGTCTGAAAATAAGCTCTTAAATAGGGATTGTATAATGTTTGTTGCTCTTACACCCCCTCTGCAGGTTCAATATCTATGAAATCAAGCAGCCCCCCGGTGGATCGCTATCCTTGCCGTGGTCGGGGGGCTTGCGTGTCTCAGTGACCCCAAAAGCTATGCCAGCTGGAGCTTCGTCTCCTGGTAGGGTTACCCATGCTGGACAGGTCGAAGGGTAGAGACCAGACTAAAGTGATCCGAACATCGTACGAGTTGCCCGATGTTTTGAATAAAATAGGCTCTCCAACCCGTTGGCCGTGGGTTGCTACCCGTGTCGGTGGTTGACGAGATCCTTGCGGATGAGGGCTGTAGTCAGACTCCTTACGGTCAGAAAATACCCGGACGGACGAGACTATAGTTCAATAAGCTGCTTTGGCTCTGATATCATCTAAACGGGAGGTCGGATGGACCCGGTTCGATCAATCGGCTGGTCATGTCGAGCCCTTCAGTTAATCCTCAACAATAAGCTTTCTTGTAACAATTTTCATTATATACACATGTATTTAAATTAAGCTATTTATATTTCGGATAACTGAAGAAGGCGATGGCTCATGGGTCAATCAAGTGGTACGCTTTCTATTTCGCTTGATGGATACGCTCTGCTTGAGTATACTATTCTTGGAACATCTGGTGCTTTCCGCAGTGGATCTTGGGTGCTAATTTTGGGGACAGGCTGCATTATACTTGCAGCTTGCTTTCAGCATTAGCGCTTGACCCCGGCTCGCCACGGAAACACAGCATCGCCCTTGTAGGCACTCCGAGGTGGGTGGATGACAAGGATAGTGAATCTTTCTCCTTTCATATGGCAAACAAAAACCAAACTTCTCAATTAGCTTCAACAAAAAAAAGAAAATGTGATGACTCTGCGCCCTGTCAGGAAGATGATAGTTGGCCCCGATTTATTGTAATAAAAGGAACAGATGAAAAACCAGTTTCAAAAATATCTCCTTTTGTAATTCATAAACAAATTCAAAGCATTGCTGGTACAGTTAAAAAAGTTTCAAAAATGAGATCAGGGAATTTGTTGGTTGAATGTTCCAACAAAAGTCAATCAACAAATTTGCTGACCATGACAAAAATTACAGACTTTTCTGTTTCTGTCTCTCCTCACAATAGTTTGAACAGTTGCAAAGGAATCATTCGAGACAGAAGTCAATATCTGGGTGATCTTACCGTGGAAGAAATTAGTGATGAATTAACAAACCAAGGTGTATCTGATGTTGTTAGATTTCAAATAAAAAAGAATGGAAATATAACCAAATTAAATACATATCTTTTGACCTTTAAAACTCCAACTCCTCCCTCATCTATTACATTAGGTTGCTTCGGAATCAGAGTTGACAGATTTATCCCTAACCCAATTCGATGCTTCACCTGTCAAAAGTTTGGTCATGGAACCAAACAATGTCGTGGTACGCAGAGATGTTTCAAGTGTTCTGGCGAAGGACACGAGGGAACAACCTGTAGCTCTGAATCTTCAAAATGCGTAAACTGTGGTGAATCCCATTTTTCATCATCTAGGGACTGCCCTGTTTACCTGAAAGAAAAAAATATTATTAAAATAAAAACAGAAAGAAACATCAGTTACCCAGAAGCTAAACAGATAGCTTCTGTTTCGAGTGATCCTCTAGTTTCGAACAAACCATCGTACGCCAGCAAAGTTGGCCGCTCATTCAGTCATGAGAATACACAAACTCGCATGACGTGGCCAATTGATGCTGAAACTTTTACAATGTTGCCTGTTCAATTAGAAACTTCCGATAAATTAATTATTCCAAGAAAATCAAAGCCATCTAAAACCAGTACTCAGTCAACTCAATCTTCCTTACAGAGCTCAATGTCATTATCTAAAAAAAATGAAAAAAAGAAATCAGATAAAAAAGATGCAGTTAAATCAGACAGTTGGGGCGGTGAATCTGTCTGGGATCTTCCCAGTGACATAGATGATTCTTCCATCTCAAAAAGTCTTCCTTCATCTGCATCTAAAAAGTTATCTTCTACACCCAGTACAAAGTCTACTAGAGCCCCGTCTCCTCTTCGTTCTCCAGAAAAGAAGGATGTCCCAAAGAAGCCAGTAAATACATCCTCTCAGAAGTCTTCTGATTCGAGGTCGCGGGGTAGGGGTCGAGGCGGAGTAAAAGCAGCCGCGTGTGGTCCTGGAGATCGACGACTCTCCTCACACAACAGAGTTTCAACACTTATCGACGAAACTGAAATGGAAATCGAAAGTGTTCCGCCACCCGAAAGATCACAATCTCAGGGTGAGCGAAATAAGAATGCTGGCAAACTCGACAGCATTCGCGTTTCTATTTTCAAATCATGACTAATATCATCCAATGGAATTGCCGAGGTCTTAAAATAAATCTTCTCGAGTTAACGCTTCTAGTTCAGTCATTTTTACCTTCTGCATTTTGTCTTCAAGAAACTCATTTAAAAGAAAGTGACAATGTATCTTTAAAAGGATACAACATGTATAGCACATTTTCTAGGGTAGATGAACGTGCTGCAGGCGGATCATCCATTTTTGTGAAGGACAACGTCATTCATAGCACAGTCCAACTCACCACGGATCTGCAGGCAGTTGCAATTCGTTTATCATTAGATAAGACAATTACATTATGTTCTATATATATTCAACCCAATTCAATTATAGATAAAGCTAAACTCAAAAACCTCACTGATCAATTACCCTCACCATTTATACTTATGGGCGACTTCAATGCCCACAACCCTTTGTGGGGAAGCAAGTCTCATAATATCAAAGGTAAGATCATTGAGGACTTTGTCTCTCAAGAAGGATTATGCATTTTTAATGATGGATCTAATACTTATCTTCATCCTGGAAACGGGTCTTATTCTGCTATTGATATCAGTATTTGCGATCCCTCTCTTCTTCTGGATTATTCATGGCGTGTTCATGATGATCTATGTGGAAGTGATCACTTTCCAATAGTACTTGAACATCTTTTTACTTCTGCCCAACAGAGAGTACCACGTTGGAAACTTGACAAGGCGGACTGGTCCTTGTTTGAGAATCTCTGTCAAGCGGAACTTCAGTCAAAGATGTTTGAGACTGTACAAGATCCAATTTTAACTTTTAATACAGTTTTGACGTCAATTGCTGACAGAACTATTCCTAAGACCTCGGCAAATCCGAAACATCCCAGCAAACCATGGTTTGATGATGCTTGTGATCAAGCAATAGGTGACCGTAAAAAATCTGAAAGACGGTTCAATCAACAACCAACGACGGAAAACTTGAGTAATTTCCGTGTTTTTCGCGCTAAGGCACGGCGGACTTGCAGGCAAGCACGACGAACGTCTTGGAAGAAATTTGTCTCGGAGATAACATCTCGCACTCCGATGACAAAAGTATGGAACATGATACAAAAGATAAAAGGTAAAAATTCTAAAGCCACAGTTAAACATTTAAAAAATGGCAATGATTTATTAACATCTGAAAAGGATATTGCCAACAAGCTTGGTGAAACTTTTGCGAAATCTTCTTCTTCTAACAACTACAGGGAAGATTTTAAAAAAGTTAAAAAACAAAAAGAAAAAATTAAATTAAACTTCAAATCAAAAAATGGTGAAAATTATAATAAACTCTTTTCTCTTGAAGAACTTAAAACATCTCTGTCAAAAGCCCATGATACAGCTTGTGGGCCTGATAATATTCACTACCAACTGTTAAAACACTTGCCAGATTCCTCGCTGGAAGCTCTTTTGCAGCTTATGAATAACATCTGGGAATCTGGTGATTTACCATCAATCTGGAAGCTTGCAACCGTCGTGCCTATTCCAAAACCAAGTAAAGATCACACGGATCCTATTAATTATCGGCCAATTGCTCTTACCAGTTGTGTCTGTAAAACACTAGAACGGATGGTCAATGATCGCCTTGTTTGGTTCCTGGAATCCAATGGGCTTTTAGCCAATATCCAGTGTGGATTCCGCCAAGGTCGCAGTACTCTTGACCATCTTGTTCGATTCGAATCATTTGTCCGTAATGGTTTTGCGAAAAATGAACATGTAGTGTCGGTCTTTTTCGATCTAGAAAAAGCCTATGATACTGCATGGAAGTATGGTATTTTAAAAGATCTCTTTGATATGGGGTTGAAAGGCAATATGCCAAATTTTATTTCGAATTTTCTATCTAACAGACAATTTAATGTTAGAGTAAATTCAACCATGTCTGATCTGTATGATCAAGAGATGGGTGTCCCTCAGGGCAGTATTTTATCTGTTACATTATTTAGTCTTAAAATCAACAGCCTTGTTGAAGTTTTAAAAAGTAATATTGAAGGTTCATTGTATGTTGATGACTTTTTAATATGTTATAGAGGCAAAAATATGAATAACATAGAAAGACAACTACAGTTATGTCTTGGAAGAATTGAAAAATGGGCCTCGGAAAATGGGTTTAAATTTTCCACTTCAAAAACGGTCGGGATGCATTTTTGTAACAAAAGGAAATTGCATCTTGATCCAGAACTCACTTTGTACGGCAACCCAATTAAAATGGTTGATGAAACCAAATTTCTTGGGTTAATTTTCGATAAAAAGTTAACCTTTCTACCCCATATCAAAATGTTAAAATCGAAATGTTTAAAAGCATTAGATATTTTAAAAGTTGTCGGCAGCACCGACTGGGGTGCTGATCGCAACATTTTACTTAATTTATATAGATCTCTAGTTAGATCTAAACTAGATTATGGCTCTATAGTGTATGGCTCTGCAAGGAAGTCCTACATACAGATTCTCGATGCTGTGCATCATCAGGGTTTGCGTCTCTGTCTTGGCGCATTTAAAACCTCACCAGTTGAGAGTCTGTATGTAGAGGCTGATGAGCACTCACTCTCTAACAGACGTTTGAAGCTTGGACTTCAATATGCTGTCAAACTAAAAGCCTACTCAGATAACCCTGCCTACAGCTGTGTTTTTAATCCAATTTATGAAGATATTTTTGCAAAACATGAAAATAAAATTCCTCCGTTAGGTATACGTTTAAAATCACATTTAGCTTCTTTTGATTTAAAATCTGTTGCTCAAGTTGAAACTTGCAAATGTCCTCCATGGGAACTTCCCAAACCAAAAATGATATTTGATCTCCGTGAACACAATAAAAATAAAACAAATCCTCTTTTAATTCAGCAACACTATGCTGAAATCAAAGCCAATTATTCAGATTTTTCAACTGTCTATACTGATGGATCAAAAGATGGTGACAGAGTTGCATCTGCTGCTGTCTTCATGGACAGAGCTGCAACTCTCCGTTTGCCATCTGATGCATCGATCTTTACTGCTGAAGCAGAAGCAATAATTTTGGCTTTGAAATTTATTGCTTCTTCAGATAAATCCAAATTTATTATATGTTCTGATTCACTTTCATGCTTACAAGCTATACAAAATACTAAAATTAAAAACCCAACAATTCTCAAAATCTTATATGTAATGAGGAATTTAAAAATTCTTCTTAAAGAAATATTATTTCTATGGGTGCCGAGTCATGTTGGAATCCTTGGAAACACAGCTGTAGACCTTGAGGCAAAGAATGCCCTGGGTGACCCTTTATCCAACTGTGATATACCATATACCGATTTTAAATCTAATATTAGAGAATATGTTTTTAATATATTGAAAAATGAATGGAGTAAAAAAGATGGCAATAAATTACATGAAATTAAACCTAATTTATGTAAACCTTTCAATAATTTTATGTGCAGAAAAGATCAGTGTGTTATTTCTAGATGTCGTATTGGTCATACTAGAATAACACACGAATATCTTTTAAAAAATGAAGTAGAACCACAATGTATACCTTGTAACTGCAAGTATACTATTAAACATGTTTTAATCAATTGTATTGACTTTGCTGATATTCGGAAGAAGCATTTCAATGTCAATAATATGTATGATTTATTTAATAATATTCCATTTACAAATATTGTTTCATTCTTAAAAGAAATTGGAATATATTATAAAATATAAAAATGTTGTTATATTTAAAACGATTTTAATTTTTATCACGTTATCTTAGTGTTGATTTTTATTTGTAAATAATCAATTTGCTTTAGTCTAGAATTTTAGTTTATTGAAAGACCTTTTGTCTGATTTTAAAAATATACCTTAAATTGTTATAATATTCGAATTAGCTCTCGCCGCGATATAGCCTTTCTGTGCTAATGCGGCGTAAAGCAAACAACAATCAATCAATCAATGAAATCAAGCAGCTTCGTTTCGGCAGACCACACTAAACAACCTTTAAATTTCATTTCATCAAAAATCAGAATTCCAATTTTATTTGCAAGAGGTTTTCTGCTCTGGTCAAAACTTTGATAGCAATAACCTGATGTTTGTTTGTCAATTTGTAAAATCGTGTTACTGGGCAGATTCAGGATACCAGATAATGCCCATTGGTTATACCATTTGTTTGAATGATAACTTGCTAAGCAAAATGTACAACATCTGGATATATCATGCCATTGGGGAAGTGCTAATTGCCTTTGCTTGATCTTGTAAAAATGTTTGTGGAAGATGCCTCTTTCTTGTCCAGTATGACTATGAACATGATTTTTCAGAAGGTACTTTGTTTAATTCTTGGTCTTGGGTGTAGTCTTTTCACTTGCAACTATTTTTTTGGGGAAGGGGGAAGAGTACTTTGATCCCTTTGAGAGACCTGATACTCATCTACGTGTTGAATTAGTTGTAAAGATTGTCAAAATAGTTATCAAAGGTACCAGGATTATAATTTAGTACGCGTTTCGTCTACATAAGACTCATCAGTGACGCTCATCTCAAAATAGTTATAAAGTTCGTGATGACATGATTCCCAAAAAGCAAGTTGGGTTATTGGCATTTTCATTGATAACAATTATTCCCTTTTTCCCTTTTTCACATTTTGTGAACATTTTTGTTAATTCTTTCTCATCATAATTTAAAAATTATTGGTTTCTTTGTTTTTTGCAGACATCTTATCCATTTTTTCCTGCAGGCACCTATATTTTTCAATTAAAGCTACGAAATCTTTACTCAACTGATCCTCACCTGTGTATTTGTGGGCAGTCTTATTAAGATGAGTAATAACTTTTGTTGTAGAAAAAAAGATCCTTTTTATAAAAAAAAAACATTCCTTTAATTATTACAATTAAAATAAATAAAAGTCCCTAGTGTTGAAACTAAAAGATAGCATGTTAATGTTCTTATATCATTTCCATCTGCTAAGGCAATGATTTCTGAGTTTTTAAAATTAAAATTCCTTTTTCAAAGCATGTATCAATGGAAATGGAATTACCAATAGGCACTTAATCCACAACTTTTAAAATATTTTAAAGCAATGAAAAATCATCTAATATCAAGGGCATATTTATCCAATCTTGATTATTTTTTTCTTCGTTAAAATAAAGCTTCCATTTTAAATCTTCTGCTAATTTTTTTTTTTTTTTTGTAAATCTTGAGTCAAAGTCTTCAGTTTGCCAAATGCTCGCACGTTCTTTTCCTATTTAATAATTAGCAAAGTTTAAATTATTTCGTTAACAATGTACATTTTAGTGATATGGCAGGATATTTTCAATTTAAGTTTTAACTACATTGACCATAATTTGACTCACGATTTTCACAGATTATTTTCGCATCTTCAAATGTGTTTTTATCAACAGTCTTTATTTAGAGCAGATAGAAGTTGATAGCAGTTAATTTTGTCGTGGAAGAAACTATTGATGTGTTTGAAATTTTTAAACTTTTGGGAAATTGAAGGTTACAATTGATAATCAAAGTGTCGATATGAATGGCTTGTAAATGAGAACCTGATACATCAGAGTAGACAGGAAAAATCCTCAACTGACAATTTCATAAATTTGAAATTGGCTTAACACAAGATCATGAATATATTGAACAACTGACTGTCGCCATCTGCCAGGCTGTATGAAAAATATCTTAGGCATCTCAATTTAACTTTAATCTGTCAGTGCTGTATGGCAAATGTGTTATAAATTAATTTACTCCATTCTCTCTGACTGCATGGTATTTTGCATCATTCAATGGCCTAATGTCTCCAGATATTGACAGTCTAAATTGAACAGTTACATATATAGTTGATGATGCTGACTTGTTGTTCCTTCCATCGGTTTTAGATGGAAGACAAACACAGAAGCTGTAACATCAGTAATGACTCCCGTAAACCTGATATATCCTCTACATTAGATAACAATTCATGATTGACAACATCCTCCAGATTCTCTATTTTAAATGTGTCTGGCAGATGTTCACAGTTGATTCGATCCTTTACAGCCATTATTGACAACATCCTCCAGATTCTCTATTTGAAATGTGTCGGACTGATATCTTGAGTCATGTCCATTCCTTTTAGCTGCAAATCTAAGGAGGTTGAACCTATATGCAGGACTCTAATTGTCATGTGGTCTGTCTACACAATCGGAAGTAATCTTGGAATAGGAATGCTCATTTATGCTACTAGGAGCATCATTTTCAGGTTTGTTGTACGAATGATCATTTGCGTCTAACACCCATTTTTTTTAAGTGCCTTTTTATACGCTGAACTATTTGACCAGCAAAACTTTTAATTCTATAGAGATCTTTATTCGTAGTGGAATATGAATTAGTTATTTCAATTTTTGAAAGAATATGAAACGAATCTATTTGCAAATTGTTAACTATACATTGAAGCAGTTTTCTCACAGATGTTGATTTAAGAAGCATACATCTTTACTTGAAATATATCAGTATATCTAAAATAATAATTGAGTTTTAAAATAGTTCAAATAGTCTAAGTCTTTATCTTCACATTGAAAAATACTAACCTTTTTGGCACTTGTTAATTTGGGCTGCTGTTTCGAACTTGAAATACCGTCGATTGAACTGCTTCTTAAAAAGGAAGGCTTATATACCTACCAAAAAGAAAAGAATATTTCTGCCGTGTCTACGTTGTAAAAATAAGGTAAATGAAATTCACGAGGAAAGTTCGGCCTTATTTTACTAAGTTTCTCAACATATAAGTTAACCAGATTTATATATATATACTAGTAATTTCCAAAGTTGCAGGAAAAATATCCGAGTATACATTGTTTTCAAATTCATCAAATATTAAAAATAGCACCAAAAAAGTAACCTTAACCGAGATAAGTACCAGTGTTCTGTATGTGGTCCCCCCAAGGGTGACTGGGGAATAGAAGTATGGTCACCATTGGTCTTCCTCCGACCGGCAGTAAAACCCGTGCTAAAGTGGGGCGTCCGTTTGGCTGTGCGGGATGTACAAATTTGCAGCCACGTCCGGTCAGAATGGGGACGTTAAATCCGATGCCTCGTGTAAAGAGAGTGCCACGCTCTTTGCACGTTAAGAACCCTTGCAACAACTCTTTGAGGGGTCCGTAGGTGACCTGTTGCAAGGCTAAATTTCTGTCCCTATCCAATATACCCTCATTTTCCGTGGCAGTCTAAATTTCTCCGACCTCAATCCCAGACGCCTCTATTACAGAACCTACCTATTGTATTTATTGTTAATTTGTTCTCGTCCTGAATTTGCATGAAATATTTGCCACTGGACGTTAAGCAACCATCAATCAATCAATCATCTGGGACTTCATTTTGTAAAATTATTTGATAACTTACATTTAATCTGACCCACTCTGACAGTGACAGCATTGAAGTTCCTCTTATATTCCAAAGCTAATTTATTATGTTACAAAAAATTCTAATTGAAATTAATGTTATGTGATAATTATTCTATAAGCATAGTTGCCCAGGCCTCTTGGCTATACGTTTAACCTTCTGTTTCACATAACCATTTGCCGCTCTTCAACATATTGTCACTGGCAAGCTTTCTTGGAAATTGAAAGCTATGGGACTGCTATTATAATGGGGATGGCTGAAACTGCATGGGACATATTCAATGCAGATGATGCAAAAGTAGCAGTGGCAGAAGTTGAAGTTTTAATTTCAAGATTACAACAAAGTCGGAAAAGCTACACTAACAAGCAAACAAAAACAATAACTGGACTAATAGTAAGACTGAACCGTGGGAAAGATGAGGTCGCTGCATCATAGAAGAGAATTTAAAGACTTAGGGAAACAGATAGTGACAATTCAGACATTTATAATGAGGAGAAAGAGTTGGTAGCTTTACATTGTGAGTTGCAGAAAACAACAGATGCCATGGGGAAGGCATGTGATGTCAAAATAAAAAACTTAAACAACATTTTGGGTACCATGGAAGTTCAAAATGAGGAGGAGTATATTGATTTGGACGTCTTAAGTGAAAGGATTGTGGGAAATATTCTGACACAACATGCATATTGTTAAAGAGTTAATGAATGTAGTTGCATACTTTATCTGATAGACACTAATAATATTTGTATTAATAATGTAAATATATGAATAATAATAGATTATTTAATCTTATTTTGCCATTATTTCTTTCTAAACATTCTAAAGGATCTAGTACACGTGTCACATTTTCACCAAATTTTTTTTTCTAAATATATACAAATACAGCAGCCTGATTCCATTCCATTAGAGAGAGGTAGACAACTATCAAACATAAACAAATATATACATGCACCCTTTATTACTAAGTCCCCCCAAGGGTGACTGGGGAATAGAAGTATGGTCACCATTGGTCTTCCTCCGACCGGCAGTAAAACCCGTGCTAAAGTTGGGCGTCCGTTTGGCTGTGCGGGATGTACAAATTTGCAGCCACGTCCGGTCAGAATGGGGACGTTAAATCCGATGCCTCGTGTAAAGAGAGTGCCACGCTCTTTGCACGTTAAGAACCCTTGCAACAACTCTTTGAGGGGTCCGTAGGTGACCTGTTGCAAGGCTAAATTTTTGTCCCTATCCATTATACCCTCATTTCCCGTGGCAGTCTAAATTTCTCCGACCTTAATCCCGGACGCCCCTCTTACAGAACCTACCTATTGTATTTATTGTAAACTTGTTCTCGTCCTGAATATGCATGAAATATTTGCCACTGGACGTTAAGCAACCACGAATCAATCAATCAATTTATTACTAAGACAACAAATATCCTTAAACACAAAAATGTACAAAATAAAAATAAAATGTGGTAAGCATGGTATGATGTCAGTGATCCATGGGTTACACACACATTTTGTCTTATGTTTCAACGGTTTTCTCAGCGCTGGATGTTGACTTCATAACGGCAATTTCGTTCGATCGCGACGAGTTGTCTACAATGCGAAACAATAAATGTCCTGATGGAAGTGGTCCCAAGATAATCAGCTGCCAAATGTTCCCACGGTCGTGACGGTAATGAAGTCATTTGCATTGGTTCGGGTCTTTCCGGTTTTAGACACTAACTGGCATCCAAAGCATTTTCGACACCACTGTTTTATGTCACGGTCTATGTAAGGCCGCCATACTTTTGTTCTGAATCTATATTTCATTTTAACCTAACCGGGATGACCTTCAAGTCCAAGCTCTAAAAAGTTCGCTGGGTTCTAAAATTCGTGTTCCACGAAGCATCCAGTTTCCTTATGCACACAGTTCAAACCCTTCAGTAAGATAGTGTTTCAAACCACCTACTAGTGGTTGAACATTTCCGAACTCGTCAAATTTGTATGTTTTACTGAGCAAAATAATGGTTATGTTTTACTGAACAAAATATAAAGTGTATGATATAAGCTTTCAGTTTGTCTTATTTATGTTGATAATGATGTGGAACAGGCACAGTCATTATTGTTTTAAGTTTGTCAGTTTCTTTGCAAATTGGGGAGAGGTAATAATTCAGTTCAAATTAATTTGCATCAAACAACTTTAAAATTTGTGATATTTAATGTAACATCGTTTGAGACTAAAACACACACATAAATGACAACACCAATGTCTCAGTCCCTGTTGTGTCTGCTTTCGCATTTAAAAATATTTAAGTATATTTTAAATGTTTCTTTAACAAGATAAATCATTAATTTGATGATGAATTTTAAACTAAACATGACGGGAAACTGAAGATTAGGGTAGGCAAACACCCAACATTTATGTCTGTTTTAGTCTCAAACGATGTTGCAAATAAAAAAAATCAGAAAAAAATATCTTTAAAATAAGGCTGAACATTCCTTGAAATTACAAGAAGAGACAAAAACTTTTAGCATTTAAGCATATGTTTAATTTATAACAGAAAGTAGCATATCATAACACTTGTCTACAATACATTCAAGACTGCTGTTTCGTAACAACGTCAGCCATCTTTTAAAGAAATTGGGTGCAGTTACTTTTGATCTAGGTTGGTTGCTTGGTGTTCTGGCTTGATGGTGTCTTAATATTTGATGAAGGGTTTTAAGTTGTTTTACTTGCAATTTCTTACGTCGGGTGATATCAGTCGGTTTCTGACTCTTTGCAGTTGGTATTGTCTATCTTTTTGGTTAGGTGTCAAGTATCGTCTAAGGCTCTTTGCATATTTCTATCTTTTACCTTATAGACACATTTCCCTATATATTCGGTAATGATGAATGGTCTTGTCCATCTGTGAACCATTTTGTCCCCACATCTGTTGATTCTCTTGGAGTTTCTTACTAGAACTTGCTCACCAGGAAGAATGATTTCTGGTGGTTTCTGTCACGATACTCTTTCTGCTTAATCTGAGATTTCTTTATTTCTGCTTTGGTGTTTTTCGTGTCTTACTCTTTCATATAATAACAACGTGTCCATGAGAAAAAAAAATCGGACAACCTACCATGGCGCTTGTGTTTTTGGTTGCCATATTTATGTATTAGAAGCTTAGCATGGCACGTAGGTTACCGATTCTATATCAAATCACGACTGGATATGTGCGACTTACGATGGAGCAAGGCTTATTTTAGGCTTAAATGTGAGACAACCCCCTTTAAAGACGTTGCCGAAGACATTGAAAATATAACTTGCATTTATATTTTTTAATCTATAAAAGTCGAAGCTTTCATATATGACGTTATTAAGGAGCGAACGGTTTCAATATCGACAAACAGTAAATCTGTTATTATTCTAACTATCTTTGAAGTTAAAGCCGCCAAAGAACGTAAATTCCCCCAGTAGTCAGCACTTCGGTGTTGACATGAATATCAATTATATGGTCATTTTTATAAATTTCCTGTTACAAAACTTTGAATTTTTCGAAAAACTAAGGATTTTCTTATCCCATGAATAGATAGCCTTAGCCGTGTTTGGCACATCTTCGCTAGCCAAGGGTTACGATCCACATCCCTTCTCTCCACCCTTGGAAGATTAAGCCAACATTTGTGATAACAATGTTGTGCCATCTATCGGTAGATTAAAGTCACGCCCATTCCGAATACATTATTCTTGACCAATGGTAGCACTTGAACTCTTCAATTTGGAGGTAAAAACACGGTAGCGTCTAGATTCTACACACTTGGTAAAGCATGAAACGAAAATATACGTTGACGTTCATGCATTTGTGCAAGAAACATACACGGGAACTTCTATTAATTGATTAAAAACATTCAAATTATCACTAAATATAGTCGTATGTTTAGGGATGTAAAGACGTGTTGCACAATAAGCACGTGCCAATTGTTTACATACACTTTCTACATTTACACGTGATCATGTTATAGGCGCTTCTTGATTGGATGCAGCGAGTTTCGACTGCAACCAATGAAAATCATTACCTTGTGTCTCCGAAATTCTATCTCAATCCGCCAAGGGTGGAGAGGAGGGAAGTGGATCGTAACCCTTGGCTAGCGAAGATGTGTTTGGCACAACTTTTTGGAATTTTGGGTCCTCAATGCTCTTCAACTTTCTTCTTGTTTGGCTTTATAACTATTTTGATCTGAGCGTCACTGACGAGTCTTATTTAGACGAAACGCGCGTCTGGCGTATTAAATTATAATCCTGGTACCTTTGATAACTATTTATAATAAGGTAAAGGTCCAGTTTCTATAAAAATACTAACTTGTTTGTACAGCTGCTTGTGTTGTTGAAACTATAACCGTGACAGTTGTTAGTACAACAAGTCTGGGTGTAACACTTTGTTCAGTAGTACCCATTATTGTCATCATTACGTTTGTTATCACGAGTAACGCTATGGCAAAAAAGGATAGGAGTGAGTCCAAAATCTGATCCTGTGACAAATCCAGAACCATCCACAAATGAATTTTCTGAAAAATAGAAACACATGAATATTTTATGTAACGCCAAGATGAATTGATGATTGCTTTTTTTTTGTATTTTTCTTGATTTTATCTCCTTTCCCTTTCTGTATACTTGGAATTACTCGAGTTTTTTTCAGTTTAATGTGTGTTTCTTGCGATAGTGCACCTTTTATTTTATGTTATGGAACAAAATATTTTTTTCAGGTTTCACCTGGACTCTAAATCATGCACATTATATACTTAAAAATTGTTGGTTATAGATCTAGATTGGTGCATGTTACGACGCTAAACCTGGCATCCGTGCATCAGAGAAAGCAAAAGCCACAACCCTTGGTACAGGCTCAGAAGAGATGACACATTTAGATATCCAGAACCGACAACACCAACAACACCATTTCCATCAGATGTACTAGACAGACTAACACCACTTAACAGGAGACCTTTGACGGACAGGAAGTTTGACGGGGTTTACCAGCGTCTTGCCACACTTGAAAAAAACCAAATAGAAATAAAGAACAACCAGCAAGCCATAATGTCTATGCTATCCACAGCCATTCATCTCCTGCAAGGAAGCAATTCAACACCGCCCTCTACCCTTTACCAATGCTAGCCCATAGCAACAAATCCAGAGATATATCCTTTTTTTTAGATATCCCAGAGGTGTACAGAATTATAATGTCAGACCTAAACTCCATGAATACCCACAACAACTGCCCAGGACATTTTGCTACTAAACTGCTGGAACGACTGTTTCCGGAACTATTCACCACCAAGAATTACAGGCTCCAGCATTCATACCATGGTGGTGGAAAATGTAACAAGACCGAGCGTCCATATGAGAGAAAGACAGTCTTCCAAAGATATGTTCTTTACTTTTATCCAAGTGTATCAGAGCCAAGAGCATGGAAGGACGCCATTATACCAAGAGTCAACGAGAACTTATGGAGACCAGCAGCAAAGCAGTTACTCATTCCGTCTAGACATCAACCTTATTAGAACTGTAAAATGTACATTTGCATGATCATTATTTATTTTTGTTAGCTATGAACATATTTTTTGTTAATTTTTCTTTATTATTTAAATACCATGTTGCTAGATTTCCTGAAAACAGAAAGTATATATATTAATCATGTAAAGATTGTACATATAAAGATATTTTGTAATACTGCACAAGTTAATGTATAATGAATAATACATTTATGATTCAATTTTGACAGCTTTTTTTTTTTTTTTTTTTTAAAAAGAAATAATAAATGATTCTTCTATATACATGTACAACAATGTACACTGTAATCGAAATAAAAAGAGGTATGATTGCAAATGACAATCATCCACAATCCAGATTAGCTGCTATTAGCCGGAAATTATAGGTTTCTATACGACCTTCAACAATGAATTATCCCATGCTAAACAACTAGCTATTTACATTTCGCAAATCCAAATAAGACGATGTGGTATGATCATGATGATTGCAAATGAGACAAATTTCCAACAAACATGTACAGACATTATAGTTTCTGTATGACCTTTAACAATGAATTAACCCATACAAATCAGCTGGCTATTCACATTTAACGTTTCACAAATTAAAAAATGTAATCGAAATAAGAAGATGTGTTATGATGAGACAACTATGCACCATGCAAATGTAAGAAATTATGTTTCTTTGTGACCTTCAACAATGAATTCGAAACAGAAGACGTGATATGATGATGATGATTGCAAATGAGACAACTATCCACTATGCAAATTTTAGAAATTATAGGTTTCTTTATTATCTTCAACAATGACTTAACCCATACTAAACAGCTTGTTATTTCACAAATTTCAAAATGTAATTGAAATTTTAAAGTATAAATTCATGTCCAGACATGTACATTGGTTCGGTCTATACACATCATTGAGAAAAGCTGCTGTTTACACACGTGTATTAACACATACCAAAAAAAAACAGTTGTCACTTTACAAAAAAAAAAATATATACATTTAATACCTCATCGTAACAATGTGAGCTTCATAACGTTATAAAATGCTCACATCCGTTAACATATCAAATACAATATTTACAAATTATTTCAAACGTATATGCACTTCGGTCGTCGAAGGCAGAAAAAATCATTCAGATTTCCGACTTTTTTATTTCAACACATATGTGAATAACAAATTATATTTCAAAAACAACAAATATATGTTATCCCCGTTTATTTACCTTTCAGCAGTGAATTTTATTTCAGAAACAAATTATACTTTATTACGATATTCATAATTGTCGTCGCTCTCCCGTACTAAAAATTGTAAAATTTAGCAATCTTCAATGTAAATGTAACCAATATCCACCTTAGTCCTCTAAAGGATAAATAAGTTCGTTCCCGGCAATACACATATCTAATATAATTGCACAATCAATAGACTGTCATATCACGAGTGTGCCACGTTTTGTTCACATGTACACATGCTTGATGTATCTTTCGGAGAACTCCAGTTTTCGCCGATCTGTAGTTGTTTTAAAAGAATGCATAACTTGACCAATTTTTAAAATTTAAGGCTGAAGTAGAATTTCGCGTTTTTATCCACAATATTTAATAAACCTTTTTCGGTAATGCCCGTTTCTTTTAACAAGCAAGTCCATTTAGGTAAAGATATTTGATTAGCAAGCAAGAAATACTAAAATATTTGAACTTATTTTTAACACAAAAACACAGTCCTTCTGATTGCGTTGTGGCAGCAACCGCACAAGAAGAGGGAATAACCATCTCGGGTTTCAGTGAGGAGGAAATCAAAACGTAACAGGAGAGTGATCCAGATCTTCAACTTTTAATACCGATTTAACTCAAATATTTTTTTCGTAAAAAATCACTTTCCCCCGTTTAATAAACAATGTCAGGTCCTTTGAACACAAAAAGAGGTCCTTGGCAGTGTTTTAAGAGACCGTACCTGTCTCAAGTTACCGCGGGAATAAAATATAAGATGCTGTTAAACGATTTTGTTGAATTTTTATATCACATGCTAATATTTGTCAGATGTCATGTTTTTTTGTCCTCAATAGCACCTTCAAATTGTATTCATACGAAAATCGGCTCATTTCTTTAAAATGTCTAGTACTACCAACGACAAGATTACTTTACTAGCACCTGTGTGACGTCTAGCTATAACAACCCTCAATGCACATATAAAGCAAGTCTGCCTTCCTGACAGTCTATACGACTTGTCTTTAAAACTCCGTACGAGTGATTGTGAAGGAAATAAGTGTTTCCTCCGTCACACATATTTGATATCGTAGGCAACTATTGATATCAAATACGATACGATTTCCCTGTGTCTACTACTCTCATGACATGGTATGATTCGTCACTGTATTTCATATACGAACAATTGATAATGACGTGGGCCCTTTTTAGTAAAGAGTAGACATTGATTCGATATAAGAATAACCCAGAACAGAAGTTGTGAATTTTTATATTTCATTTAAAGTATGAAATTCAAGATTTATACTGTTATATGATATAGTTTTACAATTAAATTTTAATAATCCTGTCTTAACTATAGAATACAATTAAGAAATGTTACCAGGAATTTTAAAAGTTACCACACAATTATCATACTATTCTGGTTGGGTGTGAAATAATAAACGGGACTTCAGTTTCACTTGTTTGTTATTGGGCAGCTGCATGCGTTGGACACCTTTCGACTGTGATTCCAAAGACGATACATACAATTAGGAACATGGTTCAATACATTGTCTCTTCAAAACGCATTCTAAATATCCGTTACATTGTAAAATTATATGTATGAACCAATTATTCCAAAAATTACTAAAGTATAAAAATAAATTCAACATAATGGTAAACGTTATCTACTTATGACAGTCACTTCTTGTAAAATTTAATGATTGATTGTTGGTTGTACTGAACGTTAAGCAACCAAAAATCAATCATTTTAAAAGATTGTCTCTCTGTAGGTATGATCCTTGCAACAACTCTCTTGGGAGCAATAGGAGGTTGCCTTTTGAAAGACGAAATTTGTGTCCCATACCAATATACTTTAATTTTCCAGTTGCAGTCCAAGTTTCCCCGACCTTCATTGCTTATATACAATAAATAATTGATTAATAGAAAAAGGGAGACGCCTAAAAATCCCTAGGGAAAACCGGTTGTGTCAGTCCTGCAATACAATTGAGGATGAAAAATATTTGCTTTTGTATTGCAGGAATAACGCTTCCATTAGACCAGTTTTTATTGAAAAATTAACAAAGGCTAAAAGTTTAGAAAATTTTAATAGCCTCAATGAAAATGAAAAACATGATAAATATGCTTTGCCCATCAACACAAAAACATGTAGAAAGCATAGGTTCCTTTATTAAAAAGTCATTGGCACTAAGGATAGGGGATTTTGAACTATTTTCATTAGTTTGTTTAATAAGATTATTCATGCTTTTTTCTTGTCATTATATTAATGTTGTTTTTGTCACAAATCGTACAAGTTGGTTTATATGGCAATAAAAAGTTTGATTTGATTTGATTAAAAACATGCCCAACTTTTGTAGTTATTGTAAATTTGTTATCGTCTAGAAAATTCATGAAATATTTGCAAATGTACGTTATACAACCAATTATCAATCAAAGAATAGCGAAAAAAAAATTAAAAAAACAAAAGTATCACATGATGACCTGTTCATACTATATTTTTTAAAGATATCCTCCATATAAGTTCACCCCAAGGGTGACTGGGGTATAGAAGTATGGTCACCATTGGTCTTCCTCCGACCGGCAGTAAAACCCGTGCTAAAATGGGGCGTCCGTTTGGCTGTGCGGGATGTACAAATTTGCAGCCACGTCCGGTCAGAATGGGGACGTTAAATCCGATGCCTCGTGTAAAGACAGTGCCACGCTCTTTGCACGTTAAGAACCCTTGCAACAACTCTTTGAGGGGTCCGTAGGTGACCTGTTACAAGGCTAAATTTCTGTCCCTATCCAATATACCCTCATTTCCCGTGGCAGTCTAAATTTCTCCGACCTTAATCCCTTAATCTATTACAGATCCTACCTATTGTATTTATTGTGAACTTGTTCTCGTCCTGAATATGCATGAAATATTTGCCACTGGACGTTAAGCAACCAACAATCAATCAATCCATATAAGTTTACTCGTCACACTGTGTATGCCTTTAAATACATTTGCATCTAGCTTTTGATTTTGAAATTTTTTCTGAAATTAGATTTTTATATACATGGAACCATCTTGTTTTCCATCTTTATCAATGTAAACAGACGGTGAACCGTATAATACGATCCTGTAACATCCTACTACATCATTCCTAATACAGTAGTTGACATTATCATTTCAATCAGTTATTTACACAGCACAGTTCTTTTTAACATACGACATCACCTTTTCTTTTCTGTTGGCATGTAGGGGAACATTTTTATATGGTTGTAGCTTGATCTGTGGAATGTTTTATGAATTTTTCTTTAGCTGGCAAAGTTTTTAATGGATCTACATGGATAGAAGCGATCATCCTTAAATATGTGTTAATGCCCTTGCAATTGACAAATCTAACTCTTGGCACAGTTTTTTTGTATGTGTCTCTACTGTGTCATTGAAATTAATGTTTACAAGTCCTTGCTCTATAATCTTTGTGTGTAGATCTGTGTCATTAAACTAATAAACTGTTACACCAGTCACTTTTGCTTGCATTTTTGAATTTTTAATTTCTCTTTAAATGAAGAGTGTGCCTCCTGTTATTATGTATAAGGGATGCACAACAGACTAAAAGCCCATTTCCCCGGGTTTGGATCAAATCCGTATTCATAGAAAATACACCGAGAAACCTCAATTAAAACATATTTTGTCATCTGTTGTAGTACACCAGAATGAGACATTAACTCCGATGTCATGCTCTCTGCACGTTAAGGGCCCTTGCAACGACTTGCAAATGCCCTAAACTGTATTTGCACCAAAATTTGTGTTTGTATGTCAAAAGTGTATTGATATAATAGAATTCAGAAGAACACTTTATCCAAGGATTACAACAACAACAAAAAAACGCTAAAATAATATTGAAAATGACTGATTACATTTATTTCAGATCTTGCCAAAACCAGATGATTCCTTTAAAGATCTTACTAGAAGACCTTTAAATTTGTTAACATCATTTATTCCTCGTGGTAGAGACAATGACAATGCACATGTGGCTGCAAAAGGCAGTCTACCATCAAAATCATAATTATACAAAAATAATCTTAATTTTGTTTGTAAATCCTTTCAAAAATATTAGAAGTTATTCAAAGCAAACATCTACTTCTTTCTCTGAAAAACAAAAACCCATGTTATTTAGATTGATTGATTGATTGTTGGTTGCTTAACGTCCAGTGGCAAATATTTCATGCATATTCAGGACGAGAACAAGTTCACAATAAATACAATAGGTAGGATCTGTAATAGATTAAGGGATTAAGGTCGGAGAAATTTAGACTGCCACGGCAAATGAGGGTATATTGGATAGGAACAGAAATTTAGCCTTGCAACAGGTCACCTACGGACCCCTCAAAGAGTTGTTGCAAGGGTTCTTAACGTGCAAAGAGCGTGGCACTCTATTTACACGAGGCATCGGATTTAACGTCCCCATTCTGACCGGACGTGGCTGCAAATTTGTACATCCCGCACAGCCAAACGGACGCCCCACTTTAGCACGGGTTTTACTGCTGGTCGGAGGAAGACCAATGGTGACCATACTTCTATACCCCAGTCACCCTTGGGGTTCATGTTATTTAGAATTTTATGTACTAAATTATATAATACTTTTTGTATATTGTTATTTGCAATTGGGTTTTGAAAAAAAAAACATTATCAAGATTATTTTCTAAAAGGATACCTTGCCCAATCACATTTCAATGTTTATCAATTCAATCTGTATTGCCATAATACTTCATATTTCCAGTAGGTGACACAACATAACAAATAATAATAACTACAATATTATTACATCAAGGATTATCAATTCGAATAACTATAAAATATAAATAAAAAATTACCTAATTTATAAGATCAAGGCACGCTGTCACTGTCAAAACAATATGGTGTAGTTTATCGCGCAGGTAAAATCTAGTTCTAATACCGTGATGTTGAGTATTATACCATACTGATTGGTGTAACAGTTTCCAGTCCCGTTAATATACAAATCCAAGCAAAGATCAAGGAATTATATAACCTTCTTGCGCTAGTTTACAAGAATCGATAAAACTAGAGAAACCCGAATATATATGGTACCTCCTCTAAAGACAGGGGACCAGTTTAAAGAACTTCATCGATTTTCTACTGTGAAGGAAAAAAACACCGTAAATAATTTCAAAACATCATTTGTTTTTAAAAAAAAGTTAACATTATGTCCTAAAATGCTGACTGAAAGTGAATACATTGAAAAGTTGATAGTCCAAGTTTAGGACATCGTTCACTGAATAGTAGTTAGATTACCAGAAGGAGGAAAACAAATTGAGGGGAATATAATATTTGTTTACTGTTGTATTTGAAAAAAAAATATACAATCCCAATGAATCGATTCATATAAGGTAGGGATTTTTTTTAAATTTATGGTTCAAAAGCGTTTGAATGCTTAGACGGTCTTGACCTAAAAAAATTCCTTATCAATCTTCTAAATATATATGGAAAGTCCACCTCCCAATCGATATATACAACAACCTGTCAGGCTGTGGAAACATATTAACTAAAATTGACAACAAAACAACTAAAGCACTGAAGTACAACAAAACACAACGACGACAAACATAATAAAAATGAACTATTTCTAACAAGTCACATATTCCTGATTTAGAACAATATATTTTTACAAAAAAAACCCCTTTTTCAGTACTAATACAGAAACAGATTACCCTAGAGGCAAATCCAGTCATTTGTAAAAGGGTGGTTGCTATTGCTGTTTTGGAAGATAGTTGACCTTTGTCATTTTTTGCAGTATTTACTTGCAAAAGAGCTTGTCTGATTTTTAATTTTAGTTTCTTTTAAACGCATGTTATATTTCAGAGTCAAGTATGACCTCTATAATAACTGATACATATTTTATGCAGCTGTTTTCTGCTATTTGGTCAGGCTGTTGTCTCTTTCACACTTTCCCCCATTTCTATTTTGTTGGGGTTCGTGTTGCTTAGTCTTTAGTATTCTATGTTGTGTCTTCTGTACTATTGTTTGTCTGTTTGTCTTTTTAATTTTAGCCATGGCGTTGTCAGTTTGTTTTCAATCTATGTTTTTGACTGTCCCTCTGGTATCTTTCGTCCATCTTTAAAGTGTTTCTTTTACATGTATAACCTCCCACTTTCCTTACTGTTAGTATTAATTGGGATTTTTCTTTTGATCATCACTTTGTAAAACATTTCATTATGACCAATACATTATCAATCATTTTCAGACAAAACCTAAAGACTGCTAATGCAGAGACATTTTTTCTGTATTGAATTTTTCCCACTGGTAGGTAACCTTAGGGCTGTTTTGAGTGTTCTCTTCGATACATTGCTGTACGTTAATGGAAAATTCTCTCATTGGCATTTAAACAACTGAAAAACTACAGAGAATAGACAAAGAATTTTACAAACAATCTTTTCATGTCAAATTAATCTCAACAATGCCGGAGGTAAAAACCAAACAAATCTGGTGGAAACAAAAATGTATAAACACTGATGCTGTTTGCAATAAAATTCCAATCACCACAAGTCCTTGTTCAAATTTTGTTCCTGTCTCCTGTCAATTCATTATAAGAACAAGCATTCTGTGTCTGATAAAAACTGATTTGCTGGACTGACAGATGGACAGACAGACAGACAAACATAGTGCAAACCTAAAGTCAACTTCAACTTCGTGAATAGGGGACTAATAACTACTATATGCAATAACAAATTTCTGTAAAACCTTTTTCATATGAATTATTTTTGACCATGTTAATGTCTTTATTCTGAAACATGTCTTATAATGTTAAACAACAAAAAACATTCACAATTTTAATTTTTATTCAACATATCTAAGAAAAAAATTAAAATACAAATATTATTTAAATGGTACAAAGAAACCATAATGACAGCTTACTCTACCCCTTAACTCACTCTGTTGTGAAAATTGCTTTGACAAAAATTCCAAATAATCAATATAAAACAAATTTACATTGCAACTACTATATTTATATTTCTGTTGATATAACTGTCCCCTTAGTTCTGCAGCAAAATGAATTCTAATCTCATTCACATAACTTCCATCAATATTTCCCATCATTTCTATAAACCTGAAAATATCTTTATAGCTCATCAAACACTGAGGATGAACAGAAACCATCAAATATGTAAATTCCTTATTACAAACAGGTGGCCAAAAAATACAAGATTTTGAAATTTTATTACAAATGAACCTAATTTTACCATTATCCCTGTACTAACAAGATAAAAATGGAATTCCCTCTAAAATTTACCACAACACTCACAATTACATTATATTTCAATACCTTTCACTACAAATCTACACAGATTAATTGACCTACAATACGAATGTAATCTTTTATCCAACTAATTTCTCAATATTTTTGGCAAACATGTATAAACCACTTTATTCCTGATAATAAACTGCAAACAAGTCTTGAAGAGACAGTATCATGATAACAAAAACTATTTATCTACACATACATGCTTAAGTTTATCAGAAAAGAATGAAATAACTGTTAAATATACATAAACAAAATCCAACAAAACTCAATTCTGTTTTCCAGAATATAAATGCTTGGCTAAATTCAAATTATCATTCAACTTAAACTGCTCCAAATTCCATTTTTACACAAAAATGTTTTCAATTTTAACACTATCCTCATTAACAACAATATTGTCCTGTTTTCCACTATTTAACTCTTTGTTCAAATTACCATTTCCCTGTATAGATAATCAAACAAAATCAGCATCAGCCAATTGCTTTTCAATTTTAAATTTCTTTGTACTTGTATTGACCCCTACAACTTTACCACTGCACAGTCCTAATAGATTTCTGCATTTTCCCTAATCCACATGCACTAATATGTCTTTAAAAACAATTCCTTATGCTTTAGAACCTTTTCCTGTCTCTGGAAAAAAAAAACCATTGTTGTTGACACTCCATAATATTTATTGACACTTCACTCCTTTCTTTAACTGTCAAAATCAACTTGTCAGTTGCAATGTTTACATTCATGATTCCTATAATTCACAAATAAGAAAATCCTAATGATTATGCTCTTAATAACACTTAAAACATAACCCTTGTTAATGTTTCCATATTTTATAGTGTGTCTTTCTATGTTGTGATGTTACACTATTGTTTTAGGTAAAGTGAATTTAACACCCACTTCATTTTTTCGTACCTGTCATAAGTAAGGAACTTAATATTCAATGGTTGTCTTTGTTTATGTGATTCATAAGTGTTTCTCAAGTTTTTTTTTTATAGTTCAGACCATTATTTTTCCTAATTGAACGCTTTTACACCACTCATTTGTGGGCCCTTTATAGCTTGCTGTTTGATGCAAGACAAAGCTCTATGTAAAAGACCATACTTTGACCTATAATAGTTACTTTTACAAATTATGAGTTGAATGGAAAATTGTATAATTAGCACTCATACCACATCTTCTTATAGTATCTTAGTTAATTTAGTACAACTCAAATATAAATCATTTTATAACTCTCACCAAAATATATATAAAAACATAAAATAAACCCTATTCAATCTAACAAAAATATATTTGATATTAAATCTTTTACTTGTTAAAAATTACAAAAGTACAGAATTAACAAAGACTTACCTTCAATTACTTCAGAAAATTTTTAATAGCAAACACTAACCTGCATACCCTATTTATACATAAAAACAAATAAAATTAGACATTGATGCCATAATTATTTTTAACCATGACATCAATCCAATCTATACTAATTGTGCAATTCAAAAATATTCACTTAAAATAAAACAAATACATCAATTTAATACAAAACATATGGATTTTTAAGAATCTTTGTTTTCATAAGAAATCACTAAAATTATATCATTTAACCTTTATAAGTAACAAAATTGTTCATGCCCCACATGTAGCAGGGGGCATTAAATTTTACCCTTATACATCTACTTTCAAAAACATACAGAACTTTCTTCTGACAGTTCAAAATTATCAGAAATAAAAAAATACAATTATAAGATTCAATTCATTAAAAACGTCTATCTGTCTATCTGTTTCTTAATCTGTTCATCTCAGTCCAGCAAATCAGTTTTTCACACCTTTTATGCCCTCGCTGTAGTGAAGGACAAATTAAGTTTACTCTTGTCCGTTCGTACGTACGTTACACATCCCAATGTTGGTTCTGTTCTCTAACTTTAGTTTGCCTCAACCAAAGGTTAAGAAACTGATACATAATGCTGATTTTTACCTCAAAAAAGCAAATCAAGTTTGAATGACACTTTAACTGTTCTAGAGTTATGCCCCTTTATAAATGGAAAATTTACCAATTTTTTTGTTTCTGTTCTCTATCTTTAGTTTATCTCAACCAAATGTTATTAAACGTTAAACAAAATGCTGAACACCACAAAAACAGATCAAATATGAATTTTGGTAGCAACATTTAAAACATTCTAGAGTTATGCCCCTTTATAAATGCAATAAAATACTTTCGCCAATCGTAGCCTAATACAACCGCAGAGGTCAAACCCTGAACAGTTGAGGCAAATTTGGACACAATATTCAAACTTAATACTGTCTGAATTAGGATTTTTATAAAATTTTTGACACAATAAACATTTCTGACTCCAATAAATGTAGCAAAAGATCTTAAAAACATATTACACAATACAGTGCAATTGTATATTTTTCTTCAAACAAAATACATGAAATTTGAAAAATAAAAAAAATATAAATCCCTTTAAAAAATCCCCCCTAACATTTTTGAAACCCCCTTTAAAACAATGTTCTCCCAAACTCAATCACAGCCTTCCATTTATAGTATAGAAACATGTAGTACAATTTTAGAGAGATTCATAGACTTTAACATAAGTTATTGTCTGGAAACTAGAAAAAATGCTTGTTTTTTGCCCCTACTTCCTACATGTTTAGAGCAATTACCCCCAAACTCAACCCCAGCATTTCCTTTGTGATATGGAACATTATGGTACAATATCATAGATCCAAAAACTTACACACAAGTTATTGTCTGGAACAAAACAAAAATTTTTTTCGCCCCTTTTTTCTAAACTGTTGATACCATAACTCTCAAAATCAATCCCAACCTTCCTTTTGTGGTATTGAACATGTTGAACCAATTTGTAAAACCTTCCTTTTGTGGTATTGAACCAACTTGTTAAATTTCATAGAGATCCTTTCACTTAAACTAGAGTTATTGTCCAGAAGCCAAATGTGTCTTCCAAAAACAACGCAGACGACGCTGACTTGACATCATTTCATTAGGGAGCTGCCATTTGATTTTTATGGGGGAGAGGAGGGGAAAGGTGGTGGAACTAAGATGAAAATTGCTGACCTGCATTTAGTTCTAATCTCTTTCCAGCCGTTTTATTTTTCACTCTATCAAGCACTGCCTTCTTTCTTTGTTGCTTACAGCTCATGTCCTGCATTTTTTTTAAAATTTCATCCTAGCCACCCCCCCCCCCCCCCCCCCTTAATGAAAATCAAAAAATGTTTGTGGTCATACAAAAATAACTATCAAAACATGTTCAAACCAACACAATTTTTTGCCTGCTACACTGTTGAAATTAACTCAAACCATCAAGAGTTCACTGGCTTTTATATTCAATTCCACAAAAAATAATCCGTTAAATGTTCCTAATGTAAAACTACAAATCAGACCTCCTTTTAATAAATGTGACCTATCATAGAATACTTATTAAAAAATTTATACCAACATATGCACCACTCAACACCAGTGCCACATGTAGAACAAGATCTGCTCAAAGTGACTGACACTAAAGATCACACCCTTCATGCTCCTCATTCTTTAGTTTTATTTGTTGTGTTCTACTTGATTTATTACTTTATAGTTCATTTTAATTTAGCCCTTTGGTTGACGACTTGTGAATTTGAATGTTAAGTTTCTCTTTCCAATATAATACAACATTTGCACAACTCTTAAAAAAATAAATCTTTCCCCAAAAATCATCAAAAACTTTATTCACTCCTTAAAATAAATTCATCTAATACCTAATTAAATAAAATGCTTCCCTGGTCTTTTAATAACCTGAGAAGATAAACAACAAGTGTAACCCCTACAAAAATAAATACCCCATACGTACTTACGTACGTACAGACAAACAAGGGTAAAACTTAATGCCCCTTCCGCTACGGCGGGGGCATAAAAATGTTTTATCAAATGAATCGTAACAAGTAAAGAACAGATAAATTAGCACCAATTTTTAAACTGTATCAAATGAACCAATATCCATTTATTTCATTCACTGTAAAAGATGTAAAATTGTCAAACAACCCATTTATTTTCCCTTATTGCTAAAAACGACAGTAGCCTACAATTCTCAATTCCGTATATCCACTTAATTTGAACTCAAGTCTCATTGGCAATAATCCCAGACACCTAATCACATGTACTTTTATCAGAATAATGCTCAAACACACTTCATACATCTACCTGCAAATCATCTTTCGCAATTTGCTCTTCCAACTTTAAATGCATCACCTTCCTTCTCAAAACACAGATCTTCTTCAACCTTTTTACAATACTATCCTCCACAGCAATATTGTCCTTCTTTCTACTGCCCGACTCTTCAACAACAATTTCTTCTTTGATACCACCTACACTCTCCATAGATGTAACAAGTAACTCATCATCATCATCATCTGCCAATTCCTTTTCTATTTTAACTTTCTTTGTGCTTGCTTTCACCCCTACAACAACAACTTCATACTGCACTGACTTGTGTTTCTTAGATAAACCACACCTACTAATATATGTCTTTAAAAACAATTCCTTCTGCTTCAAAGCCTTCTCTTTCCTCTGGAAAATATACATTTGACGTTGACACTCCATAGAATTTATTGAAACCTCAGTCCTCTCTTTCACAGTTTCAATCAACTTATCAGTTGCAGCATTTATATCCATAATTCCTATAATACACAAACAAAATACTCCTAATAATTGTTGTCTTCATAATACTTAAAATATATCACTTGTATATTAACAAACCCCACTGAATTACATCCCATTTTCAATAAACAACTTCTAAAACTTCAAACAAACTTTTTAAGTCAAATCCCCCCAAGGGTGACTGGGGAATAGAAGTATGGTCACCATTGGTCTTCCTCCGACCGGCAGTAAAACCCGTGCTAAAGTGGGGCGTCCGTTTGGCTGTGCGGGATGTACAAATTTGCAGCCACGTCCGGTCAGAATGGGGATGTTAAATCCGATGCCTCGTGTAAAGAGAGTGCCACGCTCTTTGCACGTTAAGAACCCTTGTAACAACTCTTTGAGGGGTCCGTAGGTGACCTGTTGCAAGGCTAAATTTCTGTCCCTATCCAATATACCCTCATTACCCGTGGCAGTCTAAATTTCTCCGACCTTAATCCCTTAATCTGTTACAGAACCTACCTATTGTATTTATTGTAAACTTGTTCTCGTCCTGAATATGCATGAAATATTTGCCACTGGACGTTAAGCAACTAACAATCAATCAATCAATTTTAAGTCAAATCACTAAACCCTTATTCAATTAAACAGTATTTACTAATATTTGAAATTGTTTAAGCCATTAATAACCCTTAAATAAAACACATACATTTAGATGTAAAACCTCTAACAAAAACATTTCATTTTAAATCTGTTACTATAAAAAAAATTACAAAAATAACAGAAATAATTAAAATTCAATTAAGAAATAATAATAAAAACAAAACACTTCCCTTCAATCACTTTGGAAAAATTAATGATAGCAAACACTTATCTGCATGTATTACTCTGGGAAAACGACATTTTTCTTCTCTAACATAGAACTCACTTAGACATCTTTATGAGAGAAATTGTATTAATTGTCGAGAGAGAAGCGAACGGTGTCACGTTATCAAATCTATAATTTTATTTGCACCCAAATGCCACGTGACACATCTTACTTACAAAATAATGTTGTCGTTTCTGCTGCTGAAAGTAGAATACATGAAAGGCTAACACTAATGACAATAAGATGATCGAATATCTGGAATATTACACAAATTATTCACTAGTTGGGTTAATCTGGTTGTGCACATATACGTTGTGGATTCAAGAGGATTTTGAAAATAAATAACTCAGCCTTGAAAATCACAAAAATAAATGGTTTGTTCTGTGATAATTGAAAATAAATAATCTGACTTACAAATTATTGAAAATAAATAACTCGGCAGGTCCTTTAGGGAAGGTGTAAAAGACAATACAGAGATACGAGATACAGAAATACAAGATACGAGATACAAGATACATTAAGCATGGCAGCAAACGTCATTAAAGCAGTCATGTACTGAAGGCTTGAGTGGAGTGGAGTTGTGGGTTTACATTTTATAATTTAATAAGTAAACCAATTTTCAATGTACAGTTTTTATACAGTCTAAAAACATGGAATCACCTTATATACATGTATGTCTAGTACAACTTCTTACTTCATTCTTTGATTATGATATGAATTTGATAATACATGTACATATACTTTGTACCAATATTATAACTAACTTAAGGTGATACGTGTATCTCCAAACATGCAAAGTTGAGGTCACATACACATATTTGGAGGTGCTTTGAAATAGTGTACAGGTTATAACTTTTTACTTGAAAACAACGTTGTTATTATTAGGCAAATACAAATACACCAGCATAAACAAACTGCAATCTTTTGCAAAACAAACAAAACTTTTAGTTTCATTAAATTCTGTATTGTTCGTTTTTATGATTTTTATTTTTCTCGTGGCAGAGTTATGGGAATTTTATTATCCTGTTCTAATGTCATACTAGTAATTTTAATATTGCTCTGATAGTTTTCAATATAATATACAAAACTGAGAAAACTACTAAATATTTATATTGCAGGGCGATAACTCAAAATTGGGGTTGCCAGATTTTTCTGAAATTTTCAGGCTAGATAAATCTTGGTCTGCAATGTTATCATTAAAGGGCAAAAAGCTCCTACAAGAAGACCAATGAAATGATTGGTAGATCTTCAAATGATCGTTGACATAATCTATTATACTTTTTGAGACATTAGCCAAAAAAATATGTAAAGTTCTGTTTATACCAATGTCAGCCATTTTTTTTCATGGCGGATACAGTTTTCAAACTAAATACCCTTAGAACTATAATGGCCAAGTTGGTCACAATCGGTTCAATGTTTCAGAGGAAAATTTTCATGATTGTAAAAAGAAGCTAACGGACGACATACAACGGACAGCATATAGCTCTCATGGCCATTTGAAAATTGAATTTGCAGCTATATTACCTTTTCTTAGAATGAAAAGGCTGCCACTAAAGTGCAATGGTAAGAATATTTCACAAAAAACAATTAGATGAAATTCCACAGCAGTATTATGTGTCATTTTAACTCTAGCAGATGACATATATTTGTGGCTTTCAATTAGAACAATAAGATAAAAGTGAACAGCTCACTTTTTACAGGGTGAAATATTTAGTGTGTCCTATGATTATTTTTTTTAAAACTAAATTAAAAGTTGAATCTGTTTTTGATAAATATCAATCTGTAAAAAATATTTGGTATGACCATGGAAGTTATTTCACAGGCCAATAACCTCAAGTAAAGTGAAAGTATTATATGCAGCTGTTATTTTAAAGTGATTCTAATGCTTGTGTTTTAAATTGGTGTTGACAAATTTATCTAAAGTTCCCAGAGGTGATATTTGATAAATAGTAATTAAAATTTGATCCTTTTATCACGTTTATCTGTCTAAATGAAAACTGATTAGTGCACAGTGGCGGATCCAGGTGGGGGGGGGGGGGGGGGACTCCGGATTCCCCCTTTTTTTTGACGATGAATGCATTTGAATGGGGACATATAGTTGGAACCCCCCCTTTCTTTTATCCTGGGTTGGGACCCCCCCCTCCCTCTTTTAAAAATGGCTTAATCCGCCCCTGGTGTAGGCCTACACACTTGTTTTGATTTCATATAACATTTTATTGTATCTTATATATATCTCGTTTCTCGTATCTTGTATTGCTGTATCTCGTATCTCTGTATTGCCTTTTACACCTTCCCGGTCCTTTAAGCCATTTTAAAAATGCTATTCAAAAGTATGAGATGGCACCAGATAATGAGATTCTTCATGAAATTCATCTTTTTTCAAAACAAAATTCAGGAAACACTTCCCAAATCTTTTAATTATAAAAGAATAAATATTATTCAAATCAAATGTCTGAAAATAGGTTTCATTTAACTTTATTATTATATTGTCTCTGTAACACTACCGTCACTTTTATTACAGGGCCGTAACTACATTGAGGCAATTGCCTCATGTAGGAAATTTCAAAACCAAAAGACCCCAAGGGTGACTGGGGAATAGAAATATGGTCCCCATCGGTCCTCCTCCGACCGGCGGTAAAACCCTCGCTAAAGTGGGGCGTCCGTTTGGCTGTGCAGGATGTACAAGTTCGCAGTCACGTCCGGTCAGAATGGGGACGTTAAATCCGATTCCTCGTGTAAAGAAAGTGCCACGTTCTTTGCACGTTAAGAACCCTTGCAACAACTCTTTGAGGGGTCCGTAGGTGGCCTGTTGCAAGGCTAAATTTCTATCCTTATCCAATATACCCTCATTTTCTTTTCCGTGGCAGTCCAAATTTCCCCGACGGCCTCTATTACAGGACCTACGTATTGTATTTATTGTGAATTTGTTCTCGTCCTGAACATGCATGAAATAATTGCCAATGGACGTTAAGCAACCAACAATCAATCATTCAATCAAAACCAAAAGCTTGTCTCCATATCAAATTGTTTTCATGGCGAGTGTCTTGCAAGAAGAAAGTTCTGGTCTCGGACGCAGCCCCTGTTTTTTCGTTGTCTATGTTTCTTATTTATTTTTAGTTTTCAGAGTTATTTGTCTTATTGTTTGTCGTATCTTGTTTTATCTGTTTCCGGGTTTGTCTTTTGTTCATTGATCACCCTTCTGTACTCTCTAAGGGTTGCATTCCTTTTGTCATTTAGTAATTTTGGTTAAAACTTGATCATGAGTTTTATTTTATTTAAGACTTTTTAGCTAAGTTTTACAACTCAACTAGTACTTTATATGGCATCCCAGTTAGGAGCTAAATCAAGTTGTAATTTAAATGTGTTATAAAAACTTACTTTCAATGATATTCAGCCCCCTCTTGACTTAATTTGAAAAAAAACATATAGCTTACTGTTCGGTGTGAGCCAAGACTCCGTGTTGAAGACCGTACTGTGACCTATAATGGTTTACTTTTATAAATTTTGATTTGGATGGAGAGTTGTCTCATTGGCACTCATACCACATCTTCTTATATCTATATAATTTACAGGTATAAAAGATTAAAATTCTGCAAGCCGAAACACCAAAAAAACATAACAAAAAAAAAAAAAAAACCAGCAGCCACATACTTAACTATGTGAATTACATTTTTGCTTTATCCTACATATTTGTCTTTTGATGTTGTCCCTAAAATCTAAAGTCTTACACTGTATCTATACATTTTGCTTTGAGACCAAATTACTGTCAAAAAATTTTTAAAACAGAACTTGCCTTTTCAATTTAAGAAAGGATCTTGGAAACGACCAGAAAGCATGATTTTGCATCATTTGTTTTATAGCTTCTTGGGGCCTTCAGCAGTTCCCAATCCCTTCGAAAAAATTTTTAGCCTCGCTCCGCTTGGCATAAAAAATGTTTGGCAATACTTTTAAAAGCCAAAATTTAAAAACATGTATGTATGCAATACATTTATACATGGCAAGTGCAGTTGGGAATTCAGAAGATTCATTTCTGCAGAGGATGATGATTAATTCTGATTAAATGGTATATAATGACTCGCCATACATGTATTATTTTAGGGAATTTAAAAATTGTATGTTTTCAAATATTATAAATATAGTTTTGAAAATAAATAATCAGTCCCTTGTTTTAATGAAAATGAAAAATCTTGCTTCAACAGTGCAGAAATTAAATAATCTGTCCTCTTAGTTTTCCAAATAAATAACCGATCCAAAACAAATCCTCGTTTTACTAAATTAAGGTTTTAAAGTGACCATATTTGGTAAATTGAAGATGAGGTACATTACCGACAGAGCGGGGGATGTATGGCCAGTCAAGGTCGTGAAAAACTCGCATCATCATATTTTGTGAAAAGTATTTTGTACTTATTACAAATACCTCCAAACCACGAAGCATTCACAAGTTATAATAGAGAATGTATGTGACATTTTCACCAATAATAGATAAATTAGGTCATTTTAAAGTAAATTAACTGAAAGGTCACTAAAGGAAAACAGTTACTGAATTGAATGATTTGTGAATAGAATTGTATTAAAATACGTAATTGATTCAACAATGAATATTTAACATATTTATATACATAAAATCATGACTATTAATTCAATGAAACACATACTATTGTCTGTCATTAGTGCTCTTCATTGCGCAACATAATGGCTAGATGTTTGACCTATCTATCCTCTTAGGGCAGTCTTTATTTGAGGTTGGATATTCCCCATGCAAATTTATACATTTGGGAGGTTTATTACAATTTGTTGTGATATGTGCTCCACCACATCTGACACATATTTCTTTGTCCGTAAATTCATTTTGCATGTGACCGTAACCTTGACACTTTAAACACTGAATAGGGTTTTTTTAACAAAAATCTTGACTTTATACGATCTAAAGCCAAGATTAACTCTTTCTGGTAGTTCCGGAATATTGAAATATGAGTTTAAAGTGGAAAAACGTACCTTCTCTCTCTCTTTACTTTATCATAGTAAACCATTTATTTTACTTTGTAAACATCATATGCCTCCAGGGCTTCCTGAACCTGTTCAGTACATAAATCAGTTGCTCTATAAATACACCCGACAGAAGTAGACATAATTTGGGAATATTTACTGATTTCCCACTCATCTAATTTGTTGAGCTTTTTTAAGTCATTAAATCGAGTAATGTCATACAACTCTACAAATAAATTACCTGTGTTTGTATCATTTAATTTTGTAAATATACCAACAGATTTGTTAAACATTTTTTTTGTATTAAAACTATTTTTTAGTCCCAGTTTAATTTCTGTATTAGTACTAGTAAAAATTCAGATCACAGTTTTTGTCACCTCTAACCTCCTTCTAGTAGGAGCTTTTTTAACAGTACTTTGCAAACTTTCACTGTAACTTTTAAACCAGGAGATATGTTAATCTTCCTTTTTTATGACGTTGTGTTTGCCAGTTATGGGCTTCTTCATTTTCGGACTTACTGACTTCACTGTCAGTACCCGACCTAAAACCTGAAGAATCCACATCAGAGTTTAAACTTTTCTGTTACTAACATAAGTTGATTCTTGCAAAATATAATTCAATTATTTATAGAAAAATTGCCGATTTTAGGCTATATCTAGTAATATTACTTTGAAAAAAATGACCTATTTAAGGTAAAATCTAATGCAATTTTCAATAAAAGGGTGAAAATTACTGTAAAATGTAGTAAAATTATCAATAAGACAGCGGCAGCTTTTGCTGTCAAATCTAAAACAATAATCTATAAAATATGGTCGATTTAAGGTTACATCTGATACATTTATCAAAATGACTTTATGCGAGCAACAACAAGATGATTTTCTGCCCTTAAAACTCCTATACCCCACTCAGTTATGTGCAGAGTTACTGCAACCGCAAATACCAGCCCTGAATTTTAATGTTGCACAAAATTCTTAAAAGAAAAAGCTGTGCCACTTTTTGAAAAGTATTACACATAGTTTCATCCTGTAATAACTCCCAGAGTAATATTTTTTACCATCTTTTACAATTCTTACAATTATTTTCACTCAAGTAATTTTTTCATGCAGTTTTTGAAGAATAATTTGTGTATAATCATCTGACTGTAGTACCATCAAAGCACGTGCAAATTGACAGTTTGCAACAGGTTTGAAGAGTAGTGTCAAAAGGCCGATTCTGCCGCACTTGCCATTTTTAAGCACAAATCCAGCATAGGACCCCCAACCCCAAACATAAAATGCAAACGCAATACGTTTTAATTAGCCTAAGGGTAAAAACAAGAATGTCTTTCAGTTTAGCACAAAACCCAAACACCTTAGAAGGATGTAATCCTAGGGTAAATACAAATATGTCTTTCGTACAAAAGATGGAGGAACTCAGAAGTCCACAAATCGTAGACAACGATTTTATGAACGATAATGTTTTCGAGGAAAAGGCAAAGGATCAGAGCCTGGAAACCCTGAAATGGAAGGAACTCTCAACCGGTGTGATCTATAAAATCCTGGAAGTGGTGGAAGTAGATGGTAAGTTTGGAAAGAGTAAGATCCTCACCTTGAAAAACAGAGAAGGAGAAACGAATAGGGTGTGGGCCTGCAGTGGACTGAACAAAGAGACAGGACCCATGGTAGGAGCCTTCGTGAGAAGTACAGGCTTTAAAGTCAGCAAAAAGACCAAGCAGGAGTACTTCTCTTACGACCTTGTGAGAAATTAAGTCAAAAAAAAAAAAATAATGGGCCGGGTGGGGTACAAAAAAATTTTCCGATCCGACATTTCTGCCGGATTGGAAAAGTTTTTTTTTATGCTTGGAACGGAGCACATCATGAAGTGAAGCGGAATGGAACACATCGTGAAACGATGTGTGTAGTGAAGCGTAACGGAACGATGTGTGACGTTTTTTACGGCGCATGCGCATTTGATACGCACAAGATTTTAGTAATGCCCTTATTGTATAGCCAGTATGTCAATAGTCCTTTTTACGCGGGCTTTAAGACGTTATCGTTTTGCAGTGTTGCTAACTGCCTTTGTGACGTTGTTTTGTTTGGATTATACAGAAATGAACGGAGAAGACTGGAAGGTATTTTGTACAATCATGGATGATTTCAGAAACTACTTATGCAACGCTTATCCTAGCGATAAGGAATTGAACGAGTACTGGACAAAACTCGAGCGCTTTGCTGAGCAATCAGCGAAAATATCGAAATGTGAAAAAGAGAGGAAAAAAATTGCACAGAAACGAACGAAGCAGGAAGAAAGGGAAATGTTCAAACGAAAATTGATGGAAAGTTACCAAGAACAAGAAGATGATGATTTAACAGAATTACCGCCTGATTTGCGAAATGAAAAGGACTGTATCACTAGAATTAAAAATCTACAGAAGAAAATCGATCACACAAGACGAAATGTACTGTTCTATACGTTCGGACAAGGAGAAACTATTTTTGTTTTGAAACAAAAATTGAAGCTACATAAGGATGAGTTGTGTCCCTACTTCGCAAAGCACGAACTTGTGTATTCTGCTAGTTATATTTATAAACTGGTCAAATTTTACCAGATTGCTGATCTACATCGGAAAATATTGAAATGTAACTTACCAGTAAGAGACATTTTCAAACATCTCGACATGTTACATGAAATATGTATTGAACTTGAATGGTGACTTTTGATTAAATCAATACATGAATATCTCGGTCCTTTTAAGGACCACCCACATTATTAAAAAAGAGTCTAAATCTTGTATCACAGGTTTTTTTTTTTTTACAGCGTGAAAATAGTATTACGGTGTGAGACTTTTTATGGCGGGAAAGTAGTATTACGGCGTGAGACTTTTACGGCGGGAAAAGAGTATAACGGCGTGAGACTTTTTATGGCGGCAAAAGAGTATTACGGCGTGAGACTTTTTATAGCGGGAAAAGAGTATAACGGCGTGAGACTTTTACGGCGGGAAAATAGTATTACAGCGTGAGACTTTTTATAGCGGGAAAGTAGTATTACGGCGTGAGACGTTTTATAGCGTGAAAGTAGTATTACGGCGTGAGACTTTTACCCATTGGAAAGCCTTTTTTGGGGATTAGGAAGCACACTTCGAAAGCTCCTCACTGAAACTGGATAGGGGTTGTCGCAGCTGATCTTTCTCATTGTAGTAGTTCTTGAGGCAGGTAACGATCTTCCCAAACTCAGCATTATCGATCTGTTCATCGTCAGCCAAAGAAGTACTAATATATTGTTCAACCAAAAATTTTGTGGACTGTGCCAATTGCAAGGTGTCGCGGTGTTTTTTCTTCTTTTTCATGATACGCCTTGAGATTAGTGTGAGTACCATCACGCCAGTGGCACTCAAGCACGCAAGGGATCCTAGGGAAAGGGAGGCTATAATACCTATACCGGTCAAAGCTGAACCCATGGTGCAGCTGGTTAACACCAAACTGCCCACAGAACAAACACCCAGTGCTACAGATACAACTTTGTCCAGACGTTTGTAGATCTTCAAGGTATGTTGATACTTATGTATATCCGCGTTGAGTTGATCTTCCATACATTCGACTCTGGTCTGTCGGTATCCAGAATCTAAATCATCCATTTATTTATAGGAGCATACCGAGGAGGGGAATATTTTTGAAGGGGCTGTTAGCACCTAAGATCAGACCAGCTCCGTCGTGGAATTGCTGACCACGCTTCAAGTAGAGTCCATCACCATAGGTGATCCGGGCGTTTGAAGGTTTGAGGTAGAGACCGTTGCCACTAGGTTTCACGGTGCAAACGCATCCACCACGTTTCAGGTACAATCCAGACCCTAAGGCCTTGTTGACGGCTACACCACCAAGACCACTCAAGGCGGGTAGAATGGTTTTTGCTAACATGGGGAGTGCCCTCATTGCCAGCCCCGCCAACATGGGTAGGAAGCCACCCACCTTCTGCATGTTTTCCTTCAATTGGGTCGCACTCAACTCTAGGACCATACCACCAGTACCCTTTTGTAGGAGCTTGGCGATCTTTTGAACCTGGCGGGTGGTGAGCCACATCTTGTGTTCGCCTTGCAGGTTTGCGTGGGACAAACGAATGGAGACCGGACAACCTTTCTTAGCCGCCCGTTGTAGTTTATCAGCTTGACCTTTTGTCAAACTCAAACCATGTTCGTGATAAGTCATTTATTTATACCTCACGAAGATGAAAGCGGATGGTGAGATGTTCACCCCTGAAATCGATGGGCCTACCATCTTGATCGGTGAGATACGTTTGCATGCGATTGATGGTTCGCAAGGTCACCGGCAAGTATACTAGATTCTTTGGGGTTTGAATGATCTTCATACCAGGACCGTCTGCGGGAAAGAAGCTGTAGATGGTAGACTGCTGTGTACCATTCACATAACTTCCATGGATGATATCACTATTCACCAGAATGCTGTTGATGCTGATGATATTTACAATATGTTCCCCTTCCGTATAGCCGTTTGTGATCATATCGAATGTGTAAATCTGCCGCTCGAATCCCAAGACGGCGTTGATGCTATTGACAACGTTGAAGTCTACTTGATAGTGTCTGGCGAGGGTCAGCGTTGCTCTTAGGGTCGCCCGGTTGGCATCGATGATGATCTTCGTTTTGTGTTTGTTGAGCCGTAGCCGCCGCTGGATCTCATTGTTGATGTCTTCGATGTCATAGGAACCTGTGCTTAGTGCGATGGGAAACCAGTTGGCACCATCGTCGGGGGAGTAGCGGAAGGAATTGTTACCTGTATGAATGTTGGGGATGGAGTTATAGGTTTCCAGGTTTACTAATGCCATTTCGTAGGTCTTAGATTCCTTGAGTTGTAGTGGGAGGTTGAATCGGGTAAGGATTTGGCTATCGTTTCCAGAGACGATGAAGGAAAACCCATGCTTTGGGTCGGTATTATCGACAATTTGCTGCAACAATGTGTTGTCCATTTATTTATGGTAGACCATTGTCACATATTTTTGCTTCCACTCTTCGATACCGTCATACTGCTCCTTGAGTTGTTTACTAGCCTTCACTACGATCGCATAGACTTCGGCGGGGTGACTGGCAAAGAGGAGTTGTAGGTGAATTTTATCCATTTACTTTTAGTACACAACGTTCATCTTTTGACCATCGGATTCAAACTGTAGGATTCTGTCGGAAATGACAAGTGCAAACGCCTCGGTGTTGGCTGGAACATTACGGGCGAATTCGGCTCTGATCTGAATATCCACCGTGGATTCTTTGAGACGCTCAGACTGATGACTCACATCAATCACAAACAAGGGGTACAAGTCGATGAAATCGGAGGGATTAATCCCACCATTACTGAGGAGACTGTCCATGTTATGGAATTTCTTTCTGAAGTCGGAGGCCTCTTTGAACACTCTGGCGATCCTATTTTCGTTGAAAGCTGCATTATAGTCGACTGCTGGATAACGTTCAGCGTTGAGGGTGATATGGATATTTCGCAATCGACAGTGATCGAACACGGCAGCATTATGGGTTTGGTCACCACTTTTGTTGGTTTGGAAGGCAACAATGATATATCTAGGCTTTTCGCGACCACTCTTGGCAGCTAGGCGCCAGTTAAACTGTGAGGCTTGGGGAACGGCTATGGAATCACACTGTCTCATGCGAAATCCACAGTGGATCTTGGATTTACTTTGGATGGTTTTGTACAGTTGCATCATTTTCGTCTGAGGGGGTGATGTGAGGGACGAACCACGATAGTTTACTCAGGACGATCTTTGCCGGATCGTTGACGGCAGCTGCTCTCAAAATGGCATTAGCATTTGAATCGCGAACGAGTGAGAGTTCGTGTCTGAACCCGTACACTATTTTGTTGTAATCATCTGCGAATCCAAAAATATGTTTTAAGGGGATGGCAAACGAAAACGATCCTTTGTTGGTGGGCTTGGTGATAATGTATCCATGGCGGGCTGCAAATCCAGTGTTCTCAGCTTCGGCATCCGTGGAAGAATCCTTATACCACAGTTGGTTGAGACCTTGCGATTTGGAAAAGTCGTCGGGGTAGGTTAACATTCCCAGCATAGTGGTGGCGATGCCGGGGTCGTTTATATGTTCGATCTGCTGACCGGAAAGCCTGTAACTGATGCTCTTGAAGAGATACATGATACCATTATGGGTGAGCGACACAAGATCGCCATCGGCATATGCTGTGTCATCATTCTTGAGAAGTCGACCTTCCACCACGAGATAACTTTCGGCGGGGTGTAGGAACAAATCCTGGGTTTCGATGTTGATTCGGATTTCAGCACCGGGATTGTTCAGCTGGGCACCGGCTTGTGGTTCGTATTCTCGAACCTGATATTCCTGGAGACTTTCGTCGAAGGTCAACCCTTCGGTGATTGTAAGAATGTTAGACATAATGTATTTATTTATAGCGTTGGACGAAGTCGTGGATGGTTTTGATACCAGAGCCGGAGATTAGATTGTTTAACCGAACTTGCTCTGGCTTTTTGCGTTGAACACTAGGCTGTTGAGGGGTTTTACTGCGTTTTCTGGGGCGGGTCACTTTATCAACCACATGGTCGACGGCTTTGGAAGCCCCTTTTTCAACACCTTTCAAGGCCGCATTGGTGGCAGCGTTCATGGCCTTACTTCCTAGGGTTTGGGCGGCAGAGGAAGTAAACATGCGTCCAGCCAAACTGGCGATTGTGTCAAACAGTCCTTTACCACCGTAGGCGTACTTTCGAGCGTAACCTTTCTTGATTTGCAACATTTATTTATAGGATGCTACGATGCAGTGCCTTATATTCCTCGATGCTGATATGTCTACCCCTTTTCATAGCATCGATAATCGACACAATTTCGTTGCGCACACCATTGTTTCCTGCTCGGTATGCTGCAGCACACAGTTCCAAGCGATCGAGAAGCTGCTTGAAGTTGGAAGGAAGAAACACGGTTTGCAGCCCACTGCCAAACTTATCCTTCTTGTAGATGTGGGATACGATTTCCTTCCACTTGTAACTCTTATTCGCCTTCGGGGTTCTCGAGAGGGTGGAATTGCCTTGATACATTGCACCGGAACTTTTCAGGATCTCTGCATAGTCGTAAAGGTCGTCGGGCTCAAACGATTCTGGTTTCTTTTTCACCATGATTTCCCAGAGGCCAAGGGTTCCTTTGTACCTCATACCATCTACGAAAATATCATCATCGTCAAAAGTAACTGGTGAGCTTCCGATGAAGATACCATCGTTTTCAGATCGCAATCCAAAGGTGTGGTCGGCGGAAGGAGTCATACTGAGCTGCAAATACTGCTGTGCTCGAGGTCCGAGGACGGTGTCTGTAGGTGGTGCGATGGGTAGTGGATCAGCAAACTCGGGCGGTGGAGGAGGGAGGGCTGGCACTGCTGCAGGTAAATCTTCGATTGTTTTGGTGATTTTTGAAGCTGCTTCCCGCTGAGCCTCAACCACAGGCTTGAACACCCTGGAAAGGTCTCGGCTGAGTCCAATCTTGTCGAGACGATGTTGCATGTTGCTGGCTTGAATGCTCCGCTTAGTTTCATGCAACTCCTTTGCGAGCGCCTCACGCTGCTTAGGGTCGGTAATCTTGATAAACGTCATTTATTTATAGGAGCGAACGCTGTTGAACGCCCCTAAGCGTTGGTGTGAACGCCTCTAAGCGTTGGTGTGAACGCCTCTAAGCGTTGGTGTGAACGCCCCTAAGCGTTGGTGTGAACGCCCTTAAGCGTTGGTGTGAACGCCCTTAAGCGTTGGTGTGAACGCCCCGAAGCGTTGGTTCGAACGTCCATACGCGATAAATTGCACATGAAGGTATTACACAGCTGATACGGATCCCTTTTCTTCGGAAGATTCAAGTGTCTTAGGCAGAGGTCTTTACGCGGTTGGCATGGGTTTGTGCACTGGTGGCCTCGAATCGTCTTGGCAGGGCATTGGGGTTGTGGGGGACGCTGCACCTTACCATACAGACGGCCAGAGTTCCATGCGTCGAAATCACCTCTACTGCTATCGATCGGGCGGATGATCGTGCGACCGCATTTCCAACACATACTTGTCACTCGTGCTTGCATTCAGGGGGTGGTCGTGAGGGCTTGGAAGCATTCTCAAACTCCCGATCCAAGTCCCGTTGATTCTCCAAGAAAAATTCCTGCAAGTGATCCATTTTTTTTTTTATTTTATACCTCATAGAACTCTTCTAATTTGCATCGGTATTTCCCTGCTGACTTGGGGCTTGTAAGATCGATGGTTACAAATCCATAGGGTTGGGACCAGCAATGCTTACACAGAGCGTCAAATTGTTCCTTGGTAAGATCGTTGCAGTGATCGCGCCGAATATGGTCGAGATTCTTTGCGTCCTGCTGGAAGAGGCAGAGGAAGTTTGCATTTTCTCGGATCGATTGTCGGGGTAGTTTGAAGTAGTTCTGACACAGGTAGAAACAATCGACGTTGTTGTGGCGACCGCGCACGTAGTAGTCTTCACACGTGTTCTGTTTGCTCAACATCAAGTCGTCGAACACCATGAGGTTTTTGCGGCTGGTACATCGCTCCCTTGCTCGAAGAAAAAAGTGGCGATACCACTCGGGTGTCGTGGTGGTGGTAAGGCGTTTACCACATCGATCAACGAGTAGGGTGACTTACCCCTACACTGTAAGAGGTCTCGAATATCTTCCTTAGGGAAGCCTTTTCCCAGCGCTTGCTGCAACAGCTGGTAGATGGGCTGGTGAAGCGATTTTCCGAAGACGTACAATCGATCGTAGTCGAGCCATCCATCGCGCAGGAGTAGGTTGTTCAACAGCGTTGTCTTACCACAGTCCGACTTCCCAATGATCAACCCTCTGATCGACCGCTGCGGTAGGAGGTAGTGATTGCTCCTCTTGGGGGCGTTGGCACTGTAGGAAATGTCTTCAACGTTCATTTATTTAAATAAAATAACGATGATCTTCTGCGTAAAATGTCGTAGGAAGACAGACACAGTTAACCCTGGTGAAACAATTACCAGCAACGGGCGACGTAGGAAGGTTGGCAACTGCAAGGTGTGCTGTGCCAAGAAGTCTCAGTTTGTTGCTACAACCGGTGCAGGGTTCATGAACAAACTAATCAACGGATTACCCATGGAAATGCATCTGCCCGGACACAACTTTACCGGACCAGGGACTAAACTTAGCAAGCGACTACTCCCCGATGGCACCCCGAAGGCTTGGTCAAAACCCATTAATCGAGTTGACCAGGCTGCCTATCACCACGATCTCTGTTATGCCCAGCATAAGGATACCGCTTCACGCAACTCCATATGTGACAAAGCTATGCTAGCCTCGCTTAACACCATTCCCAACCCTACCACACGCGAACGCATGGACCGCAGCATCGTCGGACCCATCATCGGTACCAAAGCTCGATTCGGTCTGGGTATTAAAAAAAAAGTTCGCTGGACCGATGATTTAGCTGAGGAGTTGCACAAACCAGTTCGACGTAAGTTTCAGAAACGCCGTGTGGTAGTGGGTGGTGTGGATGAGACCTGGGCGGCCGACCTTGTTGATATGAGTGCCTTTTCCAGGGACAACAAGGGAAATAAGTTCATCCTGAGCATCATCGATGTCTTCTCCAAATATGGCTGGTTGATACCACTCAAAAACAAGAAGGGGGTGACGGTGCGGGATGCCTTTCAAGCGGTGTTCAAGGAGCGTATGCCCAAGAAGCTTTGGACAGACAAAGGCACTGAGTTTTACAACAAGGATGTAAATCAGCTGCTTCAAAAGCATGATATTGAGCTCTACTCCACCGAAAATGAGGAGAAGTCGAGTGTGGTTGAGCGCTGGAATCGCACTATGAAAGAGAAAATGTTCAAATATTTCTCGGCCAACTCTACACGCACCTACATCAATGTTTTGGATAATCTTGTTCGCCAGTACAATACCACCAAGCACCGATCCATCAAAATGACCCCTGTCGCCGCAAGTCATAAGGAGTATGAAAACAAGGTGTATTGGAACCTTTATGGCAGCATACCTCCCATGAAACCACCACGATTTCGTGCTGGCGACAAAGTCCGAATCACCAAGAAGAAAGGTACATTCGAGAAGGGATACACACCCCGCTGGACCGAGGAAGTATTCACCATTTCCCTAGTGTTGAACACTCAGCCGCCCACCTATCGCCTCAAGGATTTTAGTGGTGAGGAAATTCAGGGATCCTTCTATGAGCCCGAACTTCAAAAAACTGATCAAAACATCTACCGCATAGAGAAGATCCTCCGCAGGCGAACCAAGAACGGGATTAATGAGGTGTTTGTGAAGTGGAAGGGTTATCCTAAGAATTTTAACTCGTGGATCCCACAATCAGATCTACAATAATCCTCAACAACCTTTCCGGTCTCAACCTTGAGACTGGAAAGATTTGGAAAACTAAGCATGCTTCAATTCGACAAAAACCCTCAATGCATCCAAATCCGACTGTAGACGATCGTAAAGGGCTTTGGTGACGGGTTCATTGTCAGTTTCTGGGAGTGGGAGATTCAGCACGTGAAACTTTTGCATATCCAGCTCAGCATTTATCTTACCACCGTTGGTTAAGGCACATTTTGACTTATCGACTTTACTATCTTTTAGAGTCATCACTTTTTTTGTGAGTTCTCCGATTGATGAGTCATACTCCTTTTGCATTCGCTTGATGGTCCTCTGCATCTGTTTACACTCAGAATCTAATTTATCAATATCTTTCATACCATCTTTCAACTCTTGGGTTACCCACCGTTTTGTCACAGCATCCGAGCTGTCCTTGTGATGTCCTAGGCTAGTAATGCGATTGTCGTTCATATCCAAATCCTGCAGCATTCGCCAAAGGGATGCGCGCTTTCTTGCATGAGATCCAAACTTATCCATTTATTTATAGAGTGAGAAGACCGCGTCCTCTAGCGACTTCCCCGCCGACAGCATATTCAACACGTACATACAAAAGTGACCACACACCACCGAGCCTCGCTGCTGTAATTCATCCGTGCTATATCGAATTTCAGGCTGTAAGTAGTTCACCATCTCGTCAGGCGGTGGCAATCCATAGGAGTCAAAGTAATACTTTACCGGCCCACGTTTATACCAGCAGGTCCAATGCGTTCCAGGACCTTCCCAGCTATCGTGATTCAAGATTCCACATTCGATGCGGCGCGGGCTGTGTGGTAGGGTATCTCGCATAAACACCCCTCTGAAACTTAGGATTCTTAGGGCTGTGACGGCTCTCTCCAATTCCTTATTCGACAGGGGCTTGTGGGGAAGGATTAGTTTGTGCACCCGTATGCTGCTCATTTATTTAAGAACATTCTACGAGCGTGCGCCCCTACACCTTCCTGTGTTATACCTTGCTGAATCATTTCTCGCATTTCCGTCTGACCGGTAGGCAAAGTGGCTAGGGTTATTTCAAGCATAGCCTTATTACGAGCATCGATACGTTCCATTTCAGATATCCATCTTCTCTTTTCTTCATCTGACCATTGTTGTCTCTGACGTACGAAAGCCTTTGCTTTTCTTTCGAGATATTTCATTCTTCTCTGCGTTTTTCCCATACTTTATTTATAGCAGGCGATGTTGTTCTTCGATTTTATAACGCCCGTGAGCAAGGGTGCTAATTCCGTCGGGGAGAATGTGTCGCTTGGTATCTATGGCCGAGAGAGCGACTTTGTTAATTTCCTGGGTGTAGATCTGATTGCGGTAACTTCGGAAAATATTCATCGGCCGGTATATTTCCTGCTGGGTGTCAAGACATCTCTTATAGTTGTCAAAGGTAATATTTTGCTTGATGACAGCCTTTGTAACTCCCTTTGCTTTCTTGGTAGTGTCTCCATCATCCATTTTGTATGCATATAATTTTGGTCGGAGTCCCACAAAGCCAGTCATACTTTTTCCACCACATTCGTCCTTGAACATTCCAATTATCTTCTTATTGACGCCAGATGGAATTCCGGAGGGGTGGTTGGCTGGATAGTTTGAGGTATCAAATTTTTCCTGGACGTGGGGGGTAATATCTTTGTAAAAATCCTCGGTCTGAATTTCATAGGCCAAGCTATCTGTATCGGTAAACAGCAGCCGGGCGTTATCACCGTACATCTCCTGTATGAAACCGTAATGGAATTTATACATCAGGAGCTTTGAGATGTCTAGGATACATGCTCCCAAGTAGACTGGCTTGTCGAATTTCAGCTTGGTTCTTTTCATGTGAACGGCTGCCAGATTTTCATTGAATACGACCCGGCGATCAAAATTGGGCTTGGACACCAGTTTTAGGGCTTATTTTTCACTGTTCACCAGTCGAACATCGACCCTCTTTCGAATATTCTCCATCGTTTTTCCAAACACTGAGTTATTCATGAGTTTGTAGAAATCCTTCTCAGCATCGCTTGTAGCCAGAGCTCTGAGTTCGGTATTCAGATCGATATACGGTTTGAGCCAAGGGGATTGTTCAAATCTGATGATTCGATGAACCTTTTTCAAGATCATTCCCTGGGAAATATAGTATTGGAGGTTCTGATGATGAAGGGTATATTTTTTACGTTCACCCAAATGAGGTACCAATTTACGAACCCCGTCGATTTCCATGGCTTCCGGCGCGAGAGAGTAGTCGTTATGGCTATCGTGAAGGCGTTGAGGATATTCCATATCACTTTCTACTATCGCCGAATATTTATGATCTGCTGGATATTCCAACATCTCGTCGATCTCTTCTGGATCTGCCCATTCAAACCCTCCTGTGGGAAGGGGTTGTGCCATAGCCCACCCATATAAATTGTTTGCATCTAGGTAGGTCATAAACTTGGTTGGATGCGATGGATCGTAATTGCTCATATATGGATTATTGGCCTTTCCGAGTCGGTGAGATATCATGGCCACACCTCCCCTAGTCGCATTTTCAAACATCAATAGCATATCCGGATCGGTCAGAAGTTCCAGTCGGATCCTGGTGAATTTTAGCATCGCTTCGTAAGATAACCCTGAGGATGTGAAATAGTGTGCGGGATCGAGCTTGTGAGTTTTCATACAGTTATCCCTGAAATTCTCGAAAATATCTTCAAGTAAGGCCACATCACTTTCCAAGTAAAGATTGTGATAATCTCGCATCGTCCGGCAACCGAATTCCTTGAACACCAGCTGGGCGTGGGCGTAATCTTCATTGGAAATATGTTCACCGCTGAGTTTGTTGAAAAACGCCTCCTTAGGTGGTAGCTGTGTTTCCTCAAGCTTGGTGGGGCTATCTACATAATCGTATGGATATACCCCCTTCCTAATCATCAGTTCGGTGTGATCACCAAAACACTTCTGCGTGGCCTTGAATTTATCCTTGGTCAGATTCTTTGCCAAGTTTTCAATGGAGGAAAGTAGGAATCGCATGGAGTCAATAAACCTCATCTCAATATCTCCAACCTTCTTGGAGAAGCTGATATATTTCTCATCGGTGTTGGGGATACAGTTAATCTTTCCTTCCCCAAATCCTAACTCTTTCACGAATAGATGGGCGTCGTATCCACTCAAGTTATGAAATACAACCGGAACGAATTTGGGGAGCTTGAACGCTAGATTACACTCATTGTGTGCAGCACCGCGATATTTCCCCGTCAGATGATTGTGATCCCGAACCTTATCCCCACCCAAAGTATTACCACAAATGTGACAGAGTGTGCTCGCCGCGAAATTCTCATTATCTTCATCCGTCATTACCAGCACGATTTTGGTTTCATAGGTTTTGGCAATTTCTTCGATTTCCTTTTTCATACACTCCACAAATTTCTTGGCTGCATCTTCTCCACAGTAAACGACTGAATCTTTGTAGTCACCGTGGACGTATTTTATGCGGTAGCAGAATCCAGATGGCTGGTGCAGCTGATATGCCTTGGTGTAGGCTCGTGATGGATCTGGTTGGCAGGTGTCCATCTTTTCCGTAAAGCATTCAAAATCTGCATAGATTATGAACGGCACCCTCATCTGGCGTTGGTGGTTTCGGAAGCTGATGAACGTTCCTTCTTCCGGCATTTCGATCCTGACCGCCTTTTTCTGACTACAATACTCCATGTGATTGTCCAGAATATCCTGTCTGGAAAAGTGGCATAGGCACCTGCGGCAAAAGAAAAGCTCGTGACCGTGTTCCGAGATTTGCGAGCTCAGAAGGCGAGAAAGGCTTTTAATCCAGCAGTAGTGCTGTTTGTCGGGGCTGGTTAAGAAAAGAAGGTCTATGTTTTTCTCCCCGGTATTCTCAGATATTCTCAGGGGATATACTTGGAGATCCTCTTCCCCATCTTCACCTTTCTTCACACCATCGTATCCATAAACGTTGATGTTAAGATTTGTAATTTGCCTCTCAAATTTGTCTATGGCCTTAAGGGAAACCGGAAACTCGATCCCATCGAAATTTAGTTCACCTGCCCATGGTTTGTACTGGGTGACCCGATTTGCTGATTTCCGATCAACTTCCTCATTATGTAGGGCTGATAATATCGCCCACTGAAAGCATCGATCATCTTCATTTCTCACATTGATGATAGCTTTCTTTTGGCCGAGCTTCTGTGGGAGTGGAATGTAAGACTTCCCGGCGAGAGGTTTAAACTGGTTCAAGTGGATTTCTAGCTGATCGATCTTTCCAAATGTCCATATACTTGGCCATATTTTCCTTAACCTTCTCTGCCACGAGGGAAATCTCGAAATCAAGGTCTGATGATTGGGTGATCGTAACCTGATATGATCTGAAGGTGGGATATACGTAGATATTCTCTCCGGTTGCAGGGTTTGATTTCACTAACTCTACTGTTAATACTATCTGCACCTTCAATGCTTTCTTTTGGGTGAGGGTACTTTCGATTTCATTGGAAATGGTGCCTCGACTTATCTGAAAAAACGTTTCCAAATCATGCTGCTTGAGCGGTTTTATGACGACTGTGCCAAATACACCTTTCAATGCATCGCGCCTGTCAAAAATTTCTATTTCGTTTTCCACTGGAGCATTTTCGATATCCCGTTTCACCAGCTCAGTCAGAGCAGCTCTCGCGAGTCGGGAATAGTTGGTGATTCCCCGTCTTTTGGCAATGGTCCTCAGCTCCTTCTTGGTAAAGACCTTTTCGCGGGTAAATTTGTGGGCGGTTTTGGTCTCAATTAACTTAACCAATTCCCCCTTGGGTTTACTACTGTATCCCTTAAGTCCCTCCTCCTTCGCGATTTCTCGGAGTTCTTTCATGGTGGTTTTCACCACGATTTTCCCTCCGACTGGGGTATCCTCTTTCTCCTCCTGCTGGCGTGGTTCTTTGCTGTGTCTCCAGCAGAGTCCATCTTTCCCCGGTTTACTCTTGCAGAACTGTCCTTTCTTCCTCTTCAGCGAAGCGCCGCAAGTTTTTGGTTCTTCGGCAGTATCATTTTCAATATTTTGACGCACCTCCGCACCACAGTGCTGACACATTTTGGTCCTTTCGTCCATATTTTTTTCCATTTTGGGGTTGCTACAACACAGCTGCTTTTGGGGAGTTGGGGTACTATCTTTCATTTCCGCCTCATTCTCAAGAAAGAAATCTTTGAACTGATCCATATTCATATCAACACTATTGGATGCCATCCCTTTATTTATATCAATTTGGGGATGCTTCCTTCTAAGGTGTTTGGGGCTGGGGTATCTCTGACGTTTTGTGTAAAAGACATACTTGTATTTACCCTAGGATTACATCCTTCTAAGGTGTTTGGGTTTTGTGTAAAAGACATATTTGTATTTACCCTTAGACTAATTGAAACGTATTGCGTTTGCATTTTATGTTTGGGGTTGGGGGTCCTATGCTGGATTTGTGCTTAAAAATGGCAAGTGCGGCAGAATCGGCCTTTTGACACTACTTTGAAGTTTTTCCAAATTTTTCTTTCGTATACTATTTGTAAGTTATTCTCGATATGGACCCAATTTCAAAAACCTAGCTTTTACCGGTAAGAGTTTTAGAATAGGAATGGATTCCTTCACCCGAAATTTTCGTAATGGAATCGGTTTATTGATAAAACCAAATGTCAATAGACAGAAGAGGGCACTTCGAGATAAGTGTTCATTTCAACTTTGTGACTGTGCTGAATATGAACTGCCAGTGGAAGGGATCACTTGTACAATTATACCAGCGACCCCCTTAAAAGAACATTGTGCATTTCTTCCATGGAAAAAAACATCAATTAAAATCTATAGAGGCACTTTTAAGGAATAGTTATTGCTTCTTGCGGGTGTCTCTGACTTTATTTCTTGTTGCAGTGTCTTAGTTTTGCATCCTGTATCCTGGTTACTGCATCCTTGATTTTTTAAGGGCTGGCGCCGTTTTTCAACCTTATCTGTGGCAATAATGGTCCAAATAATGGCCGGTGCCTTCCATTCCTCATGAAATTCAAAAAACACTTTAAGAACCCATGATAAAACCTGTCGTGGGGCAGATAAAGTATATTTCCAAAAAAAAAAATATCATTCTTTCATTTCAATTTAACAATTGTATTATTCCACATGTTGTGTAATATTTATTTATTTTGTAAATGTTGCAAATTACCGGTCCACAGAATACAAACTTTGCAGAAGATATAGTAACACACATGTTACTTTGCCTACAATTGTGAGCACAGCCAATGTATACAAATAATCATGAGAAAAAATGTCTTCTCTTCTTCGTATTTTCTTAAATATTTAGAAATAACTCTCTGTATCATGGCAGTCATTCAGTCCTTCAACTGCTTGAAAAATCGTTTTGAAAATGTCAAAAACAAATCAGATCATTTTAATTTGTTAACTATTACAGGAATGTCAAAGTTACAAATGTTATATCCTAGTATAATTTGCAGGTTCTGTTCCTTTAAAAAATGTATAAAATCAAGTAGGGCTTTTATGTAGTGACGAACATATATTTTATTTGTTCAATAGCTGTATGTTAGTTAAACCAGTAATCTTTCTAGCCTCGATCTGAATGTCAACTCTTGGGATAACATATCTGTAAAAACTATTTGATTTTGACCTAGCTGCTATCTGAATGATGTTGCTATTCCTGACCAAGCCTGTTGTTTCTAAATCGAAAAGCACTTTGCATTCTGTGCCATCCAGATTCAAAGGAAGTGGAATTTCTGTAATTTGCTCAGGGTCCTGTTGAAAATTAAATTCCATTTGAGATCCACATGTTTTTCCTTCGCTTACCATATGTTTACGCTCATTCTTATTGCGGTTTTCTTCTTTAGCTGGTTCAAAACAACAGGAAAACAACAAGGTCAATAAAACGCTTGTAATATATGGCGTATTTAAAAACGCTATATTGACGTAATTAAATTCAAAATTTCAGTAAGAGTTATCTCTTCTTAGGTGTACGGTACCCCCTTAAATTAAAAAGCGGTCGATTTTAGGTTAAAACTTGTACAATATTCTGTAAAATGTGATAGATTTCAGGGGGTAGACCTTGTGTATGGGAAAAAAAGTAAAATCACAAAAATACTGAACTCCGAGGAAAATTCAATCGGAAAGTCCCTAATCACAATGCAAAATCAAATGACAAAACACATCAAAAACGAATGGACAACAACTGTCATATTCATGGCTTGGTACAGGCATTTTCAATTGGTTTTATAGCGCTCAACCTCTCACTTGTACGACAGTCTTATCAAATTCCGTTATATTTACAACGATGTGTGAACAAAACAGACATAATAAATAAAATAGTCAAAATATGGGTACAGCAGTCATCACTGTGTTGCAATTTTAAAAGGAACAATTTTACAAATAAGCACAAAAGCATCTATCAAATTAAAAACACATTCGTTGCTTCGCGTGTCTGACGTCAGAATATTTATACGTCACATAGGAAAATTTTGTCGTTCAATGTTTATACAAAACAATTTTATAATTTCAGAAATAGACCGATATTTAAAATTGTCCAAAAGTTCTTTAGAATTTCTAAGAATCCACAAATGGTTAATACCTCTACCTGATTAAAATAATGTTGTCGTTCGTCGTTCAACGTATTTTCTAAATTATATTCTAACATGACGTTCTTCAAACGCTCTAAGTACACACCCGTGGTAAAATATGAATATATTGGTTGGGCTGTTCCGATCGTACTCCCGCGTCATCTGCTTTTTTATGAATGAGCTACCCGACGTCATAGAACGATGACGAAAGAATATAAGCATTTTACGGGAACATACACGCTTGTGAAACCGAAAATCATCACAACAAGGAATCGTAAACAAACGATGCTAAAATGTGTTATATAAGCCATTTTTTTGTATACATATAAGACATTTAAGTACAATTATCATTTAGATTCATCCAAACCTATCTAAATATGTTATTGTAAATAGCTTAAGCATGTCATTTATTTAGTTTGCTTCGGTCTTTTACGTCAATTTAATAGTGCGTTTATTTATGGGAACGGCAAATAATGCCTTCATCTAGAGCGCTTCGATCCAAAACATTTGCCGTATTTGTCCTATTAGAATCGAAATAATTCATGAGGGCTTGAATATATCGTGATTTTACCACGGGTTGTCCCTTTATGCCGATATTTTACCCCTCGCTATCGCTCAGGGTAAAATATTTGTCATAAAGGGCCAACCCGTAGCGAGGGGTAAAATATCGGCATAAAGGGACAACCCGTGGTAAAATCACGATATATCGCTCAGGGTAAAATATTTGTCATAAAGGGCCAACCCGTGGTAAAATCACGATATATTCAAGCCCCCATGAAATATTTCTTAAATAGAACTATAACATAATGACTTATAATAGAACAATAACATAATGACGGGATCTTTTGAAGTACAGAGTAACGATTGATTGTTGGTTGCTTAACGTCCAGTGGCAAATAGTTAGCCTTGCAACAGGTCACCTACGGACCCCTCAAAGAGTTGTTGCAAGGGTTCTTAACGTGCAGAGAGCGTGGCACTCTCTTTACACGAGGCATCGGATTTAACGTCCCCATTCTGACCGGACGTGGCTGCAAATTTGTACATCCCGCACAGCCAAACGGACGCCCAACTTTAGCAAGGGTTTAACTGCCGGTCGGAGGAAGACCAATGGTGACCATACTTCTATTCCCCAGTCACCCTTGGGGGCGCCGATCCATCATCCATGATGGCCGCCAGCAGGGGACTTAGTTTAACATAGGACCCTATGAGAAATACATACAAATGTTTTCTTCATAAGAACCAATGAAACACAAAAAGTCGCAAATACAAAACACACCAGCAAAAATGACAGATAATACAAACACATTGACGGGATGCATAAGACACTGTTACAAATGTATTGGAGGTCATTTGTGAAAAACTAAGGATTTGCTTATCCTAGGAATAGATTACCTTAGCCTTATTAGCTATTTGGCACAATTTTTTGGAATTTTGGGTCACCAATGCTCTTCAAATTAGCATTTGTTTGGCTGTGTAACTATTTTGATCTGAGTGTCACTTATGAGTCTTATGTAAACGAAACGCGCGTCTGGCGTATCAAATTATAATGCTGGTACTTTTGATAACTATTTACACTAATGTGTCCATGCCACTGCTGGTGGACGTTTCGTCCCCGAGGGTATCACCAGCCCATTAGTCAGCACTTTGGTGTGACATGAATATCAATTATATGGTCATTTTAATAAATTTCCTGTTGACAAAACTTAATGATTTTCTTATTCCAGGATAAATATTTTCAAAATAAAACAGGTGATAAGATTGCCTCTGTATTTCAAAAGAATTATACTGAGTAAAACCGGGGAAAAAATCGTACGGATAAGGGACAAGAATTTCCAGCAGAAAAGAAACTCTTTATTTAAAAGTAATGGTGCCCGCCATTTTTCGGCTCAAAATTAACTTCACGCAAATAATGCTGAAAGGATCTTACAAACCATAAACAAATAAAATGTTTCGGTTATTCACTAAGAACAAAACATACATATATCAACAATTTGCAAAATTTATCAAAAAGCTTTAATGATACTCCTCATAAGTTACAAAACATTGCACCTGAAGACGTTAATTTAGACAACGAGAATGATATATGGGGGGAAATGTAATAAGGTATAACAGAACAAAAAAAAACAAGAGCGTTGTCAATTTAATGGAACATTTCGACTTTTACACAAGTGAGAGGTCAAGCTAGCTATACATCCAGGTTTATCCACCATTTAATTTAATGATCGTACTTAAGTGATTGCTTAAATGAGAGAAACATCATACTTATAGAGCAGAAGAAGTAAGTTGACCTGTAATAAAATCTTCCACCATCAATGATGTTTGATAGATACACCATCATCGGAGGTATACAACTACATAGAAAGCTTTGTAGAAATCCTTGACAACGGCATTTGAATGCATACTTGTTGAGTTTACTGTTCCGACAGGTTTAGAGAGTAGACCATATGCCCATACTTGTGGATGTGTTTCTAAAGTGCCGAAATGTTTGAGACTGCTTGGAATTTAATCAAATCTTGGCAAACAATTTATGGGTAATGGATTAAAAAATATAATGAGGAACTTACAAGAGGAACTTACAAATGTTTGGTCCCTAAAGTCATAGAGTTTTACTACATTAATTTGTATAACAGCAATACACGAAACCCTGAATGAACTCTTGGTTTAGATTGATTGATTGATTGATTGTTGGTTGCTTAACGTCCAGTGGCAAATATTTCATGCATATTCAGGACGAGAACAAGTTCACAATAAATACAATAGGTAGGTTCTGTAATAGATTAAGGGATTAAGGTCGGAGAAATTAAGACTGCCACGGAAAATGAGGGTATATTGGATAGGGACAGAAATTTAGCCTTGCAACAGGTCACCTACGGACCCCTCAAAGAGTTGTTGCAAGGGTTCTTGACGTGCAAAGAGCGTGGCACTCTCTTTACACGAGGCATCGGATTTAACGTCCCCATTCTGACCGGACGTGGCTGCAAATTTGTACATCCCGCACAGCCAAACGGACGCCCCACTTTAGCACGGGTTTTACTGCCGGTCGGAGGAAGACCAATGGTGACCATACTTCTATTCCCCAGTTACCCTTGGGGGCTCTTGGTTTTGATAAATTGTGACAACTTGTGGAAATGCAGGATGCACTGGAACAACTTTTAACAGAATTTGAGGTAAGTTTTTTTCTTCAATCAATTATCTGTCGAATCTGAATATTCATAAAAACCACTTCATACACATCTAACATAATTGATGAAAGAAATATTGACCAGAAAAATCGTCCGCGATCTTTGATGTACCTTACTGCAGTTACGAATATAACATTATATATAGCGGTGTATATGCTATGCAAAACATTCCGATTTGAGATTGCTTGGCAAACAGTATAAGCGGATAAAAGTATTACTGAAAAGCCTGAATGCGTTAATGTAGAAATTCAAGTAGGTAACACAAAAAAAAAAATGTTAAGGGTAATTTAAGTTCTTGATCTTGAAATCATCTATATAGTTTTATAATTTGCACATTACAGTATTTTTTCGGGTTTTTTTTTAAACACGCGAGCTTTTTCTTCTTGGGTTTCATCTTCTAAGTATAAGGAATCAATTACAATTTTTCTAATCAATTTAATTACAATCTTTTGTATTTAACTCAGTTTTCTATATGCATGCGAGAGTAATTTACAAAGGACTATAATAAGATATCCTGGATTGGTCCTGGGCCCCGATTGATTTTAATATAATTACTTATGGTACAGCACGATGTGAGGATATTGAATATGTAACTCCAATCACACTAATTGGACTTGCCCTGACTGAAATCAAAGTTATACTCAATTGGTCCTCGACCCGATGGATTTTAATATATGTTCTTTTTCGGTACTTGCTGCGAAATACCATCCTACACCACACATGACCTACGGTTAGACTCGGGAGATGTTGTAATTAATTAATGGCTATTATTTATTTTTTATTATTATTATTGATTGATTGTTTGTTGGTTGCCTAACCTCCAGTGGCAAATATTTCATGCATGTTCAGGACGAAAACAAGTTAACAATAAATACGAGGTAGGTCTTGTCATAATAGAGGCCATTCGGGATGAAGGTCGGGGAAATTTGGACTGCCACTGGAAAATGAGGGTATTTTGGATAGGGACAGAAATTTTGCCTTGCAACAGGCCACCTACGGACCCCTCAAAGAGTTGTTGCAAGGGTTCTTAACGTGCAAAAAGTGTGGCACTCTCTTTACACGAGGCATCGGATTTAACGTCCCAATTCTGACTGGACGTGACTGCGAACTTGATACATAAGAGAGGGACGAAAGATACGAGAGGGACAGTCAAACTCAAAAATCGAAAATAAACTGACAACGCCAGGGCTAAATAAGACAAACAGACAAACAATAGTACACACAACATAGAAAACTAAAGAATAAGCAACACGAACCCCACCAAAAACTAGGGGTGATCTCAGGTGCTCCGAAAGGGTAAGCAGATCCTGCTCCACATGTGGCGCCTATCCTTCTCCACGTGTGATACATCCCGCACAGACAAACGGACGCCAACTTCGGCAAGCGTTTTTCTGCCGGTCGGGATAAGACCAAGTGACCATATTTCGTTTCCCCAGTCATCCTTGGGGATTTGAATTTATTGAACCATAAAATTAATTTTTGACTCGTCACATTAAATAATCAGCGAAGCGGATTATTTAAAATGTGAAGAGTCAAAAATTAATTTTATGGTTCAGTAAATTCAAAATAAATTATTGCCATTCATTATAAATGAATTTCTATCAAAAATAAAGGCTCAAAGAACTGTTTATATTATTTAAATTATCAATAACAACGTACACACATGTTGGCGTATGAATATACAACGTCAGAGTGGGCGTGTCGCCATAAAAATTGACATTGAAAATAAAAGTAACGTTTTTAACCAATCAGAAGAAAGTAAATATACCAAATTTATTTATTCCCAGATGTAAGAATAGTCATCCATTCAAATTTGATAAAACTATATAAACTATACTGTGCAGACAATGTCTTCTCTCCTCTCAGTGACTCAACTCAGTATCAAGTGTTGAATGCATGAGAAGCATCAAAAAGGAAGTATTTTAAGATCCTTTACTCTTAAACTGATGTAATGGGATGAAATTGTTACAATAGTCATCAAATGGTACCAGGCTTATAATTTAATACGCCAGACGCGCGTTTCGTCTGCATAAGACTCATCAGTGAAGCTCAGATCAAAATAGTTATAAAGCCAAACAAGTACAAAGTTGAAGAGCATTGAGGACCCAAAATTCCAAAAGGTTGTGCCAAATACGGCGAAGGTAATCTATGCCTGGGATAAGAAAATCCTTCGTATTTCGAAAAATTCATACTTGCAACCTTCAAGCAGTTGAAATGTCCTTAAAAATTACACAGGGTTCTTTGTGATTAGCCAGACCACACAACTATGGGGAAAATCAGTGTAAGATAATTAAGAAACACCATGGTATTAACTCTGCAAATATTACTTAACACAGTAGGGCAATTATTTGACATATTTCTGATTTAACAATGTAAACAAACAAGTACAACTAAAGGCTCCCTGCTATCATTATCTGAACCAAACTAGACACATAATTGTGTAATTATCCTAAGAGATGTAGAAAGACTGACCATACAATAGTATAATAAAAAATAAAAGTACATGCATCAAGAGCAACAAAATGAAAGGGTCTCCTTAAATCATCAATCCAATTGTAAAGGCTTGAATGTTTAATTTACACAAGTGACATTTTTTACATAATATACATGTACATGTATATATTATGCATTCAGCATTGTAAACACACAAGTGTCTTAGTGACAATCAAGTTGTTTGAAGAATACACACTGGCAATCTTACTACATCTTGCAAATAATATATACGGGGTATATGTTTAGATAAACCAACAAATAAAACAATTATTTGAAGGGATTTTGTTTAGTTTAAAACAAATAAAATAATTCTCAATACAAACTAAGCACTTACATGGTATTCATTTCAATCTAATTAAAATTAAATCTCCGCACTTGCTCCTCGTTGTTTATATGTCGCGCGTGGGAGATCTAACAACAGCCGCTTGAGGGTCATGTCTAGGGTCAAATTTGCTGTAGCCAATCAGCGAAGGTGCTACAAAGTGTTAGGGTATTGGACTGCCATAGGAGTCTTAGTAGCGTCCAGAGGTCTTCCGAATGTATATAAACAAAAATGGCAGCCCCCATGCGAAAAATGTTTCGTAACATACAACTGTAATAATAGTTTGTATTATTGCCTTCCGAGGTCAAAATGGCATCAAGTGAAGTATGCACCCCAAGGAAAATATCAGTAAGAACAAACATTTGTGTTTTATGCGGTTTTCTTTCATCTAGATAGAAATCTCCTCAACGGGAGAACGTGTTGAAAAAAAAACTGTTCAAACTGAAACTTCAGCAGAACTGAGAGAGAATCGCAATGATTTCTAGTGTTGTTACTGGTTTTGAAGTAAACGCCGAAGTAGACAAGGACAATGGCGTCTGTATTAAATGTTTTAGAAAAGTCCAACAGTCAATCAAATTGAAGAAAGATGCATTAAAAATGCAAGAAGAACTAAGTGACTAACTTCGGGTGTCTTATCACCTGACCAATCAGAAAGATTAATTGCTATTAGATTTGTAAATCTACAAGGTGGAACAAACAATAATATAAGCTTACATGAATACTTAGAGATGTTGAACAAGGATACAAAAGTAACATGTTCAGGACATCAGACAAAGGAAAGTATCCTTCAACACTCTAAAGAGTATCCTCACCTAGTTAATTTTGCAAGCCATTTTGATAACATTACAAATTTAACAGGAAAGAAGGGGTTCCACCATATACCGTCATACCAAGCTGATGTTCAGAAAATTGCAAAAGACCTACTACAAGAAAATGTACTAACATATAAAACTTCAAGAATAATTCAGTGCAAGAAGCTAAATAAAGACAAAAACCCATTTGACAGTGCATTTATAGGACTTCGTACATTAATTCATCGACATCAACCAACAGTCCCCTTCCATCGCCTTCGAAACCCACATATTTGAAAAATATTGCTTGGAATTATATTATTGTGAATAAAGTGTGCAGGTTTAATTTTCTCTTTAAGTCATAACCTTAATTAGTTGGTACTTTTTTTAGTAGTTTGTTGCTGATATTTAAAAAAATGTGTGTAATAAGTCAATGAGACATCAACCCAACAACAAAGTAATGAAATACTTTCAGTTTAGTCATGTTAGTTGCAGAATATCATGGTCATTTTGATTAGGCAGCATAACTACCTACAAAAACATGTTTATAAAAATGTGGCATGATTTCTAATGAGACAACTATTCAAAAGGGACCAACTTATTTTTCTGTATTTTAGTTCACAGTTCCACCTCTGACTTTGAGTAAAACCTATAGCAAGCTGTTCAAAGGCCCGAAATGACTTTATGCAAACATCAAGCACGTTTGTACAAAACAACAATGAGATAAAAACCAAACTTTTACAGATTTGTTCACAAGGAGACCAGAATGCGGATATTTACCCTATATGTACATGTAAAGAGCTGTTGATAAAACTTATACAAGGTGGTTTGGTTAAATGTGCTTTCCTGAGTGATGAAGTAATTAGTGCACATTATTTGGTTCAATTTCTATCTTAGTCAAATTAAACACAGTAACTTAATATAATAAAATGCTCCGCTGGGCGCAGCTTGATACGACCACAGAGGTTGAACCCTGAACAGTTGGGGCAAGTATGGACACAATATTCAAGCTTGATACAGCACTGAATTTGGATTGTGATTAGATATTTGACACAGCATAGGTTTCTGACACAGAATGAATGTTGTCTAAGAACTTATAAATTTTTAATTTACCTATTCAAACCATATCATTATTATTTGCTTTTATATATAAATCAGAAATAACAAATTTAAAATGGAAAATTTTAAAGAAAAAAAATGAAAAAAAAAATCCCCCCACCAAAATTTTTGAACCCCCTTATGATTCATCACCCCCAAACTCAATTCCAGCCTTCCCTTTGTGGTATGGTACCTTGCTGTACAATTTCAGATAGATCCATACACTTGAACACAAGTTATTGACTAGAAACTACAAAAATGCTTGTTTTTTGGCCCCTTTTTGGTTCAAAATTCCTAAACATTTAGGGAAATTACCCCCAAACTCAAACCCAGCTTTCTCTTTGTGATATGGAACCTTGTAGTACAATTTCAGAAAGATCCATACACTTACACTTACAAGTTATTGTCATGAAATTAGAAAAATGCTTGTTTTTTGCCCCCTAACTACTAAAATTTTGAGACAATTACCCCCAAAATCAATCCCAGCCTTCCCTTTGTGATATGGAACCTTGTGGTAAAATGTCAGAGAGATCCATACACTAACACACAAGTAATGTCTGGAAGTTACAAAAATGCTTATTTTTGGCCCCTAATTCCTGAACTGTTAGTACCATAACCCCCAAAATCAATCCCCGCCTTCCTTTTTTGGTATTGAACCTTATGGTAAAATTTCATGGAGATCCATTCAATTCACTTAAACTAAAGTTAGAGTGCGAAAACCAATGTGTCGTCGGACGACGACGCCAACGTGATACCAATATACAATCGCAAAAGTTTTTTGTGGTCGTATAAAAATGATGTGGTATTAAGTTTTTATTTGACTGTTTTCTTGATGAACACATTGGTCTTGAACAAAGTTGTAAGTAAGATATAGTCCCACTGCATGTTATTGTCTTGAATATGCATGAAATATTTGCCACTGAAACCCAAGTGAAGAAATCAATAATCAATCAACCTGTCAATGTTTATTTTGAGCAAAAATAATCATCCTCTATGTATACTGTTGGCTACACCAAGTTAAATACAATGAGTTTGCTATATAGAACAAATATAACATCATCAAGAACAATGAACAAAAAGGTCAAAGTCATACATGTCATATAAACCATGCTAAAACTTAGCACAAAAGGACATGCATCAATAGCAATAATTCTATACACCAAAGATAGTTGACTTGTTGATCAATAAACCATGAAAAGGCAAGGTCAGAAAGAACCAGACTGATTTTTATAGTTCGTTCCTGTGTTGTACTGTTACACCACTGTCCCAGGTTAGGATCCTGCTAACATGTTTAACCCCGCAACATTCTGTATGTATGTGCCTGTCCTAAGTCAGGAGCCTGTAATTCAGTGGTTGTCGTTTGTTTATGTGTTACATTTTTGTTTTTCGTTCATTTTTTGTACATCAATTAGGCCGTTAGTTTTCTTGTTTGAATTGTTTTACATTTGTCATTTCAGGGCCTTTTATAGCTGACTATGCGGTATCAGCTTTGCTCATTGTTGAAGGCCGTACAGTGACCTATACATGTAGTTGTTAATTTCTGTGTCATTTGGTCTCTTGTGGAGAGTTGTCTCATCATGCTCATTGGCTATCATACCACATCTTCTTTTTTATATAACATGTACATCTTACAATAATTCCACACCAAATATATTTTTCTGTTTGTTTATCATGTTTATAGTAATCGAGATGCAGACTCGACCCCGAATATATGCTTGTTTCATGAAATGAGGTCAAGATTAGGCGAATCTGCAACCATATCTGACAGACATGACAGACATGGTTTTCTCTTTTGAATTTTTTCATATTTTTCTGGTGGCTTTTGTAGCCGACTAAAGGCATGGGTTTTTCTCGTTGTACTACAATTGCTTATATCAAGTTATTGGAAAGTCTGGAGGGTAGTTGTCTGATTGGCAATCATACCGCATCTCTTTATTTTTAAGATGAAAACTAGTAAATATCTTATGATGTGTGTCATTCAGTTACTGTCTCTTTTGTTTTTATACGCTACATCTCTGTTTAGTCACATTGACAGCTGCAGGCATGACATGAACCCAGATCTAGAGTGGCAATACAGCAATTGTAAGGGGGTTAAAAGTCAAAAAATTTAAAGAGTCTAAAGTTTAAAGAAACCAGATACTGAAAAATTAAATAAATAAATATCAACTGTTTTAATCATCTTGTATTTCTAATAAAGCCATATCAAGATCTTCGATGTATTCATAGGCCGACAAATTGTAGTCTTCAGTATCGCTATCTGATACAGCAGAATCTTCTTGCTCCTCGAGCTCCTCAACAACTTGTTCTGACAGAAATAACTTCTCAAGAGGTAACATATCACAGGATTCACAATTACAAGACTTAGCACACAAGTCACAGCATGAATGTTTCCTGCTTTCTTTCTTCATCAAATCATCCAAGTCTGAATTTCTGAGGAAATTAAACATCAGATCCTTTCTCCTACAATCTTTAGCTTTAAGAATTGCCTTAACTTCCGGTTTCAACTTCTGCAAGTTGTATCCATTGTATAGGATAATGGCAACTGATGGATTTCCATCCCTCCCCACTCGCCCTATTTCTTGCAGCAAATCTACCAGATTATTTGGAGGTCCAAATAATACCACTCCACTACACTTTTTTACATCTAAACCCATTCCCAGGGCACTGGTTGACAAAATAAGTCTCAAAACACTACTTTCCTCCTCCAATGCATTAATAGTAATGTTTTTGTTAACATCTGGAGTTTCAGAATGGAACATCTCAATATACTTGGCACAATGTGGCAATTCTGTTACAATGTATTTATAAAGTTTGGAAGTGTCATTTATCGATGAACAATACAAAAGTGTACGTGGGAAGTTCTGTCTTTTTTCCTCTAATGCATCTACTAATCATGTCATTCCCATTTCAATTCCATTTTTAATTTTGGAAGATACTAGTTTAATATTAGACTTGTTTGGTGATAAATTAATTTCTGTTGTGTCCTCCGCTAGCTGCAATATTTTCATGACTTTTTTCCTAAAGCTTACAGTGCAAGTTCCACTCAAAGCCAATATTGTAGCATTGGGAAAGAGTGATCTTAGTTCAATTACATTTAAAAACCATTTTCGGAAAGCCTCTTTTCTGTCTCCTTCATCTTGGCCCCTGAAAGAAAAATAGAAATAAGTACATCTATAAAAACTTTTATTAAAGGTAAATATCAGCACCTCTTGCCTAGTTTGTTAATTCTTATGGCAAAACAAAAATAAATACATGTATGTGCATGTCCATATTGTTATGTAACAGCCTATCATTCAGTGGTTGTTGTTGGTTGCTGTCTAGCACATTTGTTTAGGGTTTTATTTTTCATACATTCTCATAATTACATTGTAATGGTTCAACAATTTGCAAGTAGTGGTCTTAAAAGAGCTTACTTTTTAGTATTAGGTTATCTCGTTCTTGAAAGCTGTACAGTTCTGTACCAGTGGTCTTAATTTTTTACTTCTATATTTTTGAAAATCTAAAATTCATAAAAATGGGAAGGGAGTACACATCAATATATAGAAACAATTCATCAAAGTTTCATGCAAATTCGTTGTATAGTTTTTGAGTTACTGTCTGACATGTTGACGATTGACAGACAGTCACAGGTTATGGGGAGGGTTGGGATCCCGCTAACATGTTTAACCCTGCCACATTCTGTATAGTGCCTGTCCCAAGTCAGTAGCCTGTAATTTAGTAGTTGTCATTTGATTATGTGTTACATATTTGTTTTTTTCGTTCATTTTTTGTGCATAAATTAGGCTGTTTGTTTTCTGGTTTGAATTGTTTTACATTGTCATTTCGGGGCCTTTGATAGCTGACTATGCGGTATGGGCTTTGCTCATTGTTGAAGGCCGTACGGTGACCTATAGTTGTTTATTTCTGTGTCATTTGGTCTCTTGTGGAGAGTTGTCTCATTGGCAATCCTACCACTATTCTTTTTTATATAGACAACGGTATACCATAATACGTCCTGTACGAATAGAAATGAACATGGGGAATCCACTTACCAAATTGCTATTGTGTGAAACTCATCAATTACAATCAACTTAATGTTCAACTTCTTTAGACAAGTTCTCCAATAGGGATCAACCAATGTTTCTGAAGATGCAAAAATGACATCTATCAACCCCTCTTTGATTCGATCGTCACTCTGGGGGAGATGATCCTAAAATGCAAAAAAAAATGTAGGTGGGCAGTCTCCAAAAAGACATCTTTCTATGATAACTTCTATAATTTAAATGTACTGTGGATTCATTAATATTTGTTGCATACCAATTTTCGTGGATTTCGTGGGTACAGGGGAACCACGAATTTAAATATTCAACGAATTACAAATTTTCTAAAGGAATGTATCCAGACTTTGCCAAAACCACGAAATCAAATATCCATGAATATGCAAGTTTTCCTCAAACCACGAAAATTGGTTTCCACGAATATAAATGAATCCACAGTACACTGTATAAATACCCTTTCTCCATTTCACTGTGTTTGATTAAAGATTGAAATCCAATGAAATTCTTATTGTTGTAAAGTCCAATACAGAAATGAATATAGCTGAGATTTCAATGAATGCATGGCATGTTTTCTCGATTTTGAAATGTTTCTGCCAATTTACCTGTTTGGCCATCCAACAAGGTCATTTAGACAGCACTTTTTCATATTTTTTTTTTATTTTTTCATTGTTTAACACAAATAACAATCTAATTTAATAATTAAGTTTCCCGCACGTTTCTGGGCCATGTAAAGCTGACTATGCTGTATGATTTCGCTCATTGTTGAAGGTCAGATGGTTACCTATAGTTGTAAACTTTGTCATTTGTTGTCTGTTGGAGAGTTGAGTTGGCAATTATACTTCAAGTCTTGTACATGTACGACATCTTCTTATTCTTATATGCATGTATATTTGTTTTGAGATAGATTATTAGTACATGTAATTAACTACAATTCCAATGGACTCTGGTGCTTCATTAATACAACATGTAGTATATATCTTTATACAAAGTATGAAAAACTAGCATTATGGCCAAAACGACTGTAAAATACTGGCAATATGACCGATGCAATCTGTTCTCGGTGAAATGAGACACATTTATGTGCTACATTTGTACCATGGCTACGATCTACTGCTTCTGCATTTTTTTTTAACTTTGCTCATGCATATCTAAGTTTCATATTACAATGTACTGCTTTGTTACTGTTAGTCATGTGTATGTGTTGATATACATTGTACTGAAGTTTATATGTATCATGATGTATGTTCCTGCAAATACATTTTATTTTATTTGATAAGGCATACATGTACATCTTTGCCTGGTCAGATGCGGATCCAGGACTATGGAAAAGGGGCCCTGCATCTAGGCACCATAAGGTGAGGGAATAACGTCTTAGCTAGAGGCATTGCATTATTATATAAGTAGCTCCAACATGTCCAACAGCATAGGCGGATCCAGGGCGCCTGGGCCCCCCTTTTGTGGGAAAAATTTAGTTGATTATATAGGGAATCACTGAAGCATGACTGGAGCGGCCCCCTCTTAGGTCAGTCGAATCCGGGTCCGTTCGCACCCAATCACGTTCGCCCCCTTTCACTTTCGCACCCTACACGTTCCATATCCATGAATATGCAAGTCCGTTCGCACCCTACACGTTCGCGCCCAATTTTTATTGGTTTTGTGTTTAATAATTTGTAAACGAGTTTTGGTAAGTGTATTGCTATAAATATATATTTTTTTTATTGTTTCTAAATAAAGTGAGATTCTGACAAGGTTTTTTTTTGTGTCATGGTAAATGGTAAATGTATTGCTATTAACATTTTTTTTTCATTGTTTTTAAATTAAGTGAGATTCTGACGACCAGTATTTTAGTTTTGTGTTGAATAATTTTTAATCATGTTTAGGTAAGTGTATTGCTCTATATATATCTATATATATACAAGTCTAAATTGAAAACAACGTTCAAACCTATGATTGCGTTGGATAAAAACCGCAATTTTTATACGTGTGCATGTAAAACAAATATATATATATATATATATATATATATAAATTATTTTTTTTCATTGTTTCTAAATAAAGTGAGATTCTGACAACGTTTTTTTAGGTGTTGATAAAATCTTAATCATGTTTTGGTAAGTGTATTGCTATAAATATTTCTTTTTTATTGTTTCAAAAGGAAATGGGATTCTGACAACGTTTTTTTTTATATGTTGAATAATTCGTAATCATGTTTTGGATAGTGTATTGCTATAAATATATGTTTTTTCATTGTTTATGAATAAAGTGAGATTCTGACACACATGAGATCAAAGGAGCCAAGCTGTTAAAAACAATTATCTTTCATGTTTTTTATTTAAAATCTTCAAAGTTTTACTCATACCAAGCTAAATACATGCAGTATTTACATTTAAAGCAAGTTAAAACAACCATGACAACAATCATGATTTTTAAACACCCAACAATAACATCATATTAGGCTGTGTATAAATACCAATTAGCAGTAATCATACATAATTAACATTTAATAATTAATCATCAAATCAATTTAAAACAATATTTCATTTAAAAATTCCCGAATTTTTATTTATGAAAATAAAAATATTTTACAAAACATCTAAAAATTTATCAGGTTTTTGAATAAAAAAAGGGTGCGAATGGACCTAGGGGGCGAACGTGTGGGGTGCGAACGTGTAGGGTGCGAACGTGTATTGGGCGCGAACGGACCCGATACCTAAGTGGGCCCCCTTACAAAAAGTTCTGGATCCGCCACTGTACAGGGGGATAACATGTCACTCCCTAACTGATTTCTCAGGTGTTATAAACATCTTTATTATACAGCACTGCCGACATAATAATTATAATATAAATTAGGTGTTTAATGGCATTAAATACTATAGTATAGACTATTCCATTTATCGAAGCCTTACTACCACTGCATGCTTAACGTTATACTATCCTTTGTATGCAGCAGTAATATTTCCAATGTGCGAGAGTTTTTCCACCTGGTCCTGCATCAGAGCTACTAAGGGACAACAGACTAAAACTTTCCAGTCAGAACTGTTTTCAATAACCTCCCGGACAACTGGAAGGTACAGTTGAAACGGCAGTGACTTGCCAAAACCAGTCGGGAGTACAGCCACGCAGTTCTTCTTGTTAACTAAACACTCTTAAATTTCCTTTTGCTCCTTCTTTATATCATTTATACCAAATTTTGGCAAAACTTTTGTCAAAACGTCGTCCGAACTGGGCGCATCCATGTTTTTTAACGATCCGATAATGGTATACAAGCCCGTCGCTGATTGGGTAATCGAAATTGATTTTCTGCACGCTGATTGGTCGGTCAAAGTTCACCAAATTTGACCCTAGACATGACCCTCAAGCGGCTGTTGTTAGATCTCCCACGCGCGACATATAAACAACGAGGAGCAAGTGCGGAGATTTAATTTTAATTAGATTGTGTTCATTTATAAATTATTCATTTCCTTCAAAATCTGACTGCTCAAATTACGCAAATGTACATGCACATATATATATTATCAAATATGCATAAACTTTACAAAAGCTTTGCTCATCATCAGACGGTCATCCTGGATCTCAGTTACTAAACATGGAAGAAGTTTTTTTACATAAACATTTTTTAATCTGGTGACTTGGTTATTAACGTAAGTCTCGTTATACAGAATGCCTATATTTTTATATGTTCATCTTCGCCCAGCCATACAAGCAACTTGCACTGCTTTAATCCCGTACAATACATAGTGAGATGAACTTGTAGGTAAATTCCTCTGCTCCCTTTTTCCTTTAAAACAAGATCTCCATTTTCATCTTTACCGACATCATATTTTCCAGATTCAAATAGTTGATCCAATGTTGACCAACTAGAAGAAGGCACTGGACACTTTATTTCTAGTAGAGTTTGTCCATAAAAAATTCCATCTGGACTTGCGGACAACCAGTTTTACCAGTTTTCCTGTTGCGACGCACAGATGCCTTTCTCTTGAACTTGATGTCAGAGTTTAGATACACTTTTGCATCTATTTCTCCCTGATGGCCATGTTTAGTATATTTATTTCCAACAAATTTTGGGTGTAAATGTTCACTTATAAAGTTCGTGCTGTTGTTTCCTTAACTGGCACTTTGTCAGCACTGCTGGCAGTTATTCTTGAGTGCAGCCACGTACTGACTCCCTGACTCGTCTGGATGTCTGGCTCTGCTGTTGAATCTGCATCTTTCTACAGCTGAAGACGGTTTTGGATCCTAATGAGTTTAAACTATATCCACTATGTCCTTACACGTTTTATCTTTCGGTTTAGTAGGTTCACATAAATTCCTGATTATTTTATATGTTCTTTCACCACAGGCTCTCAACAATATTGCTTCTTGTCCGCATTATGAATTTAGTCGGCCTCAAAATAGTGGTCCAGTCTTTCTGTATACTCTTTCCAACCTCTTTTTTCATTGGGGATTCCTTAATAAGACCATAGTTTGTTGGAATAACTATTAATGGTGCGTCGTCTCCTATTATTATTGCCTAAACATCCTTTGAAAAGAACCCCAAGGGTGACTGGGGTATAGAAGTATGGTCACCATTGGTCTTCCTCCGACCGGCAGTAAAACCCGTGCTAAAGTGGGGCGTCCGTTTGGCTGTGCGGGATGTACAAATTTGCAGCCACGTCCGGTCAGAATGGGGACGTAAAATCCGATGCCTCGTGTAAAGAGAGTGCCACGCTCTTTGCACGTTAAGAACCCTTGCAACAACTCTTTGAGGGGTCCGTAGGTGACCTGTTACAAGGCTAAATTTCTGTCCCTATCCAATATACCCTCATTTCCCGTGGCAGTCTAAATTTCTCCGACCTTAATCCCTTAATCTATTACAGATCCTACCTATTGTATTTATTGTGAACTTGTTCTCGTCCTGAATATGCATGAAATATTTGCCACTGGACGTTAAGCAACCAACAATCAATCAATCAATCCTTTGAAAAGTAGTTTATCCTCGTCGCAAATTGTGTTATAACTTTGGATGTACACATATAAATGAAACACATTTAAATTACTAATAATCTATTGACATATAACATGTTGATAGCAGTACAGCTAGAATGCAGAATAAATCAAAACTGTGAGAAAGCTTCCTATTGACTATTTAACTTGAATCAGATGTGTATAGTAAATATCTAACACTGATAACATGAATAATGTAATCATTGACCGGAGAACTGAGAATTAATATGTATGATCTGTCATAGATAATTACTTATAATAAACAGATTAAAGATAATGACTTTTATACTACACTAGCGTAACAAATTTACGGGAGTGCATAGTGGTGTCATAAATAATCTTAGTTGCCTGATCTGATTAGTTTTGAATTCCACATATTTAGTAAAACTTGTCTTGTCAATCATACATCTAATCGCTCTTCTTTTGTTCTCATCCACTGCTCCTTCCCATAGAGCGTGCAGTTGTTGATTTCATAGTCTGATAACAAAGGAGTGATCAGATTAAGAGCTAGTTTTTCTGGGGTCTTGGATGATTTAATTATTCTGTCTAGAATAATCTTGTTTACTTAGGCCATTTCTACAAGTAAAAGCAGGAAAGTCTTCGATGAGATATTTCATAAAGCATGTATGTACAAGACTTATTTTGGACATATAAAATTTAAGATTTGAGAGTATTTCTGTTTTATATCATCTGATGCATCTGTTGTAAATAAATAAAAAAAAATGATACTAAAGTAAATTCTAAATCTTTCTGATAGCAGATTTTAAAACATAGGCTTGTAGGATCCTGTAGTTACTCAACATTATTTCATTAAATATGTTTTTGACAGACTTCAACTGGTTAATAACAAAACTGGAAGTGATTTTATGTTCACCTAGGGCTTTTAATTTATGCCTTATAACACATGCTTAGAATCATGGATTTATGTTCTACTGATGCATTGTCAGTACTGTCGTCCATTGTCAAGGCAATCAATATTTTGTTCTATTTAAACCAGCTTCTCTCTCTCAACATGGCTATACATTGGAGGAAACTAAACCAGCCTTGTCATTGTTGTAGGTGTCACCCATGTCTATGCATTTACGCTTGTCTAGCTAGTTCATTAAGCCATGTATAATCCGAGAAAGGACGATTGTACTTGTCTATAGTATATTTCTTATCTTCTATTCTAATTGATTTATTCTCTGTAGGTTTAAAGATAATAGGAATTATATGCTAGGGTCTTTTGGGTTGCAATGCTGCATGTTGATTAGCCAGAGAGTTTTTTGACAGTGTGCCTGTATTAGACGGTGTCTGGAAGCAATTAACTGACCGGGAATGATGGAGTTTCCTCTAGGAGGAAGCAAACGAGATTGCTGGTTGATGGCTGTATCCTGATGTTCAAAAGAATCAATTTGGTCTTCACTGTCCTGCTTTGCTAAAAATCTCAAGACACAGTTATCAACAACATATTTAGCTTGTCGGTTACTGGTTCTGACAGAGATAGATTTAAGATCTCCAAATGTCCTTTCCTGGTTTTCTGGAAGAAGGGACCTTAAGCAAAATAGTCGATACATTTCAGGAAAATGAACTGTGAAGCTGTGGAAGTGTGAGCCATAAAATCTACCTTTTGTAAGTTTTTTAGGGTTGATGATGACATATTTGATCAAAATGGCAAAGAGAAAGCATTGGTTATATAATCTTAATACCTGCTTTGGTGTCCTTTCATTTGAACGACTGTAACAAATGGTAATGATTTCTACAAGGCTGTTGCAGATTGTCAGGATGTCAGCATTAACAAGACCATTTTTGTAATTCATATTAGTGAAGTGAGCTAGCTTGATAGCGTATAGGCGTGCATTGCTGGCTTTCAATTCATTTTTGTCACCCACAGTAACTTCAAAGAACCTCAGATATTCTTTTTGAATGATGTCATCAAGGTGGTATGGCAATTCAGTTATCGGGTTTTGAACAACATTCACAATGTCGTGAAGTGGCTCACAGTTGGAAATTTCGTATTGTTCTAAATTTTCGGTGGTACATGTATTGTCAAAATTGGGACAAAACAAGACAGGTGGTCTCTGTAGTCCATGTAGTGTCTCTGTAAGAAGTGTTTTTAGTTCAGGTTTTTTTAAGTTGTAAATATCAAGGTTTCTGTAATCTAGCTCATCAGTAAGGGTTTCCTTGGTTAAATTTACAAAGGGGTTGATGTTGTTCTGTATGTTGAAAGTTTTCCACAGAGTACCAGCTTTAAAAAGATCAAGACGTTGCTGTAAAGATTGAGTTTTCTGGATAAAAGCCGCTTCAAAATTTGAGTGGTTCACTGCAGCAAGGCCACAGATACATCGGTAGTTGCCTCCCCTTTGCTGCCCACACTCAAATTATCGGGCAGGATTGTCCCCAGTGAAAATCCTGACTGTGTCATAAACCTTTAAACCATCGGGAGCAATTGATGGAGTGCTTAGATCTTTAAGGTCCTCCACCCTTGTAGTACTGTATGACATCTGGTCAAAATCGCTACTCTTTGACTGACCAAATATGTAGAGCTTTGGCTTTTCAACAATGCTTTGTACATCTATAGCTTTCTGATCAGGGTATTTATCAGTGTATTCCTCATTTGTAAGATAAATATTCTCATCAAACAAACAAGAAACCATTATCAAAAAGTATGGCCTACTCAAGATGCCAGAATGGTCATGCCACAATTTCAAATGACGATGGATGGTGTTGGCAGACGCCCTGAAAAAAAAAAACCATTTCAGAATGTTCATTTGTCAGCTTCTGACATAACTGGTGTAGGGGAAATTTTCTGCCATAAACTGTCACAATCTTTTCTACCAATTCACCAGTGCTTGTTATATTATTTGATTTAAAGACTTTAGGAGCAACTGCAACACCTATATCCAAGTCGCCAGTCTGTAATAGTTGCCTTACTTCTTTCTTAAGTTTTTTTGGCCGGTCTTGGTGTTGGTGTTGATAGACGTTTACATAATATGTGTTTAGCCCTACGAACTCGCCTAAAGTAATCCCTGCCGCTTATTCTTTTTGTATCATTAAATTTGTTTACTTCAACTCGTTCAGATTTGGCAAATTGGTATAAAACCTGACCTCCATTGAGTGGAAATTTATGATAAGAGTTTTTGACCTCATATTTTCTGGATAATTCGGTCCAGTTTATGTTTGATTTAGCAGGAAGTGATTTAATTTCATTAATGAACTTCTTCTTGTCGAATTCATAATTGTTTATGTTTCCTATACTTTTTCTTTGTTTTTTTAATTTTTTTGGCCTCTTCTCTGAATCTTTTAGCTAGGTTTTGTTTTGCTTTGGACTTACTAATAAAAAAAGTTCCCAATCTTTCTCCTTCATATTCACTATATGATTTTGATGATGCTCGAAAGTTTTTTATTTTATTATCTGCATTTAGTAGGTTGGACATTTCTTCTTTTTGTTTTGACAGTACAGATTTTATTTCTTTTTCTTTTCCTCCTGAAGTCAACTTTGGTGTTAGTTTATAATTTTTGCAAATTACGTCTGTAAAATTACTTCCAGTTTTCTGTTCTATGTACGGGACAATTGTTTTCACTACTTTAATCATTTTGCCATCATTGCTAGTTTTTGAAGTGTTGCAAACTGTTGTTGTAAGTTCAGTTCATAATTGGTCAATATCATTTGTTGTTTGTGGTGCACTGGCAGTATGCAGAGACGTGTGGAAGGCATCGGATATACAAATGTTACAATCTTGTTGCTGATGGCCTTTTCTTTCAATTTCAGCGTGTTTACACCAGTTTTTCAGGTTATATTTAAGAGAGTTTTTTCGCCTGATTTGTTACAATTTTTCCAATATTTTGTCTTTGTAAGATAAATTTGCACCTGAGGGACTCTAGATTTGAACTCGGCTAATGGTATATACATTTTGGGGTATTTGTTCATTATTACATGATAATTGTTATATCTTTGCAATACACTTATGTTTTGACTATGGTTAGGCACTGTTGTATGAATTGAGTTTTCTTGGGAATTATCAACTTGTTTATTGTTCCACCATTTAAGATTATCTGGGTCTTTGGTTGATCTAGCCAAGATCACCTTAGCATAATTACACATATTCATGTTTGCAGGTTATTTGTCCATCAGAAAGATTGTGTCAAGTTTTAAAATGAGTTGTGTCCTCCATGATGATTTCAGATATTATTTTGTTTATAGATTATATTTATATATGTATTGAATCTTAAAAAAAGAATGTTGTGCATTTTCACAGAAATAAAAATAAAACTGATCAATGGCATTCTTCATGTATTTTATTTCGTTAAACAAGAATTTAGAGGCTAGGAGACATCAATTTGACACCCCCCAAGGGTGACTGGGGAATAGAAATATGGTCACCATTGGTCTTCCTCCGACCGGCAGTAAAACCCGTGCTAAAGTGGGGCGTCCGTTTGGCTGTGCGGGATGTACAAATTTGCAGCCACGTCCGGTCAGAATGGGGACGTTAAATCCGATGCCTCGTGTAAAGAGAGTGCCACGCTATTTGCACGTTAAGAACCCTTGCAACAACTCTTTGAGGGGTCCGTAGGTGACCTGTTGCAAGGCTAAATTTCTGTCCCTATCCAATATACCCTCATTTCCAGTGGCAGTCTAAATTTCTCCGACCTTAATCCCTTAATCTATTACAGAACCTACCTATTGTATTTATTGTGAACTTGTTCTCGTCCTGAATATGCATGAAATATTTGCCACTGGACGTTAAGCAACCAACAATCAATCAACAATCAATCATCAATTTGACAGCATATTTTGGAGGAGGAAAAAACAATTTGGACCATTCAGGACTCTTATATTACAATTGTGAAACAAAAATGATGGTCAAAATTAAAAAATAAAATTTATAAAAAAAAACTTTAAAAAAGAGCAACATAAAAAAAGTGCAACATGAACTGACACAACTTTTAAACAGAACTTTACATGAACACTATACATTGTATAAGGGTCTATATTGAATAGATAGATTGGTAGTCTTGTCTGTGAACGAAAAATTGTGATAAAATATTTTGCAGTTTTGTATTTATTTCAAACCATGCAGTTTCATTTTTATGCAAATGATAAATAAAAATGTTTTGTAAAATTTTCCATACAAGACATTTGATAGTAAAACTTTGAAGTTGGCAAACATTATTTAAAACAAAAAGTACCAAAGACACGATGAAAATAGTGTTGGAATCTTGGTCACACTTTTTAGAAAGAAAGCTTCAAAAGATATTGGATTTTCCTGGGTACACATCTTCTTTTATTATTAACCCCCAAGGGTGACTGGGGAATAGAAGTATGGTCACCATTGGTCTTCCTCCAACCGGCAGTAAAACCCGTGCTAAAGTGGGGCGTCCGTTTGGCTGTGCGGGATGTACAAATTTGCAGCCACGTCCGGTCAGAATGGGGACGTTAAATCCGATGCCTCGTGTAAGAGAGTGCCACGCTCTTTGCACGTTAAGAACCCTTGCAACAACTCTTTGAGGGGTCCGTAGGTGACCTGTTGCAAGGCTAAATTTCTGTCCCTATCCAATATACCCTCATTTCCCGTGGCAGTCTAAATTTCTCCGACCATAATCCCTTAATCTATTACAGAACCTACCTATTGTATTTATTGTGAACTTGTTCTCGTCCTGAATATGCATGACATATTTGCCACTGGACGTTAAGCAACCAACAATCAATCAATATTTTATTATTGTGTATTGGCATGTTGACAACAGTAAATGGAATAGTAGAAGTAGGATATTATATTGTAGAAGTAACTCAAATGAGTAACTGAGATTATGAAGCCTCCTAGTGAAATGTCAGAAAATATTAAGTTTAATTATCAAGGAGGGTATTCATGATGTGTTGGAAGTGAAAATTAAAAAAAACTGTCAGAAGGGTATATGATTCCAATACTAAATGTCAAATATCTGCTATTGCAAAATACAAGTGAATCACTAACTTATATGGAGAGAATTTACAAGAAGTGGACCATGCAGGGTGTTTTGATTTACATAGGTAGGATGAAAAGAAAATATAAAGGTGGGGATGTAGAAAGAAAGAATAAAATGGATATTGCATGTGGGTTTGGTGGAGAATTCTAAAAAGACACATGTATTAATAATGGATATCTTGATTTATTTGAATATGTTTTGAGCTAAAGAGCTTGTAAATATCAGAAACCTGTCTAAATTATATTATATCATAAAAGTTTGAATAATTTAAAAATATTACATCATAAAAGTTCATGTGTGGCCACTAAGCAATCTGCCAACTTTGCACCAGCATATCAAAACATTAATATAGCTTAGGGAGGGAATCAAACCCTCGTGCATGAACTTTTATGCTGTTTTTCTTAATAATTATAAAGACATAAACCCCTTTTTTTTCTCAAATCAAGATACCCGATTTACATGTCAATATTTTGAGTCTTCATGGATGCAGGAAAGCAAGGTGTCAAGAATGCCCGATTCCATTTGTCGTAAATATTAATCGGCAAGCAAATAAATAACAAATCAGCATTTATAAAAAGTAAATCGTTGTTTTGAAAAACGTGGCGTATTTACTTCATCAGGGGAAATCATCCAAATAGTCAAGATCAACTGAATGTTTTATTTGTGTACAAACATGGATTTTTGTGCAATTCGCGTATAAAAACGCATTGGCGCACCCCATTAATGTTCGATTACCTTTTTGAAACTTTGAACACCCCTTCTAATGATGATGATAATTAACAATATTGCTGTTTCTAATTTTAAAACTTTGCGATAAGCATTGCAAGTATTCAACGACTTCAATGTTTACTGCTTTTTTGGTACAACTTCAGTTTGTTTTTGTAAATAATAAACGAACATGTTCAATTTAAACGAAGAAACAGCAAGCATATGAAAGATGAGACTTTAATGAACAAAACACAACTTTATTTTATGAGTTGCGTGTAGGTCTTCGGGGTGCGCCAGGCTGTTTAAGATGGGGCTCAAAGTACGTGTTTGCATATGCCCCGTTACCATAGTTACGCGATAAACACGCAAAAGTACAGCTGCAAATTAAAGTTCAAATGCTGTATCGCAAGACTGTTTTTATTTTTTCATTCCATTTCTATCCATGAGGAGAATAGGCAAAATTCAATTTCCGTCGTTTTTTTTACTCAAAATTTGACTAATTACCATACTACAGCATTAACCTACCTGCGTACACAGTTAGATTCGGCATATCAAAGAACCCCAATAATTCAACTTTCGATGAAATCAAACAAAGTTTAATTTGGACCCTTTGGACCTCAATGTAGACCAATTTAAAAGCGGGGCCCAAAATCCAAAAACTTACTACACGGTTAGATTCAGCATATTAAAGAACCCCAAGAATTCAATTTTTGTTAAAATCAAACTAAGTTTAATTTTGTACCCTTTGGACCTTAATGTAGACCAATTTGAAAACGGGACCAAAAATTAAAAATCTATATACACAGTTAGATTCGGCATATCAAAGAACCCCAATAATTCAACTTTCGATGAAATCAAACAAAGTTTAATTTTGGACCCTTTGGACCTCAATGTGGACCAATTTAAAAGCGGGGCCCCAAATCCAAAAACTTAATACACGGTTAGATTCAGCATATTAAAGAACCCCAAAGTTTTATTTTGGAAAAAAAAAAATCCCCCCAAAAATTTGTTTAACCCCCTTATGATTCATCACCCCCAAACTCAATCCCAGCCGTCCGTTTGTGGTATGGTACCTTGCAGTACACTTGAACACAAGTTATTGTCTGGAATCTAGAAAAATGCTTGTTTTTTGGCCCCAAATTCCTAAACGTTTAGGACAATTACCCCAAAACTCAAACCCAGCTTTCCCTTTGTGATATGAAACCTTGTAGTACAATTTCATAAAGATCCATACACTTACACACAAGTTATTGTCCTGAAACTAGAAAAATGCTTGTTTTTTGCCCCTTTTTAGCCCCTTATTCCTAAAAGTTTGAGGACATTACCCCCAAAATCAATCCCAGCCTTCCCTTTGTGGTATGGTACCTTGCAGTACAATTTCAGAGAGATCCATATACTTGAACACAAGTTATTGTCTGGAAACTAGAAAAATGCTTATTTTTGGCCCCTAATTCCTAAACGTTTTGAGCAATTACCCCCAAACTCAATTCCAGCTTTACCTTTGTGATATGGAACCTTGAAGTACAATTTCAGAAAGATCCATACACTTACACACAAGTTATTGTTATGAAACTAGAAAAATGCTTGTTTTTTACCCCTTTTTTGGGGTTCTTTGATATGCCGAATCTAACTGTGTATTTAGATTTTTAATTTTTGGTCCCGAACTCCTAAAATTTTGAGGCAATTACCCCCAAAAACAATCCCAGCATTCCCTTTGTGATATTGAACCTTGTGGTACAATGTCAGAGAGATCCATACACTAACACACAAGTTATAGTCTGGAAGTTACAAAAATGCTTATTTTTGGCCCCTAATTCCTTAACTGTTGACCATAACCCCCAAAATCAATCCCAACCTTCCTTTTGTGGTATTGAACCTTATGGTAAAATTTCATAGAGATCCATTCACTTAAACTAAAGTTATTGTGCGAAAACCAATGTGTCTTCGGACGACGACGACGACGACGCCAACGTCATACCAATATACGACCGCAAAAATTGTTTGCGGTCGTATAATAAATTTATACTAGGTCTTTTTAATAATGGACAGTGATTTATTTTTAGCAAAATGCAGAGGCTGACAGCTTGAGTCACAGAGTTGTATTTATGATATTAATAAAGAATACAAGTTTGCGGGACTTTTACTTTGTCCTCTTTAAATTAATAAGGTTGGTTTTTACCCAAAATATTTCATTTGTAAGAAATTTTATTGTTGCAGTATAAAGAGAATAACCATATACATTGTCTAAAGATATATTTTTTATTTGTACTTAGCTTGAAACAGTTTGAACTACGCTGTGCAAACAATTTAAAAGACAATGACAGAATACTCAAAACACTAGGCTTTAATTCCATTCACAATTTTAACCGATCTATGAACATAATGAATACTTAGACATCATCAAGTGCAAACTAACATTCCTTATCGCTTGTTATTAATTCATTTCTGCAATAAATACTCATCAAATGCTGTGTTATATATTCAACCACAATCCAAATTCAGAGCTGTTTAAAGTTTAAATGTCGTGCCCATATATGCCTCAACTGTTACAGGTTATATCAAGCTTGCGCCTAGCAGACCATTTGATTCTTATTGTTGAAAGCCTTATATGGTTGCCTAAAACTGCTTACATCCACTTTATTTGACATTTGGTGGATATTTGTCTCATTGGCAATCATATAACATCATAACAGTTTTATAATATGTAAATGTGACAATAATGTGGATTCAATGCATGGTCAAATTAAGTAAATGATCTGAGCTGTTTATTATGCTCATCAAGTACTTAACTGCAAAACTAAAAACAATATTCACTCGATCTTTTTTTTTAAATTTGCTAAGTAAATACATCTTTTATAGAAAAAGCAAGAGAAGATTATTCCAACAACATGAATGAAAAACCAGAGGAAGCATGGAAAGCAGGAATGAATCATGCAGGTAAACAGTGCAAGGAGAGCAATGAGAAAGTATCAAATTTGTTGGAAATAGGAACAAAAGGGTCAAGGTAGTTACAAGAAACCTTATGATAATATCTTCATCAGTTGCTATAGATAGGGTGCCACAATAAACTTAAATTCTGTGGATTACTTTTGACTCTACTTTTTGGGTTGGTATCATGAACAGTAGTTAAAGACCTCGAGAAACTGAAACTTGCATCAACCAAAATTAAATCTACAAATCATTTCAATTTTAAGATATTATTTATTCACTATTATAGAAAAAGCAAGAGAAGATTATTCCAACAACATGAATGAAAAACCAGAGAAAGTATGGAAATACACAAAAGTAGAACAACCTTATACCGCCCCTCATCCAATGGGCAAGTAGAGCGCTGCAACCGGACCTTGATGGCCTCAGTGCGGTGCTTCGTGGGAAAAAATCAGAAGTCCTGGGATCTATTCCTCCCGCAATTAGCCGGGGCGTTCCGAGCGTCCGTCAGTAAAAGCACAGGGTTTACTCCAAATCATCTCATGCTTGGGAGGGAGGTCAATCAGCCAGCGGAGTTGGTGTTTAAGGGGCTCCAAGGGGGAAACATCAAAGATAGGGAGCAATATGTATCCGACCTAGAGGGGGCTATCCAAGGGGCCCATGAATTGGCCCGTGCCAATCTCAAAGCGGCACAAGAACGTCTCAAAAGGGACTATGACCTCAAGGTGGTGGTCAAGAGGTTTCAGGTGGGGGACTTAGTGTACCAATTGGATACAGCAACCATTAAGGGAAAATGTAGGAAATCAACGCCTTCATGGAAGGGCCCGTGGGTGGTGTTGGAAAGTCTCACGCCCTACCTGTACAGGGTCAAAATGAGGAAGGCTATGGTAGTGGCACACCATGACCGGATTAAGTTGTGTACAGATAGGGAAGTCCCTAATTGGTGTGGAAAATTACAGGCCCAGGTGATAACAGGGAAAAATTGGGAGGAGATAGATGAGCTGGGGCCCAAGGGAAAAAGGGGCAGAAACATGTATTGTTCGTGTAGGGGCCCAGATGATGGGGGTCTGATGATCATGTGCGACGAGTGCAGGGAATGGTTTCATGGACGATGTGTGAACATCACTCCTGAGGAGGCCGAGCAAATGGACGCCTACCATTGTCCTGGATGTTCAACCTCCATGGGAGTGCACGTGTCCATAGTCATCCTGCACTCGAAGACTTACTCATTCAGATGGACCAGAAAGAGCAAACAGAAAGACAGGCCTCGGGGGATGGCAGCCCGCCATCCACCCCGCTGCAGACCTCCATCACAGAGGAGGTTATAATAGTGACAGTCCCAGAGGAGGAGCTGCGGGGGCTGGACCCCGAGGTACAGGGGATTTTGGGCTCCCAGTCAAGGTAAGTGGGGAAAAGGGGACCCTAGGGGAAGATGGGGAGTCGGAAGGGGGGTCTGAGGGCGCCACTGGGGGAGAGGCGGAGATGGAGGTGGGGAAGAAGAAGAGGAGTAAAAAGAACAGAAGAGACGGGAACCGCCGTCGGCGGGCCGCCAAGAGGAGAAGTAAGTTCGAGGCAAACTCCTCACCTCCAATGCAGGCAGCCTCACCCAAGGGGGACAGGGTGGAGGCTAAAGGTCAGGGTGGGGTGTGTCGGGGCCAGCCTGGTTTCCCAGCCCTCAGTGAGGTGGAAACATCTCGCTTTGTGGGGCAGGGTGGAGCGGTCGGAGTTGAACTGTCTTGTCCAGTTTCCGGCTGTGAAGCCCGGGGGCTAGGCCTGAAAGGGCACATTCTGGCGGAACATGTGGCCGAAGTGTTCCGGGACCAGGGGGTGTCTGACCCAGGGTTAGCTAGGTTACGTCTTACCTCCCTGAGCACACTCTTCCGGGCCCTAGGGGGTTCTGCTGTTGGGAACCCCATCCAGTGGGTGATTGGACAGCTAGAGACTGCTGGGCTGACCCCAGAGGACCTGAGTGCTGAGTGGGTAGCCATGGCAGCGGTGTGCCGATTGGCACAGTGGGAGGTCCCCCGGACCTTCTGTCTGTCGCCGATAAACTCACCTGCAGTGCTCATGCATTGGAGGGCGCAGGTCGAGTTGATGGCTCTGTTACAGGATGGTCAGCGCCGGGCCTTTCTGGGGGAGGTTCACCTCAGCTCTAGTGAGCCATCCCAGGCGAGCTCCTCCAGTGAGCAGGGGATTCCCCCAGCCAAAGCAGTTTTCTGTAGGTTGGGGGCTCCAGTTTGCACACCAGTCTCCCAGGCCCATGGGGCAGGTAGGGGTGTTTAGCTCCAGGGGTTTTCCTCCCAGGTCCGTTCCCTCCCTCATGTCCCTTCCGTGTCCCAGTCCAGATCTCGACCTTGAGGTGGGCGCTCCAGTCGTGTCGCTTTAACCAGCCTGTGGTTTTGCACATCAGAGGCGACCGACTGGACCGGGTTCACGCCCGGGCTCATCGTGAGGTCTTGAAGGTGATGACGGGCCTGGCAATCAATCCGGTGCAACTCATCCACCTTCATTGCTTCCAGGGGGGATAGACCAGGTGAGGGAGTGGCAGAGCTCCTTCTGCAATGCATATTTTGGTTTTGGAATGGGCGTCCATTCCTTCAACACCGAGCAGAAGGACGCCATGAGGATGGTTCCACCGCATCGAATGCTCCTGGAGAGTGACGCACCTTACTGTCCCCCGCCTAACGCACGACATGGCCACCCTCATCACTTGTTTGAGGTGGCTAAGGCAGTGGGGGAGGTGAGGGCAGAATCTCCACGGGAGATACTGCGGTTGGCATGCCTCAATGGTGGCTCTGTACGGAGTGACCACGTAGACTGGCCTCTGTCCCCCTGTGTATATAGTTAGAACAAGAAGAGCCCGTTGGCTACCGTAAATGAATTTAGAGCCCGTTGGCTACAGTTAATGAATTTTTAGCCCGTTGGCTATCTGTAATGAATTTAAAATTGAATTTAAATTGAGTTTGTATATAGTCTGCTCCAGGGGAAAATTACTAGGGGTTCCATGGTCCTAGTGTTATCGGGGGGTTTCCGTTTGTAGTAATTTAAGGGTCCCCATGTTTATTTATTTCCCCCCCCCCCCTTTTCCCCTCTTTTGATTCACTCCTTTTTTATAAAGTCAGAGGGAGTGTAGTACATCGAAGTAGGGTCGGTGGTGCTCCACTGGCGGAGGAGACAGAGAGCCTCGTTCCGGATTTGTCAATCGAAAACTGGAATTTGAAGCAACGCACTGCACGCCTTGAAGTCCAGCCGATTCCATAATCGTTCAGAAGCGTATAGATAATAAGTTATAGGCAAGGTAAGTTGATAAAAAGCTTTCAGTACATTTGTACTATTATTTTTGGATCAAAACCAATGATTAAACATTTACATATACCTGTGATTTAATTCTCTTCTGTCAAAAAGATTTCTGAGCTGGAACAGTGTTCCTTTCTCTCCAGATGATTGATTGATTGTTGGTTGCTTAACGGCCAGTGGCAAATATTTCATGCATATTCAGGACGAGAACAAGTTAACAATAAATACAATAGGTAGGTTCTGTAATAGGGGCTTCCGGGATTAAGATCGGAGAAATTAAGACTGCCACGGGAAACGAGGGTATATTGGATAGGGACAGAAATTTAGCCTTGCAACAGGTCACCTACGGACCCCTCAAAGAGTTGTTGCAAGGGTTCTTAACGTGCAAAGAGCGTGGCACCCTCTTTACACGAGGCATCGGATTTAACGTCCCCATTCTGACCGGACGTGGCTGCAAATTTGTACATCCCGCACAGCCAAACGGACGCCCCACTTTAGCAAGGGTTTTACTGCCGGTCGGAGGAAGACCAATGGTGACAATACTTCTATTCCCCAGTCACCCTTGGGGGCCTCTCCAGATGATGTTCCTTTATATAACAGGTTAAATGTTTCCTGATGAGAAATAAGAATGTTGTGAAATGTATATATACAAATGTACTGATATAGAATTTTATTATAAAATTTCTAAGATTTCAGGAAATACAAATACATGCCAAACTTAATTTCTTTCAACATAACAAAGAAATCATAAACACTGTTGACCGAGCAAGGCACAATGTATTTACAGTTAGCAATTATACAGCAACACTGAGCACGGGCTCACATCAAACAGCTAGTCACAAAGGGCCCCAAATTGACCAGAGCAAAACAACAACAGGAAATCTTTCTAACAATTTGAAATTTAATTTTATTGAAAAATACCTTGGCAAATGAAAATAAGAATGCTTTTTTTATTAGATCTACCATTGGACATGTTGGAAGAGGAGGAAGAGGGGGGGTCCATGAGGCCCAATGGAAGAGGGAGAAAGACAAAGCATGAGATAAGCATGTATAAGTAAAAAATATACATGCAAACACATTTTTTTTTTACTTAAAGAAGTAAAGAATATACACTTGTATAAATAGTACCCCTGACTGATGGACGCCAAGTGATGAATGCACAAAAAAGGATCTTTCCTGTTCTGGTAATAGATTGATTGATTGTTGGTTGCTTAACGTCCAGTGGCAAATATTTCATGCATATTCAGGACGAGAACAAATTAACAATAAATGCAATAGGTAGGTTCTGTAATAGGGGCTTCCGGGATTAAGGTCGGAGAAATTTAGACTGCCACTGGAAATGAGGGTATATTGAATAGGGACAGAAATTTAGCCTTGCAACAGGTCACCTACGGACCCCTCAAAGAGTTGTTGCAAGGGTTCTTAACGTGCAAAGAGCGTGGCACTCTCTTTACACGAGGCATCGGATTTAACGTCCCCATTCTGACCGGACGTGACTGCAAATGTGTACATCCCGCACAGCCAAACGGACGCCCCACTTTAGCAAGGGTTTTACTGCCGGTCGGAGGAAGACCAATGGTGACCATACTTCTATTCCCCAGTCACCCTTGGGGACTCTGGTAATAGAAGATATACTGTGGTTCAAATCCACTAGAAATTAACATTTATGGGGATATGTGTCTTAATTTGATATCATCCTAACCAACAGATATCCAAAATTATTTAGAATTATCACACATACAGAAAAGTAAGACTAACCATTTCTAAAATCAGAATGACGTTAACTCCAAATCAGCATGGTTAGGTTGTCGGGTTTATTCTAACCATGTTTTGATTTTTATTTTAAAATTACTGGATTCCATCAAAAATTTGCACTTTGTTGCATTTACTTTTTTTGGTTGGTACTGTCGCTATTACATATGACTTGGTTTAATTGCAGGTATGCAACATTACGGCATTTAGTGCCAGCAGTATGCCTGCCGTGTCCATTTGGAGCCCATTTTGATGAATGTGTTTCGAAGTAATTACTAGGAGTGTGCATACAAAACATGCACATTCTAATTTTTCATGTAGAAATCGTATATGGGCCTTTTTCAAAAAATGTGGATTTTCTTTTACAATCAATATTTCTAAAAAAGTGTAAATATTTTTATCCAATTTTTAGATACACAATTAAGTTTTTGGTGTGTGTAACAAGTTCCAGCAAATTCAATATGAAATTTAGCTAGAGAAATTGCTTCCAGAGGGTTTCAAAGGGTCCAAAAAACCCCAAATTGCTTGTACGAAATTAAAAAACTAGTCTTTTATACATGCTGGTTTTAATACCAAGCGGAAATCATTAATTTTTTTTTTTGTTATTATGAATATATAGGTATCACTGCAGGTATGTATACACAAATACAGGGAATTATTAGATTTTATTAGCATTTTTTTTTACTTTTCATTTCGTACTTTAAAAAATGTCAACTACATAACACAAATGAAATAGTGTTGCCAATAAACAACTGATTATATCCCTTGTAACTAAGGAAGTGCTCTCTACTAACTCTTCATCCTCTGATGACGTGCTTAAAGTTACAGGATGACATCATGAATTCATTTCAATGTAGATTAGTTTTGGTGAGTACAAATTACTCCGTAATTTAATTCTATGTCAACTTTGTAACGGCAAAAACATTGATTAATTTTTTGCATAAATATTTTTTTTTACATAAATCATTCAAAGTCTATAATACTGACTCTAATTCAATAAAAACCATTTATCTGGTAGTATTAGGGGCAAGAAAATCATCCGAAAACCACAAATAGGTCAACTACATAACGGTCAACTACATAACGCATCGAATCGTTATGTAGTTGACAGAAAGCGTTATGTAGTTGACAATGCTGAATTAAATTGACTTGAGGTCACCTTGTCGGGCTAATGATCGAACCTTATACTATGATTTAGCATCCATAATTTGAACTTGTTTATCTATTTGCTTTCTTAAACAGAATAATTGTTTTAAAACTTGTTGTGGTGTTTCCAAAGGCACATTTTATCGTATTTTGTATCCGGTAGCCCTGTACCACTAGAATTGGTTGCTTGGTGGCTTTTATATACCGTGATTTTATAATGCCGTGAAATATACCTTTAAATAACTGTAACAGGTAACATTGTATCGTATTTTGTATCCGGTAGCCCTGTACCACTAGAATTGATCAGAATTGGTTGCTTGGTGGCTTTTATATACCGTGATTTTATAATGCTGTGAAATATACCTTAAAATAACTGTAACAGTTAACACCAATCGTCTGTGTGATTTATGTAGACATCAGTTTGTAAATATAATGATTGTTTATTGATTTTCTGTCAATCAGTAATAAAGTTTATGTATGCGTTATTTCAGAATCCTCGCTACTTGAATTTAGGATAACTGCGTGTTAAATTTTTGCGTGTGTTTTACCAATCAGCGAAAATAATACACAGCGAAAATTTAACATGCCCATTTTGCCATTAAATCGCGAAATAAACCAGACGCGAAAAAACCCCGATATATATACGGTATATATAAAACATGGTTTCACTTTGCTGCAAAATTTTTTTATTTTTTATCATTCCAGCTGTAATACAAACTAGCTACGAAAGGTAAAATGGGTCTAACAGTGAAAGAAAGACAACAACGTTTTAGGGACAAATTAAAAGGAGACCCAGACAGATTAGAGGCCTTCAGGGCAAAGGAAAGAAAGCGGTATCATGACTACAAAGAAATTGGTATGGTTAAATCTATAAACGAGATGTCTGAAAGATCAAAAAGAAGTAAAAGAAGGCGATGGAGGTTATCAAAGAATAAAGAAAGACAACGTAAAAAAAGACCTTGAAAACGACTTAACTCCACCAGCATCACCAGCTCATATAGAAATGGTAATTCAACAACCACCCACATGTTCCCGTCAAAAAATCCAAAGTAAGAAAAAAAGAAACAGAGATCAAGCAAAATGCTATAGAGATAAAGCTATATTAGAGAAAAAGTTGGAAATCACAAAAAGGAAAGCTGAATTGTACAGATTACGTGTACATAGAATGGAAACAGAGAGAAAAAATGTAGATTCTCCAAGATCAAAGACAAAAAAACTGCTCAGAAACTTTTCAAATTATGATGCCAAACACTGTAAAGTGAGAAAAGCTTTAAACTTTCACCATGCACTCCTCAAGCAGCTAAGCGAAAAGTACAAATTAAATTCAGCTAAAAGACACCTATCTGAAGCAATTGTGGGAAGAGTTATAAGAAAATACAAATTTGTTTCTGAAGCTAGACGTACAATTGGAGTACGAGGTGGAAAAGATAGAAGACAAAAGAAAGGTTCAAAGACTGTGAACATGAAGAAAGCAGTCAAAGAGTTTTTTTAGCGTGACGACAATTCACGAATGTCGACAGGAATGAGACAAACAGTTACTAAAAACAAAGAGAAACGCCAAAAAAGATTCATGCTTGATACCCTTCAACATTTGTACAGGAAATTCAAAGCAGAGAGATATGAAACATGTAAAAGTATCAGTTTTACTACATTCTGGAGACTGAAACCATTCTGGGTTAAATGTCCTACAGAAAAGGAACGAGAAACATGTTTATGTAAAGCATGTGAGAACTTATCATATATGGCTAAAGAGCTTTACGGAAATGATGTGATATCAACAAAAGATATTTCTGTTCTAGTGGAACAGGTTGCATGTTCAACGGACAGTATGAATTGTATGTTTGGAAACTGTAAGATGTGCAAGGAAAAACAGATTGATCTCAAAGAGTTTGACCAAAACAAAGTAGTAACTTGGACTCAATGGGTTACAGAAAAAGAAAAAAGAGAGATAAAAGGAGACATCAAAGATGTAACAATAACTAAAAGAAAAGAAGAAGAGATAACCGCAGGCGACTTACTTGACAAAGTCCATGATGAACTTTGGCTCAAGTATAGTAGACATTCGTTTATGATTGATAACCAAATGAACCATTACAAAAATGTTAAAGGGACATTGAAACCATCAGAATGTTTTTTGCACATTGATTTCGCTGAAAACTACATCGCAAAATTGGCAAGAGAAATTCAAAGTAAACACTTTGGTGCATCTCAGGTACAAATTTCTCTTCATACTGGGTACTTCGTTACAGGAACAATGACTTCTTTAAAGTCATTCTGTGGCGTGTCAGATTCATTACAACATGATCCCATCTCAGTTTGGGCATACTTGAAACCAATATTGATGCAAATTAGATCTGAATATCCAGAGGTAGATACACTGCATTTTTACAGTGACGGGCCATCCTCCCAGTACAAGCAGAAGATGAACTTTTATTTATTTAGCACAGAAGTATTTGACAATGGCTTCAAGCAAGCATCATGGAATTTTCATGCTTCAGGCAATGGCAAAGGAATTCCAGATGGAATAGGTGCATCCCTCAAAAGGTCGGCAGATCTAAGTGTGAAACATGGAGTAGATATTGTAAATGCAACTGATCTCTGTAAACAGATTTGGGAAGCTAACAGTTCTGTTAATGTTTATCTCATCAAAGAGAAGGACATTTTAGACATTGAGTCAAAAGTGAGGTCCTGCAACCTGAAAACAATACCAGGAACCATGAATATACACCAGCTATTTACAGAGAAGATGGGTAGTGTCAGGTATCGATCTGTAAGTTGTGAATGTTATGAAAAAGTTTGTGATGGCCATGACCTGCAACCATTCACCTTTTCCCCGATTTGTACTGAAAAAACATTCGTTAAACGAACAAAGCAGATTGAAACGTCTGAAAATGAAACGAAACCCAAGGATGAACCTAAGAAAACAAGAATCGGAAATGATACTGTTGATGAGGACAGGACTGAAGGGAGAAGAAGAGAAGGCAAATACAGGAGATTTCTGAAATTATTGCAAGCATGTGAAACATTTGATGAACTGCAACTGAAGTGTGTTGAAATTCATGAGCAAATAGAAGAGGTGAGTGGGTCTGCAAGAAACAATGAACATTATTCTACAGATATTTTGTCCGTTGCACTTCTCCCAACAGATTACGAAACAAAGGGGGATGTACCCGTGACAGTGAGAGCAGATGGTGATTGTTTGCCAGCCTTTGGCAGTATGTTTATATTTGGTAATGACAAACACCCATCAGAAATTAGAACCCGAATTATCATAGAACAGGTGATGAATGCAGAGTTCTATCTAAATGAAGATAATCTTTTAAAAGGCTATGATAGAAGCAATTTCAAAGCAGGCACATTGATAAAAGGATACACCATGTATTCAGACGAATACATGCATGGCAATCACGTCACAGAGACAGTGATAAAGGAAATCTATTCTAAAGATGTTCTAAAAATAACAAAAGAAAGAACAAATATGGGCATATGGCAGATCCATAGTCTTTCTTCTGTCATTGGGATGATGATTGATTCTATCTATCCTGAGAAAGGCAATCCGTCAGTCAGAAAACATCTTTGTAGACATATATATCCACGAGAGGTACGTTCATCAATGCAAGCCCAAATTATGTGGACCACAACTAGGCTTGATATGAATAACAGTGCCCAATCATTTCGTACTAGTCTTGCCAAAGAAATCGTCTGATCCTATCACATTTGAAAATGTTAAAATAAAAAATGCGTACAAAGAGCTGTTGATTTCGAAATCACTTTCCAATAGTACTTGAACATCTTTTTACTTCTGCCCAACAGAGAGTACCACGTTGGAAACTTGACAAGGCGGACTGGTCCTTGTTTGAGAATCTCTGTCAAGCGGAACTTCAGTCAAAGATGTTTGAGACTGTACAAGATCCAATTTTAACTTTAAATACAGTTTTAACGTGAATTGCTGACAGAACTATTCCTAAGACCTCGGCAAATCCGAAACATCCCAGCAAACCATGGTTTGATGATGCTTGTGATCAAGCAATAGGTGACCGTAAAAAAATCTGAAAGACGGTTCAATCAACAACCAACGACGGAAAACTTGAGTAATTTCCGTGTTTTTCGCGCTAAGGCACGGCGGACTTGCAGGCAAGCACGACGAACGTCTTGGAAGAAATTTGTCTCGGAGATAACATCTCGCACTCCGATGACTAAAGTATGGAACATGATACAAAAGATAAAAGGTAAAAATTCTAAAGCCACAGTTAAACATTTAAAAAATGGCAATGATTTATTAACATCTGAAAAGGATATTGCCAACAAGCTTGGTGAAACTTTTGCGAAATCTTCTTCTTCTAACAACTACAGGGAAGATTTTAAAAAAGTTAAAAAACAAAAAGAAAAAATTAAATTTAACTTTAAATCAAAAAATGGTGAAAATTATAATTAACTCTTTTCTCTTGAAGAACTTAAAACATCTCTGTCAAAAGCCCATGATACAGCTTGTGGGCCTGATAATATTCACTACCAACTGTTAAAACACTTGCTAGATTCCTCGCTGGAAGCTCTTTTGCAGCTTATGAATAACATCTGGGAATCTGGTGATTTACCATCAATCTGGAAGCTTGCAACCGTCGTGCCTATTCCAAAACCAAGTAAAGATCACACGGATCCTATTAATTATCGGCCAATTGCTCTAACCAGTTGTGTCTGTAAAACACTAGAACGAATGGTCAATGATCGCCTTGTTTGGTTTCTGGAATCCAATGGGCTTTTAGCCAATATCCAGTGTGGATTCCGCCAAGGTCGCAGTACTCTTGACCATCTTGTTCGATTCGAATCATTTGTCCGTAATGGTTTTGCGAAAAATGAACATGTGGTGTCGGTCTTTTTCGATCTAGAAAAAGCCTATGATACTGCATGGAAGTATGGTATTTTAAAAGATCTCTTTGATATGGGGTTGAAAGGCAATATGCCAAATTTTATTTCGAATTTTCTATCTAACAGACAATTTAATGTTAGAGTAAATTCAACCATGTCTGATCTGTATGATCAAGAGATGGGTGTCCCTCAGGGCAGTATTTTATCTGTTACATTATTTGTTCTTAAAATCAACAGCCTTGTTGAAGTTTTAAAAAGTAATATTGAAGGTTCATTGTATGTTGATGACTTTTTAATATGTTATAGAGGCAAAAATATGAATAACATAGAAAGACAATTACAGTTATGTCTTGGAAGAATTGAAAAATGGGCCTCGGAAAATGGGTTTAAATTTTCCACTTCAAAAACGGTCGGGATGCATTTTTGTAACAAAAGGCAATTGCATCTTGATCCAGAACTCACTTTGTACGGCAACCCAATTAAAATGGTTGATGAAACCAAATTTCTTGGGTTAATTTTCGATGAAAGTTAACCTTTCTACCCCATATCAAAATGTTAAAATCGAAATGTTTAAAAGCATTATTTTTTTTAAAAGTTGTTGGCAGCACCGACTGGGGTGCTGATCGCAACATTTTACTTAATTTATATAGATCTCTAGTTAGATCTAAACTAGATTATGGCTCTATAGTATATGGCTCTGCAAGGAAGTCCTACATACAGATTCTCGATGCTGTGCATCATCAGGGTTTGCGTCTCTGTCTTGGCGCATTTAAAACCTCACCAGTTGAGAGTCTGTATGTAGAGGCTGATGAGCACTCACTCTCTAACAGACGTTTGAAGCTTGGACTTCAATATGCTGTCAAACTAAAAGCCTACTCAGATAATCCTGCCTACAGCTGTGTTTTTAATCCAATTTATGAAGATATTTTTGCAAAACATGAAAATAAAATTCCTCCGTTAGGTATACGTTTAAAATCACATTTAGCTTCTTTTGATTTAAAATCTGTTGCTCAAGTTGAAACTTGCAAATGTCCTCCATGGGAACTTCCCAAACCAAAAATGATATTTGATCTCCGTGAACACAATAAAAATAAAACAAATCCTCTTTTAATTCAGCAACACTATGCTGAAATCAAAGCCAATTATTCAGATTTTTCAACTGTCTATACTGATGGATCAAAAGATGGTGACAGAGTTGCATCTGCTGCTGTCTTCAGGGACAGAGCTGCAACTCTCCGTTTGCCATCTGATGCATCGATCTTTACTGCTGAAGCAGAAGCAATAATTTTGGCTTTGAAATTTATTGCTTCTTCAGATAAATCCAAATTTATTATATGTTCTGATTCACTTTCATGCTTACAAGCTATACAAAATACTAAAATTAAAAACCCAACAATTCTCAAAATTTTATATGTAATGAGGAATTTAAAAATTCTTCTTAAAGAAATATTATTTCTATGGGTGCCGAGTCATGTTGGAATCCTTGGAAACACAGCTGTAGACCTTGAGGCAAAGAATGCCCTGGGTGACCCTTTATCTAACTGTGATATACCATATACCGATTTTAAATCTAATATTAGAGTATATGTTTTTAATATATTGAAAAATGAATGGAGTAAAAAAGATGGTAATAAATTACATGAAATTAAACCTAATTTATGTAAACCTTTCAATAATGTTATGTGCAGAAAAGATCAGTGTGTTATTTCTAGATGTCGTATTGGTCATACTAGAATAACACACGAATATCTTTTAAAAAATGAAGTAGAACCACAATGTATACCTTGTAACTGCAAGTATACTATTTAACATGTTTTAATCAATTGTATTGACTTTGCTGATATTCGGAAGAAGCATTTCAATGTCAATAATATGTATGATTTATTTAATAATATTCCATTTACAAATATTGTTTCATTCTTAAAAGAAATTGGAATATATTATAAAATATAAAAATGTTGTTATATTTAAAACGATTTTAATTTTTATCACGTTATCTTAGTGTTGATTTTTATTTGTAAATAATCAATTTGCTTTAGTCTAGAATTTTAGTTTATTGAAAGACCTTTTGTCTGATTTTAAAAATATACCTTAAATTGTTATAATATTCGAATTAGCTCTCCCCGCGATATAGCCTTTCTGTGCTAATGCGGCGTAAAGCAAACAACAATCAATCAATCAATCAACAAATTAAGATATACAAATAAGTCAACATGACCAAAATTGTCAGTTGACTCCTTAAGAAGTTGTTGCCCTTTATATTCAATTTTTAACAATTTTTCGTAAATTTTTGTAACATGGCTTAAAATAGTACATAGGGGTAAAATGCAGTTTTTGGCTCATATCTCTGAAACCAAAGCATTAAGAGCAAATCTGACGAGGGTAACATTGTTTATTAGGTCAAGATCTGTCTGCTCTGCAATTTTCAGACCAATCAGGCAACCCGTTGTTGGGTTGCTACCCCTGAATTGGTAATTGTAAGAAAATTCTGCAGCTTTTGGTTATTATCTTTAATATTATTATAGATAGAGATAAACTGTAAACAGCAATAATGTACAGCAAAGTAAGATCTACAAATAAGTCAACATGACCAAAATGGTCAATTGACCCCTTAAGGAGTTATTGCCCTTTATAGTCAATTTTTAACAATTTTCATAAATTTTGTAAATTTTTACAAAATATTTTCCTCTGAAACTACTGGGCCAAGTTCATTATAGATAGAGATAATTGTAATTACATATATAAGCAGCAATAATATTCAGTAAAGTAAGATCTACAAACACATCACCATCACCAAAACACAATTTTGTCATTAATACATCTGTGTCCTTTGTTTAATATGCACAAAGACCAAGATGAGCAACACAGGCTCTTTAGACCCTCTAGTTTTTTAATCATATGAAGTTGCACAAATCTGTTTTGCAAAAAATGCAACTACAAATGTTTCATGTTTTCAGGTAAATTATCCTTTTCCTGGAGCACATGAAGTTGGAACTGTTTCACTTAACCAGCACCATGTTGATGAAAACACTACTAACATGACTAAGTGTTGCCAACGGAGTTTCTGGAACAGTTGGAAATGACCACAATGCTGAAACTGATTCATTATTTTCGTCCAGATCCTTCATGTCAGAAGATATTTGCCAAGTGTTTCAATCTTGAAAGACATTTAGCAATAGGTAATCATTCATATCTCACAAGTTCATGTACAAGTATGGATGAAGCTGTAAATATGTATGCCTCAAAATGTGCAACGCTCAGGGAATCCAATAATTTATAAGTGTCAACATTTACAACAGATACTGAACTTAATATGAACAGTGATTCAGAGGACAGAATTGGATGGGCTATAAAAAAACAAAAGAAAATCGACCCGATTCTCACTACAAGTGAAAGATTACTTAATTCATATTTGTGGAGCTTGTGACAAAACTGGAAAACGACCAGATTGTGGTTCTTTATCTGAAGAAATAAAGAAAGCTTCCAATGAAAATGGGGAAAAACTTTTCAAAAAAGAAGAATGGTTGAGCAACACACAAATTAAAGGATTTATTGCATCCTATTTGTCTAGAAAATCAAAGTCATCTGACCATGACACTACACCTCCTCCTACTAAAAAACAATCAGTTTCTCAAAATGAATATGTGTTTGAAGAAGTTAGAATGGAAGATGACGAGAAATTTTCTGAAATCGTGACAGCTTTAGAAACGGACGACTACAATGAAAATATGAATAATATGGAAGTCAAAGGGGACTTTAGGTCTGTCTGTCTGTCTGTCCGTCCGTCCGTCCGTCCGTCCGTCCGTCAGTTTTCCAGACTTTTTTTCTTCGTGCTTGAAGATATTGATTTGCTATTTGGTTTATTGATTTATTATGACAAGTTACAGGTCAAGTTCAATTTTCACGATTTTAGACTTTCACTTTGTTCAGATAAAGCCCTTTCCCTAGAATTAAATTATTTGATGAAATACTTATTAATAAGAAGATTTCTGTTCAAAGGGAAATAACTCATTTTTTAATAGACAAAATGACATTACGGATTTTTTTCCTTTTCTTTGGTAAATTGTTTGAAGAATTTAGTGGTAGGTTTGTTATTCATTCTTGAAGATATTGATTTGATAATAAGTATATAGTTTTATCATGACAAGTTACAGATCAAGTTGGAATTTTGTTCCAGTCTTTTGTGCACAGTTATGGTCTTTGGACATAGACAATTCACTTAAATAATCAGTTTTCAACAGTTTTTTTCGTCATGCTTGAAGATTTTGACTTGATATTTTATGTGGTTTACACCATGACAAGTTATAGATCACGTTAGAATTTCGTTCCATAACAATGAATTTGTAACCGGTAGGGGACTATGTCCTGCCATGCAATACTCACAGAATGCTTGTTACTTTAAGGATGTACTTACATGACTTAAGTCAGGATTAGGAATTTGTGTCAGATTTTCGGCCTTTTTTATTTGTTACAAGGTAAAATATTTCACCCAATATAAAAATACATTTTGAGCAGATTCTAAATTTATTTTCTTTTGATTTTAAGACCCAAATCATACATGTACTAAAAACTGCAAATATAAGGTTAAAGTCTGAGTCAGCCTTTTTCAGTTGTTTTTTTTTTTTAAATAAATATCTGGAAAAGGAGCGCAATAAAGTATCAATAATTTTAGCTTATTTTGTTCCTGAACTAATGTTCCTCTTACTTATACTACATGTACTTTAAGTCTTATAGTATACATTTTTTATTCTCGTTTTTTTTTTAATTCATCTAAGTACATTTTTGTACATCCTTGATCAATGTTAATTTCAATCAGTTCATGCATGATTCAGTGATCTACATAAAGTTTTATAGTTACATCAGATTTCAAATGAATTATAAATATTTTTTTAAAATCAATATTTGATGTATTTGTCAAACTTGCATGTTTTTTATGCCCTTGACCTTACTTTCATGGGTACTTCTAAAATGATTTTTCTTCATAATATTTTATTCTGATCAGTGGAGCAGTGAAGACGTTTGATGTTTGACTCTTTGTTTATATATACATGTATGTCTCAAAATAGTTAGATGTAAACTTAAAAAAGAAAATGATCATAATATAACTGTAACCTTTAATAATTTATAACTTGGCATTTGATAGACACCCCTGTCATTTTGCCTGTATATCATTATTACAAGTATGTGTATGTGTTGACCTAATTGCTTGCTGTTGCATTGAGGTATGCTTTTCCTTTTGTTCTTTTTAACTGTTGATATGCTCCTCTTTGAGTTTGCAATGCTTAATGTAAAAGATTCTCTGAGTTTGACTAGTTTAGGTGTCAAAGAAGATAACATCATTTCGCGGAATTTTCTTTTAATGAAAATTTTACATTGAAATAATGACTTGAAATGAATAGTTTGTTTATTTTGCATTACAGTAGATATAACTGTGTTGTATTTAAAGTTTTTCAGATGTTCATCTGCGTTTTATTTGTTGCATGTTAAAACTTAATTTGCAACAGTATAACTACCGATGAGCATCCGCAAAGCTTCAAATACAATACAGTTATCTCTATTCTAAAAGTCGTGAATTTAAAAAAAAAAAGTTTTACTCATTTAATATCCGATGTTATATATTGTAGTAGTTTCTGATTTCTTTTTTACAAATTTTAAAAAGTCTTATTTCAATTAACAAGGTTAAACATTTAATAAAGTTTACTGAAATTATGATTTAGAAATTACTTGTATAATAGTGTATTTTGTTTAGTCACATTGCAAATAGGAGTTATCTACCTTTATTTCAAGTCTGAAATCACTTAATTCATAAATCATTTAATGGAATTATCCCTTTACTTTATTTATATAAAAGATGGTCTCTTATATTAAGCATATAAACATTTCAGATTTTCCTCCAAAAATGGTTCAAGTGCAAACAATCAGATAAACTAGTGTTAAAGCTAAAACATTATCATTCCTTCTCATCATTCTTTTTACAACAAAAAGACATATTTTACTCTATTTATAATTGCATATATATGTCCCTTTTCTGAGTATTTAGAAATGCCTTTTAAATGAAATAAACCCTTGATCATGTTGATCAATTTCAAACGTGTGATTTAAAACTTTCTTGTTTTAGTAATTCCCCTGACTGATTCATACATACAAAAATACATTCTTAGAGTACTTTGTGTACTTTGATTATTTGTTCACAGGATTGTGCTGATTTGAATTAATCAGTTGTATTGAAATGTGATAGAAAACTAGCATTCACTTGGTAGATTTTTGATGTTGTATTAATAATTTGTCATTTTTAATTGTTTTATAGAGCTTTCCAAGAGTGCTTTTAGTACTTTGATTTTATGTTTGCAGTATAATATTGCTTTGAATTACAGAAATCAGCATTCGTATTAATAAACGATTGTTTTATAAAATCTAAACCAGAAGTAATTGCTTTATTTAGAAAAAGAATGAGTTCATAACATGAAAATAGTATACAAATACAGATTGAAATATGTAGCGGACTAGCTGTACTATGAAACATACTACATATATTTCTGATTATTTGCCGTGGGTGGATTTTTTTTATTTCTTTAACTTATCAAAGAGGTTTATTTTTATACAGTTAACTTTCAATTACAGCTTCACCTTTTCAACATTTTAGCATTTTTGTCTGGTGTTGATTTGGCTGAAATAGCCAATTCACTGTACACCAGTACTATGAATACAGAAATTGGACTACCATAGAAATAAAGAAATATTTATTATTTTGTCTTTTTATTCCTTTTATAATGGTTTGTCACATGAATTGGTCAAAAAAGATATTTATCATGACTATAATTGCTTATTTGTTAGATAAAAATGCTTAAAAACACTAAAATTTGACAATTTTCCCGTAAAAAAAGGTGAAAAATAGATGACGCTGCAAAACTCTGCAATCCAATAAAATTCATGTAAAAAATTTTACAAGTGGAATTGGCATGGCCTAAGTGTTGTGTGTACCAAATTTCATGACATTCTGTAAGAATCACTCCCGGACAATTTTGCATGGATTTCTGTGAGACAAGCTCTTAAGAGTGTTTGTTATACTCTAAAGACGGCCAAAATATCAAGAATCAATACATTCTATTGAATAGAAGCGGTAAAGTTATAATTTTGTATCAATTTTTATTGATATTTCTTCCTCTTTTGCAGAGTTATCTCCAATATCAATGCAAATCTCCATAGGAATTTTAAAACCATGATTTTTTAATTTACTCAAGTTAGATTTTATGGGACTTTTTTCTGTGTATAATTAGGGTATAATAAATACTAAAGATTAAAACTTAAAAAATCTTCTGTTGCAATTACTTCAAGGTGAGGGTCAAATTTATGCTAGATTGACTGGACTATATATGCAAGTGTAATAAAAAAAATTATATCATGTATGTACATGTATAAGGAATCGTACATAAATTTTCAAATCTTAAATAAATGTCTCTGATTGGCAACCACTGTTCTACATGTAATTGTTGCTTTAGAAACCTATTTTTAGTAAACAGAAAAAACGTGGAGAAATGCTCTCTTCAGTTGGATTGATTGATTGTTGGTTGCTTAACGTCCAGTGGCAAATATTTCATGCATATTCAGGACGAGAACAAATTAACAATAAATACAATAGGTAGGTTCTGTAATAGGGGCTTCCGGGATTAAGGTCGGAGAAATTTAGACTGCCACAGGAAATGAGGATATATTGGATAGGGACAGAAATTTAGCCTTGCATCAGGTCACCTACGGACCCCTCAAAGAGTTGTTGCAAGGGTTCTTAACGTGCAAAGAGCGTGGCACTCTCTTTACACGAGGCATCGGATTTAACGTCCCCATTCTGACCGGACGTGACTGCGAATTTGTACATCCCGCACAGCCAAACGGACGCCCCACTTTAGCGAGGGTTTTACCGCCGGTCGGAGGAAGACCAATGGTGACCATATTTCTATTCCGCAGTCACCCTTGGGGGCCTCTTCAGTTGGACGACCCTCAACAAATTTATTTGTCTTTCTAAACGATGTTTTGTTGTCTCCATAAAACGAATCAAATATGCATTGGTATACAACACAAGAATTATGAGTACAGAATAAAATGAAAACTCAACACCTCTGGTACCGGTATCAACAGATCCAGAGAATCCGTTAATATTAACTCCGGCTATGTCATTGACACAGAATCCGACTACATTTTCACTTTAGATCATCTTGGAGAATTCGACAAACGAGATCCATGTCTTGCCAAATGGAGACGAGTACAGGCTCTGACCAGTATTTTCTGGTCCCGTTGGAGGAAAGAGTACCTACCGTTACTACAACAACGACGAACATGGACCGAAGATCGCCGTGATCTCATCGAAGGAAACGTCATTCTTCTAAAGGACAAAAACATTTGCCGTACCCAGTCGCCCGTTTGAATTATAGTGAACGCGTTTAAAAGTTCCGATGAACATGTACGGAAAGCAGAAGTACGAGTAATCGTAAATGGGAAAGACACGATCTATTGTGAACATGATTCTTCTCGTAGAGGACAACCCTATGTAATTATATTTATTTACTTTGGATTTATATAGTGACATTCACATATGTTATATTTTATGGAAAAGTGATATTAGATATATTTCAGACTGGGAGTATGCTAAATTACGTTCGCAATTATATTAATCATAACGTTTATTGGATTGCATTTTCAGACATTCATATTTTCCAGAATTGAACCTGGACTTAACCGTGTTTACTATGTCTTCCTCGCCTTTCAATTGCAAATGGATGACACGACATAATTTGATCCTGTGGATATTGTGACAAACCACCGTCAAGTACGTTTCAAATCGATTATAAACTGTTAAATAAATATTCCGTTAACATGAATTACACGTTTATGCAACAAATACGAACTGTAACTGTTTATTTGAACTGCATATTCTTCTTTCGTTTTTGACTCGATTATTAATATTGCATTTAACGTTCATATATTTCATTCGTACATATTTTAAAATATTGTATTTTTATTTCTATCAGTTTACCAAACAATACACACTCTGTAAAAACACCTGTATCCCTTCTGGTGGAATTATAATCTACAATCTTCACACACAAGTTGTTATTTTTATAATTTGCCGAGATTGCGATTGAATTCAATCACATGGTTATACTAGCTGAGTTAGGCTCAGCATAGTTTTTCTATCCAGTGTAAAACCTCCACCAGTCATTATAAGGTTCTAAAAAAGGTTTTTAAGGGGAAATATAGATAAAATGTGGCTTAATAGTTCTTAGTGTATTTGAAACTTGCATTATTGATTTATGTTAAAAGTGGGAAGGTTGGGGTCATTTAGTGCACAAAATTCAACCTTCTCAGTTGGTTAGGTTTTCGCATATCAAATGTAAGTCCTGAAGCGTACATTTGAAATATCAAATTGACGTCCCCAAAAAAATGGGTTCTGTGGGGTCATTGAGTGCAAAACATAAATTTTATTTTAAGATAAAGTTGTTGTACACAGTAACAATTGCATTCTCGTTTTTCATGCGTAAAAACAGGCGTTTTACGTATGTTATAAAACGTACGTAAATTGCATATTGAGGACCACGCATGTAAAACGCATGTTAGAAACGTATGAATTACGCATGTTAAACACACGTAATACGTAATGCGTTTACGTATGTTTTTATTGTCCTCAACATCCGTTATACGTATGTTTTTTTCTGTCCTCAACACCCGTTTTACATATGATTTTTGTTTGTCCTCAAAACCTGTTTTACATCTGTTTTTTTCAATCCTCAACACCAGTTTCGTATAAAAGTTTTTCACAACACCCATTATATGTATGTTTTTTTCTTTGTGGTTTCTTATTTGGTGCTTTGAAAACGCAAAATAACTATAAACTCACAATTTAAACATAACTTTTTAACACAGTACTGTTTCTTAACTTAACTGGTGTAAATCTTACACTTTAAGCTATAGCAACAATTTTTTTAATGTATAATGAAATCAATATTGGAATTTTTCCAATGTTAGATTCTTTCACATTAGCTTTACTCAGTAACAACTGCAGCAAGCAATGCTTGTTTTTCAACATGTGAATGTGTTCGTTTCAAAAATAAACATAGAATACAATTATCCACTTGAAGGAAATATAAAGTAAAACCTTTCAGATTTCAGATGTAATTTCTTATTTCAGCTAATAGTAATCTGTACATTGGTATAAATTAAATATTGCTTTTAAACATCATAGTTTGTATTACTGCTTCATATTTTGTACTGATCCAGCCTCTTTTCTTAAAATGTAACAGTACTTATAATGTGATTGATATTGAATTTTTATTAGCCTTGATCAACAGGATAGTTGCCTTTTATAGTAAGAACATGAAATGAATACTCTTTCTAAGCACCTGAGTTCTTCCCCATGCTGTTGTAACAGTGTTCATATTTATATTAAAAAAAAGTAAAAGACATACAGGTACAAGTCCAATGCCTAAATTATCTTCTGAATCTAGTTTTCCTCATATTCAAATTATTAAAATACCTGTATCTACTTACAAGGATAGTCATTGATAATAATTACTTTTACATGTTTATTTGAACTTTACACATTTTGGAGGCATCGTTGTCTCCCTTATTTGAGCAGATATTTTACAATTACATTTACTCCTCTAACATTGTTTGATTGCTTGTCTGTAATAGCTGTCTTTTGTATATAAATCGAATTAAAAATCTAATTTTTCTGTAATTTTGAAAATATTGACTGAAAGCAATTTTAGAGGCCTTGCAAAAGTAGTTATAAGTTTAACGTGTGTTGCAAATTTTCAAGGTGTTGTAATACCTATATATACGGACATGAATTTAGATAATATAAACTAATATTGACATTTGAATTATTATATGATCACATTAAATAAATGTTTTTGAATGCAATAAAACAATATTTGCTTTTCCAATCTGGTACAAATGCAATTTCTTAACTTCTTCCAATGGTGTTTATGTATATCTACCTTTTTTATACGCCCGTCAAATTTTTGACGGGACGTATTATGTTATACAAATATCCGGCGTCCGTCCGTCTGTCCGTCTGTCTGTCCGTCTATCTGTCCGTCTATCTGTCCGGCGTAAACATGTCGCACCGTAACTTGAGAATGACTTCTCCAAATTTCATGAAACTTAACATATTGTTCCTTATGATGGTCAAACGATCTGTATACTTTTTGGTGAAAATAAGATTAAAACTTTTCGAGTTACGGGACTTAGTAACTAAAACAGGTGTGTGTTTTTTTTTCACATGTCGCGCCGTATCTCAAAAACAATTTATGATTATTGCTTAAAACTTTACATTGATTGATTGATTGATTGATTGTTGGTTGCTTTACGCCGCATTAGCACAACAAGGCTATATCGCGGCGAGAGCTTATTCGAATATTTTTTACAATTTAAAGCATATTCTTAAAATCAGACAAAAGGTCCTTCAATAAACTAAAATTCTAGATTAAAGCAAATTGATTATTTACAAATAAAAATGAACATTAAGATAACGTGATAAAAATTTTAAATCGTTTTAAATATAATAACATTTTTATATTTTAGAATATATTCCAACTTCTTTTAAAAATGAAACAATATTTGTAAATGAAACATTATTAAATAAATCATACATATTATTGACATTGAAATGCTTCTTACGAATATCAGCAAAGTCAATACATTTGATTAAAACATGTTTAATAGTATACTTGCAGTTGCAAGGTATACATTGTGGTTCTACTTCATTTTTTAAAAGATATTCGTGTGTTATTCTAGTATGACCAATACGACATCTAGAAATAACACACTGATCTTTTCTGCACATAAAATTATTGAAAGGTTTACATAAATTAGGTTTAATTTCATGTAATTTATTACCATCTTTTTTACTCCATTCATTTTTCAATATATTAAAAACATATTCTCTAATATTAGATTTAAAATCGGTATATGGTATATCACAGTTAGATAAAGGGTCACCCAGGGCATTCTTTGCCTCAAGGTCTACAGCTGTGTTTCCAAGGATTCCAACATGACTCGGCACCCATAGAAATAATATTTCTTTAAGAAGAATTTTTAAATTCCTCATTACATATAAAATTTTGAGAATTGTTGGGTTTTTAATTTTAGTATTTTGTATAGCTTGTAAGCATGAAAGTGAATCAGAACATATAATAAATTTGGATTTATCTGAAGAAGCAATAAATTTCAAAGCCAAAATTATTGCTTCTGCTTCAGCAGTAAAGATCGATGCATCAGATGGCAAACGGAGAGTTGCAGCTCTGTCCCTGAAGACAGCAGCAGATGCAACTCTGTCACCATCTTTTGATCCATCAGTATAGACAGTTGAAAAATCTGAATAATTGGCTTTGATTTCAGCATAGTGTTGCTGAATTAAAAGAGGATTTGTTTTATTTTTATTGTGTTCACGGAGATCAAATATCATTTTTGGTTTGGGAAGTTCCCATGGAGGACATTTGCAAGTTTCAACTTGAGCAACAGATTTTAAATCAAAAGAAGCTAAATGTGGTTTTAAACGTATACCTAACGGGGGAATTTTATTTTCATGTTTTGACAAAATATCTTCATAAATTGGATTAAAAACACAGCTGTAGGCAGGGTTATCTGAGTAGGCTTTTAGTTTGACAGCATATTGAAGTCCAAGCTTCAAACGTCTGTTAGAGAGTGAGTGCTCATCAGCCTCTACATACAGACTCTCAACTGGTGAGGTTTTAAATGCGCCAAGACAGAGACGCAAACCCTGATGATGCACAGCATCGAGAATCTGTATGTAGGACTTCCTTGCAGAGCCATACACTATAGAGCCATAATCTAGTTTAGATCTAACTAGAGATCTATATAAATTAAGTAAAATGTTGCGATCAGCACCCCAGTCGGTGCTGCCGACAACTTTTAAAATATCTAATGCTTTTAAACATTTCGATTTTAACATTTTGATATGGGGTAGAAAGGTTAACTTTTTATCGAAAATTAACCCAAGAAATTTGGTTTCATCAACCATTTTAATTGGGTTGCCGTACAAAGTGAGTTCTGGATCAAGATGCAATTTCCTTTTGTTACAAAAATGCATCCCGACCGTTTTTGAAGTGGAAAATTTAAACCCATTTTCCGAGGCCCATTTTTCAATTCTTCCAAGACATAACTGTAATTGTCTTTCTATGTTATTCATATTTTTGCCTCTATAACATATTAAAAAGTCATCAACATACAATGAACCTTCAATATTACTTTTTAAAACTTCAACAAGGCTGTTGATTTTAAGACTAAATAATGTAACAGATAAAATACTGCCCTGAGGGACACCCATCTCTTGATCATACAGATCAGACATGGTTGAATTTACTCTAACATTAAATTGTCTGTTAGATAAAAAATTCGAAATAAAATTTGGCATATTGCCTTTCAACCCCATATCAAACAGATCTTTTAAAATACCATACTTCCATGTAGTATCATAGGCTTTTTCTAGATCGAAAAAGACCGACACTACATGTTCATTTTTCGCAAAACCATTACGGACAAATGATTCGAATCGAACAAGATGGTCAAGAGTACTGCGACCTTGGCGGAATCCACACTGGATATTGGCTAAAAGCCCATTGGATTCCAGGAACCAAACAAGGCGATCATTAACCATCCGTTCTAGTGTTTTACAGACACAACTGGTAAGAGCAATTGGCCGATAATTAATAGGATCCGTGTGATCTTTACTTGGTTTTGGAATAGGCACGACGGTTGCAAGCTTCCAGATTGATGGTAAATCACCAGATTCCCAGATGTTATTCATAAGCTGCAAAAGAGCTTCCAGCGAGGAATCTGGCAAGTGTTTTAACAGTTGGTAGTGAATATTATCAGGCCCACAAGCTGTATCATGGGCTTTTGATAGAGATGTTTTAAGTTCTTCAAGAGAAAATAGTTTATTATAATTTTCACCATTTTTTGATTTAAAGTTTAATTTAATTTTTTCTTTTTGTTTTTTAACTTTTTTAAAATCTTCCCTGTAGTTGTTAGAAGAAGAAGATTTCGCAAAAGTTTCACCAAGCTTGTTGGCAATATCCTTTTTAGATGTTAATAAATCATTGCCATTTTTTAAATGTTTAACTGTGGCTTTAGAATTTTTACCTTTTATCTTTTGTATCATGTTCCATACTTTTGTCATCGGAGTGCGAGATGTTATCTCCGAGACAAATTTCTTCCAAGACGTTCGTCGTGCTTGCCTGCAAGTCCGCCGTGCCTTAGCGCGAAAAACACGGAAATTACTCAAGTTTTCTGTCGTTGGTTGTTGGTTGAACCGTCTTTCAGATTTTTTACAGTCACCTATTGCTTGATCACAAGCATCATCAAACCATGGTTTGCTGGGATGTTTCGGATTTGCCGAGGTCTTAGGAATAGTTCTGTCAGCAATTGACGTTAAAACTGTATTAAAAGTTAAAATTGGATCTTGTACAGTCTCAAACATCTTTGACTGAAGTTCCGCTTGACAGAGATTCTCAAACAAGGACCATTCCGCCTTGTCAAGTTTCAAACGTGGTACTCTCTGTTGGGCAGAAGTAAAAAGATGTTCAAGTACTATTGGAAAGTGATCACTTCCACATAGATCATCATGAACACGCCATGAATAATCCAGAAGAAGAGAGGGATCGCAAATAGTGATATCAATAGCAGAATAAGACCCGTTTCCAGGATGAAGATAAGTATTAGATCCATTATTAAAAATGCATAATCCTTCTTGAGAGACAAAGTCCTCAATGATCTTACCTTTGATATTATGAGACTTGCTTCCCCACAAGGGGTTGTGTGCATTGAAGTCGCCCATAAGTATAAATGGTCAGGGTAATTGATCAGTGAGGTTTTTGAGTTTAGCTTTATCTATAATTGAATTGGGTGGAATATATATAGAACATAATGTAATTGTTTTATCTAATGATAAACGAATTGCAACTGCCTGCAGATCCGTGGTGAGTTGGACTGTGCTATGAATGACGTTGTCCTTCACAAAAATGGATGATCCGCCTGCAGCACGTTCATCTACCTTAGAAAATGTGCTATACATGTTGTATCCTTTTAAAGATACATTGTCACTTTCTTTTAAATGAGTTTCTTGAAGACAAAATGCAGTAGGTAAAAATGACTGAACTAGAAGCGTTAACTCGAGAAGATTTATTTTAAGACCTCGGCAATTCCATTGGATGATATTAGTCATGATTTGTTAATAGACGGGCGAATGCTATCGAGTTTGCCAGCATTCTTATTTCGCTCACCCTGAGATTGTAAACTTTCGGGTGGCGGAACACTTTCGATTTCCATTTCTGATTCGTCGTTAAGTGTTGAAAATCTGTTGTGTGAGGAGAGTCGTCGATCTCCAGGACCATGCGCAGCTGGTTTTACTCCGCCTCGACCCCTACCCCGCGACCTCGAATCAGAAGACTTCTGAGAGGATGTATTTGCTGGCTTCTTTGGGACATCCTTCTGTTCTGGAGAACGAAGAGGAGACGGGGCTTTAGAAGACTTTGTACTAGATGCAGAAGATAAACTAGTTTTATTAGATGCAGATGAAGGAGGACTATTGGAGATGGAAGAATCATCTATGTCACTGGGAAGATCCCAGACAGATTCACCGCCCCAACTGTCTGATTTAACTGTATCTTTTTTATTTGATTTCTTTTTTTCATTATTTTTAGATGATGACATTGAGCTCTGTAAGGAAGATTGAGTTGACTGAGTACTGGTTTTAGAAGGTGTTGGTTTTCTTGGAACTAATATTTTATCGTTAGGTTCTGTTTCAACAGGCAGCATTGTAAATGTCTCAGCATCAATTGGCCAGGTCATGCGAGTTTGTGTATGCTCGTGACTGAATGAGCGGACAACTTTGCTGGCGTACGATGGTCTGTTCGAAACAAGGAGATCATTCGAAACAGAAGCTATCTGTTTAGCTTCTGGGTAACTGATGTTTCTTTCTGTTTTAATTTTGATAATATTTTTTTCTTTAAGGTAAACAGGGCAGTCCCTAGATGATGAAAAATGGGATTCACCACAGTTTACGCATTTAGAAGATTCAGAGCTACAGGTTGTTCCCTCGTGTCCTTCGTCAGAACACTTGAAGCATCTCTGCGTACCACGACATTGTTTGCTTCCATGACCAAACTTTTGACAAGTGAAGCATCGAATTGGGTTAGGGATAAACCTGTCAACTCTGATTCCGAAGCAACCTAAAGTAATAGATGGAGGAGGAGTTGGAGTTCTAAATGTCAAAAGATATGTATTTAATTTGATTATATTTCCATTCTTTTTTATTTGAAATCTAACAACATCAGTTACACCTTGGCTTGAAAGTTCCTCACAGATTTCTTCCACGGTAAGGTCACCAAGGTATTGACTTCTGTCTCGAATGATCCCCTTACAGCTGTTCAAACTGTTGTGAGGAGAGGCAGAAACAGGAAAGTTTGTAATTGTTGTCAGTGTAAGCAAATTTGTTGACTGACTTTTGTTGGAACATTCAACCAACAAATTGCCTGATCTCATTTTTGAAACTTTTTTTACAGTACCAGCAACGCTTTGAATTTGTTTGTGAATCACAAAAGGAGATATTTTGGAAATTGGTTTTTCATCTGTTCCTTTTATTACAATAAATCTGGGCCAACTGTCATCTTCCTGACAGGGCACTGAATCATCACATTTTCTTTTTTTATGTATTAAAGCTGATTTAGAGGGTTGGTTTTGTTGTGCCATAGGAAATGAGAAAGATTCACCATTCTTGTCATCCACCCACCTCGGAGTGCCTACAAGGGCGATGCTGTGTTTCCGTGGCGAGCCGGGGTCAAGTGCTAATGCTGAAAACGAGCTCCAAGTATAACATGTATAACGTAGCTGGTCCCCAAAATTAGCACCCAAGATCCACTGCGGAAAGCACCAGATGTTCCAAGAATAGTATACTCAAGCAGAGCGTATCCATCAAGCGAAATAGAAAGCGTACCACTTGATTGACCCATGAGCCATCGCCTTCTTCAGTTATCCGAAATATAAATAGCTTAATTTAAAACACATGTGTATTTAATGAAAATTGTTACAAGAAAGCTTATTGTTGAGGATTAACTGAAGGGCTCGACATGACCAGCCGATTGATCGAACCGGGTCCATCCGACCTCCCGTTTAGATGATATTGGAGCCAAAGCAGCTTATTGAACTATAGTCTCGTCCGTCCGGGTATTTTTCTGACCGTAAGAAGTCTGGCTACAGCCCTCATCCGCAAGGATCTCGTCAACCACCGACACGGGTAGCAACCCACGGCCAACGGGTTGGAGAGCCTATTTTATTTAAAACATCGGGCAACTCATACGATGTTCGGATCACTTTAGTCTGGTCTCTACCCTTCGAACTGTCCAGCATGGGTAACCCTACCAGGAGACGAAGCTCCAACTGGCATAGCTCTTGGGGTCACTGAGACACGCAAGCCCCCCGACCACGGCAAGGATAGCGATCCACCGGGGGGTAAAACTTTACATACTTCTTAGTTATATTAATCTTAAGATCTGTATACTTGTTTGTGATGATTCAAAATTTTATTTTAGAGATATTGAGTATTTTGTTATAAAAGGGGGAGGTGTTTTTCACATGTCGCGCCGTATCTCAAAAACAGTTTATGATGATTGCTTAAAACTTTACACACTTCTTAGTTATATTAACCTTAAGATCTGTATACTTTTTGGTGATGATTCAAAATTTTATTTTTGAGTTATTGAGTATTTTGTAAAAAAAAGGGGGAGGGGTTTTTCACATGTCCCGCCGAATCTCAAAAACGATTTATGATTATTGCTTAAAATTTTACACACTTCTTAGTAATATTAATCTAAAGATCTGTATACTTTTTGGTTTTGATTCAAAATTTTATTTTTGAGATATTGATTTTTTTTTAAAGGGGGGTTTTCACATGTCGTGCCGTATCTCAAAAACGATTTATGATTATTGCCTAAAATTTTACACACTTCTTAGTTATATTAATCTAAAGATCTGTATACTTTTTGGTTTTGATTCAAAATTTTATTTTAGAGATAATGAGTTTTTTGTAAAAAAAGGGGGTTTTCGCATGTCACGCCGTATGTCAGAAACTATTTATGCTTATTGCATAAAAATTAACACACAAGACGACGGGCGTATCATGCGCTCATGGCGCAGCTGTTTATAACATATGTAACTTATTTACTTAAAAATAATAGATAACTTGAGAAAGATAGAAGACTTGAGATAACTTATAAAAACAGTTTGATAGATTTACAAGTGATTATTACTATTATTCTCGTAGTTATAGTTTTAACATTGATTTAAAAATGTTATTTTCGTAAATTTTGTTATGTTTGAAATTTTCATAGCATTCATACACTACTTTTTACACAATGTCTGCAAGAATCAAAATGCATTATTATAACAACAACACATGAATTTAATTTTGTGTTAAGTGATAGAACTGTAAAAGTTATGGTCAGTGAGTCTGCAATTCATTTATTTTACAAATTTTGTCGATTTCTTTATTACAGTAAAAAAACATTTTGGGTAAGAACATTTCTATTAACATTAAATATCTAAATAATTAACATATATAAAAGTGGTTGCAGGTTTTACAGGGATATTAATTCTAGGTCTGTCAGATTTTGCTTTAAACCTACAAATAATATTTCTGGGGCCTTAATAAAAAATACCTTTTTGTCTTGTTCTCCTCCTGCCCAGGGCATTAAGAGCCTCCCATTTGTCTTCTTTAACACTTGATTTGAACTCATCATAATATTCCTTGAATGACTGCCAAAAGTCAGCTGTCATCTCAAGCTTTAAACTATCTTGTGTCAGCATCCCTTTTATACAGACATGATCGCTGTAAAATTAAAAAACGTTTGAATAACACTCGAAAACTGGTAATTCATTTTGTACATAAAAAAAATATAAAAATAGCCCCCAAACTCAATCCTAGCCTTCCCTTTGTAATATGGAACCTAGTGGTACAATGTCAGAGAGATCCATACACTTACACACAAGTTATTGTCCAGAAACTACAAAAATGCTTGTTTTTGGCCCCTTATTCCTAAACTGTTTGTACCATAACTTCCAAAATCAATCCCCAAACTTCTTTTTGTGGTATTGAACCTTCTTGTAAAATTTCATAAAGATCCATTCACAAAATGTACATAAACTTAAGTTATTGTCCAGAAACCAAATGTGTCTTCAGACGACAACGACATCATAGCATTATACGAACCCCAAAAATTTGTTTTCGGACGTATAAAAACTGAAAGACATTGTATGAAAATAAACTACACTAGCCATGCAGGAGCCTGTTTAATTCTATGAAAGTTGTTGTTGGTTGTGTCCACCAAGTTATCAAATTTGTTATTGTTTCAGCATAAATAAGAACAAATATTCTGTCATAACCTACCCTTAAGGGTGACTGGGGAATAGAAGTATGGTCACCATTGGTCTTCCTCCGACCGGTAGTAAAACCCGTGCTAAAGTGGGGCGTCCGACGGCTGTGCGGGATGTACAAATTTGCAGCCACGTCTGGTCAGAATGGGGACGTTAAATCCGATGCCTCGTATAAAGAGAGTGTCACGCTCTTTCCACGTTAAGAACCCTTGCAACATCTCTTTGAGGGGTCCGTAGGTGACCTGTTGCAAGGCTAAATTTCTGTCCCTATCCAATATACCCTCATTTGCCGTGGCAGTCTAAATTTTTCCGACCTTAATCCCTTAATCTATTACAGAACCTACCTTTTGTATTTATTGTGAACTTGTTCTCGTCCCGAATATGCATGAAATATTTGCCACTGGACGTTAAACAACCAACAATCAATCAATATGTCATAACTGTTTCTTATGACTTGTGATCTAAGTACATTTTTTATAAACTTTTTTTTATAAACTAACTTAACAATAAAGATTTTGTTCATTGACATTATTGTTCAGGGTCCTGTTTTCACTTCTGTAATGAAGCTGAACCGTGTTCTTCAAATAGTAATGTTTCTCAAAAATTATAGCACCTTTATTTAATTTTTTTCTATTAAAACATCTATTAAGATAACACCATAATATCAGTTGTATGGTGATAATACTTTTGTAGTTGTTAGACCATTTTCATGTTTCCAACTTTTGACTCCGCAGTTTATACTTTATCAACAGGTTACCTTCTCTGTGGTAGGACATCCTGGTACCAAGTAAAGTAAGAGCAACCTAAGGAAGTAAAATCAAGCTTTAAATAGGAAAATTATCTGCTTTATGTTTATTTTACACGACAAAATCGTCATAAAACAGTAAAACCTTTCCCTCAGTAGTAAAGCTATCATTTGTATGAAAACAAAAATGTGATTTGTAAATGGGAGAGGGTAGGGTATTTATACTAAAATCAAGCTCGGCAAACATTCATCGAATGATTTTTAAATATAACGCAGAAATTAGAAAGATCCCCAGTCGACACAGTTGAGGAAACTTCATCTTTTCTAACCTTACCTTATGATGTAAGCGAACAGTTCTGTTACAAGTTTCGAAGGTTAGCAGCGCTGAATGAAAGTCGAAATAAGATTGATTGTTGGTTGCTTAACGTCCAGTGACAAGTATTTCATGCATAACAGGACGAGAACAAATTAACAATAGATACAATAGGTAGGTTCTGTAATAGAGGCGTCCGGGGTTAAGGTCGAGGAAATTTAGACTACCACAGGAAATGAGGGAATATTTGATAGGGACAGAAATTTAGCCTTGCAACAGGTCACCTACGGACCCCTCAAAGAGTTGTTGCAAGGGTTCTTAGCGTGCAAAGAGCGTGGCACGCTCTTGACACGAGGCATCGGATTTAACGTCCACATTCTTACCGGACGTGGCTGCAAATTTGTACATCCCGCACAGCCAAACGGACGCCCCACTTTAGAAAGGGTTTTACTGCCGGTCGGAGGAAGACCAATGGTTACCTTACTTCTATTCCCCAGTCACCCTTGAGGGTAAGTCGAAATAAGAATAGAAATTAGAATCCTGTTGCTCATGATTGAACAAACCAAAATATAAGTGTAAACTTTCATTTAGAAATGGCAGCTTTGGATAGAGAAAACACATTAGTGGATGCAAAGGATGCCAAAGGCAGTCTGTGCTTATATTGATCCTGAACAAAATATTGGCAAAAATTGTCAAGCTAAAAGCATATCTAGAAAATGTTGCCTACAGCTGCGTTTTAATCCCATTTATGAAGATATATTTGCAAAACATGAACATAAAATTCCTCCATTAGGTATTCGTTTAAAACCACATTTAACAACTTTTGATTTAAAATCTGTTGCGCAAGTTGAAACTTGCAAATGCGTTCCATGGGAACTTTCAAAACCGAAAATGATATTTGATCTCCGTAAATACAAAATATTCGTAAGGGTTCCACGGAACCCAGTGTCTCGCCTACTTATGCTGTTAATTGCAGGCTCAACAAAAATGAGGAAAAAAATTAATAAAAATATTCCTCTCAATGCTATCTTTTGATTGTAAGTAGCTTCTGTCCAAGTTTGGTAAACATCCAGGATAGTTTATGAATCTAATAAATGTTTTAAAAACTTAAACTGCAGATTGTTTGTATTGTTAACTGGAAGAAAAACTAAGTCAATTTATAAGTAAAATACGGAAAAAAATGGAACAAAATTTTAACAAATTTCCTTCTAGATACTAGCTTTTTATCAGAAACAAGCTTCTGTCTAAGTTTGGTACAAATCCAGGATATTTTAAGAAAGTTGTTAAAATTTTAAAAAAACTTTAACCACAGAGTGAATGTTATGTTAGCTTGCAGAAAAAGTAAGTCCATTTATAAGTAAAATACGGAAAATATGGAATTTTTTGTTTACAAAATTTAGTTCTGGATACTATCTTATGATCACAAACAAGCTTCTTTCCAAGATTGGTAGAAATCCAGGATAGTTTAAGAAAGTTATTAAAATTTCAAAAACTTCAACCACAGAGTGAATATTTGTGGACGCCGCCGCCGACGACGACGACGACGGAATGTAGAATCGCTAAGTCTCGCTTTTTCGACAAAAGTCGAAGGCTCGACACAAAAAAATGGAAACAAACCCTCTTTTAATTCAACAACATTTTGCTGAAATTAAGACAATTTATTCAGATTTCTCAACTGTTTATACAGATGGATCGAAGGATGGTAACCGAGTTGCATCTGTTGCTGTCCTTGGAGACAGAGCTGCGACTCTCCGTTTGTCATCTGCCGCATCCATATTTACTGCTGAAGCAAAGGCAATAATTTTGGCTTTGAAGTTTATTACTACTTCAGACAAATCCAAATTTGTTATATGTTCTGATTCACTTTCATGCTTACAAGCTATACAACATACTAAAGTTAAAAACCCGATAATTCTTAAGATTTTATATGTAATGAGGAATTTAAAAATTCTTCATAAAGAAATATTTTTTCTATGGGTTCCTAGTCATGTTGGAATCCATGGAAACACGGTTGTGGACCAGGAGGCAAAAGTCTTAAAAGTGAAATGATGTTGGTGTTTAACGACCTGGAATAGCTATACACCCTCACTTGGTCGGCAAGCGTTTGGTGAGCGATTAAATGTTTTGTTGCGCAACGATGAAAACTTGGAAAGCACGGCAGCCATTTTGGTTTGGTTAGGTCTTTTTGGTATGGTGACTATTTTGTTTACTGCCTTCACAATCATGGCGGTTTACAGGGCAAGATTTGTCAGCTGTGCAGCCCGCTTACCACGAAGATGAAGTACTGGTCGATGAGCCTCGGACATAATAATAACGATGACAGGAAACATTATCAGGACCAAAGTCATCAGACAGTGAAATGGCGGTCCATTATCTAACACCTAGGATACAGACCCTCGAACGTCAGTTAGCATAACACTCCTCCATCCATTATGAAGTGATGCTGACACGGGCATTTACAAAGACAACAATGTAGACTGTACAGCGTTGGATTGGTTTCTGTTATCGAAGGTATTTAGTCGCTGATCGATCTACCAGTAAACCAACATCGTAGAAAGCGGGTAAAGAGGAGCTGATCGAGCAGGTTCTTTCATGTGTTATGACTGCGACGTGACTGAAATGATATGATTGTTGAAAGTGAGTTAGTTGTAAGGGGATACAAAACTATATAACCTAACTCATATTGTTACCTCAAATCGGCCACTCTTTTATTGATTATTTAAGATTTAAGTGTGTAATTTTAAATCAGCTACTTCCTTTAATGTTGGTTTGCCTGTTTTTTTCCCCCTTTAAAAGTGGCCCTTTTTCAGATTAAGGATGAACAAACACTTCATCAGTTTTATATTGTAGTTTCTCCAGGTTAGGCACAGGGCATGTCAGATGTCTAATCCTGGGATAAAAAACTTAACAGATTGCCAATAGAAGAATATAATATATATATCATGCAATTCGAAAGGTTAAAAGTTGCAGAATACTGAAACATGAACTACCTTTAACACTTGTACCACATTCAGATGACATAAATGCTGATACATATAAAATAAATCTCCTCATCCACCAAATCAGTCAGATATTATCTATAATGCTGCATTGTGTATAAACTGGTGGAAGGAAATTTCACCATCTGATTGGAATTGACCCAATGTAGAAATAGTTTATAGAGTTTCACAGGTTGGATAAATATAATGCAGAAATTTCAATCATAACATATTCAATTTATTATCTCGAATATAGTTAAAGATAAAGTGCATCATATGTTCTCTTTTCCTTGTATTACTATCTAAATTAAGCATTTCTGTCCTATTTATTAACCGTTATTGCCTTCTCATAAAGACGTTGTTTGCCAGCGGATCATGAGAGCATCTTATAAACAACGGCATAAGATTGACAAATCCATACTGTGTTTATATGTTAAGTTGACACAGAGTGTCAATTGCAGAGTGAGACAAAATGAGGAGTAGAAAGGATTGACAAATCCATACTGTTTGTATATGTTTAGATTACAAAGAGTGTCATTCGCATAAAAAAAGAAGGATTGACAATACATACTGTGTATAAGTTTAGATGACACAGAGTGTCAATCGCCAACAAAAGAAGGATTGACAATTCCATATTGTGTGTATATGTTCAGATGGCACAGAATGCCAATCGCCAACAAATGGAGAAGGATTAACAAATATATACTGTGTTTGTATGGCACAGAATGTCAACCGCCAACAAAAGGAGATCAAACAGATCGTCTTCATTATTCACACTTTTAAAAAATAAATGCACGTTTGATAAGATTCCCGATAAATTGGTGAGACTCAACCTTGATTCTCAAATTAAACATTATAGTACAGAGAGCAATGCGCGTCTAATCAGAGTGTAGAGAGAAAAGTACAGGAACAGTTGCGCCGAAAACCATATAAATTAGAAAAACAAAATACTAAAAATATTCCCGTTTTCAAGATTGCAGGAAATTTATCAAGTTTCGGTAACACAAAACATACCTTCCAAGAGGTTGCAACTGAATCTCGTTATACAAACAATTTAGGTTAATCCGAATTGGAAAGCCTGACAAAAAATAGCCTGGGAAGAGAAGTAAGATATACTCCTTCCATACCTTATATACTGGTCAGAGACAGGAATACGGATTTAACACAACATGAATAAACCAAATGTAATGTCATTGGATACCAAAACTAAACTCCAAAACATATAAATGAACTAAAATTAAAAAAAAATATATACAAGACTAACAAAGGTTTGGGACAGGCGCAAAAAAGCGGTGGGGTTAAACATGTTTTGTGAGATCTCAACCCTCCCCCTATACCTCTAGTCAATGTAGAATAAAGAAACACATAGCAATACGCACAGTCCGAGTCCGATGTCAGAATAGGTGACAAAAGAAACTAAGCAAAATGACAATGGTACATAAATGAACAAAGGGCTACTAGCAGTTACTGACATGCCAGCTCCAAACTTTAATTAAACTGACTTTAAGAGCCAGTTCAGATGTCAGCTGCATGTAAAAAAACTAACATGAAATGTCATACAATCATATATGCAGCATATGTAATACATGATATAATCCTATTATACATACAAATACCACATATCAAGTCATATTAAACTGTCAATTGATAACCGCACCTTATGAACGGTTCTTTAACCTGTCAACTACAGACTTGTAACATATTCGATGGAACTACATATCTCGAATTAATACACATATGTCAAAACCTCAGGGATTAAAAAGGACTGAGGAGTTAATTTGACAAAACACGTGACCACTTTATTGATTTATGGCATGCTATTTCGCAAGAGTTTACCTAAGATTGTCTTTGATCACCATGATGAATAATTAGTTATACATTATTAAAATTTATGAAAAATTCTTCAAGATGTTTACCAAAAAGAATTACTAGTAATGTTTATTTATGTCAAAAAGTTGTACTTAGAAAATTTAGCAGCTTAAAGTTCCTCAACAAAACTAGGTGGAAACAGGTTTGATACCCCCTCCCCCTTTTCCCCCAAAACAAACAAAAAAAACAAAAAACAAAAAACAATATACGCACTGAACAAAATACAGATTTGATAATAATTTTCCTCTGAGTTGTATAAATACCCCCGATTTGGACTTCTAATGGTAAGGCCATGTGCATCATTTGTTTCCTATTACAGAAAAACTTCATTTGAAGAAAAATTTTTTTTTTTATATTATAAGTTTTGCATAATTATTTGTTAAAATCTAAAGTTTGTTTTACTATACTGAGTGTGAATATATATTTATACAGGCAGATAACCTTGGGCATCATCCATATTTTGTTGCACGATTCCAAAATTTGTACGCTCACATTATGTTATGGTGATGTCTGTGTTGTCAGAACTTTGAGTTTATCCTTACAGATTTAAATAATTTGATATGGTCCAACTTCTTGGTTACATTCCACTGACTTTGATTATTTTACATATACCAGCAACAGGTGTTTTTTTATTTAAGGGGCGGCACCTCAGATCGACCAAAAGACTGGAAAAGTATTGCATTATACCTTGAGATCTTAAGAATGCCGAGTATATACCATTGCTAATAAAAAAAAGTGTTCTAAAAACTGGACTGGATCAGCAAAAGCTAAGGAGCTTGCTGAAATTGTTGTCCAGATGATCAGAGATTTAGAGGAATGCAGAGTATTTGATGTGGAAAATGAAATCCATATGTGGGCCCTACATTCCGTATACCAGCCACGAATACAGCGATCGCTGAGACCTTTTATGGAAATGTGGAATAGCCACAAAGTTCTGAAAGGGGAAAGACTCCCGACCAGTTATTCGTCCAAAGGATACTCTAGCTATTCACGAAAGTTTTGGTGAGGACGTGAATTCTGAATATGGTGTTGAATGGTATGAACCCATTTTACACACAAAAGAAGGCAACCATGTAACAGTCGCCAAAACAAAAAAAAACATTTCTATAACTGACTACTTACAGTTGCAATTAGAGGTTGATCCTGTCTCAGATATTCAGAATGATCATGGGCTATCCAAGTTTCTGAACACTGTTGATTTCGTAATACTTTAAATGAATTCATATGATCAACTTGAAATAATGAGAGCACTGTTTTTTTAAGAAATAATTCGTGGAAGCCATAGATTTGTTGGAAATTGGCCTGGGTAAATCAACCAATCAAACTATAGGAATCACTACTAACTTTATATTAAACGGTAATTAACCGATCAAATTATCATTTTTGGTAACTTTTAAGCTGATGTTTGTTTTGGTCACCACGTTTATTCTTTAAACCAATCGTACCCCCATAAATATTTATAGGAGGAAAGATACATGTATGCGTATGTGTATACAAAAAAGAACAACAGTCAGTGTTAAATTAAGTCTCGAACATGTCCTTTCAGATGGATGAATCGCTATTGTCTTTACTTAAACATATATAATTTTGTGCATGAGAAATATTTTTTCTTAATTTATTTAATTTTTACCGGAGAATTTGTAGATGTTATGTTCACAAAGTATAAAGACGACGCTACGGAGGTATTGGATGTCCATGGAGGCCAGAATGTGTACATCAATGATATAAAAAGTTAAATGACCAAGTGTGTATTTATTAATACTTATATGGTGATATATTTTCTGAGGTATTGGTTTTCTATACTCCATTCTCAACGAATATTCATAAGTTCCGCCTAAAAACTCAAAACCAGGCTACGGTCGGTAGGTGGAACAATATGGACGCCGAGAAAACAAGAAAAGCCAAGGGGAACGATAAGCAGTTTTGTGTGCCGTTTTGTAATGGCAACGGTCGGATGCACATAGAATTATCTTTCCACAGCTTTCACCAAACTGACTACAGAAGAAACATGTGGATCCGAGCAATAAGAAGAGATCCAGGGCCCATGTTCAACGTAATAATGTTGTTGATGTACATTAAAAGTTAATCATACGTCAAGGTTCAGTTTAATGATAATGATTGTAATTACTGCATTCACCACTAAAAATGTACATTTTTATTCAGATTTGATTATTAACAGGCCAGGCATAACTGCAAGTCTGTCAGATTAATCCAATGCAGTGATCATATACATGTACAGTTATATCTCAAAAGAATTTCGTGAAAACTTTCATATATTAGAAAAGTCCTCCATGTACATGGACTTGACTCGTTGGGGGGGTCCGTAGGTGACCTGTTGCAAGGCTAAATTTATCCAATATACCCTCATTTCCCGTGGCAGTCTAAATTTCTTCGACCTTAATCCCGGACACCCCTCTTACAGAACCTACCTATTGTATTTATTGTTAATTTGTTTTCGTCCTGAATATGCATGAAATATTTGCCACTGCACATTAAGCAACCAACAATTAATCAATCAATCTTCAGGGCTAGGTGTTTAAGATATCGATTGACTAAATGCACAGAAAAGATTGTAGAAAAGTCACAGGAATAAGAATTACAGGAAAGAATATATCGCAATTAATGTATATACATGTACATTTAATTGTTTGATTTCATTTCATAGAATGTTCTTGAAAATAGAATTGGATCCATGTCAACTCTTACCTTTGCTAACTTGTTCTCAACCAACGTGTACCCTATATTTACCCACTTGTCTGCTTGTACTTCTACCAACTTGTAACCTGTATTTATTATTATATTAATATGCATTATATTAAACTTGTAGTTGGTTTATCTTTTTTATAATATTGAAACTTACACATATAAACTTACAAAATTTTTAAGTTTATAAAAGTACGATTTGTCATGTTCCCATTAACATTCTTTTTCATGAAGAGGAGCGAAAGATACAAGAGTGACATTCAAACTCATGTAAAAAAACATAAACAGACAACGCCATGGCTAAAAAAGAAAAAGACCAATATAGAAAAATTATAATACATAAAACACAACATGGAAAACTAAATACTGAGCAACACAACCCCCATAAAAAATCGCAGGTGCTCTAGAAAGGGTAAGCAGATCTTGCTCCAAATGTGGCACCTGTCGTGTTGCTCATGCTGTTACAAACCCGGTACTAAGTCTAATTCGGGAGGTCACATTTCAGAAAAGGGTAAAGGATTGTAGTTACGATAATAGAAACATATCCGTTATCATCTGTAAAAAGAATATTCCATGACGGTCAACCAACTCGTGATGGGGTCCGTAAAACTTGCGACGGGATGAATTTAACTTCACCACTTTTAACTCTTTGTTTAACAGCATAATTAAATTCATTTGAAAGCCTAGGAAATTAATCACAACATTTTCATCTGAAATTAAAAGGATATATTCCATGAACTTGTGAGATACATATATGTATTTGAGAATACAGTATCGTAGGTAATATAAAAACCTAAATACCCTAAGCAGCTTATTGTACAACTTGTTGCTATGTTATGGTCAGAAATTTTTGTCTGTCATACAAAGCCAACAATTTAATATCTTGCATGATTGCAGCTTTTCAATAAAATATTTATGGAGATTTACATATATATATATTTAACTCAATAGATTATAAATCATGTATATAGGAATAATGAATATCAATCATAAAACTGTTCAATTTCAGATCAGCGATCAAATAGTGGCTCAAGGGATTTTAAATGGACTCCTGTCAGAAAGACCTTAAAACCTGACAGTATTCTTCAATCTTTGACTGGTTCAACCAGATAACTCCGCGGAGTGAACTATTCAAACACCCAGTCCCACAGAAAAGGCCAAGACCAGCATCTGATATTGAAATTGAAGCTGTGGATGACATTGCAGATTTAGGTTGTGAACCAGGTCCAGAGTTTCAGGATGCAGATCTAAGCCTATGGTAATAAATAGATTGTACATATAATGTATGATACAATGTATGTAAAATTTCTGTATAATATTTTATGATCAAAAATAGATCTGCTGGTCAGTTTTTTTTTTTTTTTAAATTCATTGTCTACATTACAACTGTTAACATCATAACTTTATACATTTACATGAACATTTGTAAGCATAGACAATAGTAAGACATGTCATAAGGTATTTTGTATTGCCAAAAAATAAATCTCTGTTGATATTTTTTATCAACCCCACAGGTATGGTGTTGTTCTTAGTGAATATCATATATAATGGGTTGATAAATCGTTTTTTCGCAAATTTTGTTTTAATCATTCGAAGGTTAATTTTTCGTATCCCAATACACATCCTTAATCAATAATTATCATATACTTAGAGTAAATAACTTATAATTTTTACAGTATGATAATATCATTAAATTTCCGTGAATAGCGTATTTTCCGAAATGGTGTTAAGCTGGCTGATAAGAAAAATTTATCACATGCCTCCGGCTATTGTCAGCTTTTTGTTCCTTTGGCTTTTCATCTCCCGTTTGAAGATAGCAGATGGTTACTTCCACTTTATGCATAAAATGAAAAAAAGAGAGAGTATTATGTTCATCAATAGTGTTTATTATAAGCCATATTTCCTAAAGAATGCTGTCCTTGCTAGATTCAACAAATCACATAGTAAACAAGTTAACAATTCGCATAAAAATGGTTTTGTTCTTGGTACATACAAAAATATCCCCCTTTATATACCAGTATTTCATTTTAAATTATCCCAAGTTGAATGCTTTCCCATATATAACCAGGTCAAGGTAAACAATGACAATTACTGTTGATGTTTTCCAAATTTCTCTACTCCACCAGGGTGAATGACAAAATATTGTTGAAATGAAAAATGCATTGATTGAAATCAAGTGTCCTTATAATTATTGTAACTGCATCAATGAGGTCAATGTCTAGTTATTGAAATAGGCACGAGCCATGCAAAGTCTATCGGATTGCCTTTGTAGTATGTCATATAATTTTAAATTAAACATATTAAGATTCCTGGTGTAGTTATAATTGTCTACAAAAGTCTTATATTATTATATTAAGAAAATATTTGGTCATATATATTTTATAGATCCATAGTAGTTCTGATACAAGTGATGAAGATCATAAAGCAGGTGGAAGCAATACAAATCCCGAACAGGTATATACATAAAATTTGCTTTTTCACAATTAAATGAACTAGTTACAGCTGACATTGCATGCGTGGTGGCCGCGATCTTTTTTTTTTGGAAATGTTTTGCTCAAATCTATTTGGCATCTTTTCTAAAGCTGAATAGTGGACTTTTAGCAAACTTGAAGATTATCAGCCTACGGATGTCTTATTTCAAAAAAATTATATTGATAATGCCTGTCGACCATAAAAAATTACAATAAGAACATTTATAGGTAAAATTTTACCAGACATAGTAGAAAACTTGGAAACCCTTGATCAAAACACTCAAGCTGAAATGGCCAAGATGTCATCTTGTAAACTTATCAATACAGATAAAAGGGTTGTAAATTTTACTTATTTTATTTCAGGAAAGGAAGCAGCAAATCACCTGCAAAAGTGTTTATTACTATAATGTAGATCATATATATAGGCATTCTTGTTTTATTTTATTTTATATATATATTATATAAATTGTTTTTAACTTATGGTTTTAATATATAAAGAGTATATCAATTTCAGATCCAGAATGAAAAAAGTTAATTTACCAGGCATTCATTAGATTGGTTGATTGATTGATTGATTGTTGGTTGCTTAACGTCCAGTGGCAAATATTTCATGCATATTCAGGACGAAAACAAATTAACAATAAATACAATAGGTAGGTTCTGTAATAGGGGCATCCGGGATTAAGGTCGGAGAAATTCAGACTGCCACGGGAAATGAGGGTATATTGGATAGGGATAGAAATTTAGCCTTGCAACAGGTCACCTACGGACCCCTCATAGAGTTGTTGCAAGAGTTCTTAACGTGCAAAGAGCGTGGCACTCTCTTTACACGAGGCATCGGATTTAACGTCCCCATTCTGACCGGACGTGGCTGCAAATTTGTACATCCCGCACAGCCAAAACGGACGCCCCACTTTAGCAAGGGTTTTACTGCCGGTCGGAGGAAGACCAATGGTGACCATACTGCTATTCCCAAGTCACCCTTGGGGGCGCATTCATTAGAAGTAGCGGTAATGAAGACTCATTTGATAATGTTGGTGAGAGCCAAGCAGTTTAGCCTGAGGGCCAAGGAATTGAGCCAGAGCCCAGCAGTTGAACCTGAGAACCAAGCAGTTGAGCAGTATTTGACCAGCATAGTTGTTTCTGATTCGGTAAACAATTTAAATATTTCTCAGGAAAAAGAAAAGAAAAAAGAGGATAAAGAAAAAGAGAAAGAAATTCCTTAAAGGTCTTTCAAAACAACAAATTATGGATAGAAACTTGAATGCAAACAATGGTTCAGATGAAAAATTGTATTTATATAGACCAAAACTTATCCATAATACCCATGATTATTCTGATGAGGAAACAGTATGTTTTTCGTCGGTATCAAATTCTGACAATGTCAGTACCTTACAAAGCATTTATTCTGCCTACGGACTCCAATCTGTCCCAGTTAATCATATACAGATAACAGATTCACTGATCTTAAATTTTGAAGAGTTTCATAACATATTAATGGAAAAACTAACCAAGTTGATATACAATATATTCAATATTGTATCTGATATGCCACTAAATTATTTATGTTTTACTTAGATCCACAATTGGACAGAAAAGGAAGAAAAATTATTGATCGCCATTCGCGGGGATATGAAAGTGACTTTTAATGGCACAAAACAAGATGATACTCTGTGGGGCAAAGTTGTAAAAAAAATGAACCAGGAAGGATTGATTGATTGATTGTTGGTTGCTAAACGTCCAGTGGCAAATATTGCAGGACAAGAACAAGTTAACAATAAATACAATAGGTAGATCTTGTAATAGAGGTCATCCAGGATGATGTTATAAACACATAAACATAAATGATTTTATAATTCATAAAACACTCATAATATGATTTTCACTTAACAGATATAACCATAAATAATGAGATCTGATATACATGTTATTCAAGAAAAACCCTTTTAACATGTATACATGTAATGTATCTATATTTCGTCTGAAGTGCAGGTATGTTACCAGATATATTGATAACGATTTAATGTTATGGCTGTAGAATAATAGTGAGAACCGTATGGTGTTACGTTAACCATAAATATGACAATATCCATTTCAATAAGTAAAATATTAATTCAATCTCATTAATCTTTATCATACATAAAAGATATATTACACATATTTTACAAAATTAATACTAATTAAAAAACTATTAACTATTTTATTAATATCGAAATTCAATTTACACGTCACGATTGGTCTCTTTATTCAAATGCAAGAAGACAAGATGGCAGCCTTAATTATTTTCACATGTTAATTCCTAAGTATTATTGGACCCGTAAGAACACAAGAGGAAGGATGCAGGTATGATCTTGCAATAGGGTATTGCCCGTGTACCAATGAAACAAAGTTAACCCAGGAGGTACAATTGGTGATAATAGAAGGGAGCGATGGGCGCGATTGTACATTTAAACTTTGCCACATGTGTTCCAAACCAACAATTACCAACATTTACGACAGAGAATGCACTTGGAAGTGCGTAAACACTACATGTGGTAAGTTTTTTTTATTACTTCGTTGTATGTGAAAATGTAATTTTAAATCGTAAGAAGATTTCAACGACTATCTTTAAAACATGGTATAGTAACGGGTTCATTTGAACAATAGATCGCCCCTTTTCAAGGTCGACCCTTTAAAGTCCATTTAAATCCTACAGATTTGTATACATTCTTTAAATTGAAATTTCTTTAAATAATTTTCATATATATATATATCAATGAAATAAAAAAAAAATGTGATGACAAAAACGCAGGTCAACCATGTTAATAAAGGATAAACTACATTGTACCAAAATGTGGTTACATAGTATAAAACAGACAAACAACAAAATAATGTAAACTGTAGTATTATATTTAAGTATGAGATTCATTATTACCAATTTTAAACTATACCATGTGATGAAAATTTACATTTAATTTTCAATTATTGTGAGAAAAGAATATACTTTTATGTTTGTTTTACAGTATGGAACAAAGAACAGACAACTACTCTCTCAACAACATCTAGTACAGGTATGTAATAATGTTTTTAATTTTGTACATAATATATATATATATATATATATAAATGATCAAAAATTAAATAGAAAATATCAAAGATATTTGAATATCATAACTATTAAACAGATATTACAACAACAGTTAGTTAGGGTCAATCTGTACTATCAGTTAAAAAATATTTTTTTTTATTTTTTCAGTTAAAGACCAAAAGCAGACAACACACAGACAAAGAACCAAAACTACCAAAATAATAAAAACACAAACTACAGGTATGAATCTATGTCTTAATATTTTTAAATATCTTCTATTCCTTTTCAATGAAAAAATATATAGCATTAGAATAGTAATCAAAAAGAGGAATCTTAGTGTCATATTTTTAACTCCATCTAGATAAATTTACACTATTAGTAAAGGTTATTATTTATCTTTTCAGTTAAAGATATAAAACATGAAAATATAAGACATGAAACCATACACTTTCTCCACCCAGTAAAATTAGTAAACAGAATCTAGAGAGAAACTTGTAAATTCTAACCTAATGCAGTTTTTGAATTCACTACAAATGCACCAGTCTCACTTCTTTTTCCCGTTTCTACACTTATATCTGCTTTTAAACTAAAGCTTGGTGTTGTTTCAAAAGTAAAATCACAAATATACTGAACTCCGAGGAAAATTCAAAACGGAAAGTCCCTAATCAAATGGCAAAATATAGAATACTTAATTTACTCAAAGTTTGTTCTTCAAAGAATAATGAAGACAATGGCTTGGTATTATTATAGTAACTGGCATATAAAAAGTAATTTACAATGTTGGTGCTTATTCTTCTAAAATGTCAGAGGAAATGAAATATCCGTGTATAAAATGTATTGAAGATTGTGTCATTGACGCAATTCAGTGCACTGGCTGTGAGAAATGGGTCCATACCAAATATGTACCCATGAGTGATATATTATAAGAGAAATGGTCTGATGCTAATCTGTGTTTTCTATGTGAGAATTGTTGTTTCAATTTTTCTCGGACCCGTATTTATACATGACAAAAGTGACTTTCAATCATTTAAAAGTTAAATTCGGCGGTATTGATACTTCACAACTGGTTTTTCGTACTGATGAGGAAATAGGTTTGATAAACGCAGTTGAAGAAGCATTTCCTCACTCTGGAATTTTTTTTTACGTACCCGCCATTTACGACAAAATGCCGAAAAGAAATTAATAGACGACGCTGTCTATAAGAAAGACCGAGATGTCAATTTGGACTCCATCTTTGGGAAATCTTGCCTTTTAACTGCTGATGATATAATTTGTTTTGAAGCCAAAAGTGAGGAGATAAGTAAGAAGTCCATGGAATCGACAAACATCTTTCATAGATATTTTGAAAACCGTCTAAAATAGAATATTCATCAGCTATGGGAGACCGATCTCCCTGAAGGCCACGTCGATAAGCCATGGACTAACAACAACAGTGAGTCTTTAAACCATGTGCTCAAAAGGTCCATTGCATGGGAATCTAAACCACTCTTGGACTTGGTACAAATCATTGAGGATGTAATCAAAACTCAATACAAGGACCTTCTAAGATCTATTGTCAGCACGGGGCAGTATAGATTGGCGGATACCCACAAACATTTTAACCTTTCCAAGATTATTTGGATAAACAAAACCAGCGAGGAGAGACAAAGACTGTTCAACAGATTTAGGAGGTTCGTCCCTAAAGACAACAAAGGGTCAATTTCAGGCAAAATGACAATAATCAAACCAAGATCCCTTCGGAAAAAATTGGCCAAAGAAAAAGAAAGATCAACGAAAGAGCAACATCTTTACAAAAAACAAAGACCTGTTCAGAGACATAAGTACAATGAACAAACTTTATTTCAATATATATCTGTATTGTCAACTATCATATTCTTACCATTTGCTTGCTGATTTTGTTTCCTAATTTGAAAAATAATAACTTCATTCTTAAAAAGCGCTTAAATTTATCCTTATTGATGAACTTTCCTCCCCTGCGTATGCGACCCATGACAATGAAAGCGGATATATTGCCAATAGTATTGTTTATCTACGTTACCTGACGACAACAAAGCTGTTACCGTGACATCGTAATATAGGCGATATATACAATGACTTTAACCGTAAACCAGTCTTACATCAGTAAAACGTTGTTCTCTCTCTTTGTATCGGAAGTTACCTTAAATGGAAGAACAACACTTTGATGCAGTGTTTAGACGTTAAAGCTATAATACCAGTTGGCGACCCTTAGAAACATTTTCTTGCAGTTGGTAGGACTCGCGGTGGTAAAAATAATAACAATTTGTCCCATTTATTTTATCATGTAGATGTACACATGACAATAAAAAACAAGATCTTTCAACCATCCTCTCCTATGCGTTATGCCACAGAAACCGTGAAAATAATTCGTGAGAAACACAACAATAATAACGTAACAGCAGAAAAGTCAATCTTGTTTCGGTTTACAGATGTTGGCCCTGACCACAGATCAACATATGTATCTGTTCAGTTTGCTTCAATTCTTGAATTTATTGCATTAGACCTTGACCTGCTTGTAGCATGAAGAACTGCTCCTCATTAGAGTTACTAGTATAACATTTCTGTTGAGAGGGTGATGGCTCTTTTGAATCTTGGTCAACAACAAAGATGATTGTATAGGAGAAAAAATAAAGGAATGTAAGAAAGAAGACACACCAGAGCACATCCAATAAACAAAGGAATGTAAGAAAGAAGAAAAAAACACTCGAACATATCTGTCTAAACACGTTGTTTTCTGCATAAAAACAAGGTTAATATTTGTTGGGAGGGTTTGCTATTTATACTATTTTACCTTAAATTATTTATTTATTTATTTGGTTTTACATCCAATCACTGCTTCAGGACATCATTTAGTTCATATCTGTATTGATATATCATTTTATGTGTTGAAGAGTTGAATGATACTTTGGGAGTAATTAACTTGCGATATATTACAAAAACAAACAAACAACCAAACAAATACTTTACTTGCCAATCACGGCGCCCAAAATGAGCAGAATAATTACAATATCATTTTCAAACATAATGTAAAGTAAATTAAAAATAGGTTAAACAAAGTACAAAATATGATTGATTTTGATTTAATTGATAAATATCAAATATCAAAGCAAATGAAGTAAGCAATTTGTAATAATGAAGATATATAATATAATATGACCCATCCGCAAAGAAGAAATTTTCAACAACACTGTCAACACGACAACAGTCACTTCAAGTTCAACATGAGACTGATTTTCGATTTGGTGACCGAATTACTTATAATATTCTACACATAACACAATCATTTATCTTTTGAAGCTCATTCTGACATTCATGCCCAATTTTCTTCCCAAAACCCAGTTCAAATAATTATGACCTCTTGAAACTTTCAATGAAAGGCTATTATACTTTTTGCTTTGACGCCTTACAGCGGTCGTTGTAAGTCTTCAAAGAAAAAAAGTAAAATACACTTTCAAGACGTCATAATTATTTGGACTACCCAAAATCTATCAAAGGAGGCCGGCTAGGGGGCACTTAATTGTTTTGAAATACCTGGGAACACGTTACAGTATATTTTGTCAATATATATGTTCCTGGAAATACGGAAGCAATGTCACTGACCACAATAACGATTGGTGTCTTTTTTATGTGATGGTGTAAAAGGGGGGAGGTCGTGCAAACCCACTCGTTTTCTGTGGGAAACGGGTCTGGAGCAAATACATGTTGGAGTAAGTCTGTAAACAACTATAGAAACAATCAGCTACAGTACATTGCATTAATGATTAAAGACTTTAAAGTCTGAAGATGTATGCGGATGCTGATATTGGAATATTAGCCACTTAGTCACTTGGTCAAATTGGCACCCAAAATAAATGCTCACAAACATGTTTTTAGTTAAACCTGCAACATTCTGTATGAACGTGTCCCAAGTTAGAAACATGTAGTTCAGCAGTTGTACATGTATAGTTGGTTCATGACTGTCATATTTGTTTTCGTAAATTGTTTTGCTATTGATTATGCTTTTATTGTTCTCAATTGAATTGTTTCACATTTTTCAAGTTTGTGCCTTTTATAGTTATAGCCGACCATATAGCATGGTTTTTGTCTCACCTTGACGGAGTCAAAAAGCGAGACATAGGTATGCTGTTTCAGGTGTCAGCGGCGTCAACAATGTATTAGTTTGTGATTAGGTGTAGTTTATGGTGAACCACAAGTGACACATTTGTAGGTCAATCATATTTGGTAGACAGTTGTATCAGCATTAGCACATCTCATTTCCATGAAGATTATTTTGCCCTGCCCCCTCAGTCATGGTCTATTGACTTTGAAACTTTTGCTTTTTTTACATGCATTAGTTTGTGATTAGGTCAGTTTAGATTGATTGATTGTTGGTTGCTTAACTTCCAGTGGCAAATATTTCATGCATATTCAGGACGAGAACAAGTTAACAATAAATACAATAGGTAGGTTCTGTAATAGGGGCTTCCGGGATTAAGGTAGGAGAAATTTAGACTGCCACGGGAAATGAGGGTATATTGGATAGGGACAGAAATTTAGCCTTGCAACAGGTCACCTACGGACCCCTCAAAGAGTTGTTGCAAGGGTTCTTAACGTGCAAAGAGCGTGGCACTCTCTTTACACGAGGCATCGGATTTAACGTCCCCATTCTGACCGGACGTGGCTGCAAATTTGTACATCCCGCACAGCCAAACGGACGCCCCACTTTAGCAAGGGTTTTACTGCCGGTCGGAGGAAGACCAATGGTGACCATACTTCTATTCCCCAGTCACCCTTGGGGGTAGGTCAGTTTAGGGGGAACCATTAGTGGTAGGCCAATGTCAATTGGTATCCAGTTGTGTAAACATTAGCACATCTCATTTACATGGAGAATATTTGGCCCCATCCACTCTGTCATGGTCTATTGACCTCGAAACGTTTGCTTAGTTTACATGTATTAGTTTGTGATTAGATCAGTTTAAGATGAACTGCTTTTGTTAAGTCAATGATAATTGGTATGCAAATTTATTGGCATTTGCAAGTATTGTTTCCCATCCCCTCTTCATTGTTCATTGACTTTGAAACTTTAACATACAATTGATATAGTTTACAAGTTAATGTTTGTGGTTAGGTTTAGGTTTAAAGGGAATGACTTATAATAAGTCAATGCTATTTGGTATGCAGTTGTGTTAGCATTGGTACATCTCATTTACATGGGGATTTTTTAGCCATGTACCTCAGTCATGGTTCATTGACTTTGAATATTTGCATAACTTATTCAATATGATAAAGATTGCTATTTTAATTTCCACATTTACATAATCAAAATTGCAAAAAGGTGTGACATATCTCTGTGATAACAGTTTATTTCTTGTTGAAGGCTTATGGTTGCCTATAATTGCTTACATCCACTTCATTTGAACTTTTGTGGATAGTTGTCTCATTGGCAATCATTATGATCATATCTCCTTATTTTTGTATTATGGTTTGCAAGTAAAGTATTGAAGACACCATTTTTTTGCCATAAATTTTTCAAAAATAATTCACTTTGTTAAAAAATATTTGTTTGTAATATAATATATAAGTTCATAAGTTTTTAACAATGTTTAACAGTTTAAAGTGATAACCAATCAAAAACATTTTTAATAGAGTAATCATACTAACGAGAAAACTTAAAACAGAAAGCCAATTATTGTGTATTTTGAATTCTTACTTTTAATTACAAGTGTTGAAATTTGAAAGATTATTGGATAATTGACTTTTTCTATAGGTACCTAATTGACCAGGTGACAATATGACTTGTACCCTTGATATTGGTATACATTCAAATTCATAGTGATATTTATTTATAGATTAAGAAGATTAAAATCAACAATGTGGTATGTTTACAAAAAACAAAGGTATCCTCCAAAGACCAACTGATGTCTATGCAATTACACATGTACTAGCCATAGGTCACCATACTTCCTTCATTATAGAGTAATTTTTGGGAACAGTTCAAAGCTATATAGTACATGATATATATACATGTACCATACATGTATATTAACAGTAAATCAAAGTTAAAAATGCATTGATATGACAGAATTTTAGACTATTATATATATTGTATATTTACAATCTCTCAAAAAGTTTCATTTTATTTAGCTAATGAAGAAGATGTTGGATTCCCAAACAGAAATTTTGATGAAGACCTTGACTGATCAAGGTGAAAAAATTGAAGAATTACACCAATTGTTACGGAGAATCGATTTGCATGCAGGAACTCAGAGAAAAGGAAATAAAACAGCCATCCATGTTCCTGCACATATAAAGGTACATGTATATATTTATAAAAATGTAGACAATATATTTATAAAAATAAATATATTGTCTACATTTTCTGATTTAATTATTACAAAAAAATTTATCAAATACATGTACATGTAAGTCATGCAATTCACTTAGAGACATGCCATTGATAGAAGATTGAGGAACACATACATGTATGTCTTTTTAGTTTTCTCCGCTTATATACTTGCTTAACCTGCTTAAAATCTGTAAATATACCTTATACATGTTATATGCATGTTCAACTGTCTGGCAAAATATATACATGTAATCATAATGTTTCAAATAGCCAAACATTGCAAAGTATATATTTCAAGTATTGGAAATCCTGGATCCCCCTGTCCACCCTTCCCTTTGTATAGACCAAGTTTTACAAATATAATATGCAATGTTCCTGATATAGACCCGTTTGAAAACATATAAATTCCACATATGATCTCCTGTCAGTACACATTTATTCAATCGAAATAGTTTTAAGAACTTTTTATGTTTTATCTTGCAGCAAGCTGTTCGTGATGCTTATAGGCATAGCACTCTAGAAAACAATTTAGTCTGGAAATGTAAAACAGCAGCTGGTTCTATTTTGAAGTAAGTTATAGTAATTACATGAATTTGACATGACTAGGCTGAGTCTTATGATAATGGTACTCAATGTACTATCTTTTAATTGTTTTAAAATTTTATGGAAAATACTGTAAGTTAACCACTGCCAATATGAATTAAGGAGATGCAGTGTGATTGCCAATGAGAAAACTAACAAATCGAGTTCTAATGAAGTGAATTTTACCATCAATAGGTTACCATTTATCAATTCTTAAACCTTGAGCAAAACCCATACCATATAGTAAGCCACATCTTGACAAAATGTGAAGCAATTGTCCTTATTTATCAGAAAGCAATTAATGAAAACAAATTTGACAGACAGTAACCAAGGACTGGCTCTTGAATTTTGACTGGCAGATATAGCAAGTCAAGTTTAAAAAAAAAACAACATTAAAGCAAAATATTTTTGACGATTCAATAGTCCATTTTAAAAATACAATATACATGTATTATAACACCTGAGTACATACATTTTTAAACAGCTTACATTCTTGGGTGAAAGCAAATTTGGTACTTATTTAAGATAAAAGCAACTCAATAAAGTAGAACCAAACTTACAATTGGTGTAATTTGAGAATAAAATGTTAATGTTTTCTATACATGACAAAATCATCAGAAAATAAATCATGTTTTCCCAAATTGCACAAATTGTACTAAGCTTAATTTTTTGAGGGTTACTTGACAGAGGCTCAGAATTTCCTACCATAGAGTAGGTAACCTGTCCAAAAGTTAAATAATTCTAACCCTAACAACAGTTTTTCAAATAAGCTTTAATATTAATAGTCCATTTTCATACTTGTTTACTCCTGTTCAAAAGTGTTGTTAGGCTTAGGAGTAAAAAAAGTATGAAAATGAACTATTACTATTTGTCAACAGCTGATTTATGGTAAAACACATTTTATGATACTAGATGCCTACACCATGCATGATTGAAAAATTAACTACATTTGTACTTTTATCCCTATAAATACCATTTATTGGTTTAAACTGGTATTTCCTCAAACCATTAGTGCTTTCTTAATATGCAATTACTTGGCCAATATATATTAACCTTTAATCTTCTTCTAGGTATTCCTCAGGAGAAAACAAAGAGTTGTCTGAGGCTATATGTGTCTATGTCAAAGGACATTATCCCACAACAGAAGAAGGTGTTATTAAAAGTAAGTACATGTGTTTTACAATAATAATGCAAATTTACTATGATATTTATGGTATATTTAAAATAATGTATGCCCTTGCTGCTAGTCAAGGGGCATAAAAGTTTAACCCTGTCACTAAGCTACAATGGAATTTAGTTTTAATCAAATGGTATGAAAAATTTACACAAAAATTTTTACTACAAAACATAGTTCTTGTTCTAATTTAAATGGCATTCCTTTCACTTTTCTCCAGGTATTCCCCTTTATTACAGATATGCAAGTGGGAAGTGGAGCATCTTTGTCCCATTCTTTTATTTTATATGGAATTCGAACATGTTAATCATTTAAACAGTTAAATTTTTATATGAAATCCATTCTTTGATATCTGGTAATTTTCCCGCACTTTAATCAAACGATTGAAACCTTCATTTATGTAATAGAGACGAAAAATAATTGCAGGAAAAAACAACAGAAAAATAATTCAAAACAATTTTATATTTGAATGAATTAGCCAATCAAACAATGACTGACTTATTTTCTGTTTGAAATTTTGCATATTTATATTGATTTAATATTATTAAATAGATTAATTAGTAAATAAATAGATTAAGTTAGATTAAAAGGGCAGTAATTCAGTTTCTGATTATTTTTTTTGGTTATATTGTATACAGCTGATTGTGTTATTTACAAATACTTCTTAAATGTCAAAAGTAAACAAAATGGGAGTTCTTATTATTGTCATTAATATTGAAATTGAAAAAGACAAAAAACTCAATGATGAGCTTTTCCAATAACAATTCCCCTTGGGGGGAAAAGGAGGAATGCTATTTAATTTTTAGACCCCTCCTTTAGGAAAATTTTAAAAATATATGCACCATCAAGTAAATGTCTTTTCTTCCAAGACTAGCCACCTAGGGAAAAGGTTCTGTAGTAATACCACTGTAATGACTGTCATTTAATCTAATTTACACCGGCATCAAACAGAAAATGAGCTGTGACTACCCCCACAACCTTTAATTTCACACTAAAATTTTACCAAACCCCCAACAGAAAAAAATAATTGTTAGTGTTCCACCCTCAGGTGGGAAATTTAAATGGAATAGTCCTATTACTGACTTGTACATTATATTCACTTTTCAGCTGGTATTGAGACATATTTCAATACCATAAAACGGAGGAGACAAATGGAGGAGGATGGAAAAAAGGCCTCACACAACAGAAAAATGGTTTTGTATGGGAGAAAGAACAGGGTAAGTACAAAACATTATTGTCACACTTGAGGAAAAAACTGAAGAATGATAAACAAGCTTATCTATACTTTTCTAGTGTTTTGACTTCACAATGCATTTAATTTAAACCATCTTATTTCTAAAAAAAAAATTGTGTCTTCACTTTCTTTTTTTAGATTAGACAGATTTTTATAGTCAACATGTTAAAGTTACATTTATTTTAAATTGAAATTCTGCTGCATTTTTTTTCAAATTATATTGAGGTTGGTAAAGGGTTATTTTTGTGCAGCATAATTTGCCATTTTTATTTCAAGTGTTTCCATTCATGAAGCTCCTTAGCTTATGTGATTTGTGAAATGGGTAGAAACAGAAATTTTTATTTGTTTTTCCCCCCATGAAATGGTCATTTTATTTTGCGCTCTTTCATGCACATAATCCCCTTTGCGACCCTCTATAATGGTTAAGTACAAATGATTACAGTTGTATATATTCTACACCGTAAGACCAAACAATGATAGTAGAAGTTAGTTAATATAAATGAAAAATTAATTAATATAAACTGATACAAAAAAAAACAACATGTATTTTGGTGTTGATGAATAAGTCTCAAAATGTGTTATTTAGGTAATTAGATTGAATTGTAATTTACTCACATAAATTATTATGCCTGGCCTACGATAGTAGAAGGGATTTATGTTTAACCATCTATGCATTCGTTTGTTCATCCTTTCATCTGTTTCACTTCAGGTTAAAGTTTAGGTTAAAGTTTTTGGTCAAGATATTTTTAAATGAAGTCCAATCAACTTAAAACTTAATACACATGTGCCTTATGTTATGATCTAAAATTTAATGCCAAATTAAGAGTTTTGACCCCAATTTCATGGTCCACTGAAAATAGAAAATCATAATGGGAGCAGAGTATAAATGTACTATGAACCCATTTCTTGTTTTCTAGTGCAGCTTAATTTCATGCATAGTCATAGGGATAATCACACCTTTAAGTTATTCTTTTAATATTAATTATTCCACAGGATATTTTTGGGTCATTCATTCGAATATATTTTAACATATGATTTTGATAAGTTAGAATTACTGCATGCAGAAAATTTTGCTTTTGTCTCATAGATATCACTAGTCAAGCTAAATCAAATTAAACAATTTTTTATTACAGAAGCTTCAAAAGGCCCTTCAAACCAAGAAACTGCCAGTGTCGGAAGAGGACAAATTAATGAAGGCCATGAAAAATCGACTTCATGTCTAGTGAGGAGAGCGATTCCGAAGATGAAACTCGCCTAATCACAAGACCTCTGACTTGGCTGTCTAAAGATTTTAAAATCTTACATGGATAAACTAGACAGTAAATACCAGAGTCAGCTCAATGCACAGGGCAAAAAGCTGAGGTCTAAGAGAGTTGTTGGCAGGCCATCAGAGAGGCCTTGTCCCAAGAAATCTCCAGACCTTGCATGGGTTTTTGTTTAAGGGCATTTGACAAAAAAACAATCTTTAAATTTTGAATAGGGCCAATTCAAATGTACACTTTTGGAATTTGCAAAGAAAAAAATACCTTCATGATTTACTTTTGAATTATAGTTTACATGTTTTATATAAAGATTACCGGTAGATCAGTTTAAGGGGAACCTCTGAAAATAAGTCAAACAGAATATTATGGTTTATTGAATTTGACTTTGATTATTTTTTTAAGTATACAAGATAAATTATTGCTTTTTAATTTCAACATTTGCATTTTACTATCAAAATTATTTACAGGTGCAACAAATCTGTGTCATCAGATTATGTTATTGTGTTTGGTTAACCTACATATTTTTTATTTAAAATTAACTTTCTTTTACCTTTTCTAATTAATTAAATGCTGAATAATAATTTGGGTGTGACTCATTTGAGTGTCTCTGGTATTTGCTGTCTAGATTTTCCATGTAAGATTTCACCACATTATTTATATCTCTTGGTCAATGGGAGATAACTTTATATTTTTAACAGTTTACCAAATGTTATTTCTATTTAAGAATTAATGAACATTTCATATTAATAAACTTATTATTTTCGTTCAATTGTCCTAGTACATTTAATATTTGATAATTTTGTGCTTGAAATCATATAATTTTGTCGATAAAAGTTTATTTGTGTGCTATTTTATTTAATTGAACATATTTGAAAAATTTACTTAATGTTTAATTATTTTTGACTTGCATACAGCATTTGGGATGAGATCCCATAAAATTTTAATTAATGTCTGAGCAGCCTGATTGGTTTTGAAATTAGCAATTATGTTTATGTTTGTTGTTTTTTGCTTTTTGATGTATTTGGTTTTTTTTTTAGATTGACAAATAATGCTAGCAAGGGAGATTATTCATAAATATTTTTATGATGCCAAACTTGAAAAAAAAGCTGCTTATGTTTGCTATTTGTTATAACCCTATTGTAATGATTCTGAAACAAGCAAACTTATCTAGTAAGCATGTTGCTTTGCCACATACCATTATTTTATTACCTAGTTTGAATTTGATGTAGAACTGAACTTATTTAAAAAAAAAAAAAGTGTTTTTTTAAATTTGTTTGCATAGTAAAATTGTAGTTCATTGATATAACAAACATTTTGACAGTTTTGTTTTTATTGATAATCAAAACAACTATGTTTTGTCAGTATCTGAATAAAATTAATTTGATACAGACTTTGTTTCTTTTATTGAAGTATATACAAAGGGTGATGATTCAAAATTGTTTTTTTATTATTCTAACTTGGTTAGAAGTGATAAAAATAGCTATGCCCAAGACAGGATGACAATAAGAAAATGCAGGAAATTGTTGTGTATGATTATGCTTTGTCCAAAAGTTTTTGTTATCTCCTGTATTATATATTGTAAAAATCAAAATCACACATAGAGATAGCCTTGTCCTGTAGTTTTAATATCTAGATTTTGTGTTATTTGTATGTCTTAAATTCTAAACCTTCAAGTTCTTATATAAATTCAGAGGCATTGGCATTATTTACATATTGGCAAAGACATACTTACAAACTGGTATTTAGCTTTGCAAATGAATGACTTATAATCTTTGGATTATAGTTGTAGTTTCATCTTTACAGGCTTCAATGGTACTGACAAATCATACATTTGCACATTGCCATTTGAAACCACAAATATTATTCTATTGTTATTTAACAGAGGAACAATCCATGCCTTTCAAGTCTTATACTTTGTAAATATGGATAAGAAAAGTTGGAGGATCCATGATTTGTTTCAATAGCCTTTTTTTTCTTTATTTCGGTTTTTTCTTTAATAAGATATTTCCAAACCAGATATTTGAGTTAAAGTAAAAAAAAAAAAAACCCACACCCATCCTCCAGTAAAAAAAATTAGGCAGAGAGAAAAATTCTGCCATTTCTTTATTTTTTATTTCCACGATTGTTTTGTAGGTACCTCAGATATACAGGATTTATGTTGACTTTAAATTGTAGTCAATTTGATGGAAGTTCTAAGCTAAATAAGTCATAAACAAAACAAGAAATTTATTTGAATTTACATATAATTAAATTTTAAAAATATTTCATAAATAATCTTGAAATTTATTTGAATTTAATTTTTTTATTATACTGGAAATTTAATTCTAATTAAATTCTATATTTATTCAAATTTAATTTATATTAAAAATTCTTTAAATTTGAAATTTATTCAAAATTAATTTATATAAAAAATTCTTTAAATTTGAAATTTATTCAAATTTAATTCATATTAAAATTCTTTAAATTTGAAATTTATTCAGGTTTAAAAATATCTTTAAACTAGGTTGAAATTTGGGAATTTATTTGTTTTATTAAATTTAGTTTAAACTTATGTTAAATTAGAAATTTTCCAGTAAAGTAAATGCATATAATTTTTTTCAATTTGAAATTTAATATGCATAAAATATGCATTTAATTTCCTATTAAATGCATCATTTCATGCAGTGATAATAATAATCTTTATTGTCATATAAACAAATTAAAAACATGTTTGTGATAAAATGAAAAAAAACATAATACACTCATATATATATTATAAACTTTTTACTACCAAACAGAATTCATTGTAACATACACATTACTGTATATTTATAATTTGAATTCCATAGGATTTTATTTGGTCCCATGGGATAATTATAGTCCCATAGGATTTTTTTTGTCCCATGGGACAACAAATATCCCATGGGACTACAATTATCCCATGGGACCCAAAAAAATCCTATGGGATTTAACCAAAATCCCATGGGATAATGGTCAATCCCATGGGATTTGCCCTTTCCCATGGGATATTGAAAATCCCATGTTTTTCTAAATCAAATTACAAAATATATATAATAATAACAGCAGAAAAGCAATGAAATTATTGAATCCCATGTAATTCCGCACATTTTGGTTATATACACGACACTGTCTAAGGAGAGGCGGCGGCGGATTTGCAAATGAGTGTTTTGCAAATTAAAAGTGTCCAGTGTTATACTTCTTTTCCCCAGTCACCCTTGGGGTAATATTTTTTTATGAAACTAAGACTTAACCTAAGATAAAGTGGGTAACTATATAAATTGGAAAGTGAGCTAGTTAGTCATGGTGCTACTATGACAATTCAAGCATTCACTCGGGGACAATCTTAAGTTAGTGCGAAAGTGATTAAATTGACAAGGACGAAAGATTGCACTTGAACGCATACAAAGAAAGAGTGAAAAAAGTCTTTGAACTGACTCTCTCTCTTTTTCATTGATGAGCAATTATTGTCTGCTTTCTGTTTAATTATCTTAACAGTGTTGCATTTATCTGTATTTGTAATTTGTTTGATATGCTTCAACGGAATGACCCCCAAGTGTGACTGGGGAATAGAAATATGGTCACCATTGGTCTTCCTCCGACCGCCGGTAAAACCCTCGCTAAAGTGGGACGTCCTTGCGGGATGTACAAGTTCGCAGTCACGTCCGGTCAGAATGGGGACGTTAAATCCGAAACCTCGTGTAAAGAGAGAGCCACGCTCTTTGCACTTTAAGAACCCTTGCAACAACTCTTTGAGGGGTCCGTAGGTGGCCTGTTGCAAGGCTAAATTTCTGTCTTTATCCAATATACCCTCATTTTCCCGTGTCAGTCCAAATTTCCCCGACCTTAATCCCGGACGGCCTTTATTACAGGACCTACCTATTGTATTAATTGTTAACTTATTCTCGTCCTAAACATGCATGAAATATTTACCACTGGACGTTAAGCAACCAACAACAACAATCAACGGAATGATCTTTTTGTTTAGAAAAGGAAAATAAAAATATTCTTTTCTACTACGAACGACAAAAATATTTTTCCATCTACCTGTGTGACCAGTGGTGTTAAAATTGTATTTATCACATGGCCTATCTTACACTGATTGTCATTTCATGATTCACTTTATCTATGTGTAAATGATAATCGAAGTACTAAAGTACTGAAGTAATGAACATCGGATGACCGCAAGTTCTTGTGATAGATCCGTGTTTTACTCGCTTGGCATGTGATATTAAATTCTATATTTTATCAACTACATATGTTCAGTTATGCTACAAATCTACAACTCTCAGTTTTTGGATACACGTGCTGTCCTTATCATCTATAAAGTCATGAATATTCATCAGCTATGTAGGCGTGTCAAAATCGTATCATACGCGATAATGACCAGCCAGTACACACTGTATTATGATTTCATTAACCAGTATTAAAAAGATAAATATAACATCCCCGCCCACAAATTAGAAATAAAACAAACAAAAAACAAAACAAAACAAAAGTTCTCATTAAAATACTATGTTTTAAATTTAGTAACTGCGAAATTTGGTGACCAAAAATAAAAACAATAAATATAAAAGAATTTGAATAAAAGTTTCTTTTTCTTCGTTAATCATGAAAAGAGAAAACATTAAACATTTTTCAATTAGAATCGATGATCATGGTTTAAACTTAATGACCAGTGTAATTAACTTTAACAGTTTTATTTTCAATTCTTGAAACGGAAATTCCGTTTATCTGATTTGTCAAAATGACAAGTGTGCATAAATTTTATGGTTATAAAACAACAAATCTAACCACCAAAGCTCATTATAATTCATTATACAAGAAACCACAACACCATTAATATCTCTCTGTGAATATTCAGACACAGACGTTCGATACCAGAGGTCGTAAAATCTTGACCATTAAACTTTCACTTGTTTATATAACGGATACTTCCAAGAGCACGACAGATTACAACTGTCAACTTTGCTCAAGTGAACACTTGCGATGCATAAATTGTAGCTTTAAATATACATACATGTTTGAAAGTGATGACACTAGCAGAGCCCCCAAGGGTGACTGGGGAATAGAAGTATGGTCACCATTGGTCTTCCTCCGACCGGAAGTAAAACCCGTGCTAAAGTAGGGCGTCCGTTTGGCTGTGCGGGATGTACAAATTTGCAGCCACGTCCGGTCAGAATGGGGACGTTAAATCCGATGCCTCGTGTAAAGAGAGTGCCACGCTCTTTGCACGTTAAGAACCCTTGCGACAACTCTTTGAGGGGTCCGTAGGTGACCTGTTGCAAGGCTAAATTTCTGTCCCTATCCAATATACCCTCATTTCCCGTGGCAGTCTAAATTTCTCTGACCTTAATCCCTTAATCTATTACAGAACCTACCTATTGTATTTATTGTGAACTTGTTCTCGTCCTGAATATGCATGAAATATTTGCCACTGGACGTTAAGCAACCAACAATCAATCAATCAATTATTGTATCAAACGAATGAACTACCATTTATTGTAATAAGAAGTTGGTTGATATTTGCGTAATGTAACATGGTCTGCTTACTGTTCTTTTCCCTCAGACTCTCAACAGACGAACTACATCTGTGAGAGCTGGTTCTGATTTTCGGGAACGACAACAGGAATGAAAACCAAACTAGAACATCAAGAAACTCGCTATTTATTTAATAAAAAAAATAATTAAAATATACAAAGTTTGAATGTCAAAATAAATTGAAAACAATAATAAAATACTACAAACAATTCAAATTAAATATCAAATAATAACAATAATAATTACTGTTAAATTCAACCTTTGAATTAAAATATTAGTTACTTATAAACTTTATTTATTCTTTTTCCAAAATAAAATTAAAAGAAAAATAATTCAAAATCTAAAATTGTTTTCAAAATCAAGAGACTCGCCTATAATATCAAGAAACTCGCTATTAATATTATAGCGACTTGGTCAGTTTATATACTAATTTCTGAATGTCCTAGTAACCCTTAACTGATTGCAACAAACCAAAGAATGTATGCTTTATGAGTTATAAATAAAGTTGCTGACGCAGGTTGACCGCTGTCTAACTTCTAAGACCTTATGTTAAACTCTGCCAGACATACAACTGGAGGTCAGTCTGGCATCGGCCGAAGTTTTATAGAACAGATATGTTTAATAGTTTATTAGAGTACTTATCTGACACATTTGAAACATAAAATCAAAGGAATAATTGTAACGTCATTTATATCCAAAATGTATGTCAAATATCTGTCACAATATATCACTCTCCTTAGAAATTTTGGACTCCAAAATTAAATAAATAAAAAAAAAAATATTTTAAAGAAATCGCATACAATTTTATGTTTACTATATTAATCTGAAAATGGATTTATAGCTTTTAATTATTAACGTAAATAAATAATTAATATCCATAATAAACCTCAAAACAATATAGAAGACAAGCAATTGAGAAGATTGCGATGCCAAAAAAAAATAAAGTATAGTATTTTGTTTTTGATTTTAAGCGATAAAAAATAACTTGAATTTATTTTTTTTTAAATATTTTTTTTTTTTTTTTTTTTTTTTTTCATTTTTGAGATTGCATGTTTATCATTCTGTTTAATTGGTGGTTTTATTGTAATTCTTTATAAATCAATCGATGTCTATGATGTTACAATATTTTGGTATTAATTTTAAATCGTTGTTCTTGAAAGTTTGTTACTCGCATGCTTACAATTGAACGTTTATTTTTACAGTTAATAAAATTTAATTAAAAATATATGCAAAGTGTTTTTAAACAAAATGTTGCAAAAATATATGAAATATGAAAAGACTAGAATTAAACTTTAACAGAATTTGAATTGCTTACTTCAGTCTCTAAGTTACTGTTTAATATTTTTTATGGCGTTCACCCATTATATTAAATATGTGTGGCGTCCCTGCTCCTGAGGTAGCCCTTTATTTTAAGTATTTGTGGCGTCCCTACTCCTGAGGTAGCCCTTTATTTTAAGTATTTGTGTGGCGTCCCTGCTATTCAGGTAGCCTATGCAATATGCTTGCCTATATATATATATATATATTAAATTATTATTACTTTGTACCAGTATTAGATTATCCAACAGTAAACGGCAACAAGAATTTGTCTAACTTGTTCCTAATAGGTAACTTACAAACAAGGAGATTTACTTTATGTAACACCATAAATGAAAGTTGAACCTAATCTTAAAGATGACTGATTGCAAATGGTAATATTGACAAGCGTTTGAAATACAAACATAGTTCTAATTAACATCATTCTGAAAAGTTATTCAATGGATGATTTAAATGAATAAAATTTTACAACATTTTATCAAAAAATAATTTTATAACTTATTTAAACAGTATTTTAATAAAGTTTTTCTTAAAATTTTAAGACATGAAACGCAATACGATTCGTGAAATGAAAATGAACATTTTGTTTCATAGCTGAAAATTTTATATTTTAAAATTTTGATCTCAAAAATAGATTTTAAATAAGCATTTGATGTACTCACAGTTTCATGAAATATGTTTACAATAAAAATTCACAACAATATAACTTTAAAGTTCTTAATATCACTGAAGTTGATAATAGTTCTTGGTTCTTTGGAAATAATGCATTATGATGTTCTTTGATTCTGATTTCCTTTCTATAGCTGATATCGTTGTACAATTGTGTATTCTTATTAAGTCACAAATAAATCATTAACTGGAAACAGATATAAAATTGAATAGTCCGAAAGGTACATAAATAATGTTTAACTGTAAATATTCCGGTTCGAATTGTCTAAACACTGGCATGCTGTAATGTCTGGATGTCGATGTTTGGTGTCAGCTTTTAAAAGTCGTCCAGCATTTATTAACGGGCCTCCACCAATTATTGTATCAAAAAGAATCCGAATTATTGTATCAAATGAATTACCCACCAATTATTGTATTATTGTATCAAACGAATGAACTACCATTTATTGTAATGAGAAGTTGGTTGATATTTGCGTAATGTAACATGGTCTGCTTACTGTTCTTTTCCCTCAGACTCTCAACAGACGAACTACATCTGTGAGAGCTGGTTCTGATTTTTACATGTTCGGGGGAAACTAGCTTAGAACAATGCCTTTGATGGTGTATGGCATTGCTGCCGATGTAAAGGCAGGCCGGGCGTTGTTGCCGATGTAGAGGCAGGCCGGGAACGACAACAGGAATGAAAACCAAACTAGAACATCAAGAAACTCGCTATTTATTTAATAAAAAAAATAATTAAAATATACAAAGTTTGAATGTCAAAATAAATTGAAAACAATAATAAAATACTACAAACAATTCAAATTAAATATCAAATAATAACAATAATAATTACTGTTAAATTCAACCTTTGAATTAAAATATTAGTTACTTATAAACTTTATTTATTCTTTTTCCAAAATAAAATTAAAAGAAAAATAATTCAAAATCTAAAATTGTTTTCAAAATCAAGAGACTCACCTATAATATCAAGAAACTCGCTATTAATATTATAGCGGCTTGGTCAGTTTATATACTAATTTCTGAATGTCCTAGTAACCCTTAACTGATTGCAACAAACCAAAGAATGTATGCTTTATGAGTTATAAATAAAGTTGCTGACGCAGGTTGACCGCTGTCTAACGTCTAAGACCTTATGTTAAACTCTGCCAGACATACAACTGGAGGTCAGTCTGGCATCGGCCGAAGTTTTATAGAACAGATATGTTTAATAGTTTATTAGAGTACTTATCTGACACATTTGAAACATAAAATCAAAGGAATAATTGTAACGTCATTTATATCCAAAATGTATGTCAAATATCTGTCACAATACTAACCACACAAACAATGTAATGTTATTATACTGTTGTACAAGTTCTGTTAAATTTTGCTTTAAAAAATTAAACTGTTCCTTTGTAGTAGCTCCCGATTTATAACACCATTTAATTGAATTTCGGAAAATAAGTTGCACTTGTAAACATCGACCTTTGCTGTCAGATAAAACAACCGGAACACTTGTTAAATTATTGTTTATATACGGAAGTTCCTAAATTCTCGATCATTGTTTGCGTATGTTATTCATGTAAACATTTAAAATTAGAGTCACAATATTAATATATATAATTTAGGTCCCCCACCATGATAGATCCGTGTTTTTACTCGCTTGGCATGTAATATTAAAAACTATATTTCGGTTCTAATTCTATATTTTATCAACTACATATGTACAGTCATGCTACAAATCTACAACTCTCAGTTTTTGGGTACACGTGCTGTCCTTATCATCTATAAAGTCATGAATATTCATCAGCTATGTAGGCAAGTCAAAATCGTATCATACGCGATAATGACCAGCCAGTACACACTGTATTATGATTTCATTAACCAGTATTAAAAAGATAAATATAACACTTGTGGATGGTCACAAGCACTTGTTTCAGAAAAAAAATCACATCTTTATACTTGAAAGTGAGGTTAACGTACAGATATATTATTTTTTCTGAGACAAGTTCGTACTTGGATGATAAATAAATGACATGGAATTGAACCTCACCGTTATAACTATTATATTGTAGTGATGCAAATCAGTATATTCTGGTTTGTTTTTATATATTATATTAATTTTTTAATATTACAGTTACACGTATATATAATTTTCATCATCATTCTATTCTACTTTATTAATAATAGTTCAGTGCAAGTGCATGGTGGACACTCTTCTGTCTTCTTTTGATTTTTGTAATAGATTGGATTTGAGTAGGTATTCATATTTTCCCGAAAAATGTTCAATCTCCCATGCAGATTTACCGGTCCTTGAGAGAGAACAAGGACCGATAACTCTGCATGGGAGATTGCAAACGTTCTGAAGATATTCTTCCGCATTTGTTACCACAACTGGTCTGCACGTGTGCATAGAAATTAATGATTTTTTTACTTGATTATATATATATATATATAATATAAGTCTAAATTGAAAACAACGTTCAAACCTATGATTGGATAAAAACCGAAATTTGTATACGTGTGCATGCAAAACAAATTTCTTGGTAGAGGGGTCTCAATACAGCACAACCAAAAATTTTTCAAAAGACCAAAAAAGTGAAAAAGTATATTTTAACAAAATGCATTTGACTAGCAGGTCAACACAGCGGATGTTCTTTAACCCTGCTGACTGCGATTGGCGATTTCCAAATAAATGGATCACCAGATGTAAAAAAAATGGATCTTCACTATTAATTTAATACCAAACAGGAAACAATAAACTTGCGGAAAAGATGGTATACCGCAAACAAAAGGTGCAAAAATTAGTACACCATATCCAACGTCTCTTCAGTGATGTTAGGAATCGGAACGGTATTTGGAAGACCATATATATATGCGGTTTTTATCCAACGCAATCATAGGTTTGAACGTTGTTTTCAATTTAGATTTGTTTATATATATATTGATTGATTGTTGGTTGCTTAACGTCCAGTGGCAAATATTTCATGCATGTTCAGGACGAGAACAAGTTTACAGTAAATACAATAGGTAGGTCTTGTAATAATAGAGACCATCCGGAATGATGTTCGGGGAAATTTGGACTGCCACTGTAAAATGAGGGTATATTGCATAGGGACAGAATTTTTGCCTTTCAACAGGCCACTTACGGACCCCTCAAAGAGTTGTTGCAAGGGTTCTTAACGTGCAAAGAGCGTGACACTCTTTTTACACGAGGCATCGCATTTTTACCGGACGTAGCTGCAAACTTGATACATCCCGCACAGCCAAACGGATAAAAAAGTCAATGTAGAATACGGGTCTTTCTGTTGCCATATTGTTACATACTACACATTAATATAAGTAATTTTTGATTTATTGTTGGTTGCTTAACGTCCAGTGGCAAATATTTCATGCATATTCAGGACGAGAACAAATTAACAATAAATACAAAAGGTAAGTTCTGTAATAGGGGCGTCCGTGATTAAGGTCGGAGAAATTTAGACTTCAACGGGAAATGAGGGTATATTGGATAGGGACAGAAATTTAGCCTTGCAACAGGTCATCTACGGACCCCTCAAAGAGTTGTTGCAAGGGTTCTAAACGTGAAAATAGCGTCGCATCGGATTTAACGTCCCCATTCTGACCAGACGTGGCTGCAAATTTGTACATCCCGCACAGCCAAATGGACGCCCCACTTTAGCAAGGGTTTTACTGCCGGTCGGAGGAAGACCCATGGTGACCATACTTCTATTCCCCAGTCACCCTTGGGGGTGTAATTTTTGAAGATAAATGAGCAATTGACATATAATGTACACATGTCCAAATAACAGAATGATAATACTACAGTGTAAACAAACCTACATTATGAATAGTGAATGATTAAAGCAAATGTGTGACAGCCTTTTTTTTTATAGTATAATGTGAGAAACTAAAAATGCATACGCACGATGTCCTGTCAATGTTTTAAACTATTTTCATGAGTTACTGGGAAAATGTGACACTTATGTGAAAAAAAACCCAATATGAACCCTTCTGTCATCACAAGAAATGATAGTAACAGAATCTGGGTGAAGATCTCGTAACCTTATTTTCTTCACTAGAAGAGACAAATCTACAAAACAAAATAAAGCCTGAATGAACATGTTTCAGAATATTGATCTGGATGCAAAGATTTTCAAATCCTATTTTCTGTCCTTAACTGAAATGACCAATTGTAGTTTGATATTATAATTTCTAGACATTATCCACTGCATTTTTATGCACCTGTCCTTCAAGTCAGAAGCCTGTCTTGTAAAACTAGTTAAGGTTACTGTTTCTATAAAAAAAACATTATCTGAAGATTACGTATTTTTTTGTGAAAGAATAGCATCCCCCCTTTTTAAAAATGACCATGTACCCTTTCCGTCATTTCCGAAGTTGATGTCTTTTTTAACCACTCGAAACTTAGAGTGATTTTCTATTTCATAATTTTGTATTGTTTGATGTACATCAGATACAAATTTTACTGAAATTACTTTTATTTTCGCTTTTCTATTTATTTATATAATTTTGAATATTCTTTTCTACCCGCTTCGAAAAAAAAAACAAAGTAGTATCCGAAGTGTATACTAGGGTCGTGGCTTATCCAACGGTTAGGATGAGGTGTACATACTGGTCATCTATTTCATACGGATGTTCATCTATTTAGCTCAGTTTCAGCAGGATTTGTTTTTCTCACAAAAAAACTTAATAATAAGACAATTTTAGTTTATATATTCATACGAAATCAGTCATCATACACTGAAATTTTAAGGCACATTTAACACCAGCACAAATACCACTTCTGCCTTCAATACCTAAGAAAACAGAATGGAATGTAACATTAAAAGTACGAAAAATCCTGCCATCAACACCATCCACATGTGCCACAATAATAAAAAACATAGTTACCAGGAGCACACCTAGGCAAACGAAAGCCCCAAGATTTAAAGATGTCCATGAAAAGAACGAAAGTAAGACTGAAAACATAAGGAAAAAAAACCAAAAACACTGCTTGTTTAAGAGGAAACATAACATTGATACATTAAAAGCTAAACAGTACTACCATACACCAGATATCTCTAGGTGAGATATGCGACAAAACATGGCCCCCTCGATTGATCGCTATCCTTGCCGGGGGGGGGGGGGGGGGGCTTGCATGTAGCAGTGACCCCCAGAGCTATACCAGCTGGAGCAATGTCTCCTGATACAGTCACCCATGCTGGACAGGTCGAATACAGCATCGCCCTTATAGGCACTCCGAGGTGGGTGGATGACAAGAATGCTGAACCTTTTTTCATATCCTATGGCACATCAAAACCAACCCTTTAAATCAGCTCGATATAAATAAAAAAGAAAGAAAATGTGATAATTCAGTGCCCTGTCAGGAAGATGATAGATGGACCCGATATATAGTTATTACAGATACGATCGAAAAACACAATTCAAAGATATCTGCTTTCGTGATTCACAAAACAAATCCAGCGCATTGCTGGCACTGTGAAAAAAGTTTCAAATATGAGATCAGGAAATTTGTATGTTGAATCAATCAATCAATTCATCTTTGCATTAAAATAAATGCAAAGAGCAAGTTCTATTGAATTCCAATGACCCTGTTTAGAAGGAATTTGTTGATATAAGATTTCATCCACCTTATAAAAACATTAATTGAATGGCTAATTCAGAATTGCGGGGACGAAATTGCAATATTTAATTGCCTTAAGCTTACCTAATCAATTGACTCTGAGACAGGTATTTCCCATTAGTTTCTCTGTTTGAATAAGACACTGTGATGCAACCAGTTTAGGAATAGCCTGTATCCTCCACGAATATATATGCATTCTAATAAATGGTTCTTTATTCTGTTGTGTAAGCATGTGCCAAGGCTTTGAAAATGAGGGTATATTTATAGATAGGGACAGACATTTTGCCTTGCAACATGCCACCTACGAACTCATCAAAGAGTTGTTACATCCCACACAGCCAAACAGACGCCCCACTATGGCAAGCATTTTACTGTCGATCGGAAGAAGACCAAGCGACCATATTTCTATTCCCCAGTCACCCTTGGGGGAAGGATTTGGACTTGAAGAGTAAAGTAAGCGAATTTGCATTCAAAGAATGCAGGAACAACTTATTTGGTAAATTTTAATAAAGTCAAGTCTTCAGAACCGATGTTTTATATGAATTATGTTATAAATAAAACAATCATAACACATGTATCAATGTCTTGTTGTGTTTCCGTTTCTAAATGGTGCTTCAATTGGCTGTGTGTTTTGTCTTGTCTGACCGTTTCCTCTTGCAGATGCCGTTACTGAAGGAACATTTGCAACATGAAACTTTAATGCATTGTTTTGAAATTGCCTTATAGTAGGAATATCACAAAGCCTTTCATGTCCCTCTTTGGAAAGTATTCCTCCAGTGGATCTTGGTCAGACTTCTCGCTCATCAGGAATCTAACATTTAACAGCAGAATCAGCTGCTTTCCAAACTCCACAAACGAGTTAACTGAAAAAGAAATGACAAAAATTATTAATTTCACCGTGTTAATGGTGTTTAGGTCAATAAATATATTTATTCCATATTTATAGGACTTTCAAAGGTTTTTCTCGATGAATGCGATTTTGAATAAATTAGCATATTCACCTGCGAAAAAAGAATAAAAAAAAATGTCGCGTGCTTTATCGTGCATAATAACGATTCAATACTTGACGTTCAGTTGGTTTTTGTAAATAACTGTTATTTTACACATATTTTTCTCTCGGAACATGGAATAAAACAATTACTGTCTTTGGTTTCGGTATACGACTATTTTTGGCATAAATACAAATGTTAAAATTTGATTATTTTATATAACGTTTGCAATAAATGATTTACAACATTGTCTTGATTAACTCGGATTTTTAACAGATAATTTTATGTCGGCATAAAATAAAGGAGTTTTTCTTACCAAGTAATTAGTTTTACACAAGCTTTTTTTTTCAGAGCCATCAATTTATTTGGAAACAATTTGATTTTTGTTTATTCTTATAAAAGAAACTTCGCCAAAATAGTATTTGTCTTTAAAAGTAAGAGAACACTGGTTTTACGAATTCTTTTTTACCAAAACTTTTTTTTTATCTCTTCAAGTATTTAAGTTTCACCTACCTGCCACCCGTTATTTTCTCATATTTATAGTTTTCACAGTCACCCATTGATTCAGACATTTTTCCTTTTATTTTCAAATGGACGTCAAGTTATGCGAGAGACTTCGCGGCCTCGAGACTGAAATTATGCAAATATTTATGCTAATTTCGGTATTCTGTATATTTCCTCACCTCCTTTATAGATCGGTATTGAATATTTAGTAGCCAATCATGATAACAATCGGAAGCACTCGGGCATTTACCTTACTTGCATCGTAAATGAACGAGGTGTTAGATTATGTATTCATATTGACCTAGGGTCATTTGCATGAATCACCTCCCATAATCCATTGTACCTTACGTTTTCTCGTTGATCACATGACAATATTTCAAAATGAAAGTTTAAATGCCTGAATCGATGGGTCACTGTGAACACTGTCTGAATATGAGAAAATAAACGGTGGCAGGTAGATGAAACTTGCATAAATGAAGAGATAAATGAATGGGGACGTTAAATCCGATGTTTCGTGTAAAGAGAGTGCCACGCTCTTTGCACGTTGAGAACCCTTGCAACAACTCTTTGAGGGGTCCGTAGGTGGCCTGTTGTAAGGCTAAATTTCTGTTCGTAACCAACATACCCTCATTTCCCGTGGCAGTCTAAATTTCCCGGACCGTAATCCTTGACGCCTCTATTACAGAACCTACCTATTGTATTTATTGTTAATTTGTTCTCGTCCTGAATATGCATGAAATACTTGCCACTGGACGTAAGGCAACCAACAATCAATCAATCTGACGTCCCACGGCCCCATCTTGTCTGGCAAAATAGCCGTAGGACGGCAGAGTTATCTCGGACTATCTTCCTCATTTTAACGAAACTAGATTAAAAAGTTGTGGCTGGTTTTTTCTGGCTAATATAGCCCCCTACTTATTTCACTTTTCTCAGCCTTGATTCTGTCTCCCCTAATTGTTCCGCTCCTTTGTTTATTAATCCTGTGCAGTTGTTGCACACATACAGATCCTTAGACGAAGTTACCCTGACCCCGTAAAGTCCTTCTGTTGTATTGGCAACGCTTCCAATTGTTTTGTAGTTGGTAGTGGAGGCTCTTTGCACGTTAAGAACCCTTGCAAAAACTCTTTGAGAGGTCCGTAGGTGACCTGTTGCAAGGCTAATTTTCTGTCCCTATCCAATATATCCTCATTTCCCGTGGCAGTCTAAATTTCTCCGACCTCAATCCCAGACGCCTCTACTTCAGAACCTACCTATTGTATTTATTGTTAATTTGTTCTCGTCCTGAATATGCATGAAATATATGCCACTGGACGTTAAGTAACCAACAATCAATCAATCAACAAGCACAATTCTCCATTAATACACATTCAACACACTCGTACACGCTGGATTTTCGCGTAAAATTTATCCATTAATTTTCAATATTATTTATCAGCCTATATTAAAGTATTGAATGTAGTCTGGTTGTGTTTTTGCCTGTTGGTCCATTAAGTAACAATTTTCTTTTGTACGTCACATAGGTAATGGAAAATAAATTTGTCGTTTTTAGTAAGAATAGGTGCAGTTATACGGTTTCCACATATGAATAAAAGTATTTTTATTTGACAATCTCGACGCCCATGAAGAGCAGAATAATTAATACAATTTTAAGATCAATACATATGATTTATATTGATTACAGTGATAAAACAACACAAACAAACAAAAATACAAAACATTTATCAAGATCTATAAAGATCTCGACTTATAATCATGTCCAATGTTAAGTCAATGACCCATTTGTTGTGTACGTATGCATAACCCAGTCTTCTTTATTATTATATACTTATAATTTATTGCATCTAATATAAACACGATTTTAAGCTATTTGACAACTAATCACAACCAGAGAGGTCTTGAGTCATTATATATATTGTTTTCTGCTCACATTCTAATTCAAAAATTTGATCATGTATTTTCTTATGAACATATTTGTCTTCACATAACATTTTGATTTCGAATCAAGGTTTATTAAGTTGACATGTTTTTTTTCTTTTGTTTTACAAAACTGGGCAACTGAAAATAATAACTGAACAAAATTATAAAATACTTAATGAATAAAAATGATTTTTCAATGGCACTGTCATTTTAAGTTCAAGTACTAAATTAACTACACCTAACTACTAGTGATATACAATGTTCAACCGTTTGAGGTACCGTTTCAAAACAATTTGTGTAATCAAGTCCATTGATATATATAAAACTTCTTTAATTATTTCTTGTCGATTTTCCGTTGAAATTGTATAACTTGAGTGAACAGAATCAATCTAGAATAAAAAAAAATGAATGCTCCTTAATCGCACCTCCGATCACTCTCGAGGTTTGTGGAATGGGGACAATCGCAAGGTTCCATGAGGTGATATAAGATGTCATCAAACTGTCGAAACTGTTTAGAATTTTGGAATTATTACATACTGTTATAAAGTTCACCGCACTTTACTACCGTATCATCTGTTACAGTAATTATAATTGACAGATCAGCAACTCTCACATGTCTGCACGTTCTTAAATAAACATAATTAAATAGATCAATTGAAGTTCTTATACACATGTTGTCATTCTGTAGTCTGACCATCAAACGATGTACTTGTTAATAAATTAGTTATAGAAACTGGATTGTATTATTATATAGCAAATATATTACACATACGTCCGACAATTTCTATCATCGTTTGTATATTTTGTGACAATATGCTGATGCATTTTGTATGTAAGGGATACACTCAGTTGTAAGACTACAATTATTGCAAATTTCGAATTTAAAAAAAAACATGTTTATATGCCTTATCTGTATCATAAGCAATACATTACAAGTAAAGAGCTGAAATTAAAGAGTGATTTCGAATAATACTTGAAAAATACATATTTTTTAAACAGGTAGGTGTACAGTATGACTGTATGGAATATACAGAAGGGATAAAAGGGGGGGGTGTTTGTTTTGAGAGTGTGGATAGATAAAAGAATTAAAAGATACAATACAATTTTAACAAAGGTTCATAAGTCTTACCTCTTATTTGGAACCCTAATTTGGTGATCCAATGGTTCTGCTCTACTTGGAGCAGGGTGAACATTGATCTGCAGTGGACGTGAGTGATACGGGAAAGGACCTCAACACAGCTAAGTCCTCTCCCACATCTCAGCATTGTATGGGAGAGCCTCACACAACGCTGGAAATCTATTGAGCAATTTGCTTGCATAGCAAGACCAATACATGTAAGCACAATAACACAACGCATTACTATTACACCGGCCATCATTTCTATTTCTGAAAAGTTACGAGCGGGGCAGTTTCGTGCCGTGCCGGCCACGGGTAATAACGAAAGGCCACGATGTTTTTTTTTTCAAATTATATTTAATATTTGGATTTTTTTATTATATATAATATGATTTTAAAAATAAAACAAGAAAACATTTCAGTCATATACTAAACTATTTTTTTCGATTTATTTTTTACACTAACAAAAATGACCCTGAATGACCCAGGTTACGTACTATAATTCGATCATATTTAAGCATATGTTTTAAAGCAGCTTCTAAAGGTGTAGTGACACGAACTGTTTAAGATCGGAAAGACAGATCGAAAAAAATAGCATGACGAATAAACTAAATTAAAATTAGATAGATGTTCTTAATTTTTGAAAGATGTTTAATGACGAGGGAAAACAATGACAGCCGGGTGATATAATGAGACGGGTTGAGGTGTGGTTTTGAATTGAATTGACTATAAATACAACTGCAAAATATAAGTATTTCAAACTAAATAATAATCCAGTAAATATAAAGCAGCTACTTTAAGGCCGTTTTTACAATACTTTCGACAAAGGCAGATAACTCCGTTCAATCTCATTAAATATTCATGCGTCGTTGTACACGCGACGCCATGATCGAGAAGAAAAATGTCAAGTTCACAATCTTTTGATGAAACAACGTTGCAGCAATCGTTGCTTTAGGATGCGGAATGGTCCAAATCAGTGTAATAATCGAAAAATTGTAAAAAGTAATGGATAAATTATATAATTTAGCCGATTTTTTGTCGAGTATTAAGCCCCTCCTTCTACAAATTTTAAGCCAATCAAAAAATACCTGCTTCATTCAGGAGCTTGCATCAACATTTTTCTCGAGCACCTGTAAGGTGACGAAAAATGTAGAAATATGGACAGAAATGTGGAATTTGTGTTAATCTAGCTAGATATTTAGTAAGAATTAACCTCACAACATCACAAGAAATGCATACGGTACGTTTAAATGGAGTTTATTGCTAAACTCATGCCTCCACCTGGTGATATTGTGCTCCGCCAGTGTCGGGTATCTATTATTCTCATTTATGCATTCTTTCGGTTAAGAAAAGGTTATTTGCACACATGTATGCTTTTATTTTCACATTTGAGTCGATTTAATGTTGTAGTTGTGTCGCATTTCCTTTACAAATGAAGAAATGCACAAAAAGGGGGGGACACATATGTTGCAAGATGAGGAAATTATCCCCCTTCAAGCAGAGAAAGTGATATATTCATATCAGATTTGGTACAGATATGCAGACCAACATGCTGCATGTGTGGCCAAGCCTATTCTGCCATTCATATTATGATAGTTATGCAAAAGCACAGGCTTCTCACAAAATCAGATAACATAATCACCTGTACCATAGTCCAATTATTATAATCACAATATTCGAGATACATGTATTTTTACTATGGCACTTTCCTACGACAGATTTGTAAACACTCCATGATCAGTTTAATTAACATGTTAAACCTGTACGTTGCCCTGAATATTAATGATATATTTCAGATACATGTATTTTTAACTTTGATACTTTTCTTCAACAGAAAAAAGTCAGATTTATAAACACTACGTGGTCAGCTTAGTTAACACCCTGTACCGTAGTCCAAGTAATAATAATGTTTGAGATACATGATTTTTTACTTAAACGCTTTCCTTGATAGATTTGTAAACATGTTAAACCTGTACCGTAGCCGTGAATAATAATGATACTAAAAGTATTTGAGTTGCATGTAATTTTTTACTTGTACTTTTTACTACAACAGATTTGAAACACTACATGGTCAGCTTAGTCAACAGGTTGCACATGCACCGTAGTCCCAGTAATAAGAATAAAATTTGAGATACATGTCATTCATTACACTTTCCCACAACAAATTTGTAAACACACTGTAGTCAGCTTTGTTAGTATGTTTGGTTTTAAACAAACAAAAAAAGATTCTGGGTGTCTTTCAGTACAGATAAAGATTTTTTTAATTGGTCTCCGGTAGCCATTAATCTGCAATGAATAACTTCATTGCATATTTTGTTAACTTTCGTGATTTACCTTGTTTTTTTCATCAAATTTTAAGTATATTTTAGATTGAAAAAGTATGTGCGCACCCAATAAACAACTTTATATTTGCTGAGATTATGCCAATAGTTATAATAAAGCTTTTGTTAAATTATTTTGTTGTTTCTCGGTTGCGCAGGATGTTTCCACAACGGAAATAAAGACAGAAAACTGCATAAATTCTGTATTTTTTTTTGTGAAAACAGTACATATTATGACGTAATTTTAAGGTCATCAGATAAAAATCTCTATGTTTTTCCTTTGCATTTCTAAACATTATGATCCAATTTGAAATGGTTCAAACATTTTATTTTCTTAGGCCTTTGCTTACAAGGACAACAATAACAAACTTTCTTGTTTCTGCCTCTCCTCACAACAGTTTCAACAGCTGTAAGGGAATCAATCGAGACAGAAGTCAATACCTTGGTGACCGTAGAAGAAATATGTGAGCAACTTTCCAGTCAAGGTGTAACTGATGTAAGATTTCAAATGAAAAATAATGGAAATGTAATAAAATTGAATGCATATCTTCAGACATTTAGAACTCCAACTCCTCCTTCCTCTATTACTTTAGGTTGCTTCGGAATCAGAGTTGACATGTTTATCCCTAACCCAATTCGATGCTTCACTTGTCAAACGTTTGGTCATGGCACCAAACAATGTCGTGGTATGCAGAGATGCTTCAAGTGTTCTTGCGAAGGACACGAGGGAACAACATGTACTTTGAATCTTCAAAGTGCGTAAACTGTGGTGAATCCCATTTTTTCATCATCTGGGGACTGCCCTGTTTACCTGAAAAAAATATTATTAAAATTAAAACAGAAAGAAACATTAGTTACCCAGAAGCTCAAACAAACCATCGTACACTAAAACAAACACTCTTTTACACTTTCATATAACAACATAAAAATATAATTAACATTCTTATCAGTTAGCACTAGATACCTTTCGTTTCACAACAAACACACATGCTTTATAAATAACACATACAAACTACTACACACTCATATAGCACAAAAAGTAGACCTAAACTAAAAACTATGCACTTAAAATTATTATAGTTGCACTTTAACATCAAATATTATTACAACTATACACTGACATAAAAAAGCACTAGAAAACAGTCATACCACATATCTGCTAAATATCTCACACACATCTACTCCTACCTCTTTCCTCTGTCCCCCAAGGGTGACTGGGGAATAGAAATATGGTCACCATTGGTCTTCCTCCGACCGGCGGTAAAACCCTCGCTAAAGTGGGGCGTCCGTTTGCCTGTGCGGGATGTACAAGTTCGCATTCACGTCCGGTCAGAATGGGGACGTTAAATCCGATGCCTCGTGTAAAGAAAGTGCCACGTTCTTTGCACGTTAAGAACCCTTGCAACAACTCTTTGAGGGGTCCGTAGGTGACCTGTTGCAAGGCTAAATTTCTGTCCCTATCCAATATACCCTCATTTCCCGTGGCAGTCTAAATTTCTCCGACCTTAATCCCGGACGCCTCTATTACAGAACCTACCTATTGTTAATTTGTTCTCGTCCTGAATATGCATGAAATATTTGCCACTGGACATTAAGCAACCAACAATCAATCAATCCAATATACCCTCATTTACCCGTGGCAGTCCAAATTTCCTCGACCTTCATCCTGGATGGCCTCTATTACAGGACCTACCTATTGTATTTATTGTTAATTTGTTCTCGTCCTGAATATGCATGACATATTTGCCACTGGACGTTAAGCAACCAACAATCAATCAATCTTTCCTCTGTTTTTAATGACATGTAAAATAAAGAACCGGCATTACTAATAATTACTACCTTCTCTCCTATAACCAGTAGTTTGTCCGTATATTTGTTTTTTTCATTATTAAGAGGAGGGGGATGTGTTCATTGAAAAAAAATTAAAAGAACGCATAGTGTGATCTTGTTTTATATCTTGATCATCAGGGATTCAATAAAGAAGGAATATAAAGAAAGTAACTTTTTATCAGTTAGCACTCAGTTCCGTGCAAGTAATATGTGTTTAATAAATAATTGTATTCGTGGAAACGATCTTTGTAAATATAAAACCAAAAGTTATCTAATTTGTTCTACACTATCACCAACTGAGCAAAAAATCTTACCTAAAAACGGATTGGCTCCATTTCTAGCAAGTCTAAATCGTTGTCAATTACCATCTTATCTTCAAAATCTATTACGTCAACTTGAACTGCACCTGGAGTTGGCGACAGTGCTGGAACTGTTGTATCAACTGGTGTTGATGAAGGCACGTTGATAGGTGGTCTAGCCTGTATTAATATACAAATGAAATATAAGTTGTTATTTTAAAATTTCTTGTATTGGTAATCAATTAATATTTCTAATAGAATCTTACAAAAACAAATGTTCAACAACACGCCGGTACTTGTACATACGATTTTGAAATGTTGAAAAGTAGTGCCATATTCTGTGTTACCTAAAGTGACGGGTTTTTGTTGGATACTATATTGAACTGTATGTCATCGAGTGATGTTAGGCACATTATATTACCTGATTGTTTCTGGAAAGATAGATTTTCTAGTCTTATTTCCTTCCGTAGACTTTCTGGCAGGTATCACAGGCAAACGTGCCTGCTCGCTGATGTGTCTTCTGCATGACTAACTATAACAAAAGCAATGGAATTGTCTAAAGATCACTCCTTTTTTAAACTTGTGACATAGTATATCGCGTATTTTCGTTTCTGTTTGATAAGATATAATCCATAGCCGAAGAACTGAATAAAATTTCAACCTTTATTGAAATTCGATAAATGATTGAACTCGAATAACATTTGATAAGGATAGGCGCAGAAATCAGGCTGCAGATGCAACCAAAACGAAATCTCTCATTAACATTGTGGAAAATAAAATACAGAAATCTCATTCTGAATTTGTATGGAACAATTATATGATGTAATTCCATTTCACTGGTACATTTGTATAACACAAATTACAATAATGTAAAATCGACTCATGTTTAATACTGCTTAAAGATTTTGTACCATATAATTACCTGGTGTACTGTTCTGTCGTGCCTTCTCAAAGAATCTTGGGAACTGAATGTTTTTGTACACTCTCCACACCCTAAAAAATAGGTTTAAAATTGCATAATTTGTTGTCACTTGCCAAAAAAAAAGGGCCAACATTTTCAATCTTGCTAGTATATTATACAACAACATATAAATTCTGTTCTTTTTGTCCTCAAGTACTGTCCAAAAAATGTCATATCTTTTTAATAATTGTTATATTGTATTTATCACATCTACATATAAAATATCATCATCGAACACCCCAGTCATGGCCTCGTAACCCTCCAGTCAGGCCTTTGTATCATCGAAGTCATACGTAACTAAAATTAAAAACCCATTAACTCTCAAGATATTATCCGTAATGAAAAATTCTTCATAAAGAGAAAACTTTCTATGGGTACCGAGTCATGTTAGAATCCATTGAAACACGGTTTTAGACCAAGAAGCAAAAAGATGCCCTGGATGACCCTTTATCTAACTGTAATATGCCATACGCCGATTTTAGATCTAATATTAGAGAAAATGTTTTAAATATATTGAAAAAAAAATGGAGTTAATCTGATAATTCATGTTACTTAATTTTGATTATGTCAACGAAAGCGTTGAAAATGTATATATATATTTTTCAAACAAGAATGAAACCTCAATTCTAATATTTTTTTAATTAATTTAAATACACTCTATAATTTCTAATCTTCAGTGTCATTAAATCATGATTACTGGTTTAAATACAAAATTCTCATTTAAATTGACCAATAACATGGGCTGATATTTTTAAACCCTATGTTTTGGTGCTGGCATTTTTTTCATGTAACAATGATCATTTTCATTGTAAGATGGAAAACAATGCAATGGGTAGGGGTAGACATTCATTGTCTTTAATGTATACAAATTTGAAAAATCCACATCAAACTTTTTTTAAAATAAGTTTACAACAGTTTCACTCTCTGGAACTAATTTTCATTCTTTTGAAAACTAATGAATTGATTAGTTTATGCTCATGGTTCCCTTTATTCCTACTCGGACACAGTATTTGAAAGATATATCTCACTTTTTCTGTAAGTTTTACTCGGGTAAATTATGTTAGGAAATATATGTTTGAAACAGTTGCTCTCAAAGCAATAAAGGCAGCCATCACCATACTTTTCATCAAGTATCGGTGGAAGCTGAAAAAAGTCACCACAAGAAGTACTTGAATTCCTCAGAAATAGTTATCTCATGTATTATACTCTAATAGAATATTTGTTTATTTAGGAATCATTCACTTATCATATCTACACATATTTTGAAACTATACAATATAACTTAAAAGATCATTTTGTTAGGCATTTTTGTTCACCGCCTCAATGATTGATTGATAGAATGAAGTGATTGCAATAGTAAAGGTAACTTTTTAAGCAATTGATATTGTGTTTTTGAAAACACAAAACACATCAATTGACTTCATTTCTAGCAGTTGCAAGTCCAGTCCTCCTTACTCTTCTGTGGTACATAAAATGTATATGATACTAGTCCGGAGTTAAATCTGTATACTTTTAGTGTTTCCAGGTATTACAGTTGTCGCATTCAATCCAAAGTAGAAAAGGAGAACTCTTCTTCCCACATGTTTCGCATTTATCATTTTTGCCAACTGTTCTGACTTCTGGCAATATGGCACATTTTACGCATCACCCTATGGTTTATGTGCCTTCATCTCGCATCGATATGCAAATGTATCAGACAGACCAATAGCCTTCGCATCTATTTCTGGCACCAGCGGAGAAGAATTACTCTCACAGAGACAAAAACATTAGGAACGTTGATAAACAAGTAGAACTAAAATGTGTAACAGAATAAAAACTAATCATCGTGAACTTGAAAATTGACAATCTGCTGTAGTCGTGATTATCGTGGTAAAGCTAAATGAATACTAGGAAGTTTATCAATAAAAACTGGACCTGTGTCGTATCACGTACTGGTCGATACTACAACTCAATGGGGGAGACATGCAGATGAAATTGTTGATTCAAATATTTCTATCAATGAACAAGCGATTTCTGAACAATCTATCTTGGACAATGATTTAAGTATTGAGCATGTCAAACCAACAGTAAATGAACACCATTCACAACAACCAGAAGAACATAAATACAATGAATCATCAACACTAAAGAATTGTTAAATCCAACAAAAGAAAGTTGAAAGATTTTATACACAATTGATGCACATTGATGTGAGCATAATAATTCCACGTGCAACAAATGAAACCTTATGAAATCCGTCTTTTCATAGCAAACGTAGTTGGTGAATGTGTGACTTAAAATGAGACGGTTTTCGGGGATATATTCGTAATAATAATTGGGGGATTCACGAGAATGGATGTTAACTAATTTTTTTAATTTGAAATTCATTAGAAAGAAAATCTGAAACTGAAGTATTTCCCAATTTTACAGTAAGTATTTTTTTTTTTTGGCAAACATTGATTACAACTATTTTAATCGGATTTTCTACAGAAAAAAATGATAATTAATTTAGTGGTGTGCGGGCGGGTGGCAGCCACATGTTGTCCGTTCATTTACGCATGAACTGTTCAACCAAAGTTTTTTTGAATTATAATATGATGTTACTGACAACAAAATGGTGGTCAGGTTCGGTAATTACTTATTTGACTAATTTGACAAATTTCAGAAGTTTTCATAACCTCAAACTGACTCGTATTATAAAATTATTTGTCCGCATCAAACAAAACTGACCATATTAGCACTTTATTATTTAAATTTTCATAGCTGCATAGTAAATGAGTTATATTTTCATGTTAGGATGGATTATATAATACAAATGATAGCAATATTGGAACATAAAGACTAAAAATTTTGTTTGCATTAATTTAGAGTGCCAGCATGTCCTTTTTATTCAAAATATTGAATCGTAAACAAATTTCAATAGTTTTCATATCTCAAACTGACTCGTATAACAAAAATCAAATTTTACTTTAAATTTCAGTTCCATTGTGGTTGTTTTTAGTCTATTAACATACCAACTCGTTTCAGGAAGGATCAGCAATTCAAACTTCAAACTAGTCATTATGTCCAATGGGAAATCCTACTTTGTTTACTAGTACTGAAATCAGTCAACTTGAGCATTACTATTTTTTTTTAAATGAACTACTTTATTTCTTCCTGAAAACAACTATTAGTAAGTAAAGGCAATACAAAAACTTGAAATCATTATGTTAGATTATATACCATCAATATCTATGTCATCTATTGACACTCCCCTTAATGAATTCGCTTATCTATTTTCCACCGCCAACAGAAGCTTAGACACTTAAGCTAATTCTATTAATTCGTCTTGCAGCCTATCATATTGCCGATGTACTGTCCCATAGGACGAGCTTCTTCAGTCAATTCACTTTCTTGAATTCCAAACAGCTGAGTGAAAAAGAGAAAAAAATATAACCTAGGTGTTAAATAGTTTTTTTCACTACTTTTCATTTTTTACTCTTATTGTATTTATTTTCATGTGTCCTGACATCTGTGAACCTTCTCTACTCTGCTTAAATCTGAAAAAAATTGTAGAAGGTTCCCATGTGATTGCTGTTGCCAGTTTCGCGGGTTTTGAAATCTTCAATAATAAACGTTTGGAAGAATCGTAGTAAAAAATGGCGCTCTGCTTCTTTTTTTGTGTTAAATTATCATGGTTTATTCCAGGTTTTTGTTTAACACAATTTTTGTAATAAATCAATCTCGATCTAGTCGGTAAACGGAGCATTCCACATTGCCTTAAGTTGTAATAGGCATTTGGTGACTTACAATACTGGGACAGACAAAGGCTTATTATTTTACTATCCCACCTTTGATTAATGTCAAGGTTATAATTACAGTTTTGTAATTGGGATTCTAGTAAATTCTAAAAAACTTCTGGAGCTCCTGTTGATAAAAGTTTGTCTATAAGATCATTCACATCAACGTTATTTAGCGTTTTGCTTTTTAGGTTTTTGTCACCTTTATTTTCATCTTTTCTGGAATTTTGGCATAGATTGTTTTTGTGTACTTATCTGCTATTTCATCTGTGGGAGCTATTGTTCCATTTTGTGTTTCACGGTACGTCTCACCAGTCGAGCACAGATTCCACAGAAGTCATTTTTAGAGTTTCATGAAATAATTTTCTCGCATGCTTTAGGACAGTCTCTCATCAACCTGTTGTTCCTTATATATAAATGACCATTTTTGACTTATTGCAGATTTTATTGCTACATGTACATTCTCTAACTGCATTCCTTTGCAAAATTTCAAAATTTCGAAAAGAAATATGATTCCGTCATCAGTTTCTTGGTATGGTTCTTAAATTATGTTTAAACTTACTTTATGTCCCAAAATCTCTGTACTTGTTAAATTGGGTGCAACAGTTGCTTTGCATTGCAATCTTGCTCGCGATTGTGGTAATAATCCCGTGCACAAGTTATGGTTAGAACCAAGTTTTCTGTCTTGACTTGGCAATGAGGTGGAATTTTCAGTTCATTGGTATTACTGGAATGATTCTGTTCTACGTATGTATCAAAATAGGTAAATGGTTTGTTGATGTATTTGGTCCTTGAATTTGTCTTCAAAACTTTAGCTACTATTTTTCTCAGCATTATTTTAGTTGGCATTAATTTCTGCTGATCATTAAAAAAAATGGTGCATTCTTAACATATCACCCAGAAGAACTCCCTGCTTACTAATAGAAGTTTTTGTACTGTAATTGGTTACCAACTTGTTAAAAAAAGTACACGTTCTATTAATTAAATAAATTTTCAACTGGGCCAAATTTGACCAAACTTGGCCGAAATCATTACTAGGGTATCTAGTTTAAAAAATTGTGTCCGATGATTCGACCTGCCAAACAAGATGCGGTCAAAAGGGTCCAAAATTAAACTTTTGTTTGATTTCATCAAAAATTGAATTCTTGGGATTCTTTGATATGCTGAATCTAACCATGTATTTAGATTTTGGATATTGGACAAAATAGGTAAATGTCCAATTTAACATTTTTAAGTTCTTAGACCACATTCATTCTGTCATAAACCTATGCTGTGTCAAATACTTAACCACAATCCAAATTCAGAGCTGTATCAAGCTTGAATGTTGTGTCCATACTTGCCCCAACTGTTCAGGGTTCGACCTCTGCTGTCGTATCAAGCTGTGCCCTGCGGAGCACTTTATTATTACATATAATTTTAAGAATATATATTCATTGAAAAGGGTAACAAAATTACTTTTTGGGATTTAAATAAACTCATCATAGATACCAGGATACAAATTTTGTATAAACGCCAGACGCGCGTTTCGTCTACAAAAGACTCATCAGTGACGCTCGAATAAAAAAATGTATAAAAGGCCAAATAAAGTACAAAGTTGAAGAGCATTGAGGACCAAAAATTTCTTAAAGTTTTGCCAAATACAGCTGAGGTAATCTATTCCTGAGGTAGAAAAGCCTTAAGGTGGTACCCAACACTACAGGGAGATAACTCTGTAAAATCAGCTAAACGTTTTAATTACGTTATGTTGTTAAGGGAGTATTAAGCTACTCAATGATCAAAATTAGTGTTTGTCAAACTGCTATATAAACAGTGTAATTTTTCTGATAAAATGGTTGGTTCAAATTTTTTGAAATTTTATATTTTTGCCAAAGGGTCAAAGAAAATACTTTTTCAAAATTTTATGAAAATTAAACGAGCCAAATTAATTTTAGTGAAGGTGTTGGGTACCACCTTAAAGCATTTTTATTAAACTGCATGACTATGAAGATAAAAGGAACTACAACTGTTTTATACATTTTGATATGTACTGCAATAACATGTAATTATTAAAACTTCTGTAAATAGACCAAACCGACCACTTCGCGTTTCCCATTAGCTTCCCTGGAAAACACCTCTTTTCTCAGGCTATGCATTTGCTCCACTTTGTCGACTATCATCTAAAAGAATCAGTTTGAAAACTTTGTTAACTATAATTCGATCTGTATACAAATAACAAGTTTCTACATGTCTCTCTTGATTTACATGAATGATACTAGAAGTTTACATGTCAACTGAATTTTCTTGTATTGAAATTTCATCCTAAATCAGTACTCTATGGACATTTAAAATGCCCTTTTAAGGAGGTGCATAACATAACAGGGAGATAACTCTGTTAAATCAGCTGAATGTTTAAATCACTTTTTATTGTTAGTCATATGAAACGTGTGACTGGTGAAAAATAATGTTTATCCAATTCTTGAACCAATGCATGTATATGATATTAAATTAGTCTTGTGTGCACGATTTTATCATTTCAACGGAAACATGTCGAATAATCATTTGTTTTTTTCTCTCTGTCGGTTAAGATGTTAAAATATGACATCTAATTATTTTTTGAGTTTTGAAGCCGTAGTTCACCAATTGACACCTTATAGTTTTTTATTTATTTATTAAAGCACAAATTACACCCACAAGAGGGCCAAAGGCATGACAATTACATGTAATAACAACAATATAATGATGACATTAAATGTACATAAAAAATAAAATAAACCAAAACATTAAACACAACAAATGACCTCAAGTGCCCCCTGTCCTCAGTTCCATAGACTGTTTAATAAAGGAGCCTAAAGATTTCACTTGCTGACTAGTGGTTGGATTTAGTATACATTTCATTTTATTATCAGAAAAATCTTTGTATTGAGTTTTTAAATCATTAAAAAAGACATGTCTTAAATCATCATTTATTTTACATATTAAAAAGAAATATGATTCATCATCCAGACCTTTGCACTTATTACAAAGTCTTTGAGGGCGTGGAATATTTTTATATCTTCCAGTTTCAATAGTGAGGGAATGATCACTTATTCTAAATTTGCATATAAGTTTTCTTGTATCAAGATTAGGGTATGTCAAATAAAATTCTTGTTTATATTCAGCTTTTATATGCTTAAACAGAAGAAGTTTGCTATTTTGGTCGAGAGATGATATTTTATTGTCATTTATTTCTTTATATCTTTGCTGAAATTCATTTTTATAGAATTTTTTACTGAAATTCTTACAGTCTCCGTTTTTGTTTTTAGTTACATCTTTGGGTTAACTAATATTATTATCGGACCTAATATGATTTACATATGAGTACCATGAGTATATACCTTGATCATGAAGTGATTTAGAAAGAGAGTGACACTCTTTTAGTAAATCAGATGAGTTTTCACTCAAAAGTCGGTCTTCATATGAAAGTGACTGTGTGGCAATGAAACAAAAAAGGGGAAATCTTCCTAATTCAGATCTAGAGGCAATATTACTAGCACATTTCTTAACTCCAAGTGTAAATTTGCAAAACTTATTGTGAATTTTTTCAGGAGGACTCTTATCTATAAAACTGAGTTTATCCAAAGGAGAATTATTTTTTCTGGCTCTAGCAATTGCATTATAGTATGGTTTGTACACATCCATATACCAAATTTCACAATTATATGTAAGAATAGGACGAACCAAAGAATCAAATAAATGAACAGATAAATTTGCTGGTAATTTGTTCAGACCGTTTGTATAGCTTTTGATAGAGTACATAACTTTTAGGGCCTTTTTTGAAAGTGCTTCAGCAGATGACAATAAGTTTCCATTTTGTGAGAGCAAGTTGCCTAAGAACCTAAATTCATTTACTGATTCTAAAACAGTGTGCTTGTAATTAAATTTTGTGTTTTGCGTCTTTTTATGACTATGACCAATAACCATAGTTTTAGTCTTTTTACAATTAACAGTGAGTTGCCATTTATCACAGTAAGAAGAAAATGTATCTAAGCTTTCCTGAAGACCTTCTTTTGATTCTGACATTATTAATAAATCATCTGCAAACATTAAACTTCCAATAACAGAATTTTCGAGAGTTAGCGGTTGACACTCATTTCCTGAGAATAAATTTGGAACATCATTTATATATATGTTAAAAAGGGTAGGGCTTAAAGAATCCCCTTGCCTAACTCCTCGGTTTATATAAAAGTAGTCAGTAAAACAATTGTTAATTTTCAGTGCTGACATTGTCTTAGAATACATACATTTAATCATATTTATCATCTTATGGCCAACTCCTGAAGACAAAAGTTTAAAAAATAAAGCTTTACGCCACACAGAATCAAAAGCTTTGCGCAAGTCAATGAAGCATGCATAAATTTTTCTCTTACCAAGATGTATGTATTTATTTATTAAAGTTTTTAGTACAAACAAACTGTCAGTTGTCCTCATTTTAGGTCGAAAACCAAATTGAAATTTACTTAATTTGTCTACCATATAAATCATTACCCTTTCATTTAAAACCGCACTAAATATTTTTGCTACACCATTTAAGAGTGAAATACCCCTATAATTACTTGGGTCAAGTGGATCACCACCCTTAAATAAAGGGACTATATATGAGTTAAGCCAAGTTTCTGGATAAAATCCTGATGAAAATATTAACAATCAACAAAGAAGCAACGATATTGAGCACATGTATAACATGTACAATCAGATAATAGTTTATTCAACGGGGTTAAACATGTTTATAAGATCTCAACCCTCCCCCTATACCTCTAGCCAATGTAGAAAAGTAAACGCATAACAATACGCACATTAAAATTCTGTTAAGAGAAGTCCGAGTCCGATGTCAGAAGATGTAACCAAAGAAAATAAACAAAATGACAATAATACATAAATAACAACAGACTACTAGCAGTTAAATGACAGGCCAGCTCCAGACCTCAATTAAACTGAAAGATTATTTCTTCATCAGATGAATATCAGGCACAATCCCTCCCGTTAGGAGTTTAGTATCATACCATCATAAAATATATGAGAACAGCATAACCCGTGTTATGCCAACAACTGGTTTTTAAATAAATGTGTTTAGTTCCAATGCAAAGACCCTATAATTGAATCAATATTAAAGCCAAAATATGCAATATTTAATGACCTGACAATAGTATCGTAACTATATCCCTTCTTAATAAGTCTATATAAAGTTTTTTAGTGCTTTATAAAGAATATTACCATAAAAGATAAAGATGTGAAATACCTGAACGTATAAGAAGTCTTCATGTTGAGCTATATTTACGAATAGATACATTGCCTCAAGAACATATGATTTAGGAAAGTCAGCTCTGTTGCGTTTTTAGTCATAGGACTTTCTTGTTTCAACTGACAACCAAAGGTTTTTTTTTCAAGTTACCATAGCAACTTCACAATAATATATACAGTAACAGTTGACGTATTGTTATTTGTTATAAATGATCATATCCTGGGAATCATTGAAAATAAATTTTATCTACAATTTCTTTGTTGTTTTGACATGCTAAAATGCCATATTTGTGACAATTTTCCCTTAATTTTAGACTATATGGTCTGCTGTATGAGCTTTGTTGCTATGGAAACAGTCCAACATTTGCACAAATATGGCGAAAACGTGTTTTATTTTATATTTCCAATGATTTAGCATGGTTCTTAATGAAAAAAAAAAATCACATTCCATGTGAAGTTAAGTGTTTACTGACTTGGCCGCTTAATATGGTTAAAGGAAAAAATAGATTCACTTAACAAGTTGAACTTGGGCATTATGTTCCATTTATTGAACAGTTAACAGAATGTTGAATATGCTTAAAGTACAAGACTTTTAATGCAGACAGAAATTCAGATTCTGAATACTGATAGAACATTTTTTCATCAGCCCCATCACCGAACAACCAAGGAAAATTTGCTACATTTAGCAGCTACCATGATGATTTTGAAATACCAAAATACACTATGGGCTCGACCAAGTATAAACTTAAACTATTAGCCTTTTATTGGAATTCGTTGAATATATTACCAGAGTATCAATTTGAAATGCAGTCTACTCAACACTTACTCCTCATCCATAAAACTTCTTCTAGAAAATGGTACAATTTAAAAAAAAGTAGGACAAGTTCATTGAAGAAACAGCATACCACGTACATTCAGTTGGTGGTACAATTCCGAGAGGCAGTTACCAAGAAAGATTGTAGAATGATGTGTAAGCGGTATCCATGCATAGTCCGGGTTTTTATAAGAATTTGGCCGACTGCTTAAGAATCAGGTAATACAAAAGTAATGTAACCGGAAAATAATGAAGAATATAGGTTGCTGATTGGCCATTTATGCATTACTACACTTTAAATTGAAAGGGAAAGCTATGGATGGAAAACTGTGTGCACCTTACAGTGTGCTCTTTTCTGACATTGATAGACAGCTTACACGTCAACATTATCTGTAAATGACTCACGACGTATAACACCAACACTAGCACCGACACAACCATCACTTTGTGAGCTGGTGGCTGAGAAATCGTCTCGATTTATCAAGACTGAAGACTCTGACAAAACATTAAAGTGCCATATCAGTCTAAATGTTGAAAGGAAAGGGAAGAGGAAGGGGGAAAAGTCAATGCAAAATTAACTGTACAAATGTCTGATTAGATTTATCTTTATAACTACTTCCATTGTATGCCAACTGATTTTTTGTATGTATAAAATCTCCTATATATATGCATTTTGCTCAACATGTAAACTATTATGTTTTATGCCATTGTGTCAATTGGATTTTTTTCCCATTCTCTTCATGCCAATATTGTGTGGTTTTATTTATTTATTAGTTTATTTAAGTCAATATTCAATGCTGTTAATATTTAGATATAGTCATATATCCGCTTAATATCGCCCAACCTTGGTTAAAGTAGATGCATCAATGAAACAGGAACTGAAGCAAGCTACACTTGTCCGGCTTCAGCATTAAGTTGTTGTTACCATGTTGCAGCAGTACTTTTATTAATAAACATGTTAAAAGAAAATGGGTATGATCACCTAGCGTGTACAGAAAAGCCTTGTGAGTGGAATCAGGGAAAAACTGGGGAAAAATCCATCAAAAATTGGTGATGTAATACATTCGTCATGTAGACAAAAGGCAGTAAAACTTTGTGACGTTAAAACCACTGCTAATGGGCATTCTAAAGATTTTGAAAAGCAATATTTAAAAATTTGCACACTAGGATATGAAACTTTCCCGTCTTGTCGCAATAAATAAGGATTAATTATGCTTGAAAATCGTAGCTATTCGCCAAATATATATAATTTTATTTGTTAACAGGAGCTATAAAAAGAGCCAATAAAGATAAATATGACATGCTGGTTCTGAACTTTGAAGTGACTGTGGTGCTTAGAAATGTCCCAAATCATCCAGGAGGTAAGAACTTTGTCAAAGTAAGATTCTTTATTAACACAAATAGGACTACTGACATTGATCTTCATCCTTTTCCCAAATTACTCTGACAAACCATCACTGGTAATTCTTGTTTGCAGAGAAGGGAGTATGAATAACAGTTCAAGCAAGAAAATTATCCATTTGAATGAAATAAAACAAATTTATAAAAAAGAAAAAAAATACGATATACAGTAATCAACAATAGTAAAAATAAATAGGCTCTTCACTTGAGAAGTCTGTAGTCCATTTGTTTTCTCTTTTCTTATAACAAAAAGTAGCTCAGCTTCAATATGTATGAAATAACATCTAGAAACTAGCCCTTTATGGTTGATAGTTTGTGATCCTATGACATATATTGTTTTATTTGTCTTTATTGCGATCATTTTACTTGTGTTTGTCTTCAAGTGAAATGTGACCAAAACCAGAGTCACACCTCTCACCCTGGAAAATAACTGGGTACATTGATTGTTGGTTGCTAAACATCCAGTGGCAAATATTTCATGCATATTCATGACGAGAATAAGTTGACATTACATACGATATGTAGGTGTTGTAAAAGATTATGTTTCTAAATTATGAATAGATAAAATTGTATAAAGTGCATGCATGTTATTTCAAGAAAGTGTGACATGAAACCTTGTGGTACAATGCCAGATAGATTCATACACTTTCACACAATTTATTGTCTAGAAACTACAAAAATGCTTGTTTTTGGAACTCACTTTCTAAACTGTTGACACAAAAGACCCTAAAATGAATCCCAACCTTCTACCTGTGGTATCAAACATTGTGGTACAAGTTCAGAGCAATCAAAAAACTTAAACGCCAGTTATTATCCTGAAACTAGAAAATAATTTTTTGGGCGACTAATTCCTAAACAGTTGGGACCATCAATCCCAACCTTCCTTTTGTGGTTTGGAACCTTCTAAAAAGTATAGAGATCCATTCACTTAAACTTAAGTTATTGTCCGAAAACAAATCCGTCTTGATGCCAAATGGGTGTATTAAATATTTCACATAAAATCCAATATCATTTAAGGGTTTATACTAACCAAGTACAACGTGTAGATGCTAGAGGTACCCACCAGGACAGAAGACGATATTCAATAGGGAAAAGGGTTTTGATTAAATCAAAATTAAAAACAAGATGTCCCTCTGATATCTTTCGCCCTCTTTATAACATAAACTATGAAAATATTGATCTGAAAAAAAAAAATGGAAATTTACCACAAAAAGAGAAAACTAGATTACATGTGAATGGATAATGAATATTCAGTCGTTTAAAAATTGTATTTTTTAATGTGTATCAAACTTTATTTTTATCGTTCAGACTTTTATTTATTCATTCGTGTTTATTTTATTTTATGTTTCTGAAGATTCACAGGAAAACATAAATTTCAATAGGTTACAACTGTGGATATTGCCTTGACATGTATAGAATGCTGAAAGAACTGAACAGTCCGACCTATAAACAAGCAAATGCAAGACTTAAAATAATTAAAGACCAACTATTAAACATGACTGATGAAAACGTTATATTGTAACACTTATTTCTCAGAGCATTGTGTGGGCAGATCCCGAGGTAGAGAGACTCCAGAGCTTAGTCGAGGAGCTCCGGAAGGAACTGACTAATTTGAAAAAGGGAGCCCGGTTAAGGGTTAGACATGTAATAGACAAAGTGCGGTCTATATAAAACAAAAAATTAGTCAAATGTATGCGAAATTTTACTTTCATTTAAAAAAAAGAATTATGCAAATCACTTTTGTTCCATGTCTATATATCTAATAGATTTATCTTGTTTTAGTTGTTGTCTATGAATGCAATGCACACCTTATAACAATTAATTTGTATGTTTATTTTTTCTAGGAACTCCACAAAATGCAAATATTGACATTTGGCAGAACCTGATTTCATTAATTGAAGATTTTTGTCAGTAGGAGGATTATTGTTTTGAAAAAAGAGCATAGATTTTAGGAAAATACTCAATTATGTCAAGCTCTGCAAAATTCATTTTAATAACTTATCAAATGGCCGTTTATGAACAGTGGCCAGAATTTACAAAATGAATGATTTATACAAAAGTCAATCAGAACTGAAAAATTGTTGAAATTAATTATGAATAGTCTATGTCATTACTGATTATCACATGCATCACATTTTATCTATTTCAGCAATATCATTTTATCTATTTCAGCAATACACGAAACAGTATAATATTATTTATTGTTTAAATGTATAATATATGTATTGTAAATTATTTTGATCATAAAGAAAAGAAAGTATAATTAAAAACATCAATTTCCTTACCAGCAGAACTGATTTCTTGTTATTTATTCTATTAAAAATGGTCTAAAGGCGCGTGTCCTACTCTCGCTGCCAAGCCAGTCCATAACAACGACATGTAGTCCCCTGATGTCCAGACATCTTTTTAACTACAAAAACCGTAGAACTTAGCAAACACGAGGAGAGAAATAACCATCATGTTTATCGATATAGAAATGCTAAAGCACTATCAGAGTCCGACCTTAACAAGTGATCCCCACTATAACAGGTGGAACAGGAGATAATATATTGATGCAATTATATATTGCATACATTGCAGAAGGTATTAACAGTTTTTGGTTGGAAGTTATTAAGCCTCATTTAAAAAGTTAAAAAATGGATTTTTTAAGTGCACACCAGACCTCCTAAATAAGGATTTTAAATATATAACAGGTGGAACAGGAGATGATATACTGATGCAATAATACATTGCAGAAGGCATTAACAGTTACCTTATTTCCTCCATTATTGTTAAAAATAAAGGCATTTGTAAAGTGCTCCTATAAAGGAGGATTATAAATACAAGAAGTAAAACATGAAGTTTCTATGTTCAAATACGAATTTCTTTAAATTTCATACTGACCATACTCAGGGTTATAAAACAAAACCCTCTTTTTCATCAATTTAGTAAACACTATGTTTACCTTTAAAATGATTTCACAATTCATTTAAATTTTATTCCTACTTAAATAAAGTTTTTCAGGTGTACATGCTGTACATAAACAAATGGATAACATGTTGACATTTTCATTCTGTCTTAAATCCCCTAATTAGCAGTGAACATCACTAACAGCGGTGATAAAACTGCCAAAGGCAAGGTACTAAACTTTCCATTGTCAGTTAATTAGAGTGTTTCACGATCAGGTAAAAATTTTAATGGAAATGCGGATAGGCTTGAAATTTTGAAATTTTATTTTTGTAAATGCTTCTAATTAGGGCATTTTCGAGACCATGGCGTCATCTAAATAAGTGAAAAAAGGGCATGGCGTCATTTATTAAGACAAAAAAAGGGCATGGCGTCTAAACATGCTTGGGGGAAACACTAGTTTTTACTTCCTTAATTCACAGGCTTCAATTACTTATATAACGATCATAAAGTTGTAGTCGTCTATATAATACATATTTTTCTGTATTTAATACCATAGGCTCATATAAACAAATACCGAGTTTATAAGAACGTCATTTGTTTTCAGAAATGAAGATCGATCATTTGTAAATTTGAAAACTGCAAGAAAGTGTGCACAGATGGCTCACACTTTTAAAGGATTATTACGTTTTGGGGAGACAAATATTAATTGATCTGATTTTTTTTTTGTAAAGCTTTATTTTTCGTTATAGAACTCGTTAGACACAAAATGGCCAAGTATAATTGAAATAAATGAGATCATTAAATTGGCTGCCTTTCTAAATTTAACATTCTTTGATTTAATGTATATTTTACCAAATTTTAAAATTACTCACGAAAAAGTATTTTACTGTATATGTACAATTGAGCAATTAAAACAAGGGGAATATCTTGATATAGTTACTTTTGTTTTATTTGATATCACTAATGCAAGAATAAGCGTTAAATTTTTTGCTATATGACTGTAAAATTATTTTCACAATGATAGGAAAATACATACATTACATACCTATAAATATAATTATAGAACAAAACGACTACTGTGTAGATATATTTTGGGATACATCTCCAATGGATAGCTGTATCAAAAGAGTTGGTGGCATTGAAGGCTCGCCAGGGAGTAGATACTTCCCGAAGATTTACTCATACATTTGAGGAGTTGGTTGGCGTGACGCTGAAGAAAGGTGGCTGGGTGTCCACCAACCAAGTAACCAGTGTTGTGGTGGTCGTGGGTCGCCACGTTAGAGTTGTTACGGTATTCCCATCATAAATGGAAATTTCACAAAACGGCCCTTTTGAGGGCCACTATTTTTTTCAAAGAGAATCTTGATTGTTGTGCATCATAATCTATTCCTTTTATGACGTAGTACAGGCTAATGGTCCAGGGGAAAAGGGGCGGGTTTTCCGTTTAATTTAAGAAAAGATAACAAAAATCTTAAACTACATACATGGATGTGTAGCAGGTCTCAAATCCTGAACCAGATCTTGCATCTGGAAGTGTGAGAGAGATCCGAAAACCATTTTCTAGCGTCATTAAAAGTGTCCATCTTGGAGGGTAGTCTGTTCAGGGTTTAAGCCCAAATATACAACGCATATAACACTACTCTCAGACTTGATGGATGATGGTATAATTCCATGTGGTCAAACGGCCAGAAGTGATTCTGAAATTGTAGATAACACCATATCAGAAGTCAGGAAACTGAATGACACTAGATTTCCGCTTCTGACAATCATTCAAAGATTGGAATATGAAAGAGAAAGTGAAAATGTCTCGTTCTTGAACATTTCATTTAGGCAAAACTATGACAACAGAGAGAACTTTGAAGCTATAATAGAGTCATTTGATAAATGTTTGATAGTGGCCAAAGAACAGGCGTATCAGTAGGTGTTTAAGATATATATTAGGGACCCGTGTGCAACAACATAATTCTGCCATCAGCACAGTGTTACACACATGAAGGTCAGTCTTTGATAATAATAGCCCATTAAGTGCAGAGGCGAATAGTAAGAACTGAGAAAGTTTATTAAAGACTTAGGAATAAATCCCGTTCAGACAAAGAGAGCCATAGAGGGCCGAAAGAAGTACCCCATACTCCAGAAGTAATAAGACGCCAAAAATAATACAAAAACACCAAGATACATTGAAAAAAAAAGGACATCCTGAGTACGGTCAAAGACTTTATAGAAAGGCACTAACATTACATCTAACTACTTTATATAGAAATGTGAATACGGACCAGTGAATAGGCATACCTTGTTGCGTATATGTATATATAAATCTTTTGCATTTCAAAAATTATACGTTTTGATCATTGATTAATAAAAGTCATCTGACATAATACTTAAATAATTATATAATATCAATATGGAAGTTATATTATTCGATTAACAAACAACAGTATTTCATCGTTATAACATATAAACCCCAAGAAGGAAATGTTATTTTAATGTTCATTAAATAAGAGTTCACTTAAAATGTTCACTGAAATCTACATTATGAGAGTCAATGGAAGCTCAAATTGATACACAATTGGCATAACGAATGTCCATATGAGGAGATTCGATGAAGAACATAGATTAATCATTAATTCTTTTCGTTTCCGACTTAGTCTTCTTTGGGAAAAGAATAATTGACTTCCCTGAATTTGAAATTGTTCTTTGCAATCAAGAACACATACATAGAAAGATACACTGTTCCGCGATCCATCTATTCTGCTGCTTCAAAAGAACTAATGATCGTAAAATTTATTTGACGTAATCAGTACAATAACAACTTTATCAATTTTAATATTTATGTCAACTTATGTGTATTACATAATTTCCTCTACGGGAACGACTATTTTCAAAAAACACAATTACCAGAACACTACGATATGTTTATACAATGTTAATTAAAGTAAAGTTGATTTAAAATAAAGAATATAACTAATGTCCATATAAGGCGATTCGATGACGTACTTAACTAATTCAACGATTCCTTTCGTATCGGTGTCGTTTCCGATTTATTCTTTTTAAAAATAGAATGATTGACAATAGCCTGAGGGGGGTAATGGGGGTATCTTCATGACGAATCACGGTAAAAATTCTTGCCAAATGACGTTAACGGTAATTTTTTATGCATGACGATAAAATGTACACTTTCTTTTAGACGATAAGAAAATTGACTGATTTTGACGAATCTTATCACGTTAAATTTTCCCACAAAATGACGATAACGATAATTATTTTAGACCTCTGACGAATAACGATAAGGATCGTTTGACGAATCACGGTAAAAATTTAACCAACTTGACGCTAACGGCAGCTGAAAATGACCGTTTGACGCCTGACGATAAAGGGCATTACTACCCTCATACCCTGCGTTTTAACTGGTTGAATGCAATCAGGAACACGCATATTGATAAACACGGTTCCACGATCCATTGATTCATTTATTCTACAGCTGCTTCAAACAAAGAACCTAAGATCATTAAATATTTTTGCCGTGATCAGTAGAGTAACAATTCCATCAGTTATGTCATTTCCCCCCAAAAAAAACACAATTGCCAGAACACTACGAAATGTTATTACAATGTTAATTAAAGTACAGTTGGCTTAATATGTTAACTTAACCATTACATAACTAATTCCATAATCCCGGTTACATTAACGGCGTTTCCGAATTATTCTTCACTAGAAATATAATAATTGACTATTGCATGCAGTTTACATTGTTCGTGTTCTATCTTAATGCAATCAGAAACATACTATGTTCCACGATCCATTGATTTATTTATTCTGCTGCTTTAAACAAAGAACTTATCACGGTGAATTATAATTCCATCATTTTTTAATATTTTTGTCATTTTAAGTATAACGTATACATTTCTCTAAGGGAACGACTATTTTCCAAACCACAATTACCAAAACACTACGAAATACTTATAACATGTTGATTGAAGTAAAGTTGATTTAAAATGCTAACCCAACCCTACATTAATATAGTCAATGGAAGCTCAAATTGATACACAACTAGCATTACGAACGTCCATATAAGGAGGTTCGATGACGAACATAACTATTCAATAATTCTTTTCGTTTTCCGACTTAGTCTGCTTTAAAAAACAATAACTGACTATTCCCTGAATTTTAAATTGTTCGTGTTCTTTGCAATCAGGTACACGCATATTGAAACACTGTTCCAAAGGGCTTCTGATTGTAAAATATGTTTGCCGTGATCAGTAGAGTAAAAATTCCATCTGTTTTAATATCAATGTCTTTTTATTGATTGTTAATTGTTGGTAACTTAACGTCCTGTGGCAAATGTTTCATGCATGTTCTGGACTGGACGACAAGTTAACAATAAAAACAATAGGTAGGTCTAATAATAATAGAGGCCATTCGGAAAGAAGCCACTGGAAAATGAGGGTATTTTGGATAGGGACTGAAATTTTGCCTTGCAACAGGCCTCCTACGGACCCCTGAAAGAGTTGTTGCAAAGGGTTCTTAACGTGCAAAGAGCGTGACACTCTCTTTACACGAGGGATCGCATTTAACGTCCCCATTCTGACCGGACGTGACTGCGAACTTGATACATCCCGCACAGCCAAGCGGACGCCCAACTTCGGCAAGCGTTTTACCCGCTGTCGGGAGAAGACCAAGTGACCATATTTCGTTTCCCCAGTCACCCTTGGGGGCAATGTCTTTTTAAGTATACCACATACATTCCTCTAAGGGAACGACATTTTCCAAAAAACACAAATGTCAGAAAACTACGAAATGTTATTACAATGTTTATTAAGGTAAACTCGACTTAAACCTACATTAAGATAGTCAGGACAAGCTCAAATTGATACACGAACTGTCAACGTCCATATAAGGCGATTCGATGACGAACATAAGTAATTCAATGATTCCTTTCATATAGACGTCGTTTCCGACTTACTCTTCTCTATAATATAATAATTGACTATTGCATGCAGATTAAATTGTTTGTGATCTTTGAGAGTGCAATCAAGAACACATACATTGAAAGATACACTGTTCCACGATCTATTTATTCAACTGCTGCTTCAAATAAAGAACTTATGATCATTTAATATGTTTGCCGTGATCAGTAGAGTAACAATTCCATCAGTTTTTAATATTTTTGTCATTTAATGTATACACATATTTTCCTCCGAGGGAACGACCATTTCCAAAAATCACAATTGTCAGAATACTACGAAATGTTATTACAATGTTTATTAAGGTAAAGTTGACTTTAAATGTTAACTTTAACCAACATTAAGATAGTCAAGGGAAGCTCAAATTGGTACACAACTAGCATAGCGAACGTCCGTATAAGTCGATTCGATGACGAACACAACTAATGCAATGATTCCTTTCAAATAAACGTCGTTTCCGACTTATTCTTCACTAGAAATATAACAACTGACTATTGCATGCCGCTTAAATTGTTTGTGTTCTTTTTTTTTGACTGCAATCATTTTTTTTTTCTTAATGCATGCCATCATATCGATGGCATGCATTAAGAAAAAAAAAATGCACTATACCTTGGGTAATGTATGTATTGCTTTTAAGTATAATTATATTATTGTTCTTATCATCTTTTTTTTTATCACAATGTCAGCTCTTGATTTTAATGCATTCCATTCATTTTAAGGTAGATAGGGTGTCTTCCTCCATCTTGGATTTTGAAATACCAGAAAACAATCGGTCTAGATCTTTAAGAAAATATGCAAATTTTGAGAGTAGTAGGTAATGCATGTGTAAGAATTTTTATTTCAATATAGAAAATGACATGTTTTATCATATTTATAGTTGTATTTTACAAAAAACAGAACCCTTTTTGTTTGATTCAATTTTTTCCAACTTTACCATATAAGGGGAGGCAACTCAAATGTAAGGGCAGATAATTCAGATAAAGTTACTTTTACAATAGAATGCGTTAGGAATTTACCTATTTTATTATGTAGCAAGAAAACGGGTCCCGTGACCCCATTTTTTCTTTTTCTTATCTGAAAGCACAATATTAGAGCTATCTTCTCATATTTTATCTCAAAATTCTATGGTGTAGTTTTCGTTTTATGGCAGAAAATTGGGTTTTCCATGCATAATCTATACAAAATCTGTCAATTTTGCACAACCTGTAGCGTGAAAATAAGCCCCGTGACCCATTCTTTTTATTATTGTTTTTAAAAAAGCATGATATAAACTACATTTTGGCAAATTATTAAAAAATTCTAAGGATTATAATTTAGACACCCCATCTACCTTAAAAGCAATTGCTTTTATGCCATCGCGTATGGCCATCTTTGTGACGCAGATCAGAGACTCCGCCCAGATCAAGCCATAGTATTTTGTTAGGCTCCTGGTCTGTCATTCTTAAACAGCTATGTATGTTTTCTAAGGTAATACATAGCTTGAAACTTTTGAAAAACGTTATAGGATTTAAGAAGTTTCAGCATATGTTCTTGTAGATGTATTTTTGTATTTAGGGGGACAACCATTTGACTATCAAAAAAACATAGAAGTACGAGTGATAAAAAGTGCATTTTTATACCTGCGATTCGGTTCTCCGTTCGTACGATGTTTCAACAAAATATGGAATCATTTCAGTTGTTGATTTAGTATTGAAAATTTGACTGAACTATGTCATATTAAATACGGTTTTATATGTTTAATTGGTGTCTCTTTAAGAAAGATGTCAGGTGCTCTTGTTCATTCATAAAATTATCGTTCATTCATTAATTTATCGTAAAATCAAAAATCACTACACAGGTTATACGTAGTGTCAAATGAATATCTCTAATCTAAAAATAGACAAAATTAACCAGTTAACTGACTCCGTAAGATTGATCGATCACCTTACTAATGAAACTGGTCAAACGTGATAGATGCCAAGTCGAGATGAAGAGATATTTACAATTTGGAATTTTGTAGTTTCATAGATTGAAAAAAAGTACGTCCTTTTGGATATCATAATCAAAACCGGGTATGCATGACAAATTTTGAAACCATTATCCTCGTCTTTCCAATGGACGAGTCTACTACGTTTGTTGACACTCGACGGTCCACCGTGTTTGCAATTTTATTTCACATGTTTTCGAAATATCGAAGATATTTTTCGCAATGTTTCCGGAAAACTGATAAATATCAAAGCAACATAGAGCTGTTAATTCTTGTTCGTATAATGACGATTTAATGTCATGTTTGTCTGCGATGACCCCCCCCCCCCCTTTTTCGTGATTGCATCAGAATTATAGTTATCTCGTAGCGCATGAGGATGACACGCATCAACTAAGCAATAATGTTTGGGACTTACTTTTAAGAAATGATGACAAAGTAACAATATGAAAATATTTTTAGTAAGCTTAAATATATATTTATTTTGTACATGTTTGTCTTGTAAGATATTTTATTTCTTTCCCGTTTTTCAACATTTGCGTCTGGAAAGTTGAAATGGTTAATTTAGTTTAGTTATGAAAATTGTTAAAATTAAATTAATAAAGGAAATTATTGCCCAGTTACAAACACTACCAGGGGATAATCCATAATGATTTCTTTTTGAGTTATATGTTTCAGCGCATGTATAATTAACCCCAACTTTAGCCTGGTAAACGTGTTGTCTCCTTGTGAAATTTAAAAACATATTAAAATTGACTCTCTGATAAAGTCTTTTATTGATATAAAGTTAAAACCTTCTTACTTCTCACTAGACAACACTCCTGTCAGGTTTAATTCTTATATATTATGTGGATGAAAAATAAAAAATCCCCAAAACATTAACATGGCAGCAATTGCTTTTACAGCCTTTAAGGCTTTGATTAGATAAGCTACTATAGTGTGTTGAAAATTTAAAGTTGTCAATTTCCACCATTTTTTGAAATATGTAAGTTTGATTGCATTATAAGAAAATCGAGGTGTACATACAGAGTTGACATGAAAGGGATGTAATGGTTTATACTTGCCGTAATCTAATTCAAATGTACACCTCATTTTCCAACCGAAACCATTGAAATTCCCGAGAAGAGGTTTGGCATGCCACAAAACCAGGTTCAACCCACCTTTTTTTTAAATGTCCTGTACCAAGTCAGGAACATGGTCATTGTTATATTATAGTTCGTTTCTGTGTGTGTTACATTTTAATGTTGTGTTTCTGTTGTGTCGTAGTTCTCCTCTTATATTTGATGCGTTTCCCTTAGTTTTAGTTTGTAACCCGGATTTGTTTTTTTCTCAATCGATTTATGAATTTCGAACAACGGTATACTACTGTTGCCTTTATTAGTTCGTAGTCTACCAGTGGAGGGTGTGGGGATACATTTCAACCCCTTGTCAAGATTAGGTATTCATCGTCACTTAGTCTGGCATCAGAGAAGTTATAAATATAATTATTTGCTGAAGCAAGGTTATTATCATGCTTAAGAGATTTCCTGCAATTTCTATGATTTTGTAATCGCTTTAGCCTAATTTTACGTTTAGCACGCATTTTCGCATCCTTTTCACAAGCTTGCTCTTTTGTTTAATTTCTATAGGATCGGACGTTGAGTACTATGTTCTCAAACCATATAACATTGATTGGATCACCAATGATTGATCAGAGGTGACGGGTAGGCATCTTTTCTGGTCTTCAAATTTAGACCACATAAATCCACACACATTCTTTCTCCTGGATGATGACTACAAATGCAGCATCTGAACTGGAAGACTCTTGTATAACACACATTGTGAGTGCATTTCGAAGGTATGCTTGCACTTCAGACCACTGGTTTAGCAGAATGCGTCTGTGTGGAATTCTAACTGCTATGTAATACGTAGTTGGTATATGCTGTTCTATTTTGTAACACAATGAAATGTCTTCGCTTTTACTAAATATGTCTTTATACTAAATATTACGTTTCTAACTTGTTGTTATTTGAATGATACCGTGATAACGGAGGTACACGTTGTATATAAACAGCAGCTGATAAAAGTAAACAAAAAAATGCACATGATTGAGGAATTTGTAGCAGACGATTTAAGTATATTATCCACTGTGGTCAAGATAGTTTGTAGTAGAGATCATTACCAAAATAAAGAAAACAAATATTAACTTATGATTATGTTTAAATGATTTGACTTTTGAATTGTGATAAAATATCATATAAATACAAGTAAATTTGAACTAACTGATTCCAAATTTCAGACAAAACTTGTAAGATTTTCTTTTCAAACTTTTACTTGTACTTATTTATCTACGTTGGTTTTTGCATCTTAAACAGTTTTTAATGATGTGGGGTGCCTTTTAACATGTATATTCCAATCCAATATGGCTAGGTTTTTCCGAAGAATATTAACTTTATTTAGATAATTCTCCGGTCATGCTATTGAAGAATTGCATTATTGAACTTTTCCACATAATAACTGTCCATAAAATGCACATAATCAGTTAGCGATTTGTATTCACTAGAGCCCATCTCTGCTTTGGAACAATTTATTACATATTAAGTTGTTTCATAATTCGAATCCGTTTATAATTCACTACAGATGGGTGCAGTTCTAACCTGTAGAGCAAGTTAACTTGGTAACCAGTCATTTTGACTGGTCAAAGTAAACCTAAGACTAGATTTAGGACTGCTCTGACTAGTCCTAGGACCACAATCAAGTTAACTTGAAAAGCGGAATAGATATAAGAAGATGTCGTATGAGTGCCAATGAGACAACTCTCCATCCAAGTAACATTTTTTTTTAAAGTAAACCATTATAGGTCAAAGTACGGTCTTCAACACGGAGCCTTGGATCACACCGAACACCAAGCTATACAGGGCCCCAAGATTTACTAGTGTAAAACCATTCAAACGATAAAACCAATGGTCCAATCTATATAAAATACAAGAATCGAGAAACACTTACGAACAACATCAACAAACGACAACTACTGAACATCAGGTTCCTGATTTACGAAAGGTGCAAACAATTGCAACGGATTTAAACGTTTTAATGGTACCAAAACCTTCAATCGAAATGGCTTAACTCAATCGTAATGTTTACCGAAAAAGTCAACTTGGAAACAGGTCCACTACAATTAACTTCGAAACCAGAACTGTCATAATTTTACATAAGTTAACTTTGATTTTGACAAATGTAATCGAACCAGACCCGATCTCAAATTAACGTATCTCTAGTCTGCAAAACGATTGGTTAATTTGTAACCATGTTGACGCAATCTAATAAACTATGGAAATGACCTCCGAAATCGCTCAAATTGATACACAACTGGCTTAGCGAGTGTCAATATAAGGAGATTCGACAAAGAGCATCACTGTTATATCGATTGATTCCGACTAATTCTTGTTTTGAACTTGAAAAACTAACCGTTGACGTAGTTATTTGACGGTGTTCTTGTTGAATCTAATGATTCTTTCATGCAGAAAATAAAATTCCCTTTTATCACATACACTGGTGCTGTTGTTATTTTACGGTTTCTATCGTAGCATGAAATTTTCTGATTAACTTCGAGTTTTATCTGATCCATATGCGAATACTCTCGTGTCGCCGTGAGAAAGTTTTGGTTCATCAATAACGTAAATATTGTATCCTGTGTCGATTAAAATATCCACATTTGAATTATTGGTATTAACGGTTATTTTCGGTTGTCTTTTCTATACTTCACAGTATTTTCTCTTTAGCCGAATATGTATCCATCATCAGAAATGCTATTATGAGCTTCATCATATTCATAATTGTCAATTTTTTTTACTCTCTCTTGTAAGTGTTAGTTACATCACGTTTGGGTCTCTATAGGGCGGTAAAATGATTCATCTTTCTACAAGTGTTACAACTTTGTCTAAATGCTGGACACTTGTTCGCATGCGGAAAGCCCCCTCCACAGTTGACTTTTTCCTTGCCTTTTGTGTCTGTAAAAATTTGTAGGCGAGGTCGGCAGACACATTTTTCAAACGAGATACCCCAATGATGATTGTGGCCAAGTAAAGTTAAATTTGGCCCTGCAGTTTCAGAGTAGAAGATTTTTGTAAAAGTTACCGGCCGACGACGACGCACGCCAAGTGATGAGAAAAGCTCACTTGACCTTTTAGGTCTAGTGAGCTAAAAAAAATGTTTGAGACTCATAATTTGGTGAGTCTGCGCTGCTTTTAAGTTTGTCTTTTTGATTTTGTAAATGACTTTTGGATTTCAGTAAACTCTCCTGCGTTTCTGATATATATATTGTCCTGGTTGTACTAAAATCGTCTCACCTCGTCCTCTACTTTATTTCTCCCACTACTGCCTTCATTCCGAATTTGGAAAGTCGTTTTGCAATTGTCTCCGTTATCATTACATATCATGCAATTGGCCATACAATGTCATTAAAGTTTTCCTCGGAATCATCACTTGGTTCCTCCAGACAGGACGAACGCACATTTTCTCTGCGGGTAAAAAAAGGACATCGCATCGGTCGCGTATTCATTATTTCACATACCAGCTTGTAAATGGTTGATTTTGGTTTCATGTAAAACAAGTTTCCCCTCTTGTTTTCTAGATATTAGGGCATCAATCACATGCGTAGCATGGCCTTAAAAAGTAAAATCACAAAAATACTGAACTCCAAGGAAACTTCAAAACGGAAAGTCCCTAATTAAATGGCAAAATCAAAATAAAAAACTCGAACACATCAAACGAATAGATCACAACTGTCATATTCCTGACTTAGTTACACCAGGTATTTTCCCCACGTAGGCAATGCTGGTTTGAAGCTTGTCCCATAGCTAGCCAAATCGCTCACTTGCATGGCAGTCGAATAAAATTCCATTATATTGACAACGTTTAAATAAAACAAACAGACACAAAAGGTAGAAATGCCATAAAAAAAAAACGGGTTACATCAGTCAACATTGTGTCATAACCTTAATCACTATGAAAACAGACAAATATGTAAATATGAAGCACATAAAGGCATATAGTAATAGCACATTAGCAAAAATGAAAGACACGAATACAAAAAACTACCATAGCACAATAACACAACGACGGAACGCTCAAGCACACAGCCACCTCACTTAACAAAGAAATACAAAACGCATATGGACAAAGCACATTAGCAAAAATTGAAGACACGAATACAAACAATAACACAATGACAGGATGTATTAGTATAGAGCCACGTCAAACAGATATCAACAAAAACCAAACAGTAAAAATAATAAAGACAGATTAAAGAATACTATTAAGATGATAAACAACGTCAGTACCCAGAATACTTGAAGACCATTGTGTATTATTTGTGAAGTTGATACGTAATATTTATCAACAAGGTATTGGTATCTTCGATGAACTCTTTTAGTAAAAGGACGAGACGTACCCCTGGTTCATCAACGTTCTGCTCAGACACTGGTGACGTTTTACAAAGTCTGAGTAGGAACTGCAAGCTCGTGAATACTGAATAAGTTGGAAAATGTATATGCCATATGCAGGTTTTTTTCATGCTCCGATAGCTTATCACTATATCTGCTCAATCTATCATCTATTGCTTTAAATGCGCCATCTACCGAGGCCTGATTTTTTTTTAATGTCATTACATTTGTCTTCATTAAATATGCAAAGGTCGTAAAAATGTTTACCTGACTTCTAAGCTTCGGGTTGAATCCTGTTTCAACTATGTTAAAGGCGGATATCAAGAGTTCAGTAATAGTTTACTATAAAAGAGTACAGCGTGGCATCTTCTGCTAAATCATAACATTTAAAAGTACATATTCCACTGTATTAAGCCGATTGATGTTGATTCATAATAAGTAAATGACACACAGCTAAACCGACGTTTCACTGCGGCAAGCGTTGTACTGCCGGATGGAAGACACACGAGACGCGGTGGATACCAAGGGAAGACACACTTCGACAAACAAATTACTTATATGTATCAAATTATAAGCAAGGTACATTTAAAGACTTACTAGCCAAAGGTAAACTTGTAAAATAAAAAGACGAAGAAGCACGCATTCACCTAAAAAAAATCAGGTTATTCCAAGTATCCAGAAATGGTAAGGAAAATTGAGAAGAGTACTTTAAAATAAAAAAAAAATCGTTAATTTATCTTGGCGTTACATAAAATAATCATCTTTTTTTATTTCAGAAACTTCACTTGTGGATGGTTCTGGATTTGGCACAGGATCAGATTTTGGACTCCCTCGTAATCCTTTTTTTTAGCCATAGCGTTTCTTGTGATCCCAATGGCAATGTTGACAATGATGAGTACTACTGATACAAGTGTTGTACCCAGACCTGTTGTACTAACAGCTCTGTCGGTTAATTATGTAAGCTACGACTTTTTATAGATAAAACTGGCATTTGGCAGTTTATCAAAGACAAACCAATAATATTTGGAATAAAATTGTGGGTTCTTGCATTTTATGTTACTGGATATACATAAGATATCTTTGTGTACTTGGGTAAGAAGAGAACAAACATTGTAGGAAAATTAAAGGGCTTAGCATACACAGTTGTCACCACTTTATATGAAAAATTATATGACAAGTATTTCGGCTATATGTTGATTCTTTTTAAACAACATTACACAGAGCAAATGACTTACTTACAAACAATGTTTATTTCATTGATTGATTGTTGGTTGCTTAACGTCCAGTGGCAAATATTTCATGCATGTTCAGGACGAGAACAAGTTCAACAATAAATACAATAGATAGGTCTTGTCATAATAGAGGCCATTCGGGATGATGGTCGGGGAAATTTGGACTGCCACTGGAAAATGAGGGTATATTGGATAGGGACAGAAATTTTACCTTGCAGCAGGCCACCTACGGACCCCTCAAAGAGTTGTTGCAAGGGTTCTTAACGTGCAAAGTGCGTGGCGTGGCACACTCTTTACACGAGGGATCGAATTTAACATCCCCATTCTTACCGGACGCGACTGTTAACTTGATACATCCCGCACAGCCAAACGGACGTCCCACTTCGGTTAGCGTTTTACTGCCGGTCGGGAGTGACCATATTTCGTTTTTCAGTTAACCTTGGGGGTTGTTTATTTAATGGTATCTGTCAGATCTATTGGCACAACAATTCCTCTAGTTTTCAAACAAATTGTAGAATGGAGTTAACTTGTGTCCAGAGATGATTGTTAATGGCATAGTGGTATAATGATATTTATTTGTGAACATCAAATTTCAGACTGAAATTGAATATAATTCTGGTGTTAATTCTGACATCACAAAGGAACAAATTATGAAAAAATATCAAAGTCTTCCTTTCTGAGAGAGGTACTGAGACCAAACAAATGGAAGGGACAGAAAATAGCTTGACACTTGGCCATCAACACAGACAGAAAGTCCAAGCGCTTTAACAAAAGACAAAAAGACTACGACCTATTGGTGACCTTGTTGTTGTTTGTTCTGTGGTCGGGTTGTTGTCTCTTTGACACATTCCCCATTTCCATTCTCAATTTTACTTGACTGAAATTTTTTTACCAAAGGCCCCTTCAATGTTTCAGAGAGAATGCTGCATGTCAAAAATTCTGATGGCACAAGGTTTGCTTATGATGAGATACTGCAGCAAGTGACAAGCCTCTTCTCTAGAATGTGTAAGCATTTATTTTTGTCTGACATGAGAAAACATGATATATGTACATGACACTTGATTTTTTTAGTCAGAAAGTATAAAAAAATACAACATAGCAACAATGAATAGTCACTGTGGTTCTCAATTTATGCACTAAACAATATTACATATAATTTGAACATTCGCCTTCAACACTTGCAGAAAGGAGGCATTCGTCATCCACATCTTCAACTGCAGACAGGAGCAACATAATGCCATAAACGCCTTCAATATTTGCAGAAAGGAGCCATGCACCCTCCAAATCTTCAATATCTGCAGACAGGAGCGACATATTGCCATTAACGCCTTTGTTTAATGTAAATGCAAACAGAAGTGTAGTCTACATATGCAGGAAGCAGCTTAGAAGAGACATTGCAGTCAACATCAACAAAAACATCGTTGACATCTACATCGGCGTTTTGTAAATCTCTGTATGATGTGGACAATTCAGAGCTAACATGCTCTTATACAACATTAACAGAAATGAATTTTCCAGGTAATTTGTTTATTATCACATTTCACGTGCATAACACGAGTTCACTATGAAGTAGTTAATCTTTGAAAAAAAAAACATTCTTGATACATATTTGTACAAATGTAAATGTATTAAAAAATTAATTTAATGTTTAGGCAAAATAAAAATAAAAAAATATGTGTTCTTCCAGTTAACCTATCTACCTACTTTATTGTCTACCCTTAAAGATTTTTTTGTCATTTTTATTAAGCATTGTTAAGTTTAGTTTTCAGACTGTAATATGCATTCTTAGTGTCTTAATTATGTTTGTACTTAAGTTGCTGTCTCACTGCTGTATATCTATAGCCGACCGTTCAAGGGGTTTATATGAGGAATGACAATGTCAGGACTAGATCAGTCACCAACAGAAGCTGACAAAACATAAAATAAAGAACCAGCTTCTAATATGTCTGCTCCTTTGATAGGTAACTGTGAAAGTGAACCTGAAAATAACAATCAACAAACTAACATGCCTAGTAAAAAAACGAAAGATACCAGAGGGACAGTCAAACTCATAGATCGAAAATCAACTGACAACGCCATGGCTACAAAAGAAAAAGAAAAAAACAGACAAATAATAGTACACAAGACACAACATAGAAAACTAAAGACTAAGCAACACGAACCCCACCAACAACTGGGGGTGATCTCAGGTGCCCCGGAAGGGTAAGCAGAACCTGCTCCACATGTGACTCCCGTCGTGTTGCTTATGTAATTACAAATCCGGTGAATAGTCTCATTCGATAGGTCACATTCGTGAAAAGGGAACGATATTTTAGTTACGACATATTAAAGGAACATCTTTATAACGGATATTCCATTACGGTCAACCAACTCGTGATGGCGTCCGTAAAATTTACGAAGTGATGATTTCAACATCACCATTTAGAACTCATGGTTTAAAAATGAAAAGGTCACAATTGGGATTTCTGGAATTTTTTTTTGGAAATGTATTATATGATGATGAAAACAGAAATGGACTATATGATTGACTTCATCTTGTGAACATATTTTTATTAACAATTTCCAAATGCAAACTGCTTCCAGCGCCTATTTCGGTCCAGGCAGTCATTTTAGACAATTTGGCTGACAAAAGAGGTATGAAATGACATACTATGCTGATTAAATGGTGCATTTACCTAAAAAGTAAATATGCATCCACATGTGACAGTTTTAAGACAATCCGGTTTTATAAAGCTACCTACTGAAAGATTGCTGTACGACTACACTCGCGTGATTGAGGAAGGTGTCGGATTTACGACGGAACTCATCGACATGCTAGCAGAGGAAATGGACGCTAAAGGTTCAACACAAGAATGACAATAATATATAGGACTGCTACAAGACGAAATTAAGGTGATTGATTGATTGTTGGTTGCTTAACGTCCAGTGGCAAATATTTCATGCATATTCAGGACGAGAAATTAAAGTGAAGATGAGTTCCTCTATGATTATATTTCTGGAAAATTGATCGGCTTCATAGATCTTGATAATCCTTATGGAGGAATGTATAAAAGAAGAAAATAAGCTAGCTACATACACCTTAGTTGTAATGGTACAGGTCATTTCAGTTGACCTCAAGTTTCCACATGCTCATTTTGCATGAGACTTAAGAGAATAGTGAAAAGTGTGAAAAGTGCTGTATTTTTTTATGATCTACCATCTGCAATATCTGATGAAAATAATAAAAAAAAGATATAATGATTGATTGATTGTTGGTTGCTTAACGTCCAGTGGCAAATATTTCATGCATATTCAGGACGAGAACAAGTTCACAATAAATACTATAGGTAGGTTCTGTAATAGATTAAGGGATCAAGGTCGGAGAAATTTAGACTGCCACGGGAAATGAGGATATATTGGATAGGGACAGAAATTTAGCCTTGCAACAGGTCACCTACGGACCCCTCAAAGAGTTGTTGCAAGGGTTCTTAACGTGCAAAGAGCGTAGCACTCTCTTTACACGAGGCATCGGATTTAACGTCCCCATTCTGACCGGACGTGGCTGCAAATTTGTACATCCCGCACAGCTAAACGGACGCCCCACTTTGACGAGGGTTTTACCGTCGGTCGGAGGAAGACCAATGGCGACCATACTTCTATTCCCCAGTCACCCTTGGGGAGAAAAAAAGATATAGACTTCGTGAGAACACCAAAAAGGTATTTAGAAAATATGTTATAACTTTGTAATATATGGCTTGTAAAAAAACAACTTGATTTCAGATAACACAATACACAAAAATGTATTCAACCCTTTTCCACAAGGTTTTTATTTTGCACAATTATTGATACTGTTGTGGAATAATGTCTTCTCTGATATCACTTTTGTTATAAAACAATTTTGAACAACTGCAAACATACATTAAATTTATTTGATAGACATTACAAATAACTTCTTTCTGATTCACTATTTTAGAGAAGATCAGTATCATATGCATTTCCTTCCTTCCTTGAAAAGTTGAAAGAAGACGCATTGCATATGCTTGAAAAAACATGATGGCAGGTATGACATTGTTATCATTTATATACTTCCTTTATTTAATCTTTTTTTTTATATTTTGTCCCATAGAGTCAGAATTACCCATATTTCTCCTAACAAGTGAAATATCTGTTCTCGCCAAATGATTGGTGAAATTTAAATATGAGGTCAAGTTTTCCTGTTTTTTCTGAAATTTTGTGATGTCATGAAAAAAGGCAAATCTGTGATAAAGAAGGATCACTATCATTAAAGAAACAGATTCCACCACTATAACTAGTGTATCTTCATGATCTCTCTAACTTCTGCCAATAAAGGCACACCTCCGCTTATTGGGAATTATAGTTTTCCTCCACCAAGAATATATATACATCTAATATTAAAAAAAAATGTTCTAAAGTCCTCCACCAATAAAAAGAAAAATTTATTTACAACACACTGTATCCACTAGATTAATGTCTCTTTAGTAGGATATAATTATTTACACCTAACTTTAAGCAGGGGTAAAACATATAAAATTACTAGGTATACTACAAGATCTAAAAGTATAAAAACATGGGATTCTGGGCAATACCAATACAATGCGAACATTCTACTTTGCAAGCTTTCTAATAGTCCTAGATTTGGTTTGAATATCTAAAAGCTGATATCTTTTAGCATGAGGTTTGTAGCATAAGCACCTACAAAGAGGTTACAGCAATTGATCAATGTCTGATATAAGATTCTCAGAATTCCATTGTGAGCAATAATAATATGGGTTGATGAGAATTGTAAGCAGATCAAAGTTAAAGTTAGTATTAAGCTCATATTTTGCAAAAAGCACACTGCACACTTCAATAATTTCACGAGTTAGTGTCATTCGTATATTGTCAAACTCGGTACACACGAGAGGAAAATGACTTATAGTTGCATCACTTTTCCACATAACATGCAGGTCGAATCAGGATTAGTGTTGTTGGATACGGCTCTTTATTTTTGCAGTATATAGCTTCCAGTTAAGATCTTTAACGGATTGGGATTCTTGAAATGTCTCGAATATTCGCAGTGCAAGTAGTAACGGTTGGGTGACATTTTCCAATGCGATACATTCCACCGAGGTATTGTAGAGAGCTGAACATCAAAGTGTCTTGTTGTCTTTGTTCGGTCCAATAAGTGTTGACCTTTTGGTTAATCATGTGTTTCCATTTCATTTTTGTTATAGTTTTGTCAAATAAAGATGTATAAGGGTCTTGAATTCCATATTTAAAAAATATTGTTTTGAGAGCAATAAACCAGCTGTTACTTTTTAATGTTTTAATCCAAAGTTGTCTTTCTGCAATTCTTCATTCCGTTGCAGTACAGTCTGATGGTTGGCATATTGATATCAAACACAATGACATTAAAAGGAAAGTTTCGGCAATGGAGTTTTATTCTAACCGCTTAATGCAAAGATCAGATTTTAATATTATATTGAAAAGAGGAAGGCTAATTCATCAATACATAATTGATCCTTTGAACAGCGTTACAATTAAAACGTGTGGTTTACATCTATCTATCTTGAAACAACTTAGAGCGCAAGAATAACTTATTTACTGTTTTGTAAATTGTATCTGTCATGTCTGTTTAGAATATGTGTGGAATTACATAATTGTCACTGAGATCATTGGTGATAATTTGTTAACATGATACCACTTTTACCACTATGTTCAGACTAATAGGGATTTCCCATTTTAAATTCTTAAAGCTGATTCAACAGTTCACGCAAGTTCAAACATATGTGTAAAATATCAACAAAAGAAACGATAGCCTGCACGGCTGTATTAAAATGTCCTGTACTAAGTCAGGAAAATGGCCATTGTTATATTTTAGTTCGCTTCTGTGTGCGTTACATGTTAATGTTGTCTTTCTGTTGTGTACTAGTTCTCCTCTTGTATTTGATAAGTTTCCCTCAGTTTTAGTTTATAACCCGGATTTTATTTTTCGCAATCGATTTATGAATTTCGAACAGCGGTATACTTCTGTTGCCTTTATCAAGCATTTAAATGCAATGACTTTCCATAGCATACAAATAAGCATGACTATTCACCTGACAAACTCAAAGGTGCATGCACACAAAGGCATGGGGTGCTTTAAAACTGAAGTACACTGAAAAAAGTGAAGATTTGTGTGTCAAAATATGAATTGATATGTAATTTGGGCAGGTCTTAAAACTGAAAATTAACCAAAAGCTATGCATTTTTTTACTTAAATGATAGGAAGGTTCTCATTCATGCATTTCTTAGCTCTATGTATATTTTGATGAATAACCTCATCTAAAAAATACATAATAAAAGTCTTGAATTAGATATTCTATTTAAAAAAAAAATAAAAAAGAAGTACAAAATGGTTCTTAATTGAACCCTTCTTTTATTATTTTATAAAGATATATAATACCTTCTGATTTCAGTGCTGATCTAGGTACAGTTCGAGGTTTTTGCGTACACCAAATGCAATATCTCTGTAGACATTCTTTTCAAATTTTTTTTACAGCAGTTCATGTGAAATTATATTTTCCTCCAAATTGATGGTTGCAAGAAGGTTGGTGATGACCTACAAAGAAAAGAATAACAAAATTATGTAATCTTTAATAAGTCAGAGTTGATTTTAAAGTGCAAAGTTACCTTAACAGCGTTTTACTGCCGGTCGGGAGAAGACCAAGTGACCATATTTCGGTTCCCCAGTCACCCTTGGGGGAAGAACAATTTGATGAGGCCGAACAAAATGCCAATTACGTGATAGGGACAATTACTTGTTATTGTAATCGTGCAAAACAAGTTCAACAGTGACTAATGAACCAGAAGGAACTGTTTCTTCAAAAATTCAAGCAAGTTTATAACTGCTACATCATGGTTTAGAGAACTTGCGAGAAGACGTCTTGAAATTAAATGCATTTTATCCTGTTGACATGTCATCCTGCCTTACTACTCAAGTCGATTCAGCAGCACAAACGACAATATATTTTTGTAATTAATTAAGATGTGTCACGTAGCATTTGAGTGCAAATAAAATTATAGATTTGATTTCGTGACGCCATCTGCTTCTCTCTCGACATTTATTACAATTTCAGTCTTAAATATATCAAAGTGAGCTCGTTGTTTGAGAGGGAAAATATTTCCCTGTGTAAATAATGTCTATTATTAATGAGATAGAGGTGCGATTTGAAACGAGGATGAATGAGTCACACAATGCTCTCTGAACACGAAAACAAATTGTCCCGTTTATAAATATTGAACTTACTTTTACACAACTAAAGTCAAGCTAAATGTTCTTTCTTTATGAAATTGTGATATGAGACGTGTAAACAAACGATAGTTCTCTCACTTCGTTGCCATCAGCAGATGTTGCTGTAGTTTGTCAAAACGCACACAAGAAACACTACGAGTTGAAGGAAACATTATACTTCATCAAATTGCTTCCAATGACAAAACAGTCATGGCCCAGTTCGCAAAGGAAGTTCTCGGATAAGAGCTTAAAGATTTAAATATAGGTAGTACCTCTACAAAATAGCTTAGGGCTATTTTGGAATCTGAATACCGACTCGTTTATATTTTCTGCACCACATGTGGACAACCCTTATACAAGAAAGGGACTGCTGTCTGCTGTAAGCAGCATAATTGACCCTGTTGGCTTCCATTCTCCACTTTTACTGTAAGTGGAAGAATGTTATTAAGACCAATGTGCCCAGAAGCTATGGGTTGGGATGAGACATTGCCAGATGTTAATAAAGGCTATTGTCAGACTTGGACTAAAAATCTGAACTTGTTGAATGATTATCAGATCCCCAGGATGTATGCAAAAACATCAATCAGTACGACTAAAGATCTTCAGGTTTTAATCTACTCAGATGCATCTGAGCAGGCTGTAGCTGTAGCTGCATATCTTAAAACAACAGATTTGAATGATGCACATCATCTTGGTTTCACCATGGGAAAGGCAAAGCTTGCCCCACAAGCTGGAAATAGTATTCCTCGTCTAGAATGATGTGGAGCGGTACTTGCTACAGAGGTAGGACATCTTGTGTCGCATCAACTTGAACTTCAACCGTCGGAGATAAAGTATTTTAGTGACAATAAAGTGGTTTTCGGATACATTAAGAACAAAACACGAAGATTTCACACGTATGTTAGCAGCAGAGTAGCATTGATCCAACAATTCACATCTCATGAACAATGGATTTATGTGCCTTCTAGCCTAAACCCAGCTGATGCTGGTACCAGGGATTCTTCAAAAGATATTTTGAATGCGATTAACATTTGGCTTCAGGGTCCAACATTCATATTCCGTGATAAAATGAATAACAAACAGTTAGATGAAAGTCAGGACTTTCCTTTGACTGAACCTGAAATCGACAAAGAAATTCGACCAGTGCAAGTACTTAAATCAACAATTTCGGTAGAAAAACCCATACATGAGCTATTTACTCATTACTCATCTTGGAACAAACTCGTGAATGCATTCACATTGTTACGTCATATTGCGGGATCATATCGAAAGGAAACGGACTCAGCATGTAAGGGATGGCATTTTTGTAAGGAATGGAAATCTATAGATATGACACAGGACACACGAATATTTCTATTGAGACAGATTCAGGAAGCATTTTTTAAGTGAAAAATTGAAAATCTCAAAAAAGGTCATGCAATCAAAAAGGACAGTCGTATCATTTCATTGTCTCCATATCTTGATGAGGACGAAATACTTAAAGTAGGTGGACGTTTGAATTGTTTAAGAAACAAGTTAGGACTTGCTTCAAACAATCCTATCATAGTTCCGAAAAGTCATGTAGCCACATTATTGATAAGACATTACCATAAAAAGGCGGTTTTTGGATTATTGGAGCTAAGAGACTCATTTTTCAACTTATTAGAAGCTGAGTGCTCTGTCGCAAGCTTCGTGGTCAAGTAGAAACACAGAAGATGGCTGATTTGCCTCAGGACCGTCTAACTCCTGGACCACCCTTTTCTGCTGTAGGAGTGGACACCTTTGGTCCGTGGAACATAACAACTCGTAAAACACGTGGTGGAGCTGCTCAGAGTAAGCGATGGGCGATAATTCATTGTATATTGTTAACATTTACTCTATGTTGCTGTTTGATTTTTTTTGGGGTGGCTCAGTATTCATACATATCGCTATTGTGTTACAGTGCTATAGTCATTTTGTACTCTTGCCTTCAAATTTGGCTTATGGATTTATCTTTAAAGTTTTTATTTGCCATTTTGTGTTTCTCTGTTGAAATAGTTTAAAAAATTTTTTTATAGTAATTAAGATTTTAAAAAAAATAATGGTGACTGTGATACATTGTACCCCACATTTTGATATTTTGACATATCATGTCTGTTTGCTTTGCTAAAAAAATGTTGTTAATAAAATGAAATTCTACGTGTCTCTCATACGAGTGAGAAGCCTAGCTATCTGTAAAACCAAGGGAAAGACGTAAGGGGCCTTAGTTAAATGTCCACGGACTTTTCAGAGCTCCCGAAAAAGTAACTGATTTCATAGAAGAACTGTCTTATCAACGTATTTATTATGCATGGAATATTTGCCACTGGACGTTAAGCAACCAACAATCAATCAATCAATCAACGTATTTATTGTTATAAATATTTGATAAATAATCTACCTAGAAGTATTTATCTTGAAGTAATGGTAAAAATGGGTAACGAAGAGTCCTTTAATGAAAACTCTGAAAGAGACCAAACAATAACAAAAATGGCGTCGTATGCGGATGCCTCAAAAACTGAAAATGATAAAAGTAATGCTCAAAACAGTGACAACGGGTTCTCTGCAGCCAAACCCGTATTTATATTAGAGACTGATCTCTTCGGAACTATAAAACCAAAACCTGTAGACTTTTTAAATCATGCTGAGTGGTACAGTGATTTTGGCCATGTAGTGGAAGACAGCCATTCGAAAGGTCTTCAAAGGGTTAATGGAATGTGGCGGGTTTATCTTGATAGTGAGTCAGATAGGGAACATTTGATAGCTAATGGTCTCACTATCAGGAAAAAACACATACATGTATATGATAGAAACCCAAAATTTGTAGTTAAAGAACACATCAGCTACTTACGCATCCGGATAAAAAGCGTACCCTTATCAGCAGACGACAACCAAATTGGTAGAAATCTTGAGACCGAACATAATCTCAAAATTCACAACTTCAATCGGGAAAGGCTACGTATCAACGGATTTCTTACCAACTGCCAAACCGGAGACCGGTTATTGATGGTAAGTCCAGTACCTGGTATACAGCTACCTAGATTCATCAGTATAGGAAAATACAAAGCGCTACTCATCCACAAAGACCAAATTGTAGTAAATCCTTATGCTAAATGCAACAAGTGTTTACAGACGGGACACAAACAGGAGACCTGTGACAATGACTGGGTGTGCAACTCCTGTCGCAAATCAGGTCATAAAGCCAAAGAATGTCAACAACCGATGGACGATCCAGCAGCAGATCAAGATCAGAATGGTAATTCTAATGTTCCTGATAGTGTACCTGAAGCTGATAACGTTCAAGATGAAACTAAAGATAAGCAACTTGCAAGTGAAAGTAGTGATGATTCAAATGATGATAGCGAAGATGATGAACAACAATTAGTAGTCTCAAAAGAACGTAAACAAATTACTACGAACAATGAGCAGACAAACAAAAAAGACGAAAAGACAAATAAAAAAAAAATCAAACAAAAATAAATCAAACAAACAAAATCTGCCCAAGTCAGCTTCTGGACCCATGGATCACTATATGAACTTTAAAGATCCTAAAACTCCAAGCCAATCAACTAGGAAAAGGCAAGCAACAACACCGACCGATAAATTACATAAACGAGTAGTAGAGCCGACAAAACAGAAGACAAATCCCTAACCAGTGACCTAGTTAACTTAAATGTACAGTAGTGTGTTTTCAATGCACAGTTTTTGTGCATATGTATATATGTTAGTTGTATTTTTATCTTAACTGAAAAATGTGAAAAAAATAATTCATTGTGTGATACAATAATATTAGATTGTATACACTCTGTAAGGAAAAATATATTAAATGTTGATATGAAATATTTTAATATGATTATCATGAAAACAAATGAACATGATCAAATAGTTGATCCATTGAAAGTTATTATCATCTTTTTAGTAACCAAGAATCAATCCAAAACACGTGTAAATCCCAATCTGAAGGGTTCCAGTATGATTGGTAAATTGATTAACTGTAGCTGCGTTCCACATCACTAAGTTGATGAAATCACTTCCTTGAAATATAAAATCCGTGTTAATAAATGTCTCAATTCCTCACATACATGTACCAGGAATAACTTTAAAACTGAACAAGATCGGCCATATACATGTACATTATCTCACTTAGTTCACCTAGACACAATTAGTATCAATTTTAAAGATTGGCATATTAAAAACACCACTATTGCCTTAGGTACCCAAAAACTGAAAATTAGTTCCTTCTATATAGTTCGTGTATTTTTTGTACAAGCTACTTCCACATCCATGGTGATTGCCACTCTAAAATACCTGAAAAGAATTGAAACATATGTAAATAAAAGTTATTTGTTTGTTCTTTTACAATATAGTTTATATCAAACGCACACATCAATAAACAACCATTTAAGTAGGTCAATCAATGTAGTCGTCAATGTAAACATGTATCGTCTGTCAAACACAGAATATCTGCAACTATATTTAAATGTTCAAAAATATTTTCTCTTTTTAATTTGCATTATCGTCATACATGTGACATACCTAATTAAAAACAGTATAACTACAGTTATATTCATGCAGACCCTATTCCAAAAATCCGTAAATTTCTCGGTTTTCACCGAATCTAAAAATAGATTACTCGATAAAACAATTCAGAGATCAATGGGAATCATGATAGTGTCTTTCCTGATTATTGGAAAAATGTATAGTTATTTGAATGATATATTTGTATATTTAAATACACTTAAGCTTTGTTATTCTTATATTAGATACATAGTATTGATATGTAAACAAACAAAATTTAGCTCGAAAGTGGTTAGCATAATCAAATCTGTTATTTATTTTATGTTACACTGTTATAATGGTCATTTCTTACAACTATCCCTCTTTATAATGATATTTTTATTACTATATTGTGTCTTTGAAAAAAAGAAGTTAACAGTGCATTTAACCTTGTGTATATACAAACATGTAAAGAATGTTAATAAGGCATGTTGTTCTAATAATAGTCTCATAAACATGTACTTTTTGGGTGGGTTATTACACTAATTATGAGTACCACAATTGTACAGTTACATTTAATGTATAAAAGTGAACAGTTCCTAGGTAAAAACAATGAGTGACAATATACATATTATATCCTTAAACTGTCAAGGTTTAGGACAGAAAGAGAAACGAGAGAGATTATATTTGTGGAATAAACATGAAAAATGTAATATATTATTTATACAAGAATCCCATCTAATAGAGAAAAATGAACATATTATTAATAGTGAAGTAAAAGGTAAATTTTTTCATAGCTATGGAAGTTCCCAATCCAGAGGCGTTTCAATAATGATTAAAGACAGTTTAAATTATAAGCTAATAAATGAAGTTAAAGATAATGATGGGAGAATTATTTTGATCAACATTGAAGTTAACGATAACATTTTTACCTTAATAAATGTACATGCCCCCAACATTCATACTAACAGAAATACATTTTTTAAAAGCGTAAATAACATCATAGAAAATAATCGCTTAGGTATCTTAATTTTAGGAGGGGACATGAATGAAACCCTATTAAAGATAGATAGGAAATCAAATAGCTCTCATAAATACTACAAACAAGTAAATAGTCTTAAACAGCTCATTAAAAAAACAAATTAATAGATATATGGAGGGAAATAAATCCAAACAAAATTCAATTTACATGGAGAAGGAAAAACAATACGAATATAACAAGTAGAATAGACTTCTTTTTGATCAGTCCAGACATAAGGCCACACGTAATCAATTCTGATATAAGACCTGCTATGATATCACATACTGATCACCAAGCCATTTCGTTAAAAATAAGACAAAATCCCCATGGCAGAGGAAGAGGTTTCTTTAAAATAAATAATAGTATTTTAATAGATGATAATTATAAAAACCATATAAACAACCTTATTTTAAAATATAAAGAAAAGGCACTTACCAGAGATTCTAGAGAGATTTGGGATATCTTCAAATCTGAAGTAAGGGACATAACTGTAATGTATTGTAAATACAAGTCATCTGAAAAGAAAAATAAAATAAAAGATTTAGAAATGAACTTACAAAGACTAAATAATAAAATTAATCCTTCAAAAGAAACTAAAGATGAAATAGAAAAAATTGAAAAAAATCTAGAAAATCTTTATAAAAATGAAGTTACAGCCCTTGGATGGTGTAAACTTCCCAAAATAACGTGTATGGTGTAATGGTGTATGGCATATGGTGCAATGGTAGAAGGTGTATGGTGCTATGGTGTATGGTGTAAGGGGAATGGTGTATGAGGAATGGTGTGATTGTGTAACGTGCGATCGGGAATGGTGTGAATGAATGGTGTACGACATTTCATTGGTTGAAACCGAAGTTCATTTTATTTTAATTTTTCGGATTGTAAACATGAACAATAATAATAATCCTATTGTTCTTTTTTCCCAGTAAAGCAAATTACTTTACTCGTTAGACTCTATGTCATATATATTTAATATACACATATTCTTATTTACATTAAACAATGGCTTTAAAATTACACACTTGTGATCACATGCAGTTATCATAAAAGAAAGGATTTTATTTAAACTAGAAGGCGGATAGAAAGGTTATCCACGCATCGGAACAGTATTTTTATATCACGGGTTATCAACATCATTTTTAAAGTTGCTTCGTTCCCCACTTTTGACAGTCTCTTTATAAATATCTTATCGTCATTCACCTATGTTTGCCTTGGGTTTACGATTCTGTTTTCCAAAAAATGTTCAAAGGAAAATTGTACAGTGTTATTGCACATAAGGTGTTGTATAATTATGAACAATCTCGTCAATTTCGTTAGATTTGTCTTTACGGATTATAAATGATATCTTGAACGTCCGAAAAAATATACTTATGTGAAACGGAATGAAATATTTGCCACTTGATATTTAGCCACCAACAATATCAATCAACCGACATAATATACTAACAGTATACTTTTCCTAGAAGAGAACTTCTCATACTTTTCATTATAAAGTACAAATGAAATCTGTCATGTCAGTCACACTGTTGGATGATGAGGTGGAATAGTTTTATTATACAAACCATCCTGAACTACTGAGTTTAAATCATCACACCGCAGCAAGCACGACTAATTTATGCGCAGACCAACCCATCACACAATAGCCCAAAAGGAATCTGTGATGTACCCGTCCATATTCAGAAGTCATGGAAGTGGGAAATACAGATACTGATACTGACTTTAGTGACAGTTTTATATAACGAATACAGAGATGAAATGCTGGCACTCTAAATTAAAGCGGACAAGATTTTGTTATCATTGTATTGCAATGTTGCTGTCATTTGTATTATACAATCCATCCTGACATCAAAATATTGCTGATTTACTATGCAGCTGCCGCTATATAGATTTACATAATAAAGTGCAAATATGGTCAGTTTTGTTTGATACTTTAAAATAGTTTTGTTATGAGAGTCAGCCTGAGGTATCAAAACTACTGAAATTTTCTTGCAAGACAATATTTTTAATAAAAAGAGGACATGCTGGCTATCTAGATTGATGGGGACAAATTTTTGTTGTCATTGTATTGCAATGTTGCTGTCATTTGTATTATACAATCCATCCTCACATCAAAATATTGCTGATTTACTTTGCAGCTATATGCTGATTTACTATGCGGCTATATAGATTTACATACATGACATAATAAAGTGCTAATATGATCAGTTTTGGCGGATGCTTTAAAATAATTTTGTTATACAAGTCAGCCTGAGGTATCAAAACTACTAAAATTTTCATGCGAGACAATATTTTGAATAAAAAGAGGACATGCTGGCTATCTACATGTAGATTGATGGGGACAAATTTTTGTTGTCATTGTGTTGCAATGTTGCTGTCATTTAATTTGTATAATGCAATCCATTCTGACATCAAAATATTGTTGTTTACTATGCGGCTATATAGATTTACATAATTAAGTGCAAATATGGTCAGTTTTGGTTGATTCGTTTAAATAATTTTGTTATAAGAGTCAGCCTGAGGTATCAAAACTACTGAAATTTTGTTGCGAGACAATATTTTGAATAAAAAGAGGACATGCTGGCTATCTAGATTGATGGGAACAAATTGTTGTTGTCATTGTATTGCAATGTTGCTGTCATTTGTATTATACAATCCATCCTGACATCAAAATATTGCTGATTTACTATGCGGCTATATAGATTTACATAATAAAATGCAAATATGGTCAGTTTTGGTTGATGCTGTAAAATAATTTTGTTATACAAGTCAGCCTGAGGTATCAAAACTACTGAAATTTTCTTAAGAGACAATATTTTGAATAAAAAGAGGACATGCTGGCTATCTAGATTGATGGGGACAATTTTTTGTTGCCATTGTATTGCAATGTTGCTGTCATTTGTATTATACAATCCATCCTGACATCAAAATATTGCTGATTTACTATGTGGCTATATAGATATACATAATAATGTGCAAATATGGTCAGTTTTTGTTGATGCGTTTAAATAATTTTGTTATACTAGTCAGCCTTAGGTATTAAAATTACTGAAATTTTGTTGCGAGACAATATTTTGAATAAAAAGAGGACATGCTGGCAATCTAAATTGATGGGGATCATTTTTGTTGTCATTGTGTTGCAATGTTGCTGTCATTTGTATTATACAATCCATTCTGACAATAAAATATAGCTGCTTTACTATGTGGCTATATAGATATACATAATATTAAAAGTGCAAATATGGTCAGTTTTGGTTGATGCTGTAAAATAATTTTGTTATACAAGTTAGCCTGAGGTATCAAAACTACTGAAATTTTCTTAAGAGACAATATTTTGAATAAAAAGAGGACATGCTAGCTATCTAGATTGATGGGGACAAATTTTTGTTGTCATTGTATTGCAATGTTGCTGTCATTTGTATTATACAATCCATCCTGACATCAAAATATTGCTGATTTACTATGCGGCTATATAGATTTACATAATAAAGTGCAAATATGGTCAGTTTTGGTTGATACTTTAAAATAGTTTTGTTATATGAGTCAGCCTGAGGTATCAAAACTATTGAAATTTTCTAGTGACACAATATTTTGAATAAAAAGAGGACATGCTGGCAATCTAGATTGATGGGGACAAATTTTTGTTGTCATTGTGTTGCAATGTTGCTGTCATTTGTATAATGCAATCCATTCTGACAACATAATATTGCTGATTTACTATGCGGCTATATAGATTTACATAATAATAAAATGCAAATATGGTCAGTTTTGGTTGATTCGTTTAAATAATTTTGTTATACGAGTCAGCCTGAGGTATCAAAACTACTGAAATTTTGTTGCGTGACAATATTTTGAATAAAAAGAGGACATGCTGGCTATCTAGATTGATGGGAATAAATTGTTGTTGTCATTGTATTGCAATGTTGCTGTCATTTGTATTATACAATCCATCCTGACATCAAAATATTGCTGATTTACTATGTGGCTATATAGATATACATAATAATGTGCAAATATGGTCAGTTTTTGTTGATGCGTTTAAATAATTTTGTTATACTAGTCAGCCTTAGGTATCAAAATTACGGAAATTTTGTTGCGAGACAATATTTTGAATAAAAAGAGGACATGCTGGCAATCTTAATTGATGGGGATAATTTTTGTTGTCATTGTGTTGCAATGTTGCTGTCATTTGTATAATGCAACCCATTCTGACAATAAAATATAGCTGCTTTACTATGTGGCTATATAGATATACATAATATTAAAAGTGCAAATATGGTCAGTATTGGTTGATGCTTTAAAATAATTTTGTTATACAAGTCAGCCTGAAGTATCAAAACTACTGAAATTTTCTTACGAGACAATATTTTGAATGAAAAGAGGACATGCTGGCTATCTAGATTGATGGGGACAAATTTTTGTTGCCATTGTATTGCAATGTTGCTGTCATTTGTATTATACAATCCATCCTGACATCAAAATATTGCTGATTTACTATGCGGCTATATAGATATACATAATAAAGTGCAAATATGGTCAGTTTTTGTTGATGCGTTTAAATAATTTTGTTATACTAGTCAGCCTTAGGTATCAAAATTACTGAAAAATTGTTGCGAGACCATATTTTAATTAAAAAGAGGACATGCTGGCTATCTTAATTGATGGGTATATTTTTTGTCGTCATTGTGTTGCAATGTTGCTGTCATTTGTATTATACAATCCATTCTGACATCAAAATATTGCTGATTTACTATGCGGCTATATAGATTTACATGATAAAGTGCAAATATGGTCAGTTTTGGTTGATGCTTTAAAATAATTTTGTTATACGAGTCAGCCTGAGGTATCAAAACTACTGAAATTTTCTTGCGAGACAATATTTTGAATAAAAGAGGTCATGCTGGCTATCTAGATTGATCAGGACAAATTTTTGTTGTCATTGTATGGCACTGTTGCTGTCATTTGTGTTATACAATCCATCCTGACAACAAGATATTGCTGATTTACTATGTGGCTTTATAGATATACATAATAAAGTGCAAATATGGTCAGTTTTTGTTGATGCGTTAAAATAATTTTGTTATACGAGTCAACCTGAGGTATCAAAACTACTGAAATTTTGTTGCGAGACAATATATTGAATTAAAAAGAGGACATGCTGGCAATCTAGATTGATGGGGACAAATTTTTGTCATTGTACATGTTGTTTTGCAATGTTGCTGTCATTTGTATTATACAATCCACCCTGACATCAAAATATTGCTGATTTACTATGCGGCTATATAGATCTATATAATAAAGTGAAAATATTATGGTCAGTTTTGGTTGATGAGTTAAATAATTTTGTTATATGAGTCAGCCTGAGGTATCAAAATTACTGAAATTTTGTAACGAGACAATATTTTTAATAAAAGGAGGGCAAAAATATTTCCAAATTTTTTAACCCTATATAAATTAACAGATTGACACACTCCCCATTTCCATTCTCAATTTTATAATTATAAGTGCAAATATGGTCAGTTTTGGTTGATGCTTAAAATAATTTTGTTGTACATGTTGTACATGTACCAGTCATCCTGAAGTATTCATTTTTGGCATTGTTTGTCGATTTTATCTGAAAACCAAGTTTATAAGATTTACGATACATGTTAACACCGATAATAATAGCATTGTAACCAATATCGTTTTTAATTTATAGATAGGCAGATCGCGGATAAATTTGCATTACAAGCAAAGTTTTATGCGTACTTTATTTACAAATACATGTATATATATTTAATCTGTATTGTTTATATAACCATCATAGGCATGACCACGGAGATTTTAATTTTATACACTAATTTACAATATTGTGATCAAAATTCGTTTTTTAAATCAAATAAATAATTTTGTAGTCGTACGCTTTCTTTGAAATTTAATTGCATTATGGGTAATTTCGGATTGTGTAGATAGAATGGGGAATGGTGTATGGTGTAATGTGTAAGGTGTATGGTGCAAAGGTGTAACGTGTATGGTGTAATGGCACAAGGTGTATGGTGTAATGGTGTATGGTGAATGGTGTAATGGTGTATGGTGTGAGTGGGAAGTTTACACCATCCAAGGACTGTAAAGGTGCACAAGTAAGATCCAGAGTCAAATGGTTAGAAGAAGGGGAAAAAAACACAAAATTCTTTTTAGGTTTAGAAAAATCAAGACAAACAAAAAAAAATATTTCGGCATTTAAAGATAAGCAAGACAAAATCATAACAGAGCCATCAGAAATCTTAAATTTATAAAAATGTTACTATGAAAATTTATATAATAGTACAAATCCAGATGTTAATAATATTCAGCAATATGTTGAAGAAACAAAAATAGATCATAAATTAACTGATAACGAGAAAAGCTCTCTAGGCGGCAACATCTCAACAGAAGAATGCACAGAAGCCATTTTTAATATGAAGCTAAACAAATCACCAGGTATAGATGGTCTAAGTGTTGAATTCTATCGCGCATTCTGGGATAGTATAAAAGAACTAGCTGTAGAAGTTTTCAATAAGTGTTATGAGAAAGAAGAATTAACAACATTACTAGGAATAGTATCTTTATTGTACAAAAAAAAGGACCCACTATCCCTAGACAATTATAGACCTATAACTTTACTAAATGTAGACACCAAATTAATAGCCTATACTTTAGCCCAACAATTAAAACCTGTTTTATCGAAAATAATAAATAGTGATCAGAATGGATATGTAAAAAATAGGTACATTGGTTTCAATATCCGACAAATTCAAGATATCATAGATTACTCTGAAACTTTTAATATAGATGGTGCTTTATTATTTATAGATTTTTCAAAAGCTTTTGATTCGTTAGAATGGTCATTTATGTATGAAGCTCTTTTAAAATTTGGTCTCCTGCATTCCTTTATTTAAATGGGTAAAAACTTTATATAATGGTGTCAAAGGTTGTATGCTCAATAATGGGTGGATTTCTGAAACCTATAGCATCTTTCGTGGTATTTGACAAGGGTGTCCCTTGAGTTCGATTTTTTTTGTTATAGCTGTAGAGATTCTGGCATGTAGAATAAGACAAGATACAGGTATTAAAGGATTTCAAATGAAACTTGATTCTAAAACACATAGTCTTAAAATCTCACAACTTGCAGATGGTACTACACTTTTTCTTAAATCAAAACAAGAAATAAGCCTGGCATTAAATTTAATTGAAGAATTTGGAACTCTTTCTGAGAAAGTCTTAAACTTAATAAATCAAAAACTGAAGGAATATGGCTAGGTAAATTAAAACATTCTAAAGATAAATATGAAAACATTAGTTGGAATAAAAGCCCCATTAAAAGTTTAGGTGTATATTTAGGAACTTATTAAGTTGAATGCAATAAATTAAACACAGAAAATATTTCGAGGAAGTCAGAAAAAGCAATTTCAAATTGGAAGAAAATAAAGCTTACAATGATTGGGCGAAAAACAGTAATAAAAACATTAATTATACCAAACATAACCTTTTTAGCATCAGTAACCAATTTATCGAGAGACTTTCTAACACAATTTAAAAAACTAATATTTAACTATATATGGCAAAACAAAAATGAGAATAGAGATCTACTATATGTAATGATTATCAGGAAGGAGGTTTAAAAGTGATTGATATAGATAGTTATATAACATCAATTCATATTTCTTGGGTTAAAAGGTTAACAACAGAAGAATTTTCAAATTGGAAGGTTATACCTTTATATTACTTTAACAAATTTGGAGCTAACTTCGCTCTATTTAACATGAACCCTGAAAATATATATGACATACCAAATTTAAAAAAATCTATGCCAGAATTTTATTTAGAAATATTAAAAAGTTGGTATAAAGTACATAATAGTTCCAAGATAAGCAAGGGGTTAAATTTCAAAAGTGTAAGACAGCAATTCATTTGGGGTAATCAATTGATTAAATTAAATGGTAAAAGTCTTGTTTTTCCAAACTGGATAGAAAGTGACATTTTTTTTATTAATGATATCATAGATAAACAATGTAATATCTCCCAAAAAGTAATCTTAAATAAATTGAAAGAAAAATCAAACTGGATAGCAGAACTTTCTAAACTAAAATCTGCAATCAAAAAGGAATGGAAAATCATGTTAAAATCAAATCAATCAATTTCAACTAAAGTTCAAATAGACAGAAATCTTAACTTAGAAGCAATAAACAAAGCCAAATCAATTTGCATTAAAAAATTAAAAGCTAAAGATATATATAATTATATCAAAGGTATAGAAAGTGACACACCTATTGGCTTCATAAAATGGAAATAAATATTCAATCTAAATTCTTCAAATCATACACATGATATATTAAACTTTACATTTCACCAGTTACATGATAACAAACTAAAAATGTTTAGGTGGAAATAGATCAATTATATATTACCATGTAAGCAACTGCTTTATCAATGGAAAATAATGAAGGATAATCAATGTCATATATGTCACCAAGTAGAAAATTATGATAATTTTTTTAAAAAGTGTGAATTTTTACAAGAATTTTGGATTAAAGTTGGGTTACTACTTGATAAAATAAAAATAGGTACACATATTTTATCAATACTAACTTAATACTTGGATACAAAATTCATGACAGTTCATATTTTGATATTAATGTGTTGTTAACAATTGTTGTATTTGCTGTTTACAAAAGTAATTATTCATCAGAGTTAAAACACAAGTACATAGATGTATATAGTGTTTTTAAATTAGAATTCTTAGAATGGTATGAAAATAGTATACTCTTAGAAAGAAGATGTAAATTTTTTGAAAGATACATTTAAATATATCTAATTAACCGCAATGTAATTCAATAAGAGAGGTGTGAAAGTACTCATGGTTGAGTAGTTGTGTGACAGGGAGTGTGAGTGTGCAAGTTTTGTGACCATGTTTTTGTGTAAGTATATGTGTGTGTCTCTGTTTATGTGAAAGTTAAGACATTATACTCGTAGAGCAACACTATGTGTCTCATTTATGTTTTATGTATACTGTTTCTCTGTTTACACGAAACGATTGGCAATACTTTATACAAAGTATCAACAAAAACTCATTCTTTATCCATGTTTTTGATCATGTAAACTTACCATCAGAATGTCATCAATGATTGATATATACTCATAATGCTTCAAGTTTTCAGTATTCTGTAGCTTGTACAAGTTATCGTTAAAGAAAACAAAACAGTTATTTCGTTAAATTTAAAACTTACCAAATTAAGTTAAGAATATTCCAACACACAAGAATGAATAAAATACACGTGTTCGAGATACATAATAAACATCTATACCACGTGATATACAATTAAAATAAGTAGAAAAACGTAAACAGAGAGAACGTATGTTTTCCGGATTTGTGGCTATGCAGATTTTGTAAACTATATCGATTGTAATATTCTATTAACCACTTTTGAAACTTATAATAAGTTTATCTTGTGAATCCCCTGGTTCATTTGATAACTCACACACAGGGATAAACCTATTGGGATAGTTGTACCTTTTAGGGTATTTGTTAACAACCAATTGTGCAATAAACTGAATAATTACTAAAAAAAAAAAAACCAGGTTTAATCTACCATTTTCTACATAAGGAAATACTTGTACCAAATCGTCCTGAACATGCATGAAATATTTGCCACTGGACGTTAAGCAACCAACAATCAATCAATCAAAGCTTGTACCAAATCAAGAATATGACAGTTGTTATCAATTCGTTTGGTGTGTTTGAGATTAAGATTTTTTCATTTGCTTAAGGACTGTCCGATCTCAATTTTACTTATATATTTCATCTGTAATAAGCTACATGTACCAAATCTCCGTCCTCTACCTCGCTATGCATGCTGCTGACTATATAGAAATACAGAATTGGTAGCCTGATCATTTTTTTCACATAATAATTTTAAGACTTCGAAGACCAATTCTGATTCATATGTATTACACTTTTAATAACCGGAGACATTTATTTCATTACAAACATGATTGAATTGTTTAGAAATAAAATCGGTTACGGATATCAATTTTTCCAGTTACGTATTTCATTGACAATTTATTTACTTCAGGTACCCATATCATCACGATATTTTAGATGGCTGTTTTCTCCCTTTAGCGTTTGAATTATGAAAAAAACTCTTTCTATTTCAGTTTCAAATTTAGTTATACGTTAAAAAAGACACGAAATACTAAAGAATAATACATTGTCATTACAAAATTGACAAAAGAAAATTTAATATTGACCAGAAACATCGTCCGCCATCTTTGGATATGCGTAACTGCAGTTACGGAGATCACATTTACCGCAGTGAAAGTCATTCAAAAAATAATTCACAAATGGCGACCTTGATTGACATGGTAATATATCCTGGGGCATATGACAAGTCTTCTTAACAAATGTTCCGAACGTATTCAAATTCCATAGGTGGAATGCCCAAATAAGGTGAATATGGGCGTTAACAATCATAAGATACACCCTGATTAAAAGCAACGTGAAGTGGAAATTTTATAGAAAAAATAAATTTTAAATTATAAACGGTAAATCGTCGAGCATACAAGACAAGAACAGACAGATCCGGTATAAATGATTATGAGGATTACGATTTTTCTTTATCCTGAAGTTGTAATGTCATTCCTTAAAACAAACTAAGAGGACTAGTATAAAAAATTGTAAAATCTAGTACTGTCTTAACGACATACGACAAGTCTGAAATAAGCCGCTTGGAAAGACAACATTGAAATAAGTAATTGCTAAGAATGGCAAAATTTACGACGAGATGTTTATTGTTGTACAGGAAACATATCGGTCTTTTGATGTTGTCCCATCAACATAAAATTTTATAAATTACAATGAATCTATAAAGTTTGCTTTGAGATCAGAATATTGTCGTAAAAATAGCTAAAAATAATGCGTTACAGAGTAAGAAAGAATCGGGGAAACGCTAAGAATGCACGATTTTGCGTCATTTTTTCAGACCTTCAGCGGCTCTCAGACCCCTCGCCGAAAATTCGTCGAAGATTTCAATAATTAAAAAAGAATGTTTTTTTTTACTTGAGCATGTTATGTTATGGTTATTATTTTTATTTATTTATCATCATTTGTTTTTATTTAGAAAAATGTGGTATGAAAAAAGGTGCCATATAAAGCTATGTCTTTGATTCAAATAAATTTCTGTGTGAGTGGTTTGCCACAGGGAATAACATTTAAAGAACCAGGCAGCTACTCAACTTTTGTAATGGAAAATATAAGCAAAAAAGACCATTATATACATGTTGCAAAAATGTAATTTGTTTGTTGTTTTTTTCTCGAAAAGATGGCTTGCAAACATAAATTGAATGACAAAATACAGGCCAAATTGGAATTTTCTTATTAACTATACAAGTCATTCGAGAAATATTTTGAGAGATTATACTTCTATAACGTTAAATTCTTTCATAAACTGCTTTTGCTTTTATTTTGTGTAATTTAATCCTAACCAGGATATATCATATACCATATCCATAGCTGAAAATATTCCTTAAATGACTTGCATAGTTAGATAAAGCTTCCAGGCATTTAACACTGCATGGTTTCATAGTTTGCCACCCTCCAAACAAAATATCATCGCAACAGAGAAATATAGCTCCCATGGCCCCTTGAAAACTTTATGCAGGAACAGGCAGTTCTATAAGCCAAGTGATTCTATGGTTTCTGTGATAGACAACTTAGTTCCTGCTGGAACAGAAAGGGGAAAGTTGTGGTTCCCAGCAGAAGGTCCAAGAGGAAAAGGTGGAGGAGGTTGTTTCACAACAACCGACAAAAACAGTTGCTCCGCAACAGGAGAATGAAGTGGTTGTCTCGACATTATTCTATTAGTTGCAAATAAAAACGTGATGCAATGGAGACACAAGTTGAACTACAAGTCATAGACAAAGAATTCAACACAGAATCAAATTAAATTCAAAGCAATCATGGATCCTCAATATATAGAAATTATATCTCAATAATTAAACTTCTGAATATTGACACAGAAAAGATGAATTAAATTGAACATAAATTATTTGTTTACAAAATATAAAAAAAAAATGTTTTATTTTTTATATGTTACAGATACAAAAACATATATATATTTTCAGTACAAAATTAAAAATGGAAATTTACAATACCAAGTCTGGAAAGAGCAGATTCAGGGAAATAAGAATCCCAAGTCTCGAGAGATCTGATGAAGGGAAATTCACCCGTGTAATAGAGAAAGCACATGGTAAATTGAATTTTACCTTCAAATTTGAGGTGCTACGATGTAAGGATGTGAAATTTGAATGAATACATTTTAATCAGAAGTAAAATAGCAGTATTTTCTGGAATCTAGGTAATCCTATTTTTTTTTTAATTGATGTTTGACACTTGATTACTACTGATGTTGATGTTGTCAATTAAATAACACATTCCATCAATGTTGTACTAGTATTTAATTACTGCTTGGTTTTGGTTATTATTTATTTATTTATGAATGGAATGCACATTTATACCCTTAGGGGTTTCAGGCATATAAACAATACAATACAAATATGTACACAATGATCTGGAAGCATCATCTTGACCAGTTTATATAGTAGTGATCCTAGTAGAATAGTCAACTTGTTAAATCGGTGTTGGTGGGATTGGACCAAAGGTTATCTTTTTTGGGTCATATGCTATTATCCCAGGTACCTAATCCTCTCTATTTCCAAATTGTTGTAATTGTGTATCATTAATTCCGTAAAGGCGTTCAGAAATCGCGATTGTTGCCGTATTTCAGGCAATAACCACGCCTCTGATAAACTTCATCGGCTATTTTACCGCCACTGCGAAACTGGACCTTTCAATAATAATTAAGCTCGTCAAATTCTAAGATTTTAAGATTTGGTAGAATCGACCTTACCATGCACGACCACATGTATATGAAAATAATTTTGTTGTCATCGGTACATTCAAATTAACGACTTTCGATAAATAAAATACCATATAGATACCAGGGACACTTTATGTACCAGGGCTTACAGGCTCCAAAACCTAAAGGGTCCCAATTCACCATGTAAAACTCTGCTTCCTTTTTTGTCCCTCCGTTTTCTCATCTTGGGAAACAGCTTTTGCCTTTTCCCTCTTTCTCTTTCTATTCAAACGTTCCCGTTGTTGAGATGTAAATTTACCCGGTGATAAGCTTTGAGGTTTTTTACCTGTTGTAACATAACAACATAATAGATAAAAGATAATTTATGAATGAAGCCAAGTTACTGAGTCACATAAATCTAATAAGTACCACAGAGCAGAGCGAGTCGAAACAAGTTGTTGGAATATTTTATTTCAAAAAATTCATATGAATCGTGAGAAACATGTGATTTAATATATATTATATATATCTTTACTTGAACTACATTGTTATCTATTATCAACCAGAAATTCAATTTTTTGGGGTATGACATAAGTGTATTGTATAATGTACCGAGACTGATAGACAATTTTGAGTAATAATCAACATTTATTTATTTTTGTTCTTATTTCATATTGAACAAGATTTGGACTGCCACTGAATAAAGGGTATATTGGATATGACCACAAAATTTGCCTTGCAACAGGCCACCTATGGACCCCTCAAAGAGTTGTTGCAAGGGTTCTTAACGTGCAAAGAGCGTGATACTCTCTGGCATCGGATTTAACGTCCCCATTCTGACAGGACGTGACCACGAGGAAGATCGCCACTCATGCTGACTGTTAGTAGAAGGCGTTTGTTGTCTAAGCCTGAAATGCTGAACTGTTGAGTACCCTCTTTTTCCATGGTCCAGTCGCCGCCTGATACAAGCTGACAATCTGTCTGGTTCCAGTTCATGATCAGCGTGTGAGGGTATGTTTTTCTCTTATGAACCTTCATTTTCTTGTGTCTGGTTTTCTGATGCAGATTTAAGCTTTTTTAGAAAGCTTAAAAATTGAACTTTCAAAATTGATGCCAATGAAAAATAAATTTTATGATTTTTTACTGACAGGTAATCAAAATTTAAGATTTCCTTACACAATCTATAGTAAATTTATCGATATCCATTATGGTCAAATTTGACGCATGCGCAAAGCGGGTACTGATAATAGTTGCGTATTGGCAAGAAAACCTATTGTTTTTACCAAGATTACTTATTCCAAATAAATATTAAAAAAATATGCATTTGATTATTCCTGAGATATTCATTTATTAGGACAGTGGGTTCTAATAAAATTTTAATCCTGGTATCTATAATGAGTTTATTTCCCCTGTATCCAAATGAACTAAATATAAAAATAAAATGTAAACGACTCGTCTTTAGAGATTTCCGGCGATTAAATATTTCATACAATATTTGACATCTTAGCCAACAGCACAGGTGATAATAAACTACAGAAGAATTTCTATGGAGCACTACTTCCTATGTGCAACTTCTAAATCTTTTGGGTGATTCGACGATCATTTAAGGTTTTTATGGTCATATTTTTTGTATTCCAGAATAAAAAGTATGAAAAAAGTGTTAAATTAGTTATGAATAACATAACAGCCAGCCAGATAACAACAGTGGCACATATTTCAGCATTTATTGGGTAGAACACAAATTTAGGGTGCTTGCATAAAGCAGCTTAACTGCTTAAAAATAAAACTGTTGTATAATATGACAAAGGAAGCTTAAATGAAATGAATAATTCAAAACAAATAAAATTAATGTATATCGCTGTGCTGTGTAAATTAAAATTCTACTCATATTGAATATTTAAAGCACATTTTGATTTTTTCATTTTATCAATAGACTGAACCTTCCTTAGGTCTATTCAATGTAACACCGTAATGATTATCATCTGTTTGACTGCTGTTCACTTTCCAATGGTTGGTAAAACTTGTACCCAGCTGAACAGCCAATAGCATCCTTTCTTTGAAAACAACGTAAGACGACACTACGGAAATCTGTAAAATATAAGAAAAACAATATTTGCATAAGACACTGCATTTCACTGTCGTCATTATCCGTATGTTTGAAACTCAGTTGTATTGGAGGGTCGAATCCTACTGGAGGGACTTTACCAAAGCTCGTGATAAATATCAACAGTTTCTGCAGACCTTGTGGTTCATCTGGAAAAATATTGTATACGATAAAATTATTTCACATCAATCCAATGGCGAAGCATACGGTAGAATATTGAGGTAGTTGCCTCGGTGAAGAAAAATTATAATCCAATTATTTTAAACAGTTTCGACATGAGGCAGCAAACCCGCCTCTTAATAGACTTATTGTCGGAATTGACTCGTATACGGATAGATGGTATCCTTAACAAATTCAAGACTTATTGAAACAATTATCTCCTCTAATTGAAAATTCACATTACGGTAGTTATAAGTAATCTAAAACATGAAATACATCGTGTCAAAATCGTGAATTCTCCAAGAAACCATGTTCCCTGTTCAAGCAAAACTCCTCAAAGTGACATGAAATATCATAAAATACCTCTTCTGGAGAATATTCTAAGTATGAATATAGGCCGAAAATAAACTCATCATAGATACCGGGATGGAAATTTCATATATACGCCAGACGCGCGTTTCGTCTACAAAAGACTCATCAGTGACGCTCACATCAAAAAATGTTAAAATGGCCAAATAAAGTACGAAGTTAAAGAGCATTGAGGACTAAAAATTCCTAATAGTTTTGCCAAATACAGCTAAGGTAATCTATTCCTGAGGTAGGAAAGAAGAGAAAGGGTCTTTTCTCCCTTCAGATCCTGGATTGATAAAAAAAGCCACAACAGTGACACAATAGTGCTTATGGTCAAACCAAAGAAATAAATAGGTAGACCTCAGGGTATATCTTATTACACTACTCATCAGACCTAGTAGGTAGGTAATCATAATTCCTCCGTTAGGTATACGTTTAAAACCACATTTAGCTACTTTTGATTTAAAATCTGTTGCTCAAGTTGAAACTTGCAAATGTCCTCCATGGGAACTTCCCAAACCAAAAATTATATTTGATCTCCGTGAACACAATAAAAATGAAACAAATCCTCTTTAAATGGTTGAGTTCCGCAATATCCGTTCCGGGTTTTTTTCCGTTTACGTTCCGATCATTAGAATTTACAGATTTTCACTTCCGGGACGTTCCATTTTACGCAGGAAAATTCATAACAAGCCATTCATCACAGTATAACAGAAAGGAGAGCGACCATGTATTAATTCTATTCAACAAGTTACGTTAATTTATGGTAAGGTTAAGATTTATTAGTATGCTTCTTGTCATAAATGTGATAGTAAAGCGTAAAAAGCACGAAATTGGAATCAATACATGTGAAAACAAGATGTTGTTTTTCTTCAACCAACATGATTTAAAGACAAATTCTTACACATATATCCGTGTTTGTTTGTTTGAAATCCACATTTTGAACATCTGTGCCTCATAATCATCAGATTTTTTTCGAAAAACATAAGAAAGCTTTAAAATGGTTAAGGAGAATCCTCATAAAATGATAAATACTATAAATTAATAGGATATATTATATCCAAAATTGGGTACATGTATCATTACTATCAGATTACCAACTATTTAGTGTTAAAAAAAATTGTATATCTTCATAATACCTGTCATAATGCAAATATTCATTTACATGGCAAAGTTTTTCCCTTTAAGTTTAAGACCATAGTTCAAATGAGAACTTTTAAATACAAATCCTACTTTTTTCTTTTATTTGGATATACATGTACATTTTTTAATTTGCATTTATTGTTTAAAAGAAACGCACTACAAAATAACTATGTTCTTGGGCCAGCTGTTAACTTTGTTCCTGATGATCATATTCAGCATGTTCAGTTATGTTGTCTTTAGGCAAAATGAAGTCCCTTACCCGAATGCGTGCACCACAACAGAAAATATCTTTGAATCCAAAGCTTATATTTTTATCAATGAAAATTTGTTGGGTATAACATGTATAATACCCATTAATGAGGATAGAACCCATTTATAAGGATCCAGATCCTCCCAAACCTTTATAATATTATGGATTAACTCATGTGCATGTAACATGATTAATTCCCTGATAAACATGTTAATATTTAACATGTACAAAGTCTTTAAAATAAGTGAAAATTTTGTGAATTCAAATTTTCTCGCTCATAACAGGATATAAATGTTTGGCAAAGCCATGTTTTCTACCTGTTTGTAAGCCTTGTACAAATAAAATTTACATTTCGAGTCAGTTAATGGTTATTTTATTGATATCTACACATATAAAAATAAAGAGATGTGTAATCAACATGATCAATGCCAATGAGGCAAAAATCCACCAAAGTTCAAATGACGTGGATTTAAGCAATTATAGGCAACCGTACAGCCTTCAACATATATTGACAAAACCCATACTCTCTAGTCACTTATAAAAAGCCATGACAGTAAAGTTATGAAACAATTCAATTGAGAAAAGTTACCAACCTAATTTTTAACAAATTTTGTCAAAACAAATTACCATATGAAATGTGACAATTATCAACCAATGACAACTACTGAACTACAAGCTCCTGACAAGCACAAGCTGCAATTGAAAAAGGGCTCAACTCATAGGGTTGATTTAAAGCAGAAAATACATCATACAAAATCAGACAGGAGGTGGCCGTTTATTTATACATCACTCCCGTCTTCCCACTTACAAATATGTAACTACAGGCCTGTAAAACTCATTTGAACATGCCAATGGAATCTTTATAAAATTTTCATAAAGTTCAGAAGTTTATCGTCAAGGCTGTGACATTCACAAGAAAAAAAGACACAAAGTTTAGTAATGAGTTGTACATCTTTATGACTGTCTTCAGGCTTGACCACAAGTCATACGGCCCAGGCTTGTAAAAATGCTTTCAGGCTTGTAAAATTCTTCTGTACAACTAAAATTTTCAAAAAATTGAGCTTCAAGCTTGTGGCCTCAAAAGTGTACCGTGAAGACTGTTATGATAATTAGGGCCACGCCGAATGGCGGACGCCCTATAGTGATCAGTCTGTCCGTCCGTCCGTAACAAATTGTGTCCGCTCTATATCTGGAGAACCGTTATGACTTCAAAGTTTATACTTGACATGTATATTAACCAACACCAGAGGGTGTGTCATCATTTATGTACAACTTCCTAGGTCAAAGGTCAAGGTCAAAAACTTTGGTATTAGTTGACAACCCCATGTCCTATGGTAAAGATTTTGTCCGCTCTATATCTTGAGAACCGTTATGATTTCAAAGTTTATACTTGACATGTATATAAACCAACACCAGAGGGTGTGTCATAATTTATGTACAGCTTCCTAGGTCAAAGGTCAAGGTCATAAACTTCGGTTTCAGTTGACAACCCCATGTCCAATGATAAAGATACAAATTTTTTACCACACATTATTCACAGCGGGGCCTACAGAGATGGCTCCCATCTCAATGATATATAGTTATTTTAATTGTACTGTGTAAAATCTTGATATTTTAAATTATTTGAGAAAAATATTATGCTTTGAAAAATTTGAAAATTTCTAGTGAGCGATAAGAGTTTAATAATTTTTTTTTTCAGAGTTATGTCATCAGATTCAGAGTCAGAATGTCAAGAAGAACAGCTGTCATTGGCAGAACTGTCAAAATGGAAAGATCCGGAATTAAAGGATTGGTTGGAAAAGCGAAATTTAAAGAAATCAGGTTTAAAGGATACATTAGTCAAACGTGTATATAGGGCAATGTCAAATGGGGACTCAGACTTTTCAGAAGAAGAAAGTTTTCCAGTTATTCCAATTGATTTAGTTTCAAATCCATGGAAACCACTAGACTTTACTGATATTCCAGAAATATCCATTAAAGATGTTGACAGCTATTTCATGTACCACAAAAATCCCACAACTGGGGAGAGTACCAATTTTGAAAGGCAAATGAAAAAGGCAAAAAGATTGTGCAACGAAGGATTCATAAGAGACATTGAATATAATCCTATTAATCAAGGATCAGAACATAATTATTTTAGGAGTAAATGTATGCCTTCTATGAGACAAATTGTACAAGTCGGAGACACTGGAAATACTGCAAAGTACTATTCACTGCATATAAGTACCATCAAAGTCACTGGCCTAATTGTTAGTGCTTTTTGTAACTGTAAAGCAGGGGGAGCAGGGCTATGTGCACACGTAGGTGCACTTCTGTACACACTTGTTAAGACAAAAGATGCATGTACATCTAATGCATGTGGATGGGATAGACCTAGGCCACTACAAAGAAAACCAAGTCCAAAACGAGTGTGTGACATTAAATTTGTTAAAACTGAAAAAGAACAAAAAGCTGAAAAAATAAAACCATACCCTGGAGTATATCAAGCTGGACCTTGTAGAGAAGAAGGCAATTTATTCTTGCATGATATATTAGATGGACTAAAGGATGTGTACCCCGAGTGTGTACTTTATCAGACTTTGCGGCCAGAACATGCAAACATTGATACATTTTTAGATCTATTTCAAACCAATTTAACTTATATGGATAATGTTATTATCAAATCAGCAGAATGTTTAAACGTATTTGAAGCGTTTGTTAACAGCTTGATGGTCACTTCCAAGATTAGTGAGAATTTAGAGAAAGCTACAAGGGGTCAGCATTTTAATGTAAATTGGAAGAAGGCCAGAAGTGTATTAATTACAGCTTCAGTAATGGGGGAAGTTGTCAAGCGAAAAAAATTTGAGCCTGATAACTTGGTGAAAAAATTGTGTGAGTACATTACGATACCAGATGCAGTGAAAAGTCTTCAATATGGGCGCAAAAATGAAGCTGTTGCAATTGGGGATTATACAGGTCACACTTGAAAACTTGTGATGATGTCCGTATCGAATCATGTGGACTGTTAGTAAATCCCACCTATCCCTATCTTGGTGCAAGTATTGATGGTCTAGTGGTATGTTCTAAGTGTGGAACTGGCATTGTTGAAGTGAAGTGTCGTTATGGCTCTGATGTTAATGACAAACCTTGGAGAAATATGCTTCCCATTGAATGTGGCAAGGACAAAAAATTCTTTTGTACAGAGAGAGACTCTAAGCTTTATCTTGATGAAAATCACAATTATATGTATCAAGTACAAGGTCAGCTAGCACTGTATGAACTAGATTGGGCAGATTTTGTTGTTTGGACAAAGAAAGGGATAAATGTTCAAAGAATAAACTTTTCACAAACTCTTTGGGATGAAATGTTACCCAAGTTAAAGAACTTCTATGTAAGTGGAATTGTTACAGAACTTTTTACAAGAAGAGTAAGGAGAGGAAAGTCTCTTTATTAGAATATTAAGTCAGATTTTTACTTTAAATGTTTGATTGAACCTTCATGACTTATTCATGTTATTTATGACATTCTTTTTTCTTCATTATATAAAAAAGAAGATGTGGTATGATTGCCAATGAGACAACTCTCCACAACAGACCAAAATGACACAGAAATTAACAACTATAGGTCACCGTACGGCCTTCAACAATGAGCAAAGCCCATACCGCATAGTCAGCTATAAAAGGCCCCGAAATGACAATGTAAAAACAATTCAAACGAGAAAACTAACAGCCTTTTTTAAGTACAAAAAATTAACGAAAAACAAATATGTAACACATAAACAAACGACAACCACTGAATTACAGGCTCCTGACTTGGGACAGGCACATACATACATAATGTGGCGGGGTTAAAAATGTAAGCGGGATCCCAACCCTCCCCCCAACCTGGGACAGTGGTATAACAGTACAACATAAAAATCAGTTGAAAAAGGCTTAACTCATCAGATGGACAAAAATACAAGTGGACGTGGCCAGGTACTTGTACATTCCAACAAGAAAAAGACACTAGGTACAGATCTGAGAGTACTTTTCAAAATTAATATTACTATTTTCTACATAAAAATCTAGAATGTTTATGATGACTTCTACTGGTATGTACATGTATAAGTAAAATATATATAGAATCATCTGTGTTGAAATATAACCAACGTGTATAGTTCGTACATGTATGTGTAAAAGAAAACAGTTTTATTGTCTTTTACTTCTGTCCCAGAAAGCAAAACATAGTGATAGTGACGCCATGAAACAATATTACAGAAGGTAGATGATTTAAAATACTTTGTATTAGATACCTTATGTTACAAAATTTACATCTGTCATATGTCAAACGTCCTTGACCATACATGTATATGCATGTTGACCTCATTTTCATGGTTAGGTGATTGTTTAGAAAAAAGCTAAGAACTTGTTCTCGTCCTGAATATGCATTAACTATTTGCCACTGGACGTTAAGCAACCAACAATCAATCAATCTGTCTGCCACGACTACTATACTTTGGAGAAGCTGGTTCCGTTTCAACCTTGTGAACATTTTCATCTGTATATCAGTGAAATCAAACCGTGTAATCAATCCAAATTGATTGATCTAATGTTTGTTCTGTTAATTGTTCTTCTTGAACTGGAGCATCAAATGTATCATCACGGGTGTTAAGTGATTTTAAATGGTCCACATGGACCACTTTAAGTTTTGAATTTTGACAATCCTCAATTTCGTAGGTTAAATCAGACAATTTTCTACTAATTTTGTAAGGACCAATCTAACCCAAACCAAGTTTTTGTTTGCTTTTGGTGGATACCATCTGAGAACTGTATTCCCAATTTCAAATTGTCTGTGTTTTAGTCTACAATCATAGTATTTTTTCTGTCTATGAAAATTTGACTGCAAATTTTCATGAACTTTATCGAAAGCTCTTTGCATGGCGTCGCGCATCCATTCAATGTATAAATTTGGACAGAAACTAAAATTTTCATCTTGGTTTAACCCGGTTAAGATATCAATTGGTAAAGATATTTCGCGTCCGAGCATTGGAAATTTGGACTGCATTTCGTACTTTCGTGGGTACATGCTCTGTATGCCATTGTAACATAAGGGAGGTGGCTATCCCAATCATCTTTATTTTCATTAACAAACATTGATAAAATTTGTTGTAGGGTCCCATTGTAGCGCTTTACCATACCGTCTGACTGTGGGTGATAGGGAGTGCTTCTAGTTTTCTCGATTTACTTGCGAAAAGTTTGGACTCGAACTCACGTCCCTGATCAGTATGTATACGGCATGGCGCCCCGAACCGAGAAATAAATTATGTTACGAGCTTGTCGGCCACTGTCTGAGCACAATAATTAACCCAAGGGTGACTTGGGAATAGAAGTATGGTCACCATTGGTCTTCCTCCGACTTGCTAAAGTGGGGCGTCCGTTTGGCTGTGCGGGATGTACAAATTTGCAGCCACGTCCGGTCAGAATGGGGACGTTAAATCCGATGCCTCGTGTAAAGAGAGTGCCACGCCCTTTGCACGTTAAGAACCCTTGCAACAACTCTTTGAGGGGTCCGTAGGTGACATGTTGCAAGGCTAAATTTCTGTCCTTATCCAATATACCAATAAACTTTTCCATCTTTAGAGAATAATTGTTCCCAGCACATGAATTACTTTCCTATGACATACTGGATTTGTGTAAAAGTGGAGACTAGAAGGATTTCAGGGAAAGATGTCTAATTTAGTTTTGACATTTAACTTTGCATCCTTCTTATACAGGATTCTTGTTGACTGGAAGTTCTAATCTTAATAAGTCAAAAACAAGAAATTCATTTTAATATCAATATATATATTATTTTTTTTAAATATTTCATAATAAAATAAACGAGTTATCATGTTACCAGACATTATCCTACTGTAATAGTTGACATATATAACGGAGTATTTGCCTCATCAAAGAACATTTATGGCCCCTTCAATCCTGGTCACGTGGCCGAAATAACTAGTAGCCTTGATGCTGGTATAATTTGAGAGGATAAAAAAATGTATAGAAGCTCAACAAATAGCGAAACGTGATCGCAACTATACCTTAAAATGTCCACATGCTAGATAAAGTCATTATGCGATTAAGTAATGTAAAGAAATTTTAACTCCGTTTCATTAAAACAAATGGTGGAAGAAAAAAACTCACACAAGATCAAAGTCATATGTGCAACAACTACAAGCACAATCTGTATTAGAATATGCCGCTTTCTTAGTCTTTTAAAGGATTCCACATTCAGTTTCTTATAGTTTATTTTTTTCTGTACATGCCGAAAGAAGGGGATAATGGTCAAAATCAAAGAGAACAAATATAACATTTGATACCGTAAAAAGACTTCGGGAAAGAGAACATATCATAACAAAACAGCTATCACTTTTAACAAGAGCACAAGGACATGTTAGCATCGGAAATAAAGGATCTAAATGACAGTGAGGAAAACGGAAGTGAGAATGTTATACTTACACACGAAGACCCACAAAATGAAAGAAGAAAACTCATTTATTTATCTTTGCGTTACATATAATATTCATTTGTTTCTTGGTTTTCAGAAAATTCATTTGTGGATGGTTCTGGATTTGGCACAGGATTAGATTTTGGACTCCTTCCTAATCCTGTTTAGACATAGCGTTACTCGTGATACTAAAGGTAATGATGACACTAATGAGTACTACTGAAACAAAAATCGTATTTTTTTGTGAAGGCTCTTAAATGGATATTCTAAAAATATTAACGAAACAATATGTTTCATGTTAATTTTGTTACTCTAATGAACGTAATTTGGCATTAAAACACTAATTTTTGTTTAACCAATGTTCATTAACTTTATAAGGAATGTGTACTTCACGGTCATGTGATGTAAACCGTGTAGGTGGAATTAAGTCACTGCCCGTACACATTTAAAGATTTCTGTTTAATCCACGTATTAATTCATAGAGTTAATCTAGTCTTTTTTTCACATAAATATGAGCATGCCTACTTGTTAGGTTAGCTTTGAATTGTGCATATGAGCGGTTTGCATTTGACCGTGTTGATTATAAAAATGGATTCTACATATAAAAACAACGATAACACTATATTGGGCATCAAAATATCGTCCGATCGTATTTTACATACAAAATACATCATATTCTTGAAATACTTTTTTTTGGAAAACCGTAGATACTGCCTCTTAGTTGAAAAACAACTAAAAAATTTGAAATTATGGTTGTTTTTTTTTGCAATGAATACTCTTATTATAATAATCTTAGGCATATCGGGGGGGGGGGGGGGGCGCCTTTGTGGGAAAAATTTTGGTTGGTTATATAGAAAATCACTGGAATGGGCCCCCCTCTCCCCTCTTATAAAAAGTTCTGCATCAGCCAATGATAATAACTTTACATTTTCATTCTGAACAGCTAACTAAAGCATCACATGAATTAGAAAAGATTCCCCCAGAAAAGGATTTATAAACACATGAACAACAAATTCATTCTTCAATGACCATTTCATTTTAATGCCCTTTTCCGCATATATAATACTAGTAACTGCTATTGGAATGGATGGGACAGAGGTTGTTAAACCTATGAACAGCGAGATAGGGACAAAGTGCCGAGCTATAAAAGAAAATAGACAGTCAAAATAATTTGTTAAATGGATATACGTTGAATATTTAAGTTTCTTGTGAGATATATATGTGAAATTAGTATCATTAAAATGGATAATAATACATATCATGCTTTTTGACCAACATGCCCAACAGGATGTTAGTTTGTGTACTTGTATATATATAGGACATTGCTTTTGCTAAGATTTGCTGCAACTAAATATAAAAGTTAAATAAACCATAAACTTAATATGGCTATCAGAGGTTTACGAGAAATTCATTGCAAATAATATGTGGCTATCAGGGGTTCGCCAGAAGTTCGCCACAAACTATATATGGCTATCACAGGTTCGCCAGAAGTTCACCGCAAACTGCATATGGCTATCAGAGGTTCGCCAGAAGTTAACCGCAAACTATATATTGCAATCCAATGTTCGCCAGAAGTTCACCAAAAACTAAACATGGTTATCAGAGGTTCGCCGCAAGGTTCCCGCAAACGTATTTGCATATTATAGAAACCTGTTGATTGGTTGTAAAATTATGCCAGAAGTTCGCTGCAAAATATATATGGTAAAAAGAAGTCGCCGCAGATCTGCCGAAAACCTCATTTGCATGGTAAAAAGTCGCGGCGAGGTTGCCGCAAACTGTTTGCGGCAAATCTGCCGCAGACGTTCGCCAGAAGCCAGATTTTTAGGTAAGGGAATGTTTGAACACCCGATTATTGCTGATATTTTAAGATGCTAGCCTCACGGTTTCCCTTGAGTGTATAATAAGTTAGTTAGACAAGACATTGCAAATGGCCTACGCAACAGATCGTGGTTTCACATTGTCAATGAAAGGGTACAGAAATTACAGGAAACATACCAGTTCTATTTGGGTAAGTTTCATTAAGTTAGGAACACTTTGATTATTTTAGGATTTTTGCTGTTTCCATGAAAACGGCAGCCATCTTGTGCATTCAAATGTCAGGTGCACAACCTCACATGCTGGTCCACATTATGGTATAGTTCCATTTAATTCCAAGAAATGTGTGGAATAAGAATTAGAAGAAGAAAAAGAAACGAAGAATAAATAACTCCGTGGGGTGCCATAATTATAACAACAGTACAAATTAACAGAAAAGTACGGTTTGAAAGTAAACGCTACTGTAAAGTTACTGAAAGTAATTCCTTGTGGGGTTGAATCTTTACGGGTACGTCTAAACACTGCTCATGACCTCCTGAGTGCACTCAGGACATACAAAGTGCACTCAGGACCCTTTATAGGCATCGTATTTGCACACAGGATGGCTGTATATATTCGTTACATGCTCACTTTTTTAAGAGTTAAATTTTGGTAGAATTTGAAATCGAACTTAGATAGATATGTCAATTCTTATAAAATAATGAGGGCACGTGTCACTGATTACACAACTACTGAGCCGTGAATTATTCAATCAACAAAATTGATTGGATTATCTTTATTGTTGTTTATGAATTGTGTTGTTAGTACCGTGATACGTTTAAAATTAATAACACGATGTTTTAAGTTTTTAGTGATTGTTTAATGTAGTTAAATTTAAATTATGCATAGTAAATTTTACGTTTATGGAGAAAAAAATTTAAAAAAAAATTTCTATGGATACCTATGGGTCTTCAGAACGCTGGCACTGTTGTACCATATTATAGTCTGCTCTACTTCATCATTGTTGTATTCAGTTGTATTTAAATTATCATATTTGGGTATTATTTCGGTGTTCTTTTTCAGTTTATTTTTCACATGATGACGGCTAAATTTATTTTGTTGTGGTCTGCAGTTCATGCATAAAGAAAATAAAAAAATCGTGTTATTTTATAGTTGCCGTTTTTCTGTAACAAGTTCGATTTTTTGTTTTTCTTTGGGATTTTTTTTTCTCTCTCCAAATCTTCGCCACGCTCTTTGCACGTTAAGAACCCTTGCAACAACTCTTTGAGGGGTCCGTAGGTGACCTGTTGCAAGGCTAAATTTCTGTCCCTATCCAATATACCCTCATTTCCCGCGGCACTCTAAATTTCTCCGACCTTAATCCCGGACGCCACTCTTACAGAACCTACCTATTGTATTTATTGTTAATTTGTTCTCGTCCTGAATATGCATGAAATATTTGCCACTGGACGTTAAGCAACCAACAATCAATCAATCAATCCCCACCTGACCACCATATCTAATACGTTAATGGTATGTGCTTAGCAAAGAAACAGCAATACCAATGTTCAAGTCTTTGGTTTGCCATCACGCTAACCATTACATCACTGTGACTTGTTTTTAGGTAGAATATACACACATCAGATGTTTACCTTTGCATGGCTTTATTTATGTGCTCTTTATAGTCCTTCCCACCAATCTGCATGAAGTATTTCTTCTGAAGAAAAAAAAATGCCAGTACATTAAACCTTCCTTTGCAATGAAATTATTTACAAGTATATATAAACTTACTCTGAAATTCATAGTATTACTTAGTAAACATAACTTATAAGCATCGTTAATTTTCATACCTCATTGGTTATAATTTAGACCAACAACTTTTCATAAAATTTTAGATTGAGGAAGTTACTATTGTTGTTATAACTGGAATCCATTCCCTTTTGCTACATTTGCAAATAAGATCGATTTTAACAATCAGGATTTTCCCTGCTGTTAAGGCCATTTTATCAAATAACAACATTTGACTTCACAAGTTTCATAACATACAATTTTAAATGCCTTACTTACGCATAAAGCATACTCTTTTTCTTCACCCAATTGTATGTCCTTTTCTTTAAGTATGTCGATCTCATCTATCTGTTAGAATCTATATTCCTTCCTTTTTTATGACATGTTTTGACTATTTAACAACCTCGGTATTGACTGGTTAGAGATACAGTACTTTTCTGTAGTATGACTACTTAGACCACTCTGCCACAGAAAAAAGCTATTATAGACAACGGAAGATCATTGACCAATAAACAGCTGCGCCATGAGCGCATGATACGCTTGTTACATTTTCAAAGAATAAAGTTCTATAACTTCTCAATGTCATATTAGAAATTTATGAAAATCAAAAAGGAGCTTATATCAATAGATATAAACAATTCACCAAACTTTCATTATAATTGCTGAAAGAATTTTTGAGTTACATGTATTGTCCCAAAACTGGAAAATTCCCCCTTTTTTAATGCAAAAATCCCGTAACTAGGATATCTATAATCTAAATATTATAAAATTCTAAAAGAAGCTTACATCAATAGATATAAACAATTCACCAAAGTTTCTTGAGATCTGCTGAGATTTTTGAGATATTGTCCCAAAACTAGAAAATCCCCCTTTTTTAATGAATAAAACCCCATAACTCAGAAACGTAAAATCTAAAATTGAAAAAAAAACGAAAGAGAAATCATGTCAATAGATATAAACAATTCACCAAAGTTTTATGATTGGTTAAAGCGTTATTGAGTTAATGTCCGACATGTTGAAGACGGACTGACGGACGGTCAACGGTATACTTTAATACGTCAGTAAACGGGCGTATAAAATGATAGAAACTCTATAATGAATTTTCATAGAACAGAATTAAGTGAAGTTTTGGTTGTTTGTTTACTACAATTGTCTTTACAAAGCTAGGCACCTTAAAAGTAATAAAATGTTGATCTAATAAATCTGTTCACATATTAAATAGCAAAATTCACTTTTTACTGTGGATTCATTTATTTTTGTGGATACCAATTTTCGTTATTAACGAAAACTTACATGTTTTTGTGGATATTTAATTTCGTGGTTGTTCCAAAGTCTGCATACAAGCCTATGGAAAATTTGTCATTCGTTGAACATTTAATTTCGTGGTTTACCTGTAACCACGAAAATTGGTATCCAATGAATAATAATGAATTAAGTATTATCCAAAACTTACTTTCTTCTGATAGCGGAAAAGACTGAGCAACATTTCTTTCTTGTCTTTCGGAATTAGTATTCTTCTTTTGTTGAGATGAATGTTTACCACCTCTTGATTGCTGCTGAGGAGACCTTGACCTGTATCTCTGTCTATTACTTGAAGTAGACCTTGAATAGGTACACCTTGAAAACAATTGTGACCCCAGATGTCTTGAGGATCTGGATCTTGACCTCTGAAAATGATGTCTAGAGGATCTAGATCTTGACCCGTTGTGCCTGGAGGATCTCGAGCTCTGGCGCCTTGATCTCTTATGTCCCGAGGATCTGGATCTCTGGCGCCGTGTAGATGATCTAGACCTTTGGCCCCTTACAGATTGACTAGACCTGTCGCTCCTGAATGACTGAGATCTAGATCTGGAATAACATGGAGATGGAGACAAGCTTCTAATGCTACAACTTCTACTACTTCCTGTCAGTAAAGACGGAGATGGTAATTTAGTGTCTCTTCTTTTTCTTGTTGTATTATCATGCAATGTGTTTCCTATTGCAGATGTTGATGGCGTCTGGGAGTCCATTATGAATGACTGGTTTCTTTTCTCTAAAATAAACCAGAACATTTTGCTATAATCTTTAAACAAAACTAAATAAATAGGAAACTTTTACACTGATGCCCCGATTGAACTTTTTCAGTAGACCATTAAATTTGGGTAAAAACCTTAACTCTCATTTGTCATACAATAACAAAAGATCATATCATTAAAATACATTATCCCAGAAAAAAATAACCAGTTAATGGCAATTTGCTTGATAAATATAAATTCTGATTAATACTAAGTTGTAAAATTGTAACAGACCTGTACTTTTTTACGCAAAGCCAGTCAGTATTTGCTTTTACCCCTAAATGCTGCTTAATTTCATATCAAAGGCTGTAAGTACAAATCTAAATTCAATTGGTCTTACCCTCTGAGTTGATATTAGAAGTAGAAAAGGAAAAACTAGAATAGAAAAAAAGAGAAGATTGTCCTTAAACAAGAAAAACAAGAAATGATGAGAAAACAAAAGGAAGAAAAGCTGGAGCTGCTGATACAAGACATTGAAAAAAAGAACAGGCCCTTGAGTTATTTCAAGATTATGTTAATTCCATACTAGACAGCGTATCTGTGGTGATCAAGGACTAGCACACTCGGATGGTGAGATTCGTTTTCATGTGGAGTTTGCACAGCTCGTGCAACACCTATATTTATTGATTTATGAGCGGGACCGACACCACCAGGTTACTTTGGCATCCATCCGTCCCTTAAATATTTTTTGTCGCATATTTCTTAGGAAATTTATCATATGGAATTCTGAAATTTCTCTTGTCAGTGTTTGTACAAGTTCGCTTTACCGTGTGTTACGTTTTCAGATCCATCACTCAGCAGAACAGAGGCATATTAAACTATAAAAATTATTCAGTAGTTGCAAGGACATTACATCTGTCTGACTTATGAGACAACTCTCCACACAAATGAAGTTAATGTATATTGTATAAATTTTGGAGAAACTATGTTGGACATGGATAAACATTAAATGGCAAAGATCTTCAGTAAAATAAGACCTAAAAATAAGTTATCATGACCGAAATTGCCAATCGAGCTCTCAAAGGAGGTATTGCCCTTATTTGACATATCCTTGCCATTTTATTTTTCAGATATAGGAGCTAGATTAAAAGTTTGATTTGGGAAATTGATCAACATGATGACATGTATCGACCCTGAAAATTATCGAAAAATCTAACGACTTGTTTTTGAGTTATTGCCCCTGAAATGTCTATTTTTATAATTTTTAGCAGTTGTTGGCTGTTATCATGAAAACTATATGAGCTAGACTAAAAGTGTAAATAAAAAATATAATAGTCAGCATAACAAGACCTAATTACTATGAATTTTTTGGCAACAAGTTTTAGAAGTATTCCCCCTGAAATGTTGATTTTAACTGTTTTTGAAGTTTTGGCTTTTGGTTTCTAAAAACCTATAGGAGCTAGGTTAAACATGTAAATTGCAAAAATGATCAGCAACAGAAAGAGTAACTAAATTATGTGCATATCAAAGTCCTCATTAGCAAACTGGCGATTTTTTTTTTCATCAAGTGAGCAATAAAGACAGATTTGTGCCTCTCATTTATATGTCAAATAAATAATTAATTTTTCTCTGTGAAAAAGCCCACATCCTTACAACAATGCATACTACATGTATTTACGAATGTTGTATACAAAAATGGGTTTGGGAATGAATTAATGATTTTTTGGGATATTTCAAAATAGTTTTAGGGATACGGGATATTTGTAAAATATATTTATTGGGATATTAAGGGTAAACATTATAGGGATATGGGATATTTGGACAAAAACTTAATGGGATATGGGATATTGATATCCCCCCTAAACAAGCCTCACAAGTATAACAGTGACACAGGGAAGAAATATAACAGCAGATCCACAAGAGGGCACACATGATGTTACACTTTAACAAACGGTAATCAATTCTTTAACTTTTCCAAAAGTATACGTTGCGCAGAAAATTTCTCCTATTGCCTCGAAACCATGCACTGCAAAGTTGAATTGACCATAAATTGAGTGATGACAAAATGTCTATAAAAAATGTTTAATTCTCGATATGTTACAGTGTTTGTGTTTCTGTTGTGTCGTTGTTCTCCTCTTATATATGATGCGTATCCCTCAGTGTAGTTTGTAACCCGGATTTGTTTTTTTCTCAATCGATTTATGAGTTTCGAACAGCGGTATACTACTGTTGCCTTTATTGAAAGAATTATGTATATTTTCAGTACAAAGTTAAAAACTTGAAGATTACAATCCCAAATCCCCATGTGTGATGAAGGGAAATATACCTGTTTTATAGAGAACACACGTGGTAAATTGTCAAGGTCAAGCGTTTTACAGCCGGTTGGGAGAAGACCAAGTGACCATATTTCGTTTCCCTAGTCGCACTTTGGGATATAAAAATAGTGTATTGTATTGTATTGTACTTTATTCACAAATATAATAGAAATATTTTCTGAAACTAGGTAATCATATTTATTTGAATTGGTGTTTGAAATTTATGATAACTACAGATGTTGTTAATTAAATAACAAATTCCATAAATCTTGTATGAGAATTTTATTACTGTTTGGTTTAGGTGAGTATAATGATATTGAAGTGTTTGTGTGGGCTTGCTAATAACTTACCAACAATTACTGTCAGATTAGCGTGGTTTTTATATATTATCTAGACTTCTTGTAGGAGCTGTGTAACACACATCCGACATAGACCATGGGTTAGAACAGGAAGCCCCGAATTGAGAGATATCACTTCCGGCTAAGGATATATACTTCTCCTGAGAGTAGGAGCACCTCTAAGATTCACTACACTCCTCCCTGTCATCTTCTTTTTGTTGACAATTCTCATGGTTGTGAAGACAGTTTCACTAAAGTTCCTATCCGCAGAATTTCCATTTGTATCCATGTTTTAATAGACGTAACATATTATTGCAAATATCCATATTATTAAAAATCCAATCCAATGTAATAAAATGTTAACAACTCGTCGGAATAACATAGAGTGACTTTGAACGTTCCTTCACCATTCAGATCTCCTTCCTTACACAAAACTCTAAGTGAACAGCACAGATGTCGCACACTAGAATTCCGCATAACATAAATTACTCTGATTCTTCATCATCTTATCCTTACACAAAACTCTAAGTGAACAGCACAGCTGTCGCACACTAGAATTCCACATAACATAAATTATTCTGATTCTTCATCATCCTATCTCATTCCTTCCACCAATATAGTTATTAACATATATAGATATAAATGTCCATCAATCACATACTCTTTAAATCCTTTTAAAGAGGAAACATTATTATTAAACCACATAAAAAAATATGTACATATATATATATAAAGTCACAATTATTTGTATCTCACTGTAATTTGTAGATTCTTTTAAAATTTTCAGTAGTAATCCTGAAGACATCTTCAATTGGTTGCTGTAAAAGTTCAGATATTTTTAGTGCCACTCCATGTACTGAGTAGGGATTTCCAATAGTGTGAGAATGAAGAGGAATATACGGAGCATCTGATTCCAAAACTACACGTGTAATGCCAAAGGTTTTCACAATTTCTACAATATTTGAATACCGGTCTTTCAAAATAAATGGAGTAATGCCAAAAACAATGTTAGAAAACTGGCTGACCGCTGCTGAATAAAGTTGAGTGGTACAGGTAAAACAATGCCAATGAATTAGTTGATCTGGTTTACATATTTCACTTAATGTGGCCAAAACGTGTTCATGCAGTGATGGTTTTCCTCTTGAGTGAAAAACTACAGTTAAATTCAGTTCTGTGGCCAAATAAAGTTGTTTTCTGAAATATTTTACCTGTCGTTCGAAATCTCTTCTTGAAGGATTAGTAGGGTCATCTAAACCAATCTCTCCAACTGCCACTGTTGTTGTTGATTTTAGTAAATTTTGAAGGTCAGTCCAATTATGTTCAAGAGATGAAGTTGAAGATGAGCTTATAATTTTAGGATGAATGCCAAAGGTGAATCTTAACCGGTTATCTTTTCTAAATTCGCTGCGCTGTGCTGAGTTTGGCCAAGCTGAAGGAAAAACAAAGTTAGCAATGGCATATTTCAATTCTGTTTTATATGTGCTTTGGGAGCCAAGGTCTTCCAGATCCTGGAAAGCTCCACTACCCATCTGCCTGCATAGTTGGTCTAGATGAAAATGAGAGTCTATAACGTGTAGTGGTCCGGATAACTTTATACTCAGCTGTCCAATTTGAAGTCCTTCTTTGTGTTTTTCTTTCTTCGAATTTTAACAGCCAAAGTTGTTCATCTGAATTTAAATAACCAATTAGATTTTTAAGAATTTTCCAATGTAAAATATGATGAATTTTCAATAATGGGGTTGCTGGAATTTTGTAGTTAGAGGCAGGTTACAAACAATTTAATTTCAAGAAAGCATCCACGAGTTTAACTTCTGAAATATGGAATTCTGTAGGCGGCAACTGTGTCCTTATTCTCATTATGGCATTCAGTTTCTCTTCAAGGCCTACAGGGAAGGAGGTACCTATTGCACGAGCTAACTCTCGTAGAAGACCGTTCATTAGCTCGGCGTACATCACTTCCCTGTTCTTAAAGGTAGCATCAATATAATTTGTTGGATGACAGCGAGTTATGTGCTTACTCAGGAAATTGGCTGTCTGTTCCTGAGTACCACAAATCCAACAGGCAGTCTCTGGCGCCACATACCATGGTAGATGGGTTTGAATGGTGTGTCTCCTTGGGTTGGTAAATGTGTGGAAGCAAATATCACACTCCCTGTGCAGCAAGCGGACATTCTTGGCCTCGCCTCTGATAGCTACCTGTCTTTTAGGTTCATTTAAGTGATCCTGGTCCTCCTCGTAATCCAATTCTTCCTCGCTCATTTTACCTGGAAAATACTGAATGACCCTACTCATTAAAACTTTTATTTTTTTTAAATAAAGCTATGAAAATGAGCAAACACTATTACCTTTACGTGTATTCGTGAAATAAAAATAGAAAAAATAAAATAATTTTTTACATAATTTAACATAATACTAGTATACAAAAATATTTAAAAGCATTTGTGATTAACATCATCACTCAAGTCTCTTCGCTAACTACATCCACAACATAATCTGACAAATAGCTTGGCAGAACCCTCTTTCTTTTTTCTCTGCCTGATGTTTCAGTTTTATCAGGCACTTTTAAAGTATTCTTATCCGGGGACAAGAGAACAGCACTGCTGTCTCAGTCTGATGTTTCAGTTTTATCAGGCACTTTTAAAGTATTCTTATCATGGGACAAGAGAACAGCACTGCTGTCACTATTGCCACTACTCATTTTAGCCAAATCGAAAAGTTTGGTGACAATTATTGCTACATTCTACTTTATATTTGTTCTCATCTGTTTGTGGCATACCATATTTTGTCAATCCATGCTTAATCATGTATGCCAGTCTATGTGCAGCTTCCCTTTTTCTTCATCCCCTGGCCATTTCACAACCTACTGCCAAAGTTTTGCGGATTGAATGTAAAGAAATAATTGCGCTCTTATAACCGTATGTATGATATGCAAGTTCCTTCAATTAAATTTAAAATACATACGAAAATACATTGATGACATAAATTAGAATATGGATAGAACAAAAGCACATCACAACAAAACAGCTAATCTATGTCTGAAATAACTGAAGAACGATTAATGCCTTGGTTGTATTAATGTCTTCTTATTTGGAAATGTCTCGTTGGTTGTTGTTGTTGAACCTGTTGGACTTGCTGTTGTTGGTGTGCAGGTTGTTGTGGTTGGACTGGTTGCTGATGATGTACTGCTTGCTTTTGAATCAATGGTGGTTGAATTTGCTCTTAATGGAGTTATTGTTCAATGAGGTAATTTTTGTGCAGTTTTTAATACTTCAGGAATGTATCTGTTACGTATATCTTTATTCTTGAACGTGTAGTTATATCTGACGAAAGAATGTACGACAGCAAGTCACAATGTTTTTTTTACGTCAGACAGGTAATAAAAAAATAAATTTGTGGTTTATAGTATGAAGAGGTGCAGTTAACGATTTTTATGGGAATAAATGAGGTATCGTCGGAAGTTGTTTTCACCAGCTAAGTTTGCGGTTGACTTATTATTAAACAATGTGGATAGATTATTGTTATATGATGTAATGTTTTGTTAGGATTTGTGTATCATTTATTGCAACTAGGCTATTGTCCACTGATTTGATCTTTTCCATGGCTTCTAGTATTGCTGGAAGGATATCCTAAAAAATCTCAAAGGCATCATGTCTTTCCACCCATCTTGTTCTACATAACTCCTTCAATTTCATTCATTTTGTTTCATTTCTGTAATGTTGAAGCTGATCCTCTAGGAATGATTGCCTTTTATGAAATGAGATATTTTTGAGAATTTTGGACTGAATCGGTCTTTGGAGTATAGGTGTTGTCTGTTCTATGGTCGGGTTGTTGTCTCTTTGACACATTCCCCATTTCCATTCTCAATTTTTATTGTATATCTCACATAACTAACAATCATCAGCATTGTTCTGGGTGGAAAATAGTTGGTTTGAAACAATAATATAAAAATATTGAAGAGCAAAATGAAATACCAAGACGACTGCCGTGTAAAGCCAATAATCAAGATATGGTAGATTCTTACAGATGTAGCACTTTTTTTTACTCATTGAATTTTCCTATAAAATTGCATAGATGTACTTTGCATTGACCTCTATCAACATTTGAGCAGAAAATATGAAATATTCTGGTTCGTTTCCATGGTAACTGTACCCAAAGTTAGCATTTGCATTGTACGTATAAATTATTACTGAAGTAACTTTAATATATATTTTTCAACCTTTAATATTAAAATGGAAGATTTGTTCTGTATATATCACACACAATTATTGTATAAGTAAAAAAAAAAACACAAACAATGGCAGTAGTATGTATATTAAGTCATACTGACAAAGAAACAATCACCATAGCAACACACCAAAAAACAAAGATTTTTGTTAAAGTTTTTTATTTCTTGGATTAGAAAAAAAATATTCATTGAATTCTTCTATAAATTTTGTTATAGCCAAAACAATGTGCTTTCAAATAATTAACAGAAAAATATGAATATTCTGACTATTTTAAGAATTATGTGGATGTTTGTACACCCTCATAACAAAAAAAAATAATTATTATGTACAGAATATGGCACATATGGTAAGTTTTCTCATATACTAATAGGATATAATGTTATGTGAGGATAAAACGACAAACGAATAGACGAACAGGGGCAATTAATATGCCCCTCGACATTTTGTCACTGGTGTAACAACCAAGAACAGTGCTCTAGGCCCTCTGCCACTTACACCATATCTAACATATCCATGCAAATCAAATTTTACCAACAAAGTATTGGCAAACAGGAAGTTGGCTTCGTAGGTTGTGACCCCCAAGGGTGACTGGGGAATAGAAGTATGGTCACCATTGGTCTTCCTCCGACCGGCAGTCCCCCCAAGGGTGACTGGGGAATAGAAGTATGGTCACCATTGGTCTTCCTCCGACCGGCAGTAAAACCCTTGCTAAAGTGGGGCGTCCGTTTGGCTGTGCGGGATGTACAAATTTGCAGCCACGTCCGGTCAGAATGGGGACGTTAAATCCGATGCCTCGTGTGAAGAGAGTGCCACGCTCTTTGCACGTTAAGAACCCTTGCAACAACTCTTTGAGGGGTCCGTAGGTGACCTGTTGCAAGGCTAAATTTCTGTCCCTATCCAATATATCCTCATTTCCCGTGGCAGTCTAAATTTCTCCGACCTTAATCCCGGACACCCCTATAACAGAACCTACCTATTGTATTTATTGTTAATTTGTTCTCGTCCTGAATATGCATGAAATATTTGCCACTGGACGTTAAGCAACCAACAATCAATCAATCGATCTACAAAAAAAAATTAAAATAAGTTCTTGATTGTTGGTGTACTGTATTATTGGTGTCTTGTTGAAGAATATTCAAAATCTTCTTTGGTTCATACATGAAGTGAATAAAATAATAAAATTAAATGACTATTTCAGATCAGTTAATTACTAAGATTCTGTCAAAACATTGGATCAGAGAAGGATGTGAAAAAGTAATGAGATAAGCTTGCATCAGTGAATGACATTGGATCACTGGAAATCTGTATAACTAATGGAAGTTTATAGGAGAAAGACTTGATTTAAGAGGCTGTCATTTAGCATTAACAATCATTCTATGTTACAGTTAATTTGTAAAACCATGGAACTGATTTTATAAAATCCCTGATTTTGACTAGAGATTTTTACAAAATCACCGAAATAAGTAATATCTTTATAACAGATTTCCTAAATAAATTTCAGAGAATTTGAAATACAAAATCGGTTTGATTAAAAATTCTTCAAAAAACCAATGTGAGGTTAATTTAGCCTTTTATGTTAATACAAAGTGAGTGTTCTTCTAGTAAAAAAAAAATGTACATGATTAAATCGAAAATTAGTCTCAATTAACGATTCCGTCTTAAGTAATGATACGGAAACATATTCCCCATTCGCATTCTCAATTTTATTTGTCATAAATATATTTAATGCACAACTGTTTCAACTTTTTAAATTGTTTGTCATAAATAGATTCATTCAATAAACAACTGTTACCATTCGGTAAAACTTTTTGGGTTGCATTCCGAACACCGCAAGAACTCTTATTGGTTTTGATGATCGGAACTTAAGGGACATGACACAACGGTGCTCACTTCTGGAACAAAGTCACCAAATACACTGGCTGCATCTTTTAATTTAGTGTACTAGTATTCCAGTCTCAGTGTTATCCCTTTCTTGTCTGGACGACATCTGGCTTGTGTGATGGAAGCCACTTCTGTCTTAAATCCACGCACACACTGGTCGAACCTATTGTGAGATAGAAGTTACCTTTCGGGTGTGATTTGTACACTTGGAGAGTCTCCTTCATTCTGTCAGGTGAGTTTTTTTTTTTCGCTTAAGTATTTTGCAATATAAATAAAGAAGATGTGGTATGATTGTCAATGAGATAACTTTCCACAAGAGACCAAAATGACACAGAAATTAACAACTATAGGTCACCGTACGGCCTTCAACAATAAACAAAGCCCATACCGCATAGTCAGCTATAAAAGGCCCCGAAATGACAATGTAAAACAATTCAAACGAGAAAACTAAAGGCCTAATTTATGTATTATGTAGACTGGTGGAAATTTTTTCATACCATTTTTCTCATGTAACCAGTTAGCATAAATCTGTATTAGATTAAGTAAAGCTTGACCGTTTATTTTCAGTTCTCATAGTCTTAATTGATTGTTTTTGATAATCTCAAAAGAAGATGAAATTACTGCAATTTTCAAAAGAGACGCCAAAGCGCTGCCAATTCATTTTTTGTACCGCCCTTCGTCATACTTCTGTTTGTCAAGTAGTCGCATAAAGCACTTACTTTCCAGGTTGAAGAAATCATCTAAAAACGTGTTTTGGTTAGTAGTATCCATTATATGTTGCTTCTCTTCAGAATCTCGGAGAACAATTTAGTTTACCACTCTCCGTCATGTTAAAGTGTTCTGTTTATAGTTAAGTCAGCAGTCTACATTCTGACGTTTATTTTACATCGATCTATACTGCAGTTTTACATACAATTCCAACTGTACAACTGATCTATAATCAATGCATGTTCCGAGTCGGCCATCTCCAACACTTCTTGCTAACCAATTTCGGAATTATGGTCCTCTTGCTCATACGAAGTAACCTTATATCTATAATGTCATTAAAGTAGAATTATCAACGGCATCAGCATATTCTAATTGATAAGCTTTTCTAACTCACTAATGACATATACTGTCATTCAGAATTGAAACTGTTTTGAATTTATAAAGTCAAGTAAAAAATTGTTATCTTATTCAATTTGTACACCTTCTTTACCAGTTACATATCACAATAAATATAAATGGCACATACTTGGTCATTCAACTTGATGGAAACTCTGTGGATGTCTAGAATAAAAATATTGTTCCCAGCAATGATGCCCAAAACCCCTGAAGCAACAACTTCTGTAGTTTTTTTTTTGGAGGGGGGACCATAGGTTACTTTGTAAATACATGGAATATATCCATGGATCATATAAATTAATTAGACGAGATTTAGATATTTTATGATATGTGATATTTGAGGTCAACAATATAAAAGCTGTGATCAAAACACCATTTGTTCATTTTTTTACAATTTGATAATCTTCAGGATTTCAGCTTTAAGATTAAGTTGACAATTTTCCTGTATCCGGGCGGAAGTACATTGTATAAAATAAGTCAATAGTCAACATTATTCGGTTCAGAAAACATCGATTTACACTACATATTTATAAACAATTCAACATTACAACTGAGTAGTGACGAGCAGTGAATTTATTTAGGGGACACAATTAAAATCACAATCTGTCAAAGTTAATTACAAATGGAATGTTTCTTTCAAGTTTGACATTAAATAATTCAAGCCGACTGAAATGTCAATTAAGACGGTAGAATTTAAAAACGTTTAATTTCGTAAAATTGCAATGCTTGTCTGTTCAGCATTCAATTTTGTATCACTATTTGATCTATTTCTAGTTTAAAAAAATGCTTTGCCGTATCGTAGAGTTCACGACTTAAAAATAATCATGATATTAATATATTTCAGTTGTTATTTGTTTGTAGGGAAACGCATAAGTTACAATGTTAATACATGGAATAAATCGATGGATCGCATCAATCAATTAGAGAATTTCTTTTATTGTGAAATTTGAGGTCTTCAATTTTAAATCCTTTTTTTTTCAAATCTATTTGTTCATTTTGTGAAAATTTGATACTCTTCAGGATTTCAGCTTTAATATTAAGTTGACAATGTATCCGGATGTACTTTGTTTATAGTTTAGTCAATAGTCAACATTATTCGGTTCAGATAACATCGAGTTATCACTACGATATATTAATTTTAATTACAAATAAAATGTGATTTTCGTCGAGTTTAACATTTTATAATTAAAACTCACTTAAATATCGATTTAGACTGATATTATACGATCAATTCCAACAGTTGATAACTATTTAATTCCGTAAAATTTCAATGCATTGTCTGCTCAGCATTCAGTTTTGTACAACTATTAGATCCATTTCAAACTTTCCTAAATGTTTAGCCGTATCAAGGCGTTTACGATTTAAACATAAAACATATTTCAGTTATTATGTTTTCAGTGGGAGAAACATAAGTTACTAGGAAAATACATGGAATATATCCATGGCTACCATTAATCAATAAGACGAGATTTAGATATTTATGTTTTGTGACTTTTGCTGTCAACAATTTAAAATCCTTTTAAAAATCTATTTCATCTTCGAGAAAATTTGATACTCTTCAGGATTTTAGCTTTCAGATTAAGTTGGACGGAAGTACATTGTTTAAAATTAATTCAATAGTCAACATCATTACGTTCAGAGAACATCGAGTTACACTACAAATTTATTAGTTATTTAATTTCACAAGTGAGACCGGCAGTAAATATATATTTAGGGAACACAATTAAAATCAAAATATATCTAACTTTTTTACAAATGAATTGTGATTTTCAAGTTTAACATTAAATAATTAAAATGCACTTAAATATAAATGTTTGGCTGTAGTTTTACGAACAGTTAAATCTGTAGAATTAATATGTAATTCATTAAAATGACAATGCAATGTTTGTTGGGTATTTTATTTTGTATCACTTTAAGATATATCTCTAGTTTTACATTTTACGACATGCTCGGTCGATTGGTTGCTTTCTCGGCAATAAAATAATAGATATTTCTGTATCATTCATAATCATTTCCTTTTTTTAGTATATAAAAACGTTATATATATATGATGAACGATAAAACATATGACCCGCGTTATATATACACACACACAAGTCCATCTTCATACACGGAAAAACTGTTCAATTAACGCTACTAGCAGTTGCATACATGTGATATAAGCATGGCCTCCAGGTGGGATATTCTTTCTCTGAGGTTTTTCACTTCTTGTAAACTAATGTGATACTTAATTAATTCCATTCTATGTACAGGCGTTTGCGGTGACGGGACGTTGGAATAGATATTAGATATTCCTTCTCTGAGGTTTTTCACTGCTTCTCGTAGGCTAGTTTGACTTCCATCACTTGTATCCCACTCAATACTGACATCTACTATTTCCCACTCAATGCTGTACAGAAAGCAAAAAAAGGTTAAAGAAGTACCATAATTACTTAAAAGAAATAAAATATCACATCTAAACTTTTTGTATTTACAAAAAAACATTAACTTTGAAAAATCAAATCTTAATGTAAATGAGATTCAAATCTTCAAACCAAATAATTACATCGTCAACGTACACTAAACAATGTTGCTATGTTAAACCTCTCAAAACTTGTGTCATTAAAGACTGAAAACTTTGACAAGCATAAGGCATTCTCTTAAATTGATGTAATTTATCACGAGAAATAAAGGCTGTTTAATGCTTTGAGTGTTCGTCAATTGGCATTTGATAATAAGCCAATGTCAAATCAAGTTGTGAATAAATTTTGGCATGTGATTGTCCTATAGCATCAAAAACATCATCTAAACAAGGCAGCGGATGTTGATGAAGAATTGATTGTTTGTTAATCCGCATTTACGTTATGCAGTTCATTGCGTCGTATTTTATCCAATGAGATAAAAGAACAACATTATATATCGTTAAACCCCCCTGCATACATCTCCTTTTAGAATATGTTATTTTAATTAATCGGATTATGTTGTATTCATTTGCAATGCAGATATATTCAGTTATTATTTCGTCAGCGAAAGGACTGAGAGCCATAAAATCACCGAGAAGGGTGAGTACCATATTATGACTTATCGTGTTGTCATAGAGCGAAAACAATTCCATACATATATATCCTCTTTAAATGATTACAAAACAATTATCTATTCCCAATAATTTTTATTTCACACAATAAAAAACACATTTCAAAGTATATTTCATCTTGATGTCTCTCACTTTAAACCTTACAAAATAAAACTATCAAACAATACGTTTATTTTAATGGGCCATCATCATTACTAGATAAGTAATTGAAATAAACATCTTTTTTTTTTTATCGAAAAAAATGTTTTATTTATCTGTAGACGCTTTCTTATTTTTCCCCATTAGGTCCGAGACCACAATTATTTCGTAGTGCATTTCTTTTAGACAATAAATGAAAATTTAAAAAATCCCACCTGCGCTTTCTCAATAAAATTTTTACAGTGTTGTACTACTTTTGGGACAAATTATATCAAAATTATAGAAAATTTCATCGGCTCTATCTCAAAATATGGACAATTTTATGTTTAGGGGGTCTTGAAATCTTTTGACAGCTTCCGAAGTGCTAATTTTTAACCTTTTTCAGCTTGGTAAATCACTACTTACCTTTACAATTCTGGACCCAAATTTTTTTACAGTGTAATTTCACCCCCCTACTTGCAATTTGAGGCATGAAACATGGAGAAATAAATTTGGAAGGGGTATAAAAAAAATTGGCAAGTAACCCACTGTCAACACTAGGGACTATATTCGGGGACAACGTAAATCAAGGGACGACAATTGTGGTATCGGACCATTAAGGATGTGCGACAGTTATGTTTTGGTATTTTCATCAGATTTTCGAACTCCTCAATATTTATCCATCTCATAACGTAGAAAATACTTACTTCTAAAAAAAAATATCCTTATTTTCTAATTTCAATTGTCAGTTCCCTGACTAAATTTTCCAACACTTGGAACTCTTTTCTTTAAGTCTTCTATTTCCTCACTACATGATTTCTCCCATCTAATGCTCTAAAAAGAAAAACAAAATCAAACTTTTACACATAACTGCAGTAGAGATCAAAGATTTGGTGATTTTTTATTATTCTTACGCGCGTTAGTCAAAAAGTCATTGCCTGAAACTTTATTTCAATTTGTCAGTTAAATCGCTATATTTCTTTACTAACACAGACACAAAAGTAGATAGGTAGAAATTTATCGAGATCTTGTACTTACCAATGAAATAAATTTGAGTTCCTGAGCGCGAAAAGAAAGGTTGATAAGCAAAAACTAAGTCCTGGATAATTGTCTGATTTAAAAATGAACTTTATAAATTGTAAAAATATTTGATGATTATTGGTTCATTTTCCTTATCTGAGTCTCGGACTTTCTGTATACTCAAAGAGTCTCTTCCTACATGTACTGAAATGTAGATTTGTTTGAATTCATTTTAAAAGATAGAAATCAAGATACTAGGATGTGTTTTGTGTAGCTAACTATCGTAGTATAATAACCAGATGATTTATAATTTTGGGATAAATATCGATAGGAGTAGATGTAGAGTTGTTTGAAGCCATTTTGAAAGATGGAATTCAAGATAATAAGATGAGTTTTGTGTAGCTGTGTACCAAAGTATAATAACCAAAGATACCAAGATGCATTATTTATCGAGATATTGTACTTACCAATGAAATAAATTCGAGTTTCTGAGCGCAAAAAGAAAGGATAATAAGCAAAACTTAAGTCCTGGATAATTGTCTGATTTTAAAAATGAACTTTTAATTTGTAAAAATATTTGAATCGCCGCGAAAAAGCCTTATTGCTGTAATGCGGCGTAAAGCAAACACCAATCATCAATCATTTGGATAGCAAAATGTACATCGTACCATTTTGTCTACCCTTTGATGTGTCAATACACATTAGAACGTTGTTAACAATTCTAGAACTAGTTGTTCTTACGCCATTCGGAAATGTTCGAATTCCTTGGGACGTAATGTAAAACCTGGTTTATTGGGAACAACATCACTTTGGGAAGTTCTCCAGTACTGTGTAATTTTCACACAAATGCCGTCTTGCTCAGCAATGCAGTACATGATTTTTCCTAAATATGCTTTGATTGATTGATTGATTGTTTGTTGCTTAACGTCCAGTGGCAAATATTTCATGCATGTTCAGGACGAGAACAAGTTAACAATAAATACAATAGGTAGGTCCTGTAATAGAGGCCGTCCGGGATGAAGGTCGGGGAAATATGGACTACCACGGGAAAATGAGGGTATATTGGATAAGGACAGAAATTTAGCCTTGCAACAGGTCACCTACGGACCCCTCAAAGAGTTGTTGCAAGGGTTCTTAACGTGCGAAGAACGTGGCACTCTCTTTACACAAGGCATCGGATTTAACGTCCCCATTCTGACCGGACGTGACTGCGAACTTGTACATCCCGCACAGCCAAACGGACGCCCCACTTTAGCGAGGGTTTTACCGCCGGTCGGAGGAAGACCAATGGTGACCATATTTCTATACCCCAGTCACCCTTTAGGTCAAATATGCTTTGAAGTCCCCATTGTTCTTCAGGGGATTGGTAATATTTTTAATTTCCATCAATAACGTTTTTATTGAAAATAATGTCAGACCTTGTTTAACCTTGAAGGCCACAAGCGTTCAATTCTTAGTATTGACGTAAACTAAATCGCGTTTCTGAACGTCATTCAAATGTTGTGTTTCCAATATCCATCTCTAACTAACATTAAGTTGCAGTCACAGTCACCATTCCGTATATTTGACATGTATGCACTCCGGACATCTTGAGATACTGAGTTGGTTCATACGATCAGACCTGTAGGGACAGGGTACAACGGAACTGAGTTCGGGTACAAAATCTCCAATTACGGTGGTATAGTCCTTTAATTTAACGTTTTCCGATGGCCTATGACATATTCGCTTTTTTGTTGGAACGACCTCTGTCTGTTTAGGTGGTAATTAATGTTGCCTGACGCAAGGACTGTCAGTTAGTACGGAAGCGAACACATTTCAAACCATGCACGTGGAATAATCCTTTTTTACCTGAGGGCCTAGTCCAGAAAATCAAAGCTGTCCACCCAGCTTCTGTTTGTAAATTTGCAGGCGAATTTCCTATTTTCCTGTGAACACTTTTTATCGTATTTCTTCTCCCACTCTTTCCCCCAAGGGTGACTGGGGAACGAAATATGGTCACCTGGTCTTCTCCCGACCGGCAGTAAAACGGTTGCCAAAGTGGGGCGTCCGTTTAGCTGTGCGGGATGTATAAAGTTTGTAGCCACTTCCGGTCAGAATGGGGACGTTAAATCCGATGCCTCGTGTAAAGAGAGTGCCACGCTCTTTGCACGTTAAGAACCCTTGCAACAACTCTTTGAGGGGTCCGTAGGTGACCTCTGCAAGGCTAAATTTCTGTCCCTATCCAATATACCCTCTTTTTTCCGTGGCAGTCTAAATTTCTCCGACCTTAATCCCGGAAGCCCCTATTACAGAACCTACCTATTGTATTTATTGTTAACTTGTTCTCGTCCTGAATATGCATGAAATATTTGCCACTGGACGTTAAGCAACCAACAATCAATCAATCAATCCGGTCAGAATGGGGACGTTAAATCCGATGCCTCGTGTAAAGAGAGTGCCACGCTCTTTACACGTTAAGAACCCTTGCAACAACTCTTTGAGGGGTCCGTAGGTGACCTGTTGCAAGGCTAAATTTCTGTCCCTATCCAATATACCCTCATTTCCCGTGGCAGTCTAAATTTCTCCGACCTTAATCCCGGACGTCTTATTACAGAACCTACCTATTGTATTTATTGTTAACTTGTTCTCGTCCTGAATATGCATGAAATATTTGCCACTGGACGTTTAGCAACCAACAATCAATCAACAATCAATTAAATCCGATGCCTCGTGTAAAGAAAGTGCCACGCTCTTTGAACGTTGAGAACCCTTGCAAAACCTCTTTGAGGGGTCCGTAGGTGGCCTGTTGCAAGGCAAAATTTCTGTCCCTATCCAATATACCCAAGTGGCAGTCCAAATTTCCCCGACCATCATTCCGGATGACCTCTATTACAAGACCTACCTATTGTATTGATTGCTAACTTGTTCTCGTCCTGAACATGCATTAAATATTTGCCACTCGACGTTAAGCAACCAACAATCAATCAATCAATCAATCTTCTCCCACTCTCTAATATATATACGAATATGTCTTTCCACTCAATGGCCTGAACGAATCTATTGTGTCCAAGCTTGATATTGCAACGTGCTGTCATCTGGACTTATTTGGTCAAAATGAGAAGAAAAAGGGTGTGACAGTTTGTTTTTAAAAATTGACGTAACGAACATTTCATGCACTTCGGTTTCTCCGGAACGATGATCGGACGTAAGACCAGCGATCGTTCTTTGAAATGCACGGCGTCTCGGGGAACGACACGACACCTTTACATAGGATTTCATTACGGCCGTGTCTGCACCCCACTGACGGTCGTTGAATGGACCGATCACTTTTCGTCCTTGAAATGTTTAGTAGATCTTTCTGTGTAGACCAAAATTATCTTACGTTTCCAACCATTTTCTGATCTTGGATTTTCCAAACCGTTTTTTCATTCTTTCAGTACGGCTTTGTACAATTAATCCACGCCACTGAACGAACCCGGATGTCCTGGGTCGTTATATATCCTTTCGAGGTAGTCTTGATAGGTGATTGTATGGGTCTCATTCCAGAAAAGCTGCAATCATGTAGAAAATACTTACTTCTAAAATATCCGGACATACTAATGCTGTTGCCAGGTAAGGACAGTGTGAAATGTTCCGCGTTATATTTACACACAACAAGTCCCTCTTCATACACGAAAAAACTTCTACTATCACTTGCAGTTGCATACAGTTGATACAAGTATAGCCTCCACGTGTGATATTCCTTCTCTGAGGTTTTCACTTCTTCTTGTTAAGCTAATTTGACTTTCATCACATGTATTCCACTCAATGATCTACAGAAAGAAAAATAAAGTTTAACAAATACCCTTATGACAAAAAACATATATTACAGCCTTTTTGTCAAAACATTAATTAAACTTATAGTATAAAAAGCATTCAAAATGCATATATAATTGATATATTTTCCCATGTTTTCTTTAAGTTATGAATCATATTTAATATTTTAGGTTTCCTTATTTCTATTTTTTCCACCAATCTCTATTAGATTAATTTCTAAAATTATACTTACAATTCTTTCTTGTTTATCCAGGCGGGCAACTTTTTGTCTATTTTCAGTATCGAAGACAGGGCTCAAGCTGTCTGAAAAGAGCAGCCTTTTCCTTGCTGGAGTTTTGAATTGAAAGAGAGTAAAAATGATTTTACATTTCGATAATAAAAGTGCAGATATTTCGATGATGAAATGTGGAGATATGACGTATTAAATTCGAGGTCATCTTCGCTAGCCAAGGGTTACGATCCACTTCCCTCCTCTCCACCCTTGGCGGATTGAGATAGAATTTCTGAGACACAAGGTAATGATTTTCATTGGTTGCAGTCGAAACTCGCTGCATCCAATCAAAAAGCGCTTATAACATGATCACGTGTAAATGTAGATTGTCACTATATTAAGTGACAATTTGAATGTTTTTAATCAACTAATAGAAGTTCCTGTGTATGTTTCTTGCACAAATGCATGAATGTCAACGTTTATTTTCGTTTCCGGCTTTACCAAGTGTGTAGAATCTAGACGGAAAGCACCAGATGTTCCAAGAATAGTTTACTCAAGCAGAGCGTATCCATCAAGCGAAATAGAAAGCGTACCACTTGATTGACCCATGAGCCATCGCCTTCTTCAGTTATCCGAAATATAAATAGCTTAAATAGCTTAATTTTAATACATGTGTATATAATGAAAATTGTTACAAGAAAGCTTATTGTTGAGGATTAACCGAAGGGCTCAACATGACCAGCCGATTGATCGGACCGGGCCAACGGGTTGGAGAGCCTATTTTATTCAAAACATCGGGCAACTCGTACGAGGGGTCCGTAGGTGGCCTGTTGCAAGGCAAAATTTCTGTCCCTATCCAATATACCCAAGTGGCAGTCCAAATTTCCCCGACCATCATTCCGGATGACCTCTATTACAAGACCTACCTATTGTATTTATTGCTAACTTGTTCTCGTCCTGAACATGCATTAAATATTTGCCACTCGACGTTAAGCAACCAACCATCAATCAATCAATCAATCTTCTCCATCTCTCTAATATATATACGAATATGTCTTTCCACTCAATGGCCTGAACGAATCTATTATGTCCAAGCTTGATATTGCAACGTGCTGTCATCTGGACTTATTTGGTCAAAATGAGAAGAAGAAAGGTGTGACAGTTTGTTTTTAAAAATTGACGTAACGAACATTTCATGCACTTCGGTTTCTCCGGAACGATGATCGGACGTAAGACCAGCGATCGTTCTTTGAAATGCACGGCGTCTCGGGGAACGACACGACACCTTTACATAGGATTTCATTACGGCCGCCCCCCAAGGGTGACTGGGGAATAGAAGTATGGTCACCATTGGTCTTCCTCCGACCGGCAGTAAAACCCGTGCTAAAGTGGGGCGTCCGTTTGGCTGTGCGGGATGTACAAATTTGCAGCCACGTCCGGTCAGAATGGGGACGTTAAATCCGATGCCTCGTGTAAAGAAAGTGCCACGTTCTTTGCACGTTAAGAACCCTTGCAACAACTCTTTGAGGGGTCCGTAGGTGACCTGTTGCAAGGCTAAATTTCTGTCCCTATCCAATATACCCTCATTTCCCGTGGCAGTCTAAATTTCTCCGACCTTAATCCCTTAATCTATTACAGAACCTACATATTGTATTTATTGTGAACTTGTTCTCGTCCTGAATATGCATGAAATATTTGCCACTGGACGTTAAGCAACCAACAATCAATCAATCAATCATTACGGCCGTGTCTGCACCCCACTGACGGTCGTTGAATGGACCGATCACTTTTCGTCCTTGAAATGTTTAGTAGATCTTTCTGTGTAGACCAAAATTATCTTGCGTTTCCAACCATTTTCTGATCTTGGATTTTCCAAACCGTATTTTCATTCTTTCAGTACGGCTTTGTACAATTAATCCACGCCACTGAACGAACCCGGATGTCCTGGGTCGTTATATATCCTTTCGAGGTAGTCTTGATAGGTGATTGTATCGGTCTCATTCCAGAAAAGCTGCAATCATGTAGAAAATACTTACTTCTAAAATATCCGGACATACTAATGCTGTTGCCAGGTAAGGACAGTGTGAAATGTTCCGCGCTATATTTACACACAACAAGTCCCTCTTCATACACGAAAAAACTGTTCTACTATCACTTGCAGTCTCGTCGGTCCGGGTATTTTCTGACCGTAAGGAGTCTGACTACAGCCCTCATCCGCAAGGATCTCGTCAACCACCGACACGGGTAACAACCCACGGCCAACGGGTTGGAGAGCCTATTTTATTCAAAACATCGGGCAACTCGTACGATGTTCGGATCACTTTAGTCTGGTCTCTACCCTTCGACCTGTCCAGCATGGGTAACCCTACCAGGAGACGAAGCTCCAGCTGGCATAGCTTTTGGGGTCACTGAGACATGCAAGCCCCCCGACCACGGCAAGGATAGTGATCCACCCGGGGGTATGAATTTGGAGAAGGTGATACTTAACAGAGGTGGAGGAGGAATGGAAGCGCACTCACGACTTACTAATACAATTAAATACAAGTCAGTAACTAACAGAACCAGAATGTCTGATGCCAGGGAAACTGTTTTAGCTGCAGGACCACCAGATTTTAATATATCTTTATCAACTTGCTATAACTATACCCAAAATTACAGGAATGGAACGTACCAGGCAAAACAACATCATGAAGGCAAAGATGTCAATAAAATGATTTCACTCCACAGTGCACCAAAAACTGCTGTAGTCAAGGACACAGTTGTCAATGCACATTATTGTTCTGCAAATATCAATTATTCAGCAGATATTGCAGCAGAAAACACAGATGATACATGTATAGATTCCAAGGATGCAAAGGCAGCTGTCCGCTGTAACAATTCCTTAGGTGGGAAGACCTGGGCTGTATGTGAAGCATCAGATCATGACTGGGACCAAAGCCGTACAAATGCAATTACACCAATGGGTCATCTCTTCCTGGAAACAAAAAAATGTGAAGACACTTCAGATAATTTATACAGTGAGAAATACGTAAATGAGAATGTAAATGACTATAACAGTGCGTCAATTATGAAATTTTTTAAATTAAAAATGTGATGAGAACATCTAAAAATGAGAATATCGCATCTTTATTTTAATATTTGTATTATACCATCGAAATGAGCGCGACGTCTTTTTTTGGTTAATAATTTATTTTAAAATGTACAAGATGAAAAAAAATATCATCTTTTTTAATTACTTGTACATCAAATTCATATTATAGTTTTGTGTTTTACATGTGTTACAATTGATGATATAAAGTGCTATGTGTTATTTTTAAATTTCAGAATGGATGTAAAAAAACAGAAAAATGAATAACAATGCCAGTGTCGAGCTCGAGATGATATTTTACAGAACATCCGACATGTACTGCTTTAATATGTTTCTGGTACCAACACTTGCTTCTATATATATGACGCATTCGTGATGTTTAAATAATGCACAAGAATTAGATTTTGCTGTGAAATAAGATTAGCTGAATTCGTTGCTCTATTACATATTGCCATTTGATGAAAATATACAATGTTTGAATATGTTTATTAAAAATGATAACATTCTATCATATATTGTTTTGATAACAAGTAACACGTTAACAACGAAAATGCACTTATTCAATTAAAACGAAGAGGCAGTATACATCAAGGAGACAAAACGAACACCACCAACTCACTATACAGAACTAAACTAAACTTAGAAACGCAAAACTCGCTCAAATTGGTGACTCTATATGCTTCGGAAAGTCCACCAATTCGTATGAACTATATCGGGTATATTTTAAATTTGGCATCCAATTAAGTTTTAAAATCTGTTTTTAAGAACAACCAAACTAAAAACTGCACCATACGTAAAAGCTTGGTTAAGCTCATGTAAATATCATGTACTGTCTACCTTGTCATTAATTGGGAAATACACACCATAACACATTATATCGGGTAGCTTATGAAGAAAAGACATACATAATAAAGATTACTCACTTTCTACTGTTTGTACAATGAAACAATGATGATGTTCTGGAAATTTTTTCATGCTTTGTCCATCTTACTGACTTTTACTACAAGTGTTTTTAACAAAACAGGTCTTTAAATAAATAAAGAAGAGAAGTGTTGTTGAATTGTTGGATCTGTTTTTAATTGTAGAGTTTTTGAATCGGTTAATTTCTGAAGTCAACCAAATTTGGTATCTTTTGTTATCTTGTCACAGAATAATTTTTCTTTTAATCAGTCTTAAATTTCATCAGCAACCAAGTTCTTGGTAATCTTGGTAATGAATTCTAATCTTAATACATAAAACAAAGAATATACAGTTGTAATGCACAGTATGGTGACTTATTGGCATGGAAATCATCTACCCACAATGACCTTCAAAGAATTGAAGAGTATTCCATTTTTCAATGGTTTAGAATTGAATCAGTAAACTGGACTATTTTGGTACAATATCTGATTTTACATGTTCTACAGGCTCAAAAAGCAAAACACCTTCATGAAAACTAAAACAATAATTGCAGTCAGTCTAAGCAATAAACAAACCAAAACGAAAGCAGGTGATATGGAGGTTATAAACTTTCTGCAGGAAATGTAGCAGCAGGAAATGAAAGAACAAACTATTGCAGGAACTAAAATGTAAACATAACGATAAGATAGAGGAGGAGGGAAAAAAAACTTGAATCAATGGCAAAACTTGCAGAGAAATACCTGACAAAATCAGTGAGGGAATACATACAGTCAAATGTGTGTTTTGAGTATAATATCCAGTATTACATTTTTTGATTCGCAAATAGCCAGAACAAGTGAACCGATTCTTTTTATTTTTGTTTGTGTGGTTTTTTATTATTATTTCAATTTTATTGATTAGATGTTGATAAAATACATTGCATTTCTCATTTTAACACTTTTTTACCTACTATATATTTTTTACAAATTAGATAAAGACTTTTGTTATATTAATTGATAAATCAGTACCAAAAGAAGATGCTAATGCCATATTGTTGATATTCAGACTGGTTGGTTACCTTCTAATACTATGAAAGTATTTAAAACAAGCTGCCATGCATCTTTACTAAAGTATGTCTTTGCTGAAGCTTGTGTATCAGGACATATAATACATCAATAAAACTCATCAACTTATCAGGTTTTGTCTCGACCTTTTCTTCTTCAATCAAGAAAATTCTGCCATGTGATGTAAAAAACCTAAAAAAATATCATTCAACGTTGTGAGTGAACTTTTATAACTGTCGTTTCAAATTATTCGTTTACAATGTAGAAGATAGTGTCCTTCTATAGTATGTTTTACTTCTAGTCATATATACAGAAACCCCCAAGGGTGACTGGGGAATAGAAGTATGGTCACCATTGGTCTTCCTCCGACCGGCAGTAAAACCCGTGCTAAAGTGGGGCGTCCGTTTGGCTGTGCGGGATGTACAAATTTGCAGCCACGTCCGGTCAGAATGGGGACGTTAAATCCGATGCCTCGTGTACAGAGAGTGCCACGCTCTTTGCACGTTAAGAACCCTTGCAACAACTCTTCGAGGGGTCCGTAGGTGACCTGTTGCAAGGCTAAATTTCTGTCCCTATCCAATATACCCTCATTTTCCGTGGCAGTCTAAATTTCTCCGACCTTAATCCTTTAATCAATTACAGAACCTACCTATTGTATTTATTGTGAACTTGTTCTCGTCCTGAATATGCATGAAATATTTGCCACTGGACGTTAAGCAACCAACAATCAATCAATCAATATATACAGAACACTGACTTAATCAAGAGCTTAGTGTGGTATAACAACATTTTCCAAAAAACAACGACCAAACAATGTGTTTATGACATTAGAAATAATGTTCATTTTGAAATCAAGAGAGTGTTGAAATCAAGATAGAAATACTTAATATTAAATCTATGCTAAATATTTAAAGTCAATGAACCATGACTGAAAGTGCCATGCCATTTCATGTAAGTGGAAATGAGATAATCCAAAGTTAAAACAAGTAAAACTGTGAGCTACTGGATATTGTAGAGAGTGTAAAAATATATAAGTGTTCGGTAAACAGGAAGTTGTCGAGTGATTAATTTAAAAAACAAAGCAAATGGTATAGTTTACTCATATAAACCAAATATCAAAAATCTTCGTTATGTAGTTTCATACATTTGCTTGAAATCCAATGGGAGATAACTCCTGTACTATTGCTTTCCTTATTTACATTTCATTTCATGCTGTTTGTATAATATATAGCGTTACTTGTTCCGGTGCAATGCTCAGTTTTATTCATATCTTCAAATGAAAGTTTGTTTTGCTTTGCTTTATAATAATCAATTTTGTTCAATAGATGGAGGTATTATATATATATATATATAGTTGAAAAATACATCTGATCTGTACACATACTACTTTTTATATTTAGAATTACTTCATCATATACCAATATAGCACATTCTTATTATATACGCATTTACTATGACTGAGATTCTGGAGGATGCGGAGAGTCCAAACATTCCTTTCACTGTTCTCCATACTAGATTGTATACTGGTAACTATTGTCTACTTATATTTAATGACATTTACTAGATTTTTTACACTATTTAAAAGATTATCATGGCTTAGATTTACTGATCGTGCAATTTATTACAAGGCCGTGTATGTACATATGTGTATATGGATCTGTCGCAGAAGCTCTTAGATTAATGACAAACATTAATACTTTTAAAGCAAGTTTTTGGCTGGAACATCAAGAAATATTCAATGAGTGTATACAATTATGAGTTTATTCTTCTCTATAATTTATGTTATCTTGTGATGTAGATTATGGAATAGAGTGTGATAATAGTGTTTAAACTAATGAGCACACCTCTTGAATTAAAGATTATTATAATGTTCATCCATAGAGCATTCCAATTCTCCTAAACAGAAAAGAAAGAAGGGCGATACTCAAAAGAAAATACAGGCTTCAAAACCTAAATTGATCCATGGGAATTTTTTTTCAAATACATTAGCTGTAGTTTGTTTTCTATTATACATGATACATGCCTCATTTATAATAGAATTTTTAAGGCAAATTCATTAAGCAGTACATTTGTATGCAGCATTTTCTCCATTTCCTCTTTTCATCTAGTAAACATGGATATGTATAATGGCTTATTTGGGGGGGAAATTGAAAACAACACCTTTAATAATTTCATGCGTCCGAAGCGCTTTTCTGGATTTACCTTCATCAGGAGCGCTCAATGCAAAACATTTGAAATCCGAGGGATGTATAAGTACCGAAACAGTTGAAGAGCTATATGACAAAAATACCTAAAACAAATAGCAAAATTCATCTAAGGTCAACTTTGCCTGAGGGAGTTGAAACCTCAGTTTCTTCATAATTACAAAATTTATTAACAGACAATTTTAGAAAAGTTTGTTATAAATCATGTCAGTACCGAAGTACTGACTACTGAGCTAATGATACCCTCGGGGACTGATAGTCCACCAGCAGAGGTATCGACTCAGTGATGTAAAAAATTGCAAACCGAAACAGATGATAATTGGAAGTTAATACTTTTTTATGCGAATGATGTGATTAAATTGTTTTGGCTTAGTAAGACTAAGTGTGATTATTTTTTTTTATAGTATACCAAACAGCAACCTACAAAAGAAGGGAACAAACTTTTTTTTTACTTATATTTATTTGGAAATTCAGTCCTTTGCAAACAAAAAGCAAACTGTTCATATCATTCAAATTTATGTTTCTCATCATCAGGTGCATATTACGGATATTGACCCACCTTATTTCAAGAATAATATTTTACATTTCATTCTGTAATATTTCATTGTTTTTCCAATTCAGAAGAAAGGGATGAAACAGAGAAGGATGTCACTGAGGAAGTGATTATTGAAGTTAGTAAATCTGTGGTCAGTTTACAATTACTTTTAAGAGCAAGTCATACTTATTTTAGCATGATTAATGTTTTATTTTATATTCATTATAATCAGTTGTTAAGTAGATTTTTTGTAACCAAGACCAATGAAGTACCGTTGGATGGCGTGCCAGTGTCAACAGAAAGTAATGCCTTATTTACTACAGAAGTAATCAAACAGTTAAAAACTTTGATACTAGTACTTCACACAGCAAAAGCAACCATTATCAACAAACTCGCATTCTAACAAGACCTTATTCTAAGGCACAATTAAGTGTCGATATTCATCTATATGGACGATCCAAGCTATTTCACAAAGATTGATTGATTGATTGTTGGTTGCTTAACGTCCAGTGGCAAATATTTCATGCATATTCAGGACGAGAACAAGTTCACAATAAATACAATAGGTAGGTTCTGTAATAGATTAAGGGATTAAGGTCAGAGAAATTTAGACTGCCACGGGAAATGAGGGTATATTGGATAGGGACAGAAATTTAGCCTTGCAACAGGTCACCTACGGACCCCTCAAAGAGTTGTTGCAAGGGTTCTTAACGTGCAAAGAACGTGGCACTTTCTTTACACGAGGCATCGGATTTAACGTCCCCATTCTGAACGGACGTGGCTGCAAATTTATACATCCCGCACAGCCAAACGGACGCCCCACTTTAGCACGGGTTTTACTGCCGGTCGGAGGAAGACCAATGGTGACCATACTTCTATTCCCCAGTCACCCTTGGGGGTTATTTCACAAAGGGAAAGAAATCTGCTCGCTGGTAATTGTTGCAAAAAAAAAAAAAAAAAAAAAAAAAAAAAAAAAAAAAAAATCCACGTGCCGCTGTTCCTGTTGTATTAATTGCATATGTTAAGTAAGACACTAACCGCCATTGTTATAGAAACATATAAAATACTTCTATTATTTATAGATATAAAAAAAAAAAAAAAAAAAAAAAAAAAAAAAAAAAGTAATAGCTGCCGGTTAAGCAGACCATATTTATTTCAGCGTCGGTGGTGGTAGATGGTACGAACTAAATATGAGTCCGTAAAAAATGAAACCACTGCTGAGAAAAGTAAAAACCATGTTTTAAAGCTGCACACAATTTCCTATCAATCCAATGCCACACAACTACGGTCATATATACAATTACCTTCTAGAACGTGTTGTCCTGTTAACAAAGATTGGGGAACAGAGGACACAGATTTGTGACATATGATTTTAAAACCTTTAACTAAATGAGCAGTACGTTAAGAGTGGCAGTGTCGCCAATATCATTGACAGTTAAAAGAGGCACATGTTATTATTATTTATGAATATAAAGTTGATGCCTCAAAGAAAAATGAACAAAAAACTATATATGTGACTTTGTCAAATGTCTGTGAAGCTGTTCTTGATGCAAGCTGCACTTGTCCCGCTCAGCGTTAGGGCGTTGCAACCATGTTGCAGCAGTATTTTATTCATAAATGAACATATTAAAGAAAATTGGTATGATCTCCTAGCATGTACAGCACACAGGGGGGGGGGGGGGGTAAAACTTAGCGGTAACGACGAACTGTTACGGATCTGTTCAGCTATTCCTTGCTTCTTTGGACAATATAGTAAATCATTACAAGAACAGCCATGAGAGATGCAATCGAACCTCCAGGTGCAAAACTGAACCGTACTATACTTAAACACGAACTATGATTCGAATTGATGAGGCAGCAGTACTCCAAGAGAAGGCAAGACAATCCACAGAAATATATTCAGAAACTTCATAAACAGACACGCAATCGAGCACTTGATATGAGATAATACATCTAAGTATGCATACAATGTATGGTGAACGTCAATCAGATAATATACATATTTAACCATACGTAGATTCATAAGTGTTACATATGTAGCAACCTATCTTTTATCTTAAAATTCGTAATTCTTTGTATTTTCATTTCAGGATTGCACAATACGCTGAATACTGCAGCAAAGCATGGTGGTGGCCCCTTCTATACCCTAGTTCTAGACCTGATGAAAGAAGCAGATGTATTTGAAGTAGGCATGTATTGTATCAAAAGAATGAACCACCATTTATTAGGTCTTTCCACTTTTCTGTGGAAAGACCTATTGTATTTGTTCTGATTATTATTATTATTATTTTTTTTTTTTTCTTCCGCCAAATTTTGTTCTTGCGATAAATGTTTGTTTCGCAATATGTCGCTTAGATATTTCTCATATTGTAGCGTATAGTTTATGCGCTTTTAAATTTTACCCTGCTAAGCCGAACCATTTCTTTGTAAGAGTTATCTCCCTATTCACTGTTTATCATCTGTGTGCATCTCCTTCGTAACAAAAAAAGATATCGACAAAATTCTTTTTACAAATTGTTCGTTACATCCTCAGGAATTTTTGGCTAATTTGGATCGAAGCGATTCGATGAAATTTTATAGGAGTTATCTACTTTTATCAAATAAATTTGTCGTTATGTTTTTGTTACTCATAAACTGTGAGCCGTATAAACTTATAGTCTTTTTATTTAAGGTCCTTGGATCCTAACTTCGAAAATGAGGTCAAGGTCAAAGGTCAAGGTCATGTTCTGAATTTTGTCTTTTGCTTGTTTTTGCATTTTCTCCGATATTTTTAATGTTATATATTAAAGAACAAGTGCAAAATGTTTGTTATATTGTGATGAAGATATGATACATTTGGTCTGACACAATCCAGCGATATCTTATTGGAGTTATTGCCCCTTAAATGTTTTATTTTAAATTGATTACTACTTCATATTGGTACATGATAAAGCCATAAGATCTTTTGCAAAATGTTGGGCGACATATAACCTTGAAAAATGTCAACCGGAAGTGACCTTGAGTAAACCGGAAGTAATCATTTTTGCACTTATTTCATGTAGAAGTACATAGAAACCATATATTTTTTGAATGGTCATACATTAATCTATCATTTGAGACCGGAAGTGACATTTTCTAAACCGGAAGTAGCCAATTATCTCCCTTTTTACAGGCAAAAGTATATATAAACCATATATTTTTGGAATCAGTGTAAATAAAGCTATCACATGAGACCGAAAGTGACATTTTCTAAACCGGATGTTGACAATTATCTCCCTTATTTCAGGCAAAAGTCTATAGAAACCATGTTTATTGAATCAGTATGAAGAAACCTATGATTGGACGCCAATAGTAGCTTTGAGTAAACCAGAATTATCTTCTCATCAATTATTTAGAAAATTGATGTGGAAAGACCTTCAATTGTTCTTTGAACAATTGGTTTTTAATTGTAATAAGAAGTTGGTTGATATTTGCGTAATGTAATATGGCCTGCTTACTGTTCCTTTCCCTAAGACTCTCAACAGACGAACTACATCTGTGAGAGCTGGTTCTGATTTTTACATGTTCGGGGGAAACTAGCTTATAACAATGCCTATGATGGTGTATGGCATTGCTGCCGATGTAAAGGCAGGCCGGGCGTTGTTGCCGATATAGAGGCAGGCCGGGATCGACTGACACCTAGAATATCAAGAAACTCGCTATTAATTTAATAAAGAAATAATTACAATATAATTTCAAAGTACAAAGTTTGAATGTCACAATAAATTGAAAACAATAATAAAATACTAAAAACAATTCAAATTAAATATCAAATAATAACAATAATAATTACTGTTAAATTCAACCTTTGAATCAAAATATTAGTTACTTACACAATGTATAAACTTTATTTTTTTTTTCCAAAATAAAATTAAAAGAAAAATAATTTAAAATCTAAATTGTTTTCAAAATTAAGAGACTCACCTAGAATATCAAGAAACTCGCTATTAATATTATAGCGGCTTGATCAGTTTATATATTAATTTCTGAATGTCCTAGGAACCCCTAACTGACTGCAACAAACACAAGAATTTATGCTTTATGAGTTATAAATAAATTTGCTGACGTAGGTTGACCGTTGTCTAAACTTCTAAGACCTTATGTTAAACTCTGCCAGACAAACAACCGGAGGTCAGTCTGGCCTCAGCCGAAGTTTTATTGAACAGAAAAGTTTAATAGTTAATTAGAGTACTTATCTGACACATTTGAAACATCCTACACCTCTCAAAGTATAGAACAGTTAAACAATAATTTAATATAAAATATTTTACTTTAAATCTTTATGATTTTAAAATCATGTCTTACCTATAAGTTTCAAAATTCAAACTTTGACGTCTGAAAGCAGAATTTTTACTTATATAGCAATCCTTTATTTGAAGATGTGCCAACATCACTTTCTTTGTCAGCATAAAATTAGAAATTATCAAATATTGTTATTGTCCGAAATAGGATCGACATGTTGTATAAGTAAAATTAATGTCCCGTATACAATAGAGAGAGAGGTCACTTTAACAATGGTGATGATAAATAAACTTTACTTGACCGGAGAACAAATGGTATAAAACGTGATAAACATAAAATCGAAGGAATAATTGTAACGTCATCTATATCCAAAATTTATGTCAAATATCTGCCACAATACATGCGTGCTAGCGACATAAAGAGATGGTCATATCCTTTAGATCAGAATTTACGGTCTTCATGGGAAGCGTACATGGATGGTGTACTGACAACTACCCACTTCCTAAAGGTGATCATAAGACTGTTTTGTCATATAACAAACCAGTTGACGATGTTCCGCATCGTGATTATAATTATGATCGTTATTTAAGTTAAATACATAATTTCTTAAATAAACTGTTTATATTAGTTTATATAAGTTATTATTGATGTATGATGTGATGTTAAAGCTTTCTCTTTAAATTGTTTTAAATGAAATATTTCATGGTTTGAATGATTGTGTACAGTGCATTAAGTAGCATGATTGTTTTGAATAATTGTTGAAATGATGAATAAAAAATAATTCTATATATAACGAAAGTTACTCTGTACCTTCAAGCTTCTATACATATGGACCTAAATGCTCTTTATCGTAACTGATAGCTGTAATAAAACACCAGTTAAGTAAAGATAAATGTAGATATAAATAGTGGTACCTTCAATCTTCTTTACAAATATTTATTTATTTAACAACTTTACTTACATATGAAAAAGATAAATGTCAAAAATGTAAGTCAGACCAACAAATAACTTTCAACACATCCAAGCCAAAAAAGGTAGTCAAAATACAAAACCAATATTGAGGTAATGGACTCTCGTTCTTATAAGAAAAACAATGTCTCTACAAGGCGATACATGTGTATCTGATATTCATGTAAATATTAAGTATTCAATATCAATATTTCATTTTATGAGGTATATATTTTTAATAAGTGTGGTTAATATTTCTTTCTAATATTAAATAGAAAAAGATTACAAGGGTAATGTTGAAGTCCATCTATTCATCACAACAGAACTTTTCTAAAAAAAAAACCAACAGAAATTATCACAACCACATTGAATAACAAACGTTGGTCATTGTTAGTTTACAAATGGTGAAATTCTGAAGAAAAAAAATATATATGAATAAACTGAATTAAATCATAGTGGGGATAATGTGACCCCCAAAAAATCTGATTGTTGTAAACATGTTTCAGTTTATTTTTGAAAAACACTGTCACTGATTAAGTAACCCTACACAATCCACAAACACTGCACTTATGCAACCATTGAATTTATTTTTTTCTTACTAGGGACTTTCCGTTTTGAATTTTCCTCGGACTTCAGTATTTTTGTGATTTTACTTTTTACTGAATTTGTGTTTTCCTTTTTTTCCTGTGTTCTTCATGAGAAATAATAAAAGTCTCTATTTTTCAGAAGCAAATATAAAAGAAAAGAAAAGGTTGAAATTTAAAGACAGGACACGGTCGCACAGAATGCTAAAGAAATATTTCAGAAATGCATGCAGGAAAATGCAAGTGTGGGTACTTGTACTATTAGAAAAACAATATCAGCATTGTCGATTCTTCTCAACCGACTAACATTGTCCCCTGCACTCTCACTTTTCCTTATCCAGCAATGACTAATATCCCATCAGTTAACATGAATGTCCATTCACCAGCACTTGTTTCTAACACTTATGTTCCTTCCTCAACACCTTTGCCTCGCCCAGTGAATGTCTGTGTGTAAAATACTTTTCTACCTTGATATTAATAAGAAGATGTGGTGGAAGACTGAATCGTTCCACTTTGAATCGTTCAACTTATGACACGATCCTAACGGCGGACAGCAATATCGTTGAAGACAGAGAGGTTATAAACGTTTTGAAAAGGGACCAAAATGTCGTCTTCCATCTTAAATAGATTGTTGTCAGATCTGAAAAGGACAGACACCCTTTCATGATATTGGAAAAATGGTATTAATGGAAACAATCTAAACTTAAAATATATTGATTCTTGTTTAAATAGATGTACGATTTGTGGATATGCGGATATCACGCTTTGATTGATTGATTGTTGGTTGCTTAACGTCCAGTGGCAAATATTTTATGCATATTCAGGAAGAGAACAAATTAACAAAAAACACAATAGGCAGTTCTGTAACAGGGGCTTCCGGGATTAAGGTCGGAGAAATTTAGACTGCCACGGGAAATGAGGATATATTTGATAGGGACAGAAATTTAGTCTTGCAACAGGTCACCTACGGACCCCTCAAAGAGTTGTTGCAAGGGTTCTTAACGTACAAAGAGCGTGGCACTCTCTTTACACGAGGCATCGGATTTAACGTCCCCATTCTGACCGGACGTGGCTCCATATTTGTACATCCCGTACAGCCAAACGGACACCCCACTTTAGCAAGGGTTTTACTGCCGGTCGGAGGAAGACCAATGGTGCAAAAATTTGTGAAACAAGCTTTCTGAGAGTATTGCATGGCAATACAGTCCCCAACCGGTAAAAACTGTTTTTGATTAATTCATTACAAAATGTGAAAATACATTAAGGATAGAAGGTCAGAAGAAAGAACATTTGAAGTAAACAGACAGCAAGAGGCGGCAAGAAGAGGATAGACTTCAACAGGTAAATAAATTGCTCAAACATTTGGTGCATTGAACTATATTTTATGATAGCGTTTTTGACGTCAGAATGTAGTCGTCACATGGAAAAGATATAAAATAATTTTGTCGTTCAAAGTATGTTCAAAATCATAATAGAACAAATATCACAATTTTGAAATAGGCCTTGAATATTTAAACCCAATAGACACGTTTTTTCAATTATCACCCTTAGTAATAATCTTTGCCGCTTGGCGCGCTATAATTACGTCCGCCATTTCAGTAATAATAAAAGCGTAAACAAAGCATTCAATCGTAACGAGAAACTGCTTGTCGGTTGTAACAATTTCACCCCATTACATCAGTCAAAGAGTAAAAGATCTTAAAAGGGTTATCATGAAACCATTTATTGATATAAAAAGGTGCCCAAGTTTAATGTTTTCATTTAAATACCTCCAATGATGTTTTTACTCTTTGATTGATGTATTGCGATGAAAGTTTTATTATGAATTATGAATAAGAGGAGATGAGTGGGACAATGCATATATATCAATGCGACAAACACCCATTTACAAAATAAATTTGACCCTAAACAATACAAACACTAAGGTAAATTCAAAAAGGGAGAGTTCATAAAATAACCAAAAGACGTCTAGAGGGAAACAAACAGATTTCTATTCAATTCATGTATATGTCATCCTGAATATGCATAAACTATTTTCCACTGGACGCTAAACAAACAACAATCAATGGATCTATAATATAATACAATCATAATGCAATGTACGTATATAGCAATTACATTATTCAACGACTTAAATATACATGTACATGTACAGTGTATACCTGACCTGTTCAATAAAAAAAGAGAAAAAAAAAATAACAAAACTAATTTCACTCATTACTGTAATTAGTATCTATGATCATATCTGACCGTAAGTTAACCAAAGCAGAGCATACAAGTAAAATGTCATCAAACAGTTTTAAGGATGATACAGGCACAGTCCCACCTAGAATTTTGAAGACCTTCAATTGTCGAATTACCCTTTCAACATGTATCCGTACTCTGGCAATCCTTCTTGTGGTTGTCACATCCTCTGCACCTAACTGAGGTTTGTTTTTGTGAACACTGATTGATTGATTGATTGTTGTTTGCTTTACGCCGCATTAGCACAGAAAGGCTTTATCGCGGCGAGAGCTAATTCGAATATTATAACAATTTAAGGTATATTTTTAAAATCAGACAAAAAGTCTTTCAATAAACTAAAATTCTAGACTAAAGCAAATTGATTATTTACAAATAAAAATCAACACTAAGATAACGTGATAAAAATTAAAATCATTTTAAATATAACAACATTTTTTATATTTTATAATATATTCCAATTTCTTTTAAGAATGAAACAATATTTGTAAATGGAATATTATTAAATAAATCATACATATTATTGACATTGAAATGCTTCTTCCGAATATCAGCAAAGTCAATACAATAAATTAAAACATGTTTAATAGTATACTTGCAGTTGCAAGGTACACATTGTAGTTCATCTTCATTTTTTAAAAGATACTCGTGTGTCACTCTAGTATGACCAATTCGGCATCTAGAAATAACACACTGATTTTTTCTGCACATTAAATTATTAAAAGGTTTACCTAAATTAGGTTTAATTTCATGTTATTTGTTACTATCTCTCTTACTCCATTCATTTTTCAAAATATTAAAAACATATTCTCTAATATTAGATTTAAAATCGGTATATGGTATATCACAGTTAGATAAAGTGTCACCCAGGGCATTCTTTGCCTCAAGGTCTACAGCTGTGTTTCCATGGATTCCAACATGACTCGGCACCCATAGAAATATTATTTCTTTAAGAAGAATTTTTAAATTCCTCATTACATATAAAATTTTGAGAATTGTTGGGTTTTTAATTTTAGTATTTTGTATAGCTTGTAAGCATGAAAGTGAATCAGAACATATAATAAATTTGGATTTATCTGAAGAAGCAATAAATTTCAAAGCCAAAATTATTGCTTCTACTTCAGCAGTAAAGATGGATGCAGCAGATGGCAAACGGAGAGTTGCAGCTCTGTCCCTGAAGACAGCAGCAGATGCAACTCTGTCACCATCTTTTGATCCATCAGTATAGACAGTTGAAAAATCTGAATAATTGGCTTCAATTTCAGCATAGTGTTGCTTAATTAAAAGAGGATTTGTTTCATTTTTATTGTGTTTACGGAAAATGTGAACACTGGAATGTTCAGCTTGACACGCAATGGAAACAATAAGTCGTCTATTGTAAAGCCACGATCTGCCATAATCTCGTCGCCTGGAAGCAAGTAATTCATGAATCCACTTTTTTCTACAACAAATCTGTCACTAGCACTACCACCAAAAGCTTTGGATATGAACATAATTTGTCCATGTGAGGATATTCCTACTAAATATTTAGCTGTATTATGGGACTTGTAATTGCTGCACGTTTCACCCCTACTCCTTAAATGAGTTGGCCTCTGAATAAATGTTTCAGCACAGCCAATAATACAAGTAGTTCCGGGATAAATTTCCCTAAATGATTCGGGACAACAGTCTCTTATTACTTCTCTAGGGAGCCAAACAATCAAGGACTTTAACTTATCTGCCAACACAGGAATCCACGAATTAAATATTTTGCCAGCTAAACCACTTGATATACCAAATTTTCTGCATAGATCGTCAAAAATTAAATTTAACTTAAGTGTCACGAGCACAAGGAGTAATTGGTCTGCTACCTCTAATTGAAAACTAAATGTGTTAAAAGGAGTAAAACATTTCACCAGCGTGAAAAAGACCTCTTTTGTGACCCCTGTATACAATAAAGCGCCATTGTCCCTTATTAAATTGTGCAGCAGACATAGTTGCTCCATCAGATTTACTTTGAACTCCCTTTTCTTCCGTTAAAACTATATTTGTTTGAGAAAATTTAGTATGAAAATCGGTCCATTCTTTCCCGTAAGTGTGATCTTTCTGCGGTAAGAAGTCCGATTCAAGATATTGTGTACTAAAAGTAGATGAAGATTCTGCAACATTAAAACTACAAATAGCCTCCAGTAATTTCTCATACGACGTACTTGTGCCTGGTTAACTTTCTAAAGTAGTGTCCAATTCTGTTATTTCCATATCGGAATCGGAATCACCAGTTTCTAGTTTTCTTTTTTCACTGTCAATTGATATTTTAAATTTTTTCTTCTACCTGGAGTTGTCTTGTTTTCATACCCCATCTTTAACTTAGGAGAAGGATTCCGATCTGTAGGTTTTCCGTCAATAAAATGTTCAGAGCATACATATACGTTTTTCGGAAGATCTTTCCGATTTAAAGCTTTTATCCACTCAAGTCGTATCGATTCTTTGGATGGCGTTACATGTAGTCTTAAGGAATTAAACAGGGACAATGGTCGTGCATTTCACCATGTAATTCACACATTGATTTCTTCCATAAAGTTTTTTTTTTCGGTTATTCAGGAACAACCATGAACTGAATATGAGTTCCCACCACCTGTGTTGTATTTATTTTCACTCTCCATAACAAAACTAAAAGGAAAATAGTGGAATACAAAATGTAAACAGAAGATCGATATTGATGTGATTAAAGCACGTGCGTAATCTATCATTAGTGCTATGGCTGCGGCACCACGTGATAGATCAATGGCAGCGCACATGAAAATTAGGTCAGATCTTGAAAAATGTGTCTATAGGTCGCAATTAAATTTTGTACGTCACACAGTTAATGGATAATAATTGAGTCATTTATAGTATGAAGGGGTATAGTTCTACGATTTCTATGGGCTTTGGCATAAACAGTGACCCATGATTTGTAAATGAAATATGTTATCAAGATATTATTTGTTCTATTAAAACTCATCGTTCTCTATAAGAAACCCTTTTACTAGATGGTTTTTCACCGGTTCATTATACAAGTTGTAAATCTAAAGGCACTTATAAATTAGGATTTGTAATTATAACTCATTTTGTTAACTACTAAATGAATGTGACTGAATCCCTTCAATTACTTCACTTCAGCAGGACAGGACCCGGATGTAATTATTGCTAAGTGGTATTCTATTCTGAACAACATCATAAATGTACATGATGGGCATAGTGATGAATTTCCAGCATGTCAGCATAGGCCATTAGATGGCAGAGAAAGGCACAAGAAATGGCTTAAAAAAGTACTGGATATTCTTTATAACGATTTGTAAAATTATAAAAGAAAAGTATATCTTAATAAGGGCCTTCAACACAGAGCCTTGGCTCATGTTTGTTTGAAACATTTCAGGTACATTTGTATATGTAATATGTGGCTATTCTCAGCTGTTTTTAAGTCCCCGCTGTAGTGGAAGGACAGTAAATTTTGCCCTAGTCCGTCTGTACGTCCTTTCGTCAGAACATCCCAAAATTGGTTTCAGTTCTGTTTGCTTCAACCAAATGTTATAAAACTCTTACACAATGCTTTTTACAACAAAACAAAGATTAAATTTGAATTTTGACGTGTGTCACTTTTACCTTCCTTGAGTTATCCCCTTTACAAATGAAAAAACTGCACTAATATTGTAGTATTTCAGATCTCACAATACCCGAGTGTTCATCGACAATTCAGAAACAAGGAAGCTGTTGTTAAAGTTCGTTAAGGAGGGCTTGGCTGAAAAAGAATTCTGCAAATTGAAAAACCAAATTGCCATATATCAACCTGCCATGACAGATTTATTGAATAACTTCTGGGAATCTGGTTTTGACAAATGTCCTGGTATTTATTCCTATTTTTTATTGGTATTATCCAGCAGTGGTATCTTGCATTATAACAACAGACATTTCGAAATCTTTTCCGATTGATGACAGTGCTTTTGAAGCAACAAGTTCCTTTACCTTTAAACTTTTGAAAAAACCTTGAATGGATAATTCCTGAGTTTATGTATTCAATCATTGAGGAGTTAGTTTTAAAGGCACAGTCACCATTTATTAGTGGCAAAATAACAATACTTCAGATTGTGAATCAGACTGTGCCTGTCGCGGGAATTTTTCCCCTACAATGCCAACTATATGCCATAGGGGCAATTTTGCCCTTGATAACGAAAAAATCCAAAAAGGAAACAATTGCACGAAGAAGAGGTCAACACATCCCACATTGACTCCAGGATTATTAAGTCTCGTGTATCCATAGTAAACATATTTTACATTTTTAGTTTAATTAGTTTTAGTTTAGTTTAATTCTAGGGGGCAATGGTTAATTATAGGGGTTAATTAACATGATTATGTTAAGGCCAAGAAAATCTAAAGATGAAGATGGGAGGTTGCTGCCAAAAAACATCTGCATTAACCTCAGCTGAAAAATAAAAAGGTAAGATTATTTAACTGCAGATAATTATACCCCCACTCACTGAATGGTAATTGGTTGGTCATGTTGGAATCACTTGTTCTGCCGTCCGTCCTTATTTTGTTGCACTTATCTCAACTCCAGCTGGACAGATTGAGTTAACATTGGTATGCAATTGTAAACATGTATAGTTGGGGCATTTATAAGTTGTAAGCGATTTTGGCTGCTCTCCGATATAAAATTCCTAATGTTTTTCACTGAACTTTAAAGACTTAAAATAAGGTGAGATTTTACAAAATAATTGCTAGATTGCAGAGTGATGCAAGGAAATTGTATATTTAATGTCGTAATAGCGGAAGAATTTTCTAGAGAGACTCAGAGACACCAATGATTCGAGACCACACCTGATCGAAGTTCATATCAGTTATTGTTGATTTCCACCCGTCGTGCATTTATTATTAATGTGTTAAGCTCATCCTCACTAGCGGAAAATAATCACGTCCGTAGTTTAAAACTTCGGATAATACATTGAATTCATGTAAAAACCGTATAACTGCACCTCTTCATACTAATAGCGACAAATTTATTTTACATTACCTGTGTAACGTACAAAAATTAATTGTGACTTATGTCTAGTGTAAATTTTACACGATAAACAAACAACAAATATGTTAAATACACATCTGGGGTTTTGATTTTTCATTTGTGTTTTTTTACTCTATTTTAAATGTTGTCATTATATATCATTAAGAATTAATAATAATCATTGCAATAAATTGTTTGTCATTATACTGCCCACTGAGGGTCGAATCATTAAGTTTTGTGATGCATTGATTGATTTATTCTCTATGTCTCCTAGAAGTAATTGCTGTACATTGCGTGGAGTTATAAACAAGTGTTGCATGCTCAAATATAACGTTGAACAAAAATTAAAAAAACTAGAGGCTCTAAAGAGCCTGTGTCGCTCACCTTGGTCCATATGCATATCAAAAAAGGGACACAGATGGATTCATGACAAAACTGTTTTGGTGATGTGTTTGTATATCTTAATTTACTGAACATTCTTGTTGCTTACAATTATCTCTATCTATTATGAACTTGACCAAGTAGTTTCAGAGGAAAATATTTTGTAAATTTTACAAAAAATTATGAAAATTGTTAAAAATTGACTTTAAAGAACAATAACTCGTTAAAGGGTCAATTGACGATTTTGGTCATGTTCACTTATTTGTAGATCTTACTTTGCTGTACATTATTGTTGTTTACAGTTCATCTCCATCTATGATATTATTGAAAATAATAACAAAATACGGCAAAATTATCTTAAAATTCCCTATTTAGGGGTAGTATCCCAACAACGGGATGCCTGATTGGTCTGAAATTTCAGGGCATATAGATCTTGACCAACTTCTAGCCATGGTGACAATCTTGGTTTGTTGTCGGGTCATCGGACACATTTTTTAAACTAGATTCCCCAATGATGATTGTGGCCAAGCTTGATTAACTTTAACCAAGTAGTTTCAAAGAAGAGATTTTTGTAAAAGTTAACGACGACGGACGACAGACGCCTAGTGATGAGTTAAGCTAAAAATAATTGAATTTTGATTGACAAAATCTTATGTTGAAAAACGAATGTTCAATCTTCAAGTAGAATGTTGAAATCGAATTTTGAAATAAATTTCCAAAGTATCACCAAATTCTATTGTTAAAATTCCAATTTATGATTTTTTTCAATACAATCTCGCATTACAGTTTTTAAAATTATTAAAAGCAATTCAACTATGGGAGAGAAAATTACATCATTAATAAAATAGAAAGTATCCGAGGACAAGAATGCACCTGCTCATGCTTTGCAGTTGTCTGTATGATGTGGTTCTTAGCATTGTGTATGAGTATCGCAATAATAGGATAAGTAAAACTATAGTTAAGAGTGCAGAAATAACTATTGGGATGGACGGACGGGTAAAGGTAACACTTATTGCTCATTTTGCCCCTCAGCAGAGGCATTACAAAAGTAAGTTAATAGGTTCTAAGTGTCATCTTTTTTAATTTAATTTTAACAACGAAATAGACATTTTTACCAATAATAATTTTCTTCAATAACGCGCGTCTGGCGTAAATACAAAATTTAATCCTGGTATCTATGATGATTTATTCACACCTGATATAAAATCAAATAAATACATAGTTGAAAAATGCAAACTTAATAAAAAAAGATACATTTATAACTAATTTCTGTGATATACTTTTTTCAACAAGTCTTTCTTGGAGAAAAACAAAGACGAAAATGAAAGATAATACAAAGGAAGACCAATGGTGACCATACTTCTATTCCCCAGACACCCTTGGGGCTTATTAAAATGAAAACTGAAATATAAATAAATTCAAATAAAAATTTGAAAGTTATATAGAACTTTTTGAGACAGTAGAAAAATATGACAGTGGTCAACAGATATTGAATAGAATTACATAGATCGATATCATATCACATTCACTACATTCATTTGGAATTGTGCTTTTCCCTCTCTCCACGGTTGGCACAAATGCACTGCCCTGTCATCACCATACATTTCAATGGACCACTATTTAGTTTAAAGCTATATATTCTATATGAAACAATGAACTGTTTTATATTCATTTGAGAAAAGAAACAAAAACCATAAACCGACTATTTATAGAAAATGAAAGGATATGGAGTAAATGTACATGGAACAAAATCGCACACAATACATAGAAAATATAGAAAATTATCAATGAACAGGGCTTTTATTCCTGTTCTTCATCTTGACAGTTGATGTAGGGTCTTCAACAATGAACGATTCATTCATACCCTACAACTAGGTCAAGACGGCCCCTAGCGTCGACTTAAGCGGTACTATTGATAAAAATAAACCACAGTTTACCTTCTTGCTCCCTACCTGCCTCAGAATGCCAACTTGTGCGATGCTAGTGTACGACGGTTTTTCAGTGGAAAGCACCAGGGATACAAGAAAAGTGCAGTAATTTTGAAAGACATCGATCGCCGCTAAAATATCCATGCCAATACAAATGGGCAGATGAAAAATGCAGAATCCATTCTGACTGAAGTGTTTATATAATTATAATTTATCAGTGCCTTTTTTGATGCATACTAAAATACACATCACTTTTTTCCAATATTTAATGTTTTCCCCGAGACAAATTTTTTCCAAGACGTACGTGCTTGCCTGCAAGTGCGCCGTGCCTATAGCGCGAAAAATATGGAAATTACTAAGGTTTCCGTCGTAGGATGTTGATTGAACCGTCTTTCAGATTTTTTACGGTCAACTATGGCTTGATCAAAAGCCTCATCAAACCATGGTTTGCTGGGATTTTTCGGATTTGCCGAGGTTTTAGGAATTGTTCTGTCAACAATAGACGTTAAAACTGTGTTTAAAGTTAAAATGGGATCTTGAACAGTCTCAAACATCTTTGACTGAAGCTCCGCTTGACGGAGATTCTCAAACAAGGGCCAGTCCGCCTTGTCCAGTTTCCAACGTGGAACTCTCTGTTGAGCAGAAGTAAAAAGATGTTCAAGTATTATTTGAAAGTGATCACTTCCACAAAGATCATCATGGACACACCATGAATAATCCAGAAGAAGAGACGGATCGCAAATAGTGATGTCAATAGCAGAATAAGACCCGTTTCCAGGGTGGAGATAAGTATTAGATCCATCATTAAAAATGCATAATCCTTCTTGAGAGACAAAGTCTTCAATAATCTTACCTTTGGCATTATGATACTTGCTTCCCCACAAGGGATTGTGGGCATTAAAGTCTCCCATAAGTATAAAAGGTGAAGGTAATTGGTCAGTGAGGTTTTTGAGTTTAGATTTATCTATATTTGATTTAGGTGGAATATATATAGAACATTATGTAATTGTTTTATCAAATGATAAACGAATTGCAACTGCCTGCAGATCTGTGGTGAGTTGGACTGTGCTATGAATGACGTTGTCCTTCACACAAATGGTTGATCCGCCTGTAGCACGTTCGTCTTCCTTAGAAAATGTGCTATAGATGTTGTATCCTTTTAAAGATACATTGTCACTTTCGTTTAGATGAGTTTCTTGAAGGCAAAATGCAATAGGTAAAAAAGACTGAGCTTGAAGTGTTAACTCGAGAAGATTTATTTTAAGACCTCGGCAATTCTATTGAATGATACTTGTCATAATTTATGAATAGAAGGAGGAATGCTATCGAGTTTGCCAGCGTTCTTATTTCGATCACACTGAGATTGTGATCTTTCGGGTGGCACAACACTTTCGCATTCCATTTCTGATTCATCAGTTAGTGTGGCAAATCTTTTTTGTGAGGAGATTCGTCGATCTCCTATCCCCAAGGGTGAATGGGGAATAGAAGTATGGTCACCATTGGTCTTCCTCCGACCGGCAGTAAAACCCTTGCTAAAGTGGGGCGTCCGTTTGGCTGTGCGGGATGTACAAATTTGCAGCCACGTCCGGTCAGAATGGGGACGTTAAATCCGATGCCTCGTGTAAAAAGAGTGCCACGCTCTTTACACGTTAAGAACCCTTGCAACAACTCTTTGAGGGGTCCGTAGGTGACCTGTTGCAAGGCTAAATTTCTGTCCCTATCCAATATTCCCTCTTTCCCGTGGTAGTCTAAATTCTCCGACCTTAATCCCGGACGGCCCTATTACAGAACCTACCTATTGTATTTATTGTTAATTTGTTCTCGTCCTGAATATGCATGAAATATTTGCCACTGGACGTTAAGCAACCAACAATCAATCAATCAATCGTCGATCTCCTTGACTAGACGAAGTTGGTGTTACTTCGCCTCGACCCCTACCCTGTGACCTCCTATAATAAGACTTCTGAGGGGAGGGATTTGCTGGCGTTTTGGGACGATCTGCTGTTCTGGAGAACGGAGAGGAGACGGGGCTTTAGAAGAATGTTTACGAGATGTAAAAGATAAACTAGTTGACTTTGTTTTAGAGGCAGATGTAGGAAGGCTATTTACGATAGATGAACTATCTATATCTACGGGAAGATCCCAGATAGATCCATTGCCCCAACTGTCTGATTTATTTGCATCTTTTTTACTTGATTTCTTACTTTCATTTTATTTAGGTGATGACATTGAGTTCTGTAAGGAAGATTGAGTGGACTGAGTACTGGTTTTGGTAGAATTTGGTTTTCTTGCTGTAATAATTCTGTCAAATGGTTCAGTTTGAACTGGCAACATCGTAAATGTTTCAGCATCAATGGGCCAGTTCATTCGAGTCTGTGTTGACTCGTGGCTGAATGAACGGCCAACTTTGCTGGCATACGAAAGCTTGTTCGTAGCTTTGAAATCATTCGAAACAGAAGCTATCTGTTTAGCTTCTGTGTAACTGATGTTTCTTTCTGTTTTAATTTTAATTATATTTTTCTCTTTTAAGTAAACTGGGCATTCCCAAGATGATGACAAATGGGATCCATCACAATTTGAGCATTTGAAAGTGTTCCCTCGTGTCCTTCCCCAGAACACTTGAAGCATTTCTGCTTACCATGACATTGTTTAGTACCATGACCAAACTTTTTATAAATAGCCGTGTCCATTACCAATCCCAGCAAAACATATTAAAACCTTTGTCAATAGGTGAAATATATCGATTTCTGTATAGACTTTTCTAAAGTTATGCCGCGTATACTATACATTTATTGTGTGGTTATTTCTATCGTAGCCTGACTTGACCTTTTATAAATAGCCGTGTCCATTACCATCCCAGCAATACATATTAACACATTTGTCAATAGGTGAATTATATATCGATATCTGTACAGACTTTTCTTAAGAAGTTATGTTGCGTATACTATACATTTATTTTGTGGTTATTTTATAAATAGCCGTGTCCATTACCAATCCCAGCAAAACATATTAAAACCTTTGTCAATAGGTGAAATATATCGATTTCTGTATAGACTTCTCTAAAGTTATGCTGCGTATACTATGCATTTATTTTGTGGTTATTTCTATCGTTGCCTGATTTGACCTTTTATAAATAGCCGTGTCCATTACCAATCCCAGCAATACATATTAACACATTTGTCAATAGGTGAATTATACATGTATATCGATATCTGTACAGACTTTTCTAAAGAAGTTATGTTGCGTATACTATACATTTATTTTGTGGTTATTTCTATCGTAGCCTGATTTGACCTTTCTTATGTAAAATAATTACTGTTAGAAAGGTGTGTGTCTGTGAGAAGATTATCTGGTTTTACTCATTTGCATATAGGCAATGGTTATTCATCTGTAATGATGTGTGGTAATTAAGTAGAAGTCTTCGATTTTTAATGATTTAAAAATGATTAAGCTGCACCTGGTGTTTCGGATCTCATTTAGGTCATTTTTGACCAAGGCCGTAAATCCTCATCAGGTACCCTAGCCTTGTATAATTATAATTACTACGTAATTACAATTTGGTTAGTTCTTGCTGTGGTAACATATCAAATGTAGTAGTATTTTTAGGGCACGACACCTGGTGAATCTGCAATATCATTATTATTTTTATGTCCTTTCTTATCTAATTACTATTTAATTGTTTACAGTGATTATAATTTTGCCGAGGTCAAGTACTCCTTCACGTTCTTATGTATACGATAAGCAATCATAGGTGGTCTGGGAAATAAATTCTTAGCACTATCATTTTCAATTAAATGCCAATGTTTTCTTATTCGTCTTCCCAATTGTTTAAAGAGTGGATTGAATTTAGTTGCTAGAACTAGTGGTGGACAGTTTTGTTTATTTCTTTTTTTTATAACATAATGTATTCTGTCTGTTTTTTCTCAGTGCTTTATCTATCAACGGATTAATTTCAGTTTCCAAGTATCCTCTTAGTGTAAGTTTTTGTTTGAATACTTCTATCTGTGCGTCGAGGTCAGCTCTGTTACAACACGATCTAATGAACCTTGTAATTTCACCAATTATAAATCCTTTGAATACAGATGCTGGGTGAGCAGACGATTTTTCTAAGTATTGGTAATTATCTGTAGGTTTGCGATATAGTTTGACATCTAATATCTTTTCTGTTTCAAATCGGGTTCCTTTAAATATTGTTACATCCAAAAATTGTATTTGATTATTAGAGATTTCATGTGTAAATTTTAATAGTGGGTGAATACTATTTGCAATTTGGTAAAATTCCTTAAGAGATTGTTCGCTTCCTTTAAATAATAAGAATCCGTCATCTCTGTAGACAGAAAGAAGAGAAATGTCAGACGAGTATGGAAAGCGTTTCAATATTTCAGAAACGATTTCGTATAATCTGTTAAACTAGGCGACATTGGGGATCCCATTGGAACCCCAATTTTCTGTTTCAAAATTTGCCCGTTGAATTCAAATTCATTATTTGCAAGGGCAATTTTAAGTAATTCCAGTAAAGCCTTTTTGGGTGGCACTGGGATGTCAAATTTACACTGCATTATTAGTGGCCATGCTCTGTCAATTGCATTAATAATTTCAGTATGATGTAGATTGGTGTACATACTTGAAATGTCAAATGAGCTCATTAATATGTCCGCAAGTGCTCTTATTTTTTCCAATTTGTTTATGAAGGAAGTTGTATCTTGTGTGTATGTCCAAAATTTATTGACAACTGGTTTAATAAAATAATCGATACATTGTGCAATTTTTTCCAATGGGCTATTACATAAGGATACGATCGGTCTTCCTGGGACGTTTACATTCTGTAAATGATTGATATCAGTTTTAATCTTTTGTCTATCCGATTGATTAATTTTATGAAGTTTTGGTAGAAGTATTGTCTCCCTAATCTATTTCCCTGGTCATTTATTAGAAACTTAAATGTAACTTCATCAATGTAGGATTCATTGTGTAGACGATGAATAATAGTGTTGATACTTTCTAGTATTTCCGTTGTATGAGATTCGTTAATTCTTTCATAGTGTACATTGTCATTTAATTGGTCTTTTGCCATTTTTATATATAGCTCTTTATCAAGAACAACTGTTGAGGAGTTTTTATCTGCCATTTATAAATAGCCGTGTCCATAACCAATCCCAGCAAAACATATTAAAACCTTTGTCAATAGGTGAAATATATCGATTTCTGTATAGACTTTTCTAAAGTTATGCTGCGTATGCTATACATTTATTTTGTGGTTATTTCTATCGTAGCCTGATTTGACCTTTTATAAAAAGCCGTGTCCATTACCAATCCCAGCAATACATATAAACACATTTGTCAATAGGTGAATTATATATCGATATCTGTACAGTGACTGTTTCTGACAGAATACTCTACTGAATTCACATGTATAGAAGCAAACTGAGTCTAAAGAAAAAACCTAGTAACCAGAACAACATGTCAAACACAGAGTCCGACCTGGAATTAGGGAACATGAATGACAAGATACCATCGGGACAAAGAATAACTCTACCCCAGATAATACCAATCAACTTCAATCTTGGGAATCTTGATAAAGAATTTGAGAACGACAATGACAGTCAAAAAATAAATAACTGTATTAGAAACATTAACGAAATGCTATCGAGGAGACACAACACCGCCACCTTGACAAGGGACCTTAGACGTTTCAAAGGAGATGAATTACCAGACTATGCCAGGATACAAAAGGCATAATTTAATCCACAACTAGGATCTAGTGACACTAAACTTTTCTTTCGAGGCGAAATTCAGGATTTCAATAAAAACCTTAGAACAAGTTTCCGGGAAACAATGTTACAAGCAGCCACGGATCATTCGGAAAAAATGCAAACTAATAGCGAACAGATATGGAGGGAAGCCTGTACAAAAATCAAAAACGGAAAAAAATATTACTAAACTGAATAATCAAGTGCAAGAAGTCAAAGAAAAGTGGGCAGAAAAATATAGAGAGGCAGCGCTCAAACCAATTAGTAAAGAGGAAATCAAAAACGAGAGAGATGTACAGAAGTTAAAAAATGAAATTGGTCAGATAAAAAGGAAATCCCAGAGGGAAGAAGAAACAGAACTCAGAAGGGAAATGGATGAGTTAAAAAACAGTATGAGAGACAATAGAAACAGCAGAAACAACAGAGGATCGTTCAGAGGAAGACATCGCCACTTCGAATATTAAAAGAGTCAAAACATAAAATTTCAAAACGTTTAAATTTATCATTGTTTTAAGCCTGTTGCCTGCATCTAAAATCAGACAACACCACAGAAAATATGATTGATTGATTGCTGGTTGCTTAAAGTCCAGCGGCAAATATTTCATGCATATTCAGGACGAGAACAAGTTAACAATAAATGCAATAGGTAGGTCTTGTAATAGAGGCCATCCGGGATGTTGGTCGGGGAAATCTGGAATGCCACTGGAAAAAGAGGGTATATTGAATAGGGACAGAAATTTTGCCTTGCAACAGGCCTCCTACGGACCCCCAAAGAGTTGAAAATTAAAAGGTTTTGTTTAATGCAATGGACTACGGTAAAAGGTAATACATTTGAAATTGAAATATATTGTTATTAAGGTATTAAAGTAGTTAAGTATAAAAAAAAAAAAAGACGATTTGGTATGATGATCATCTTTTTCCTAACCATAAACTATAGTTGCCCAGAAAAATTAGCAAAGCGGTATGCAGGAGAAAAGCCGACATGAAACAACTCAAAAAAAAAGACATGACATCCATGATCAACTTAAACTAGAAACACAACTTGCAAACTGTAAAAAAGAGGTGAATGAGAACAAGGGATTTGTCAATCCCGGGGTTTTTCATTTCTCGTGGTAGGACTAGACTATCACCTTTCTTCGTCCTCTGCATCATTGACCAGTACTGTTAACACCTTGGCTAACACTACTACACCCCCAACTTTCACGGTTAACTTACCTCCAAAATGTCCTGAGACTCAAAGAAGACCACCCCTATTACCACTACCAGACAGACCTTCCAATAATTCCAGATCTTACCCATTTTTCAGGTACTTCAAGAATTTCTTTACAAGAATATAAAACCAGAAGCCAGCAAGAAACTGCAATAGAAAATGCCCATTATGGGCATCATGCTAGGGAAGTAGAGCCAAACAACCAATCTGGTTGTAAATAATCGGTAACCAGCAGTGAGACCCAGACATCAGCTACAGATCTGCCTCCGTTAGTATTACCGCTAATCCCAGAGACCCGCCCAAAGTAAAATCACTTCTCAGGTGGCTTTGCAACTCTATGGACATGATCGGTCGGCTACGAGAATCAGCAAAGCAGAAACATGAAGAAATAGAGAGCCGGGCAGAAGATAAGAAGAAAATAAGAGGCCGTTTTTGTTAAGTTTTGGAGAACCAATGTTTTAGTGTGTCATATCATCTAGAATATTAACTGTAGCACCATTATCTATCATCATTTTGCATGTTTTTGAATTTTCTTTAATTGAAGCAAAGGGTGAATTCTGAATTGAACAAACTGTCTCAGCTTCTTTTTTTACTGTAGGAATACTCCTCATAAGAACTGTTTAAACTTTCTTGATATGTCTTTATCTCAGTATTATGAATTTGAACTTCATTATTTGTCTATCGTTTGTGTTTTGCCTATTTGTACCGATATATCTATTTTGTTTTCCATGATAAACTATGGCGAAGTGGTTTTGTTTGTGGCATGCATTGCAGGGTTTACCATGTGCTGGACAGTAACGAGTTTCTTCTAGTTATTTGAAATTATCATAATAAAACTTTAAACACATCGCATGTTTTCCAAAAAATAGTGGACGAAAACATAGCAAGTGTAAAAAAGAACGGACACTGCAGAATGGAATTGTAAAGACTGCAAACCCGATGAGAAGATTGTAGCATCACTCGATTTTGATGGCTGCCTTGAGTGGTTTCACCAAAAATGCGTTAGACTGGAACATGCTCCTTAAACAACATACTAGATGTGAAGAAAATGTCATTGTAAATAAAACAAAAACAATAATATGTAATAATGTAAGATTCAAACAAAGGTGTTTATGTTTTAATTTAAAGTGCATATAACTAGTCCTAGCACATTGACGGGCATTATCGTAACAATACAATGTCACCGTAGACTAAAAAAATATTGTTACATTCGTAATAAATCGGTTCCTTACGCAGCCCTGCATTCCGGCAATTAGTCTTTGAAAACCCGTCGATATCTTTGCTGTATACAAAACTCATGCAGATTGATAACATTGATAGGTATGGTAGGGCCTACGACTTATCAAAAACCAGACAAGCAAACCATTGTGCAATAAAACATTTTAGATCGCAGAACATCAACAGAAAATGAGCCACCGACTAAATTAAAAAAAAAACAAACACATTGTCCTGTCAAAAAACCTGTCGCAAGGAGTGCAACAGTTACAAGACCTATAAAAGAAGACGTAGGACAAACATCACTACATTATTAGCTTACGGAAACAATATTGTTTTTCCAATCAGATAAAGAATGTTCAGACGAGGGTATCGCTCAAACAGTGGATGCTGCAGGTAATACCAGGCATGGGATACAAGACATCCCTTTCAGTCAGTAACTGACAATTTGAAAAAGTAAGAGCTTGCATACAGTGAAAAACATTCTGATTGGACATTTCAATTAAGATAAACCAAACCATGGCCACGAAACTGACACAAAAGCAGCGTTTAGAAAAGTGGAATACCTTAAAGATAAAAAAGATACAAAGCGTACAAATGCCAGTGTAGCTGGACAGGAAATCGAAAGCCTAGCAGAGTTTGACGCAAATGATATTCCGATACTCAAAAAAATTGACGCAAATGATATTCCGATACTCGAAAAAATACTATCACTGACTTCGAAATCAGAAAAGGTGGACTCGCTGGACTGTTTACCTTCTGTTCTCATGCCCATGCAGGTTGAGCAATCACAGACTCTGCCAAGCTCTGTTTGTAAAATAAATTAACAAAACATTGAATTCTAGGTTAAGGAAAGTGACGGAGACGCTACAACTAATGCATGTATTATCAGCGTTGCACTTACTTCAGTTGGTAAGCATGCTTCATAAATACATAAATATCTTCAAATATTGATATTTTAAACTTACAGTTCGGTTCAATTTGTATTGTCAACCTTAGTTGTAATAACCGGTCATGACTATTGAAAATCTTCTTAGCCTTCAGTTTATTTATCAATTTCTATTCATTGAGACAGAGTCAAAATGGTCAAAGCTACAACATCTCATAGACCAATAATCAAACCAGTCTTTTACAGGCCAATGAAACACAAAGAATGTTAGTGGTATGTGAAAAGTCTTACTATCCATTATTTAACCAACAAAGGAAATTTCAATGGGTTATGCTAATCAGAAACCAGCATACAGCTATTGGTTTTAGGCCTGACATTGCTGATTTCTGGTTGAAGATATTGACTTGATATTTGTTATTAAGTTGACACCATGACAAGTTATAGATGAAGTTAGAATTTTGTTCCAATACCGGTAGGGGACTTTGTACTGCCATGAAATACTCACAGAATGCTTTAAATTTCTTATACAAGATGTTTTAAGATTTGGTGTCAAATTCTTTTACAATTTACTATTTTCTTATCACCCTTTAGCACTTGTTTATAAAGTATCCTCAGACATTGCACCAGATGTTCGAAATAAAAAAAAAATATTACTTTTAGACTCCAAAGTCACCATCTCAACTTGGTTCAGCAGAAAGAAGTGAGCCTGTTCCAACACCAGGACTTTATAATGGATTTACAAAGGTAATCTGGTATATATTTTGCATCACTATTAACAAAATATGCCTTATGGTATCCCAAAGTAATAAATTTATAGCGTAAGCTACAGTTTTTAAGTTTAAAGGCATTGTGGATTATTTCTTTTTGCCGAGTTCACAATTTCACATGGATATTGGTAGTATACAGGGTTAAATTCATTTAGTAAGTCTTACTAAAATTATCACAGAAACTTAACATTATCAACTATCCATGATATTGAGGTCAAGGTCAGATGAACAATACCAGCCAGACAAGTACACATTAGAATATTGCATACACTAAATGCAGTTGAATTATTTCTTACATTATCTGATAACCTGACAGATAAACACTTTAACACAGAGGAATGATCCATAAAAAAAGGTCAATGTCACATGAACCCTGCCATACAGACATGTCCCTTAATATTAAAAGAGCAGTAGAGGTTTAAAAGACAAATAAAAATCTATACACTTTGCACTATAAATTTTGGTACATATCGCTACTATTTATCTTTATGTGAGTATATTCTTGAGGGAGAGAAAAACTTATACAATGGTATAGCAAACGAATCGATGATTGATTGATTGTTGGTTGCTTAACGTCCAGTGGCAAATATTTCATGCATATTCAGGACGAGAACAAGTTAACAATAAATACAATAGGTAGGTTCTGTAATAGGGGCTTCCGGGATTAAGGTCGGAGAAATTTAGACTGCCACGGGAAATGAGGGTATATTGGATAGGTACAGAAATTTAGCCTTGCAACAGGTCACCTACGTACCCCTCAAAGAGTTGTTGCAAGGGTTCTTAACGTGCAAAGAGCGTGGCACTCTCTTGACACGAGGCATCGGATTTAACGTCCCCATTCTGACCGGACGTGGCTGCAAATTTTTACATCCCGCACAGCCAAACGGACGCCCCACTTTAGAAAGGGTTTTACTGCCGGTCGGAGGAAGACCAATGGTGACCATATTTCTATTCCCCAGTCACCCTTGGGGGCAAACGAATCGAAAACTGCAGGAGATGTGGAATTTACGCCAATACGACAGCAATCAAACAACAGAAAAAAAAAAAAAAAAAAAAAAAAACCAACCTAAGAAGCCGTTCTGATTATATGTCACCAACCAATTTGCTTGTTCAACAACTACATCATAAGTCACATGCTTATAATTGCAGCTGAACAAGCTATTTATTTTTAAAGATTACACATTGTTAACTGGTATTTTTCCTCATACGTCATAACGATGGTTTACTTTTCATTCGTAGGCTATTTGTGATGGCAAATACAGATTTATCAGCATGACGGGAAATATGCAGGGAGTGTTCACGAAACTGAGTGCCCGTCGACAACAATTTGATGCAGATACAACATGTTGTTGTGTTATATACCAAAGAAGAAGACCAAGTGACCATATTTCGTTTCCAAGTCACCCTTGGGGTTGACAAGATTAAAGTGAAGTTGTTAAATTTCAAAATTAGCAAACGCAAACTGCAAGTATAATCGGTGGACTATCCGCTTTGATCCTATTTAGAATAAAAGTAAAATCTCAAAAATTTCGAAATTCGAGGAAAACTCAAAACGGAAAGTACCTGATCAAATGGCAAATCAAACGCCAACCAGATGCTCAGCACGGCGCAGCTTTATACGACCGCTATGGTCGAACCCTGAACAGTTGGGGCAAGTATGGACACAACATTCAAGCTTGATACAGCTCAGAATTTGGATTGTGATTAAATAGTTGACACAGCATAGGTTTCTGACACAGAATGAATGTGGTCTAATGAACTTAAAAATTATAAGGTAGTAAAACTTTCAATAAAATAGTGGCAAGGTTAAGGTTACATCTAACACAATTACCTATTAAATGTGGTCGAATTTATTGTAAAAATTTAGTTAAAATTATCTGTAATGCAATTTTTAATATATAAAATAGCGATAAATATAGATTTTACCACTGCATCGAGTGTGAAATGATATTTATCTACTCGAGACAGTTAAATTTTCAAGTTTAAAACGCGAGGCTCGCCGAGCGTTTTAAATATTTAAAATTCAACTGTCGAGAGTGGATAAATATCGTATTACACGAGATTTGGTGGTTGAATCTGTTTCTCTAATGATTTTCAAACAATACGCAGGCAAATGTTTTCCCTCTTTTCGAATGATCTGCAAAAAGATGTGTTCTTTCTATGTGACGTCATCAGGCATGGTCGCCTTTTTTCATGCTGTGACAATGGGAAATTCAGAGGAAAGCAAGAAAATTCGACGTCATAATCGGATTTTAACCAATGAAGAACTGAGATCAAACGAACCACACGTTGATTATATTTTTTTTATACAATGGGTGCAGAAAGGGATAAATTGACGAAGAATTAGAGAAATGTATATCTAAATGTAATTTGGGCATGCGTTATACATTTGTTTTAGAGGCCTGTTGTTTTCCTTATTTGTTTTACCAAGGTCAATTTTGATTTTACCATTATTAGTTAGTTGGTGATATTATGCATGCAGTTATATCACCATTCAGCACTACCAAACTTATTTCAATGGATATTTCTCCAATCTCGTCCCAGTTCTTTACTCTCGATATCATTTTGTTCTGTCCCCATCCGTGTCATGGTAAATTGCCTTTAAACTTGTGCCTAGGGGAAATGTTAAAATGAATGTGGTTTAGTCAGTTTCAGATGAACCTTTCATGATAAGTCAATGATCTTTGGTATGCAATTGTAATAGCAATTGCAAATCTATTTTCATGGATCAATGGTTATTGTTTGTAATTTCAGGAAATTTCATCACAAGAAGAAACCCAATATTTAAGTCTATTTTCAAATTAGAGTACTAGAGAGGAAGCCAAATTTGTCATATATCGACAATCAACAGTGAACTTATAAGTCGTGAATTTATCAGTCCCAACTATCAATGCAACTGGACAAATTAAGCCAACCTACAGCTCGGTATTATAAGAGAAAAGCACTCGAGACAACAGATGCATTGATGAATGATATTGCTCCCAATTAAGGTCTAACGTTAAAAAACATTATTGACGATACTGAAACCATACCATAAGATAACAAACAATAAAGAAGTGCTATAAGTGTTATGACAACTGTACTAGAACTAAAAATACAACAGCAGCAGGTGCCGGGTTTTATCGTTGATAGTTTATCAATATCCAAAGTCTAAATTATTAGCAATATTTCCACATATAACAAAATATAAAATTGACAAAGCCAGGAAACATGCATTTATATTTGGACCTGGTGCAGTAATCAGAACAGAATCTACCAAGCACATTAGGCGGCGAATAGATACTAGTAAAATAGAGCATACTATAGAAATTTTTAGTGATGCATTATGTGTGCAGCTTCTAAAAGAACATGTATTAAAGGAGATGACAACATAACGGCTCCCCAAGGGTGACTGGGGAATAGAAGTATGGTCGCCATTGGTCTTCCTCAGACCGGCGGTAAAACCCTCGTCAAAGTGGGGCGTCCGTTTGGCTGTGCGGGATGTACAAATTTGCAGCCACGTCCGGTCAGAATGGGGACGTTAAATCCGATGCCTCGTGTAAAGAGAGTGCCACGCTCTTTGCACGTTAAGAACCCTTGCAACAATTCTTTGAGGGGTCCGTAGGTGACCTGTTGCAAGGCTAAATTTCTGTCCCATTCCAATATTCCCTCATTTCCCGTGGCAGTCTAAATTTCTCCGACCTTAACCCCGGACGCCCCTATTACAGAACCTACCTATTGTATTTATTGTTAATTTGTTCTCGTCCTGAATATGCATGAAATATTTGCCATTGGACGTTAAGCAACCAACAATCAATATATCGACCTTTTATAGATGAACTGTATTAAATGTAACCTTAAATTTGGTCACTTTTTTTGTTGATAATTTTACTTTATTTTAAAATTAATTCAACCAATTTTCAAAGATAGTTGTAGTAGATGTAACTTTAAACCAACCACAGCATATTGAGAATTTTACAACATTGTTCAGTAAATTTTACCACCTTTGTGATAATTGTATTAGATGTTATCTTAAATCAACCCTGTTTTATACATAATTGTTTCAGTGATTATCAATTCATGCTCCAAGGTCAAATTTCGACGTTGACCATATCCTTTTACCTTGCATGTTGGTGGGGGTAATCTCTGACACTATAATACTAAACAAATTTACATAAATGAAACCGAGTTCATAATGGAAACCAGAGACTGTGATGGTCAGAAATTACATCATATATCATAAAGAATTTGTCAACAGGAATTAAGAACACCCATTGTAAAATGAGATAGACTGTCTCCATTATACAAATGCAGAACTAGACACAAAAATGCATTCATTCAAAATTTTAAAAGAGTTTACTGACGGTTAGGAATGATTTGACAAACAAACAACAGCAAACCTTTACAATAGGATGATTTTGAAAAACAAAGAAAATGCATTTAAAGCAAGGGCTTAAGTTGCTGGAAGACAAACGCCTGCTGGTAAATTTCCTCAGCTGGTAGAGGTTTTGGAGCTTGCCTTTATAGAAGGAAGTAAAATCCATCCTAGGCTAGAAAACGATACGGGATATAAAAATCCATCTTTAACTATGTCTGACGCAAGAGAAATTTTGCTGACCGTAGCCACAGACAGTATACCGAATATATCCTTTTCAACATGATATATATAAACACCCACTATTTTAAGAAAATACCTTGCAGGCAAAGCGCCAACATTATGGGCAGGCTGTTGACGCAATGATTTCTTAAAAAAAAAAACCACCAAGGGTTAGGATGATGGAGGAAAGACTAATGCACACTTATGTAAATCAAGTGAAATCTTTCATTTAAACATTACAGCGTGAGAATAGCGAAAACGTATTAGTGGATTAAAGGATGCCAAAGGCATAGTCTTTGCTTATATTGATCTGGTGCAATAATCTCATCATAAATACCAGGATAAATTGGCAAAACTTGGAGAAATAAATTTCGTCAAGATCACCACTTTGACAAGTCAAAACCTAGTGCATGTACCGCAATAAGATATTTATTCCTGGAATCTGTCTACTCTTCTACTGTAGTACAGTCAGCAAATTATAAATGTGATGAGAATGGCCAACCTGTCACACTTGTTAATATATCTTCTGTCACAGGACAATTAAAGAAGAAATTGATCTTTGTGGTGGATCATGAACTTTTTGAGGCGCCAGCCAGTTCCGTAGTACGAATGCTCTTAGTGACACTTGTTAATGTTCTGGCATTATAGTGTTACACATATCTCTTTTGAAAAATTAAATTCAAAAGACAATCCAGCTGAAAGACCTCATGCCTCAGAAAACCGTTTGTTTAGTAGACATGACTCATTAAAGTCGTCTGGAATATTTGCTCACAAAAGTGCAAAACCTGGAACATCTGATAATTTAAAAAATATGGCATGCATGTATGCATGGCAAATGAAGATATATAATGTTTAAAATCTGGAGATTTGGAAAAGACTATATTTTTGATAATGAAGATCAACTAAATTTTCTTAAACTTTCTGAACTTGGGACCTTGAATTTACAACATAACTTTTCAGGATCCTATATTGATGATTACAATCATTTAAGTAATTCTGATAAAGTTTGGACCGAATGGTTAACAGAGTACTCTGCAACAATATTTATTAAATGCCCCACATTTCCTAACTTTTTTTGGTGAATGGGATTTAGAAGAATCGTTTCTTCCATCCAACACATTAATTTTGACGAGTCCAATTTTTGAATATATATCGAGGAAGTTAGAATGAAATTTATTTCAACTGATATTTTTCTTTAGAAAAACAGGTGAAAGAATTTCTTTGCAAGGCAATTTAACGCTAGAAGTTTAACTTCTTTCTGAACCAGTATGACGTGGACTCACCTCAGCATCCATCGTTGACGTCATCATTGTTTACGCTGGTGAAGATCGGCAATCATCGGAACGGTGCATCCGAAATTTAATTAACCTCCATTGTTATGAAAAAAACTCGTAGCAGATGGATTGTTTTCTGGTTTGCATGTCATATGATCGCGATTCTCGTACCGAAACAGCCACGAATGGTTTAGTTTTTAGGGAATGTAAACATAACAAGCATATTTTTGAAGACATTTTTTTCACCCAAAACTCGTTTCATATTACTTTAAAGATACCCATTCAGTAAGGTGACAAGACCTAAAAATATGCAGTTGAACCGTTTTTGAGTCTTACTCCTAAATTGCAGCCACATTATTCAAATTTGCAGCTGAAAAAAAAAAAAGAAACAAAACACCTGTTGCAAAAAGAGAAACAGACAGATAGCTGGCGACGCCAAAATCGGAAAAGGAGTGGGATTGAATTATTCGAGTTAAATCTGATCCAACACATATTACCTGTATCAACTCAATGCAGTGATTTAGGTCCATACTATTAGATTAGAAGACACACAGACTGTTGAACAAGTGTTTATACATAGGGGTACCCATTTTATATCCATAAATCTTCCTAAACCACTAATGATAATTTCAAGAATCTTTCTCAAGTTACAGGTATAATGCCATTGTGCACCTCCTATTCTATTTCATGGTTAAATTATTTTATTGGGGTGCAAAATGAACTTGCAACATGCGGGCGGTATAGCTTTGTGGGCTCTGCACACAGTACCTCTAGTTTAGATTTACTATCCGATACCGTTCAACGGTATCTCCTTCAAAGATGCAAGCTTATGGAGGAGCCTTTAATTGTAACATTAAAGCATGAAAGTTAAATGCAAGACCGGCTTGGGCTATGAAATACATTACGACAACGCTCCGTCAGATCTGAGACTACCAAAGACAAAGCAGGAATCTTACCTATTGCTTTGTACCGCAATCACACATCTGATACCACAGAATTCCAAGAGATAAAAGTTCGTACTACATAATTACAATATGAATCTGAATATGAAGAAAGTTATTTGTCTATAAAGTCTTAATAAGTAAACGGTGCCAATTTCCTGCAATAGATCAGTGTATATTCACTGATGCTCGAGTCCAAAATATTTGAAAATCTAAAGTAAACAAATGAATGTAAACTGAACTGAGAACATGAATTTACAATACTGCGGGTTAATCTTCACAATTTACATCTTTAAGGGGACGGGCACATATCATACAATGTAAATTTTACTTTTAAGGTGTTTCCTCCAGAACAGATATTAGCAGCATATTGATGTATTTCCTCCTGAAACATGGCAAGTTGAAACTAGACCACATGCCCAGTAAAAAGATGGACAATCTTATGGAATTAACATTGGAAAGGTTAGTTTCCCTTCATTGAACATAAAAAAACTGATACCTAATATTTGTGTCTGATTACTATTGAATAATACAATATATTTCAGTAATTAAGGTAAAAGGAATAAAATATATGTTTAAAACGATTATGGGTCATTGTCATAATAAAAAAAATATACACGACACTTGACGATTCTGTACAGTTGTAGATAGTAGCATATCATATTTAGTATTTTTTGCCTGTCAAAATCATTGTTCGACTGCTTCAAAGAGTTATTGGCCTTTAATAACAATGCATTTTGTGTACTTTATTTGCTCAATCTCTTAAAAGTACTAATAGGTTTAAAAAAAAACAATTTCAATCATGATAAGGATAACTAGGCCTACAAACTAGTCAATATGGCTAAAATCAGATACTTACTCCTAAAAGGAGTTAATGCATAAAATACATGCTTCTTATCACTTCATGTTATGGTCATTATCATGTATTAATATAAAAACTTAGAATAGAAAAATGTGTATCTCCAATAAATGAAAAATAGCCAAATATTCTCATCTTTTTTTAATACCTTAGAAATATTTACTCTTAATATTTCATTTTGCAGAAAACTTTCTGAGTGGTCTCAGTTCACAGTTATTTGCCAACAGAAGATACTATTAATCATCGGAGGTTGGGAGCATTTCTGTTGTGGCAAATAGGTGATTTTATTTTAAAGAGATAGGATAACATTTAAAATCTTTAGAAGTATTCAGGTCAAAAGTCATATTATTAAATTTTACGTTCCTGTTAGAATATAATAATACTTTCATTAAAATATACCATATACATGTCGACTAAACAGGATGTTCTGCTTCCACTGGGCTGCACGTGTTCATGGTTACCCTGCACTCAAAGGTTGACTGAATCTTATCCCTTGTAGAAGAGGAATGTGATGAGAGTGGTAATGTTGATTACAATGAAGCCTTATGTATGAATGTTGAAACCTGAGTGGCTGGTGTGGTGTTAGCTTCTGGTAACTTAAGGGAAGATCAGTCCACTGAAGCACCATCTCAAAACACCCATTGACTCTGTTAGCCAAACATCACAATTTTATGGTGAAATGATGGCAGATGAGGCAATAACTGCTGTATTAAATGCTATTACACCAGGTCAGAGTAACATATTGCTTGCTCGTATCTTGAAAGGTAAACAAAAAGCAGAAAATAATCAAGGCTCCAAGAAAACTACTTCGATGAGATATTTGACTCACTTATGAGACTGATAACAATATTGTAAAGGAACAGTTATTGTCAATTATGGCATCAATATCAACAAGAGTACAACTTTTAACAAAAGTTCCAGTAACCAAGTATAGAGTTGACAAAGTAAAGAGGATGAATTTTCAGTCAATTTACAACCTCCTGTAAAAATATCAATATCAACAAGAGTACAACTTTTAACCAAAGTTCCAGTAACCAAGTTTAGAGTTGACAAAGTAAAGAGGATGAATTTTCAGTCAATTTACAACCTCCTGTAAAAATATCAAGAATGCACCCTGTAAAACTTGAACATGCATTGTCTTTCTTTTTTTAAACCTGCATTTCATCAAATTGTTTCCTATGGCACAAGATATATAAAATTGAAATCTGTCGAAGTAATAACAGAACCATAAGTCATTCAACCTTGACCGAGATGTATATTTCTTACAGTGAAGTAAACGAATTTACTCCTTCGCGCCATTATATCATTATATATTAAATGTATGTTCTGAATCAAAAGGCCGAAATCGTTATGATCCTGAAGTTGTGACTGATGTCATAAAAATAGCCAGAGAGATGCATTCAGTGCATGTTATTCAAGACTGTAAGGATGGGAAGTGCACTTTGAAAGAAGGTTCAGTATTTAGCAAAGTGGAACAGGAGATGCAAAATACGAAATGTCATTTCATTAAACACTCGACCCTTCATAATATTTTTTTATTTTATTTTAGTATTTGTTATTTCCCTCCAGATATGAAGATTTCATTCCACAATCAATTGGAAAAATAACTGTAATTTCGGCATCAGATGGAAATTGCATTTTTAATGCTTTTCCATTAGTCTAGTGTGGGAATGAAGTGAGAATCAATTGTTCTTCAACATATTGAAGCTGCTGTTTGTTTATTGTCCATAGTACAGGTTTAAAACACAGTGATTAAAAAAAATTGGGTTGACATTGACATTATGGTCACATTTTTCTTGATTTTATGAAATACGTTAAGGAACTGAATTAGTGTGTTGACATGACCAGAATACTTACCACTAAACTAAAGTAGTGTGATATTGGTACTTTTTTGGCTGTGGTGGTGAAGTTGTTATGGTCGTTAGTCTTACACCACAACTTATTTTAATCACAGCTTTGTATGTTAACTTAAAACAGTTTTATGTGATTAGGTTTGCCAGTTACTTGCGCAAGATTGGAGTTTTCTCTTTGATCTGCATGCCTCCTCTATCATTTGAACTGGCTGCCACGATAAGCATTAGTTTGCATAAAGGTCTGTGTTGAACAAGCAAATAATGGTAAAATAAAAAAGTGGTACATAAAGGGTTGTGTTAAAAAGCGGTCCATAATTATCTTATAAGGATATTAGCTAAGAGATAAAAGAAAATAATTAAAATATATTTTTTTGTTTCTATTTCATTCATTAATGAAAGGAATATAGTGATATATGAATTTGCTAAGTGTGTTAATAATGTCAAAATAATATACGAAACATCGCTGATAAATTATTTACATGCAAGTGTTTATATTATATAACATAACACTCCTTAGTGCTTAAGTTTATCACGTAAACACGAGTGTAAAGATTTGCTAATGAAAGTATTAACTTCGTTTGGGAAAAAGTGAAGATCTAAAAAAAGTGTAAAGACGAATGCTTTAGAAATGTTAAGTTAAGATATCAACCATTTTTATTATTTATATCATGATATATTTTCTGTTAAAATAGATTTGTGAAAGAGGGACAGCATAAAAATAATTTGGAATTAATACGGGAATTGACACTTTTTTGAAGTACATGCAATATTTTCTCTACCCTGTGCGCATGCCTCAAACTTGAAAGGAGATCGTCAATATTGGCACATTCTTCACATTGTTTGTTCATAGAAATCAGAATTATTGTCCCTTTAAGTAATAATGACAAAGGCAGTTAGAGCCAGTAAAAAACACTCACCAGTTTGAACAATGTATTTCATTGTTGGAGCTGCATCGAAACCGAAATTTCATACTTTAATTGCATCCGTGTTTTGGATGGAGAGATGTCTCAATGGCTCTCACACCACATCTTATTTACATTCTTTTCTTAGTTCATAGATTTGAGATGTATCATTATAAATTACAGCATTATATTCTTGTCTACTTTCCTGTTTTTCAGGTATACCTGCAGCCGTTTGGTATTCAGCAGCCCACTTTTTTTTAATTTTCAGTATCCTGTCAATAATTTACAAATGTTGGTTCCACTTTTCATTTTTTCCATTGTCTAGTTTAATACAGGCGTCTTGCCACATTAACTCAATGTCCTTTGCTACGTGGGTAAATCTATTCCTCTTGCATTGTGTAACTCGAAGTGAACTTCGGTGAGAAATGCACATATTTTGTGCATGCTCGTGTGGCCAGGGCACTGTCCAATGTGAGGGACAGGGTTAGGATCATGCCAACATGTTTGACCTTCATCACATTATGTCTGTTTATCATTAAACAGACTATAAATAACATTTGGGGTCATGCTCTATCTCTCCTCTTGTGTGAAAAATGTTTCAAATTCCACTACTTTTGAAGGTCAGAAATAATTATTAACTTAATCCGTCCTTACCATAAAAAAAAATGCACTTTACCTTGATTTTTGTCCTTTATATTGGTAGGAGGTGTTGAGAGCTTCAGTAGTGCTTTGTTTTTTGGTGCTTGGTCATTATATACATTACTAAAATAAAAACATCATTTCATCAATGGTATTTCATACATAATACATAATTCATTGCTGCAATATGCTCAACACAAATAAAAGTAACTATTCGAAAAATTATAAATCTTAAAATTTATGTACACCCCTAATTAATCACATAATACAATGTTTTCTGCAGTCATATGATTCATACTCAACTGTTTACGTAATTGTTTAAATTATAAAGTTAATAAAGACGGGGTTTAATATTTTCATAAACTACCTTTCTTTTTCCTTTATATCGTGGATTTTTCTGCGTCACAGGTTGTTTATTATCTACATTGAAATAACAAATGTAGTTTATTATTTAGTCATGGTTACATAAATCCACTACAGCCTATTGTTGAGGTCAAATATTTATATTGAGCTACATGTACAGAGCTACTAACCTCAGGACAAAAATATAAGAATCAGAAACATTTATCAAGACAATGTGAATCTACAAATTAAGTTGTAGAACAGTCATATACTTGCTTTATTATATCCTGTTCACAAAAAAAAATCAAATTTGCTTAATTATGCACCATACAGTTGAATGAAATCAGTATACTAGTACTCTTTTTTTACACTCCTTTTGTAACCTCCCGAGAATCATCATCATAAATATCAGACATTTCTGCTGTTGTTGTGTCGTCATGAAGGTCACTCTCTCTTGCTCTCATATACCACAATAAATTCATATAACAAACGAGATGTGATGCGCCAACTTCCTACAATAGACTTCAGGACCTAGAAGATAGCTACAATATGTTTCTAAACAGCACTTGACAATCAGCAAAACCAATACATGTACCACACTACAAGTTATAAATGGCCCCAAAAGGAAAAATAGAAAACAAATTACCCCCCCCCCCCCCCCCCAAAAAAAAAAAAAAAAACAAAAAAAAATAAACTTACCTTATTCAGGTACATGTACAAAATAGTATAAATTGTAGGTATCTGCAGAATGTAAACAAATCAATATTAACAGGTGTATAGCAACAAAACTTAGTTGTTATAAATTATTTATAAAAAAATCAATATTCCATAAATATTTAAGGTTTTTATCTAGTTTTACTGAAGTTTGGAGTGTTGAAACATAAATGTATGTTACACCTCAACATCGAGTTCATAAATAATATTTATATATTGTAAACATTTAACCAACTTTTCACTTCGAACAACAACCTTCTAACTGACCAGAATATACATTAAATCTGTCTTTATCTTTGAATGTTCAACATATTAGAATAACCAGAAAATTTAAGTGTCCTTCAGTGGCGACTTTATGGCCATAGATAAATAGCACTAATAATTGCGATAGTTCTATAGAGTTCATTCAGATGCTAAGAAAATATAACTATTTAACGGTTTTAACAGGTATCACAGTTAAAGTTTTTGTAATGTCTATCACACAAATAATATTAAAATTAGCCTTTTAACAATGTATAATAGTCATCAAATGTACCAGGATTATAATTTATTAACCCCCAAGGGTGACTGGGAATTAGAAGTATGGTCACCATTGGTCTTCCTCCGACCGGCAGTAAAACCCGTGCTAAAGTGGGGCGTCCGTTTGGCTGTGTGGGATGTACAAATTTGCAGCCACGTCCGGTCAGAATGGGGACGTTAAATCCGATGCCTCGTGTAAAGAGAGTGTCACGCTCTTTGCACGTAAAGAACCCTTGCAACAACTCTTTGAGGGATCCGTAGGTGACCTGTTGCAAGGCTAAATTTCTGTCCCTATCCAATATACCCTCATTTCCCGTTGCAGTCTAAATTTCTCCGACCTTAATCCCTCTATCTATTACAGAACCTACCTATTGTATTTATTGTAAACTTGATCTCGTCCTGAATATGCATGAAATATTTGCCACTGGACGTTAAGCAACCAACAATCAATCAATCAATATAATTTATTACGCCAGACGCGCGTTTCGTCTACATAGACTCATCAGTGACGCTCAGATCTAAATAGTTATAAAGCCAAACAAGTACAAATTTGAAGAGCATTGAGGACCCAAAATTCCAAAAATGTTGTGCCAAATTAACACGGCTAAGGTAATCTATTCCTGGGATAAGAAAATGCATAGTTTTTCGAAAAATTCAATGTTTTGTTACAGGAAATTTATAAAAATGACCATATAATTGATATTCATGTCAACACCGAAGTGTTGACTACTGGGCTGGTGATACCCTCGGGGACGAAACGTCCACCAGCAGTGGCATCGACCCAGTGCTGTAACTAGTTATTAAAGGTACCAGGATTATAATTTAATACGCCAATAACTTGAACCGAAGACATGACAAATGTACATGCTATAATAAATTCTAATGATCTTTTCCAGCTTGAACTGTTCCCACCTATCGTCTTGATTTCCGACCTTCTTGCATCACTTTAGATACGTTTTTGGCCCAGTATGGCGACATTACTTTATTTCCAAATTAAAAGAATCACACCTTCTGCTTTCTCGCATTCTTCCCATACAGTCCTGCAACACTTTTTTCATATTTCAACTGTGTCCTGTAATAAAATTTAGTCATCAAAACAAGGTCAAAACACACATGAATAATGCAGTGCAACTGCAAGATAAACATCTGGATTTTCAGGGTACATGTAAATGAAATGTATTGAGTCTGTAGAAATGAAAGTGTAGTTTAATTTTGCATTACCTTTCACATGTACAAAAAATGTATCATTTCTATAATTTTTTTAAAAATTCAAAATTGAATAAAATAATTTTGTTAAATTTTTTATTTAATTTTCTTATCAAGTTAAGAAAAATACAGGTCATTTGCTTTATCTTCATGATCTCAACTCAAATTCATGTGTAAAGTGTACTATTACTCTTTCTAAAATGCTGACACGTGTTTGGGCTTTAAGTCCAATTTTGTAAAGTTTTCATCATCTCTTGGTATCTTTGATTACTTTACATGTACATCATACACTACCAATAAGTACATGCAATTCTAGACAAGTTTTCGTTTATTAAAGTGAGAACTAGCATTGTTTGGCTGTTGTTATAAAAAACAAGGTTGATGGGTAATTATGGATAAATATATTTAGTGTTTGCATCGTATATGGTTGATATGTTCTTATTTATAACTATATTTAGTGTTTGCATCAGAGTGAAATATATCCAGCTGTATATGTTTTGGATATTTATGAGATGCAGCAATTGTTATTTTTGTTTTATTATAATTTCTTAATACCTACACATTGTAGGTTTATTATGAAGATCGTCTTGTAAAAATAAGGATACGTGGTTAAATTACCATTAAGACGTATATCCACAAAAGTTCAAATGAAGTGGATGAAGTCAAATGTACGGCCTTCAACAATAAGTGATATTTTTAAATATGATTGTCATTATTTTGAAAACCTTCTGTCTTATAATGAAAACCCTCTGTCTCATAATGAAAACCCTCTGACTCCCATTTGAAACCATCTGACATGTATTGCATCTCTTTTTCTCTTCGCCGTCGCTCCTACATAGCTTTTTCTTGACAAATGATGTAATGTTGTTTGCTGTTTTAACTGATGGTATTGATATAAGCTCGATCAATCTTATTTTGGCACGTCGTTCTCTTTCAATATCCCCCAAGGGTGACTGGGGAATAGAAGTATGGTCACCATTGGTCTTCCTCCGACCGGCAGTAAAACCCGTGCTAAAGTGGGGCGTCCGTTTGGCTGTGCGGGATGTACAAATTTGCAGCCACGTCCGGTCAGAATGGGGACGTTAAATCCGATGCCTCGTGTAAAGAAAGTGCCACGTTCTTTGCACGTTAAGAACCCTTGCAACAACTCTTTGAGGGGTCCGTAGGTGACCTGTTGCAAGGCTAAATTTCTGTCCCTATCCAATATACCCTCATTTCCAGTGGCAGTCTAAATTTCTCCGACCTTAATCCCTTAATCTATTACAGAACCTACCTATTGTATTTATTGTGAACTTGTTCTCGTCCTGAATATGCATGAAATATTTGCCACTGGACGTTAAGCAACCAACAATCAATCAATCTCTTTCAATATAGTCTTGTCCACTGACTCTTGAATGAGGGTTGAAGCTGTGTATGTTGACACCCTTGTCTTTAGCAAACTATTTTAGAACTTGTCCACCATTTAGTGGGCGAATACCATTTTTACTTAGTACATTGTATTTTCTTGCGAGATATTGCTTGTTAATTTTGCTTCCTGGTTTTTGTAGTTTTGAAATCATCTAGGAACATATCCTGGTCAAAAGTGTAGGATTGGTAATTGCCATGGTGTTTTTTTTTTTTGGTACATTTTTACCATCTTGTTCTTTATATTGTATGGTTATTCATTTTTTGTAGTGTTATAAAGAAAAAGACTATACATTTGTTCTTGTCCTGAGTCTTGATCAATGAACTGCAACTTGTACAAGTTTGAAAAATATAGATTATTGCTGGTCTTCTTCGACAGATTGATTTTCTCGCTCGAACCATTTCCGCCTAGAGTGAGAAAAGCTGTTTTTGTGATTTGAAACTTTTCAGTTCTGAACATCAAAGGGAAAATGAAACATCAAAGGAAGAATGAACAAAATAGCGATAATATAACTTTAGGCTTTTAAGATTAAAGTCTACATTTGGCAATTTTTGGCAACATGGTTTAATTTGTGGTATTGTTATAAAGCATATATCTAAACATGTTTGTTCAAAAAGGTATTGAAGTAACTTTCAAATAAGCCAAATGTAGTGTCTTATGTTGTAAAAAAAATTACAATGCAACAAAAAGAAAGAATTATAAAAATAAACTGCAGCCAACTTGGTACTTACGAGAGCTGGGAGTGAATTAACACCATACGAGTATGTATTGACCTACATTATACCTGAATTCCAAAAACTAAAATCAATGACCACAAATTAGGTGTTTGTTGTGAGTACGGTATAAAACATATATATGTAATGTATATTTCATGTCTTGGCTTTCATTATCCTACAATATACAGTTGATGACATATTCTACAGTAGTTTAACTACAAACTTCAAATCTATCTATATCTAGAAACGAGAAATCTGGGTGTGAAAATAGAGTAAAAATGAGATAACTTTATGTAATTGATGTTATGAAGTATTGATGTAAAACTTACTTTTTCTCCTGTATGTTATTCTCATCATCAGTATTGTGATTAAGGACCTCTATTATGCTTTCAATTTCCATGCTATTAATGAAGGACGTCTCCGAGGCATTGAAAGAAATTTCTACCGCCATCATACCATTAAAGGATTCATCTACAAAAGAGTTCAATATGTTAGTGACATAAAGGAAACCATGCTAATCAAAGTTCATGATGACAACCGTAGAAAAGGTTGGACAACTTGCTGCAGGTTTTGTCCTTAAATAAACTAGTTTTATTCTTAGAATCTTGTATAAATCAGTAATCAATTGGTATTTATTGTTTTAGAATTATATTTTTCAGTAGCAAACAAGTACATGTATTATTATAGCTATATACCAAATTCAAAGGGGGTCATGTCCTGTGTTGTGTGCACCACAATTTTGTTAAAAGCACTCTGGTTACCCGAAACACAAGTTTTTAGCCCTTGATCAAATATGCTTTGGCAACACTAAGATATTTAAATGTTTACGATGCATTTGAATTGGGTTCTCTTAAAAAAGTATTATCGTTTAATAAAACGGGATTGCTATCATTATAAATAATTTTAAACATTGATAGAGAGACCCTTTTTCCTATGATAACAACAATGAGCTTCTCTGCAAAATGAAGCAAGTTCATATTTTTTAAAATTTTTACCAGTAAGTTTAGAACAGATAACTAAAATAAAATACAAAAAAAATTATAATCACATACCAAACTCCTGGTGTTTTGGCACTACAATGATCTGATCTGTACTAATCCCGGCAGCCAAATTCCAATAGACAATTTGATAAAAAGGTATTTCTAGTATAGTTACTCTAGACCCTAGATGAACATTTATACATTGTGTAATAATGTTTGATTCAGTTATTATATCATCTACAACTGAGTCATCATGCGTTCTTAAAGATATATATCGCCTGTTCTTAAAAATAGTCACATGTGCCTGCTCATACATATAACCAGATATTGCCCTGTTCTTCTATCAAAGTATCTATGTAACTCTCAACCCACAAACTATTTGATATAAGTTTTTTTTATCCTACATTGATCTTTTGATGTCTGTTGTCCCTTACTTTTCAGCAAAATGTATATGCTAATAAACATGAACGAATTCGTTGGCAAAATACAGAACAATCAACAGCTTAACTAATTTCAACGAAAACCTGAAGCTAGGATAACAAATGCTTTAACTAGAGAATACAACAAAGATTTATATAAGATATATATAGGAAACTTTTTGATGTTGACCATTTTAAGTTCCCCCCCAAGGGTGACTGGGGAATAGAAGTATGGTCACCATTGGTCTTCCTCCGACCGGCAGTAAAACCCGTGCTAAAGTGGGGCGTCCGTTTGGCTGTGCGGGATGTACAAATTTGCAGCCACGTCCGGTCAGAATGGGGACGTTAAATCCGATGCCTCGTGTAAAGAAAGTGCCACGTTCTTTGCACGTAAAGAACCATTGCAACAACTCTTTGAGGGGTCCGTAGGTGACCTGTTGCAAGGCTAAATTTCTGTCCCTATCCAATGTACCCTCATTTCCCGTGGCAGTCTAAATTTCTCCGACCTTAATCCCTTAATCTATTACAGAACCTACCTATTGTATTTATTGTGAACTTGTTCTCGTCCTGAATATGCATGAAATATTTGCCACTGGACGTTAAGCAACCAACAATCAATCAATCAATCATTTTAAGTTCAAGTGTGCTTTTCTCATCAGTTGGCGTCCGTCGTCTGTTTCATGAACTTTTACAAAAATCTTCTCTTCTGATACAACTGGGCCAAATTTAACCAAACTTGGCCGAAATCATTACTAAGGTATGTAGTTAACAAAATTGTGTCCGATGATTCCTCCTGCCATCCAAGATGGCCGACATGGCTAAAAACAGAACAATGGGGTAAAATGCAGTTTTTTGCTTATATCTCTGTAACTGAAGCATTTAGAGAAAATCTGACATGAAATAAAAATGCTTATCAGATTAAGAGCTTGTCTCACAGAAAACCATGCAAAAGTGTCCAGGAGTGAATTTTGAGGAATCTCTTGAAATTTGGTACACACAACACTTAGGCCATGCCAATATCACTTGCAAAATTTTTTGCTTAAATTTTATTGGATAGCAGAGTTTTACAGCACCATCTATTTTCTCCCTTTTTTTACGGGAAAATTTCCAAATTCAATGTTTTTTTATGAATTTTAATCCAACAAATAAACAGTTCTAGCCATGATAAATATCTCTTTTGCCCAATGCATGTGATAAAGCATTATTAAGGAAATAAAATTACGTAAGTAATAGATATATATTTGATTTTTTTTAAGTAGGGCCTGTATATTTATTAAACAGGTGTTTGAGGATTTGGCTATTTTACCAAATTTAGGACCTGAAGAAATGCTAAAATAAAGAAAAGGTGAAGCTGTAATTAAAAGATGAATATATCAAAATGAACTACTATGATAGCTTAAAGAAATATAAAAAATCCACCCACAGCAAATATTTAGAAATATATTTATTATATATCACTGTACGGCTATTTTTCATAGTATTTTTATAAAAAATTTCATGTAACAAAAACTTTTTCTTAACACAAAGTCACAAATTAGGGTGCAATTCTTATCAAAATGAGTGATTTTATACTTCGACTGCTGTTTCTTATTAATTCAAAGCAAAATCATAGTGAAAACGATAATCAAAGTACTAAAAGCTCTCATGGAAAGACGGTTAGATTCAAAATACATGCAATTAGCAATTTGAAACTGCTAATTGCATGTTTTGTCTTTAACCTGTTTCCTTGAGTATATCTGGCACCTGCTTTTATATGTACTTTAATAATCATAATGAAATATAAGCACAGAAATGTGCTGGATCCGCATATTTATTCAAATGTAATTTTGTTGGAAATTTTCCATGCTACTCATGAACATTAATTTGTGTGTAATTATGCCCTTTATTCAATATTTTGGTCCAATAGTACCTGATATGGAGGCTGTAAAATTAGAAAAACACAAATCCTAACATTAGTCAAAATGAAAAGAGCTTGGTTACATGTAGGACAGGTTTGAAAAGGTGATGACAGAATATTTTTTTATCAATTTTTAACTAAAAAAAACAAATCAGAATCTTTTTTTTTCCAGTGTAAATTACACAAAATTTTAGCTTTTTTTGTTTGTTTTTATACAATAAGACACTGAATCCTTTACATTTCTTTTTAATAGCCCATAATGACATTCAAATGATTAATCATTATCATGATTATAGAATTATAGTTCATAAAATCATTGATACCAGCTGACTTGGCAAAAACTGATCAACTTTCAGTTTACAGCAAAAGTAGCAATATCTTTGTCTTTGTACATTGTACTATTCTATGAATTGTCACTTCCATTCTGACTTATAATTCTCATTGTATATTCACAAAAACAAGATCAACACATCTAATATCTACCATGATTAGCATAATTCTTATTTTGGGTAGGTTCTCTCTATCGTCACTTATTCACTTTTATTTTCAGAAACTAACTGTTTGGTGGTTGAGGTCTCTGATTTTTCGTACAGAAAGTATGCATTGATTCTTTTAGTTTTTTAAGTTGTTAATCGGTTTCCTTTTTAACAAATTATCCAACTTGGGCAACTATTGCAGTTTATGTAATTTGGAGCTTCATTATAATCATGATTATCATGATTGTGACTAAATACCATGATTACATAAAATATGGAATTTTTCCAGTTCTACACCAGCTTCACAGATACATGTATAAGTAGTTTTGGACTTGCAGTGTGAATCTTAATACTTTTCTCTTACTGCTATGTAGCCTTTCCAACTCCATTTTCTGAATATCTGCTGACATTTTATTCAGTATCCTACATAACTGCTAAGTTCAATATATCGACCATATCCACACATGAATATTTGCACTTTGAAGCCTGGAAAATTCAGTCTTGTCCTATCCTATTAAACATGTACTATAATTTCTATCCTTTTGAAACATTTTGTACATGTTTTTTCAGGTATGAAATTTCTCCACAACTTCTATCATGATTTATGCAGATCAGGACATGAGCAGAAAAAAATTAACATGTGCATCATGCTAAACGGTAAGTAGCTTTGACTGTTGAAATTTCATTCATAGGCCGCTTGTTTTCTTGTACATTGTACATATCAGTTATACTGCTCTAGCAATGAATAGCTTCAGAAGTATGTGCTCACTGAATAGCCTGGACGACCTGAAACATGAAAAAATTACATTGTTAGATATACAAATATAACCCTTTTGAACAGAAACCAAAATATGACAGAAAGAAACAACATCTTATATATATAATAAAAAACAATTTTAATACAATCGACAATGATGTTGGGTTGCTGTCCCATTGACATATAATCCACATCTCCTTTTACTCATGTGCATGATGTGTGCAAAAAACTGATGTAACTATACATGTACATGTATGTACATACTAATATGATAACTTTAAATTAGATTTTTAAATCCCAACCTGAAAAATACATGTATTCCAGCCCTGAGAACAATTTCGATTTAGCCTGCATGGTTAACATTGAAATGTAAACAGAATTGGTTAATTTAAATTTTAACTTACTTTTACTCATTTTTAAAATAACGAATTTCAATCATGACAATAATTATGAGAGTGAGAGAGTATAGTATCATGCATGGCAATACATACTCCCCTACCGGTTAAAATTTCATTATACTGGAGCAAAATGCTATACTTAATCTATAACTTGGCATGGTGTATTGTAATAAATATCAAGTCAATATCTACAACCATGATAAAAAATGTGCGGAAACCTGAATATTTGAGTGAATTTATTAAGTCTATTGACCATAACTCTGGGCAAAATCATCGGAACGGAAAAAAATTTGAACTTGATCTGTAACTTGTTATGATGAAAATAGATATCAAATATCAAATCAAATTTTTCAAGAACAAAGAAAAAAAGTGAGGTAAACTGATTTTCCGAACTGATGGAATGACAGACACAGTGCAAACCAAAAATTCAATATTACATGATAGAGAGAGTAATTAGTACAAATGTACTAAACATCAAGGTCTCATACCTAAAGTTAATCTCAGTTCAGAAGAACAATTATTTTTTATGCCCCCGCCGATGCGGAGGGGGCATTTAGTTTTACCCTTGTCCGTCCATACGTACGGACGTCCCAAAATTGGTTTCCGTTCTCTAACTTAAGTTTTCCTCAACCAAATGTTATCAAACTTATACACAATACTAATTACCACAAAACATAGATCAAATTTGAATTTTGGTGGCGTCACTTTAACCGTTCTAGAGTTATGCCCCTTTATAAATGGAAAAATTGCAAAGTTTTCATTTCCGTTCTCTAACTTAAGTTTGCCTCATCCAAATATTATGAAACTTATACACAATGCTTAGTAACACAATACACAGATCAAGTTTGAATTTTGGGGGCGTCACTTTTACTGTTCTCGAGTTATGCCCCTTTACAATTTTTTTTCCAAAAATATCAATGTCATTAAATTCAAGTAATTTTTTTTTAAATTAGAGTTTTCTTCCTTTGTCCATGATTATAGTTAAATCAACTACAATCAATGCTTTATACAATACAATGTTTAATTTTGCCTTCCACTGATAAAACACAGATCAAGTTGAATTCGGGTTGTGTCACTTTAACCATTATTGAGTTATGCCCCTTTATAAATCGAAAAATTGCAAAATTTTTAGTTTCCATTCTGTAACTTAAGTTTGCCCCAACCAAACATTATGAAACCTATACACAATACTCATTACCACAAAACTAAGATCAAGTACAAATATTGTTTCCGTTCTCTAACTTTAGTTTGCCTCAACCAAATGTTATGAAACTTATACACAATGCTTATTACTACATAATACAGATTAAGTACGAAATTCCGTGGCGTCACTTGTACCATTCTTGAGTTATGTCCGTTTATAAACATAAAAATTGCTGAATTTTTCGTTTCCATTCTCTAACTTTAGTTTGTCTCAACCAAATGTTATAAAACTTATACACAACCGTTCTAGAGTTATGCGTGTTTACAAATATAAAAATTGCTGAAATTTTCGTTTCTGTTCTCTACTTAAGTTAGCCTCAACCACATGTTATGAGACTTACACACAATGCTTATTACCACAAAACTCAGTTCAAATTTGGGTAGCGTCACTTTTACCGTTCTTCAGTTATGTCCCTTAGCTTTATAACTATATGATATGCAAGCGGGGGCATCATCTGTGTCCACATGTGGACACAATCCACATTTATGTTGTATAATGATCGATAATTGTTTTAAACAAAAAGTGTAAATTTTGACAATTGAAAATGAGGGATTATTAGCAGATTGTTATAAAATAATAAGGAGACGTGGTATGATTGCCAATGAGACAACTATCCACCAAAGTTCAAATGAAGTGCATGTATGTAAGCAATAAGAGGCAACCATTTGGCCTTCAACAATGAGAAAAACCCATACTCATACAGAATCACTGGTTATAAGTCCTGGCCATGAAGAATGTCAACTGAGAAAACTAACAGCATATTTTCATATCAAAACAATATACGAAAAACCAATATATATATATATGACAGACAAGAACCAACGACAACCACTGTTTCTGTTAAATTAATTCCCAGTTCATATAAAAAATTACGAAAAATTTAGAGCTTGACATAGATGATACATGTACTACACCTGTTATTGTAATCTGCATGTTGATAGATAATACATACGACATGTACGAAGGATATATATATCACCAATGTTTTTGATTTGGGAAACTTTTGTCATTAGGTTGCTGACTTTATTAACCCTTTTATTTATTTTTTGTATTTAATCATTTGTTATTGTAAACAACTTGAGCTCTTTTCACAAAAAATCTTGCAACATTATTGATCGAAAATTATACTGAAATGTAATGCCTAATATTTGGTTTTGGTACATATGTCATGTATGTTTGCAATGTAAGAGACAAATGAACAGCTTTGCCATTAGCTCCTGTTGCTGTTAAAAAAATTAAAGTTCAATAACTTCTCAATGCCATATCAGATGGACGGATGGACTTACAAAGTTATACCATAATAAGTCCCATAAACGGGTATATAAAAAAGTATTGCCTATTGGAAATATATGTAAATTTTTTGGGGCCCTTATTGGCTTGCTGTTCGGTGTGAGCCAATGCTCCGTTTTGAAGGCCGTACCATGACCTATAATGGTATACTTTTATAAATTGTAACTTGGATGGAGAGTTGTCTCATTGGCACTCATACCACATCTTCCTATATCTAGTAAATACATGTATTATTATATACATGTATCTTGCCAAAATTACATTCATGACATTAATATTTATGTACATGTATACATGATGGATATATGTATTTGTCACAAAAAAGTGACTGCAGGGACTTTCTATACTAACAAAGTATAGACTGTCCCTGGTGACTGTTACCTGGGAAATCCCCCCCCCCCCCCGGAAAGATTTTCTTAATTGGGCTCGTCAGAGACTCTGGACTTGGAATCCTAAACTGTAAAAGGATTACAGCTGCGGTTAAATTTCCTTAAAACTATAGATATTGTATCACAGGCCCCGTCCTGTAGCCAGGAATTTCCAAGGGGAGGTTACATTGACTCGCAATACAATCATAACAGAACATCGACTTACACAGTGCTTATTTGTTTTACGGGGGGGGGGGGGGGGGGGGCTTCATACTAACCCCTCGAATCCCCCCTGGCTATAACGGGTGTGTTTTGGCAGACCCTTCTTTTGTGCTTAATATTATATATGCAGACAATGATTCATTTGTTATATTTACCTGCTGTAGTTTTCATGCTGTATGTATCTGTTCAGTTTTCTGTACGGAAGTCCAAGACCTGCTTTTAACTTGACGTTCGTTGTGGTCATAATAGCAACAGCAAACTAAATTCCTTCTTCTCTTCACCTCAACATAATCTCTCTCTGTGTCAGCTCTACGTTTCTATAATATCTGACACTCAGTGACAACATTTTCGCGCAGAAGCACTGAGCTGACAAAATGTGAGAAAACTCGAGAATTGTCTCTTCATATTGCAATATTGACATCAATACAAAGTGTGATGTATCTTTATGCCATTCAAAGAGCTTAGGTAAGGTCCTACTAACACAAGAAGGCTTAGTAAGTTAGTTGCTAGTGTCAGGGAGGTCTGCATATGAGCAGTTACCTTCTTTATAGTCTTATGGAGAACAATTTAAAGGGAGATAACTCTTGATAACAATTATTTAGTGAAAGTTACAATATCTTATTTATTCAGATGTTATACATTTGCAAAGTATCTTATCTGAATAAAATCTTTGAAATGTTCAAAATTGAACATTTAAAATGATAATAACATCATATTTTGTTTGATATATACCCAAAATTGGTTTAGTAAAAAATGTGGGAAAAGGCTTGAGGTGGGGTTTTAGAGTTAAAAATAAGGCTATTTCTACTAATTTGCCATGGGTGGATTTTTTATATTTTTTTAATCCATTAAAAAAGTGTGTAAAGAAATTTATTTCATGTATTTATGTGCTCACCTTTTCGAAAACCAGTGACTTGAACTTGGCTAGTAAATGACATATACAAAATAAGGCATTAAAGAGAGCACCCTTTAAGTGTGCAAAAAAATAGAAAATGCTTTATAAATGCATAATTTATGATCTTTCATATATATTTCCACAATATAAATGACTAGAAACCCAATAGAACTAATTTGATGACTTTTAAAGTACTTTCAACTAAACATATATTTGAAGGTTTTTTTTAGCTAATTTTATTCAATTATGCAAATTAGCTTGTCACTAAAAATAGACACAATTCAGAGAAGGCTAAAACATATTTTCTGGTTTCCATTGAACCTAAGATATCAAAAAACTTCATTAGCTGGAAAAGTTTTAACCACCCTCCTGGACGATTTTTCAAATTTTGCATGGTTTTCTGTGAGACAAGCTCTTAAGATCTATTCGCCTTGAAATTTTTAGACAAATGCGACAACCCGTTGTTGGGTTGCTACCCCTGAATTGGTGATTTTTAGGAAATTTTGCAGTTTTTTGTTATTATCTTGAATATTATTATGGAAAGAGATAAACTGTAAACAGCAATAATGTTCAGAAAAGTAAGATCTACAAATACGTCAACATGACCAAAATTGTCAGTCGACCCCTTAAGGAGTTATTACCCTTTATAGTCAATTTTTAACAATTGTTCGTAGATTTTTGTTATCTTTTACAAAAATCTTCTTCTCTGAAACTACTGAGACAAATTGAACCAAACTTGTCCACAATCATCATTAGGGTATCTAGTTTAAAAAATGTGTCGAATAAACCAGCCTGTTTACCAAGAAGGCCGACATGGCTAAAAATAGATCATAGTAGTAAAATACAGTTGTTTGCTTATATCTCTGTAAGTAAAGCATTTAGAGCAAATCTGACACAATAAAAAATGTTTATCAGGTTAAGATCTATCCGCCCTGCAATTTTCAGAAGAATCTGACAACCCATTGTTGGGTTGCTCCCCTGAATCGGTGATTTTTAGGAAATTTTGCAGTGTTTGGTTATTATCTTGAATATTAGTATAGAGTTAAACTGTAAACGGCAATAATGTTCAGCAAAGTAAGATCTACAAATAAGTCAACATGACCAAAATTGTCAGTCGACCCCTGAAGGAGTTTAATTGCCATTTACAGTCATTTTTTAACAATTTTTCGTAATCTTTTGTAATTTTTTACACAAATCTTCTCCTCTGAAACTACTGAGACAAATTTAACCAAACTTGGCCATAATCATCATTAGGGCATCTTGTTTTAAAAATGACATGGCAGACATGACTAAAAGTAGAACATAGGGATAAATTGATTTTTTGGTTTATATCTCTGGAACTAAAGCATAAAGGGCAAATCTGACAGGTAGCAAAAATGTGCATCAGACTAATATTTATCTGCCTTGAAATTTTCCGACAAGTCCTACAAAAATGATTAATTATGAATTTAACCTTATTTTACATGATTTCCAAAGCATCAGTATATACAGGTGAGCGACACAGGCACTTGAGAGCCTCTAGTTTTTGTCTTTCAAGACTATATGTTTAAATATCCCACTGACAATGCATTGCTCAAAATCATCCATCAAAAAAGATTTAAATTAGGTCAACACGTGTAGGATACATTGTTTAAGTAATCAGTGTTCTATACATGAATGATATGAGATAATTACAAAAATTACAATGTTAAATTAAATCCAACATGGACAGCAACAGAGACAATAGTCTCACATGTGGGGATAGGAAAGTAGAACTATGGTAAGCTCTTTTTGTTTATTTCAGATGAGACGCTACGGAATTTCAAAAAATGGCTGACATCTTCAACTTGTCAAAAAAAAGAAAGAGAGGCAAACCAACATTGCTCCCATGTTTTTCGAATCTGGAACACGGTTACAACAGAAAACAGAAGAAGATTGCACGATATTACTGACCCCAAAAAAATTGAGCTTCTATGGTATACTAACGAAAGGCATAAACCTGCAGGGACATTGAGAAGCTACATTAGCTCTTGTGCTATCTTTATTGATTTCCTACTGGTAAACGGAGCGTCGAAACAAATGTCACCGAAGTGTCTTGCGTGTAAAACATATCTTAAGACCCTTGGCAAAAGGTTAAATAAACAAGCCAACAGAAGAAAGGTTGAAATGATGACCAAAGATATCCGTAAGTACTTAAAGTTTTAAATACACACACGGTACAAATATATGATATTTTATCCAAAAAAGGGCTAAAAAGTTAATTTGTGAAAATTTAAAACTTCAACTTCATTTGTTTTTCAAATATTTGTTACTTTGCAACTTTTTTTTCTATTACCTGTACATAATATTCAGATAAAGAAATTGTAAGAAACTTAAATAATTAATAATCATTCCTATCTTTTAACTCGCTAATACATTTATGATATGGTTCTTATCATTTATATAAGGCTTATACTAAGAGGAAGAAGATTACTTTAGTTGTGAGAATCAATAGCTTTTGCAAAAACACAACCATGTTTTATCATTCTTATTGTTGTCAAATGTCTTACATTAGCTAGTGTCATTTAATCCTTGTCTTAAAAATCATCAAATGTCTTTTCAGAATGTTTCTTGTCATCTGTTTTTCATTCCATTATAATTCGCCCCATAGCTTTCTTGTGTCATCAGTTTTTATAACCTTTGGAAAACATTTAAAAGGAATGGAACCACAATCACTCTCATTATTTAAATGTGTATTAGTTCCCTGCCGAAATTTAAGCTGTTCACGCCTCATCGGTTTTTGCTGTTGTTTCGTCAATGTCGTTATAATAATTTTTAAGTGCATTTCTATCTACTTTTGTTATAAAAGACGCAAATGATGCATGTTTCAACATTTATTTCAACATTTACGATTTGTTATTAGATTTGCATAAAAATACTAACAATGCAACTTTTTTGAAGAGTTACTCTGAATCTGTTGGGTATTTTATTCTTATTTTGTTCACTCATTTAGTTCGCGAGTGATCAATATGATTTTAGAATGATTGAAGACTTTAAAATAAAATAAAAATAGATATGTGTAGATAGTATAATAGTTTATGCTTAATTATATTATAACATGTAACAAGTTAGCATTGAAAAGGTTTACTTCAGTTTTTCACCTTACTATTGTTATTAATATCTGTTTTCTGATAATTATAGCTTTTACCGCTGTTAGGCAGAAAACTGCGGTAAAAGTTTTTAAATCTGAAGTATAAAAATGAAATGCGTTTAAAGTAACATGTAATTCAATTTGTCAGAAATTTTCCAATGTGGATAATATCACCCCTGCTTGGACTTTGGATCCACCATTGATTGGGATGTTTTATTTTTTCATAATAATAGAAAATGTATTCTAGAAAGTCATTTTGACTGGTCTATTTGTTTGAAGTTGTATATGTCTTGTATAAAGAGCAGGGGCGAATCCAGCCATTTTTAAAAGTGGTGGGTTCCCAGCCCGGAATAAGTGAAAAAGGTTGGGGGGGGGGGGGGACAGTTCCAACCATATGTCCCCAATCAAATGCATTGATCGTCCAAAAATAGGGGGGGTTTCAACCCCTGGAACTCCCCTGGGATCCACTACTGAAGAGTGATCTGTATCGCACAAAGATTTACATTAGGGTTAGAAAATTTGATTGGGGAGAAAGAACAATGAAGAAAGTAGAGGCAGTTTTTGAGACAATTAGTGAATCAGCAGAAAATAAATATTCAAGCCATGGTCATGATGGTCGGAGTGAAAATAAAAAATCTTCCTCCCTTCATGTCGCTAATAAACATTCTGACCTCATTAAATTTCCCAAGCCCCATCCCCTAAAAATCAAATGGTTGACCCCTAAGCAGAAATCAAGACTCATCCTTAGCAACCAATATCTTCCTTATTATACACACTAGGATCCCGGTTGGCAGTAGGCCTGAAAATTGCAATTAATATGAGCTGGTTTATCAAACTCTGCTGTTGAAAATATCAATAATTTTTATGTTGCAATGCTAGGTTTATAGTAGACTAAGCAGAGGTATATAAAGCTGATAAAAAAATACCTATCCAGTAGAAACGCTGTTTAATACGAAAGTATTAAAATTGAGAATGCAAATGGGGAATGTGTCAAAGAGACAACAACCCGACCATAGAACAGACAACAGCAGAAGGTCACCAACAGGTCTTCAATGCAGCGAGAAATTCCCGCACCCGGAGGCGTCCTTCAGCTGGCCCCTAAACAAATATATATATACTAGTTCAGTGATAATGAACGCCATACTAAACTCCAAATTGTACACAAGAAACTAAAATTAAAAATAATACAAGACTAACAAAGGCTAGAGGCTCCTGACTTGGGACAGGCGCAAAAATGCGGCGGGGTTAAACATGTTTATGAGATCTCAACCCTCCCCCTAAACCTCTAGCCAATGTAGAAAAGTAAACGCATAACAATACGCACATTAAAATTCAGTTCAAGAGAAGTCCGAGTCTGATGTCAGAAGATGTAACCAAAGAAAATAAACAAAATGACAATAATACATAAGTAACAACAGACTACTAGCAGTTAACTGACATGCCAGCTCCAGACTTCAATTAAACTGATTGAAAGATTATGTCTTCATCATATGAATATCAGGCACAATCCTTCCCGTTAGGGGTTTAGTATCATACCATCATAACATATATGAGAAGAACATAACCCGTGTCATGCCAACAACTGGTTTTTAAATAAATGTGTTTAGTGCCGATGCAAAGACCCTATAAGTGAATCAATATTAACGCCAAAATATGCAATCTTTAATGACCTGACAACAGTATCGTAACTATATCCCTTCTTAATAAGTCTATTTAAAGGTTTTGTTAGCTTCAGAGGTGAATACTGACATTTTTGTGCTTTTGTTTCTTTCTTTATTTCATCATTTTAGTCCTGCACTAGTTTATTATCCACCTACCAAAATTCAATAATATAAGAATTAACAATTTACCTTCGAAATAAAAACGGTGGCTTTTAAAATACACATTTTCAAACTGAAGAGTGCAGTTAGAGTTTGACTGAGAACCCAAAAATATTCAGTGGTACACTGTAGTGTAATGGCCTGAAAAGTCGGTTACATTCTGAATAATAATAGAAATTAAGTAAAAGATTCCTCATTAAATTAAGATGTTTCAACTGAACCCCTTCATATATTTTATGAGAATATAAGAGATGTTGGGTAGGAATCAGTTAGACAGCAATCCAACAACAATTTGAACCAATATAGAAGATACCTCATACTGTATTGCGAAATAAAAGTTATCAACATCAGAATAAAAAAATAAAAACACTAATTAGAACATATCATGAACTAAACATGAAAGCAGTAGCCATTTTTTATTTATGTCTGGATTTAGTCATGTTAATTATCTATAAAATGAATATAAAAGTAGCACTCAATGTTTTCTTTGCATAGGTACAAATAATTACTTCTCACTACACAACCTATATATATATAGGTTAATCTTTCTGATCGAATAATATAATGATATAGTAAATTACTTAAGTAAATTTATGTCTTTATATATTTATAACAGAACATACAAAATGTATGGAACCATCTAACTTAATATTCATTCATGTGATGCAGTGATTGAAACATTGATAGATCACAGATAGTATTACAAATGAATTACAAAATATAATATGACAATCCTGATCTACTATGCTGACATAAAAATGGCTACTGCTTATGAAAATAGTAACTTTTAACTTTGTCTGTTGATGGTGTTATCAACACATCTTTGTGTATCAATATTGTGAAATCAGAAGGTTAAGAATACAAATAATTTAACTTAAACATTACCATTTAATATTTTTTTACAATTCAATAATTACTTATTACTTCTGAAATAAATATATATATATATAGATACTATATTAATCACACCATCAAGCAACTATTTACTTTGTTAATACATGGTTTTTCATGACGACAGAAAATATGAAAGCTATAATACTGAATTTAACCAACTATAGGTTAATTACCAAACATTTAGGGAGGAAAACAACAAAAATAAAAACCCACAAAGTTATTTTTTTTAATGACTTGTAAATCATTCTGTTTAGCAATGTTTAGGAAATTAAGTAAGAGATGAATTTAACTGAATGGATTGATTGCAACTCTATTATTATTAAGGCGTTATTTCAATCATGAAAAACCATGCATGCATGTGTAAATCTAAAGTTTGATAACAAACAATGCAAGAAACATGCGAAATGCACCTTAATTTCTCCAGTTAAATCTTTATCTGTTGAATGGAGTTCTTCGTTGGTGACTTGCAATGATCTCTTGGTTTTTTGTTGTGAAAGTCCCTCTGTTTGTTTTGGTTTTGGCATAATTTCAGGTGGTTTGTCTTTTTCTGGCTGCTTTTGGTGATCCAATTTTAGAATTGGTTGCTTTGCCAATTCGTTAAAAGGTTGCAGTTGTACCAATCTTATGGGTATCAATGTTGAAAGTTGGGTTCGTTGTTGTTTTTCAGCAGGAACAACTGGTGAACGCAACATTCTCTTTGTAACTGTAGCCCTTCATGGTGATGGAATATTTATTTGTGTTTTCAAGACATTCTGACGTTTGAATGATAAGTCACGTCTTATATGTAATAATTCTTCTTCAAGTTTTATAACCTTTTCAATAGTTCTGTTTCATTTCAGGCAAATTCCATTTTTTGAACAGGAAGACGGAATAAAGTCTGGCAAAACTTTCACCACATTGCCTGTTTTTTGATCTGTCAATTTCAGTTTTTGAGTATACTTTTTGTTTACGATTTTAAAGCCATCAGGCTCAACTATTGTTTGAACAAAAGAAAAGCCACATAGTTCAAATATATTTTCGGCAAAACTGTATACTTTAACAGGCGTTGATTGTGCCATTTTCAAGATAAACTTTGAAAAAGTGTTCGAAATTATGACGTACATGGTCGTACATATCAAAACTGGTGATTATAAGGAACAAATTAAAATTATTCATTCCTGTTTAAGCTACCTACTTAGAGAAACATCTCAATTGAATGTTATTTTGTAATGTTAGTTCGATGACAATGTCCACAAAAAAAAAAGTAAAATCACAAAAATACTGAACTCCGAGGAAAATTCAATCGGAAAGTCCCTAATCACATGGCAAAATCAAATTACAAAACACATCAAACAAATGGACAACAACTGTCATATTCCTGACTTGGTACAGGCATTTTCAAATGTAGAAAATGGTGGATTGAACCTGGTTTTATAGCGCTAAACCTCTCACTTGTACGACAGTCTTATCAAATTTCGTTATATTTACAACGATGCGTGAACAAAACAGACATTATAAATAAAATAGTCAAAATATGGGTACAGCAGTCATCACTGTGTTACAATATCAAAACAAACAATTATTTACAAAAAAAGCACAAAAGCATCTATCAAATTAAGACCCACATTCATTGCTTCGCGTGTCTGACGTCAGAAAATGTAAACGTCACAAAAGGCTTACCAATTGACATTGTTTCTGAAGCGACTGGCAAGCTGTCGTCATTTACCCGCGGTTTTTTCTTTCGATATTCTCTGGACATATGAATGAGCCATATTTAAATCTATGTATCGAATGCACTGCAAAGATTGGTTAAGGGGAATTCTGATTGGTTTAAAAAGTCACGTGTGAAATCTGTCAGAAGTGAAACATTTAACGGGTAGTTGTTAGAACCTCGTATGTAGTATAACGTAGTATAACGAAATCCGAGATCTATATTTTAATTGGATTGCCAAAAATCAAACCATTTTTTTCTAAATATTGCTTAACATTACACTTAAATCTTTTTTATCACTTTTGTTATTTTGTTTCTTGAAAAAGGTAAATATGATATATTTTACGTGATAAAACATTTGTGTTCATAATGATGTGAGTATTGAATATCAGAAAAAATTTGCAAAGATTTTTGTTTTTTATTTAAATCCTTTGAACGTTTTGAATATTTTTATTTATTATCAGAAACAAATTTGCTTCAATATTTTAAAATGTTGTTTTATTAGAAAAGAATATAACATAATATAACATAATTTTATATTTAATGCTTATGATAGTTCTGAAAGTGTTAACTCAAATAAATTGTTTTCTTCTTTGTAGATATATATATTTTTTTACAATTAAAGCTATTTTGGAAGTGTTTTTTTTTTTAGAGGAAATCAAAACTTTAAGGAGAAGACTGGAAACCATATTACGTGTTATTTATTATTTGAAAAATCTACTATAATTTAACTCAACAGCATCCTGATATTCACAATTACCACCACAGCAAATGGACCAACAACTCAACTTAATATAGAACAACCACGAAAGTTTACCTCAACGACATCCTGAAATTAACCAATTACCCCAACAGCAAATGGAACAACGACCCACTTTAAGACGATCCCAACGTAGACATACTCCAGTTACAAGACTTAATTCATAAAACTTACCTCTGAATTAACATTTCTAAAATAGTCTCGTATACATGTATCCCTATTCCATATTCATAATCCACACTTTCAATAATTCTTCTAGCCACTCGTATACATGTATCCTTATTCCAGTCTCGTATACATGTATCCCTATTCCAAATTCATTATCCACACTTTCGATAATTTTTCTTACCAAATATTGAACATTACAAAGTCTCAAAGTTTCTAAATTGATTTTTATCCACTTTATTAACTGTCATATGTAGCATGTGAAGGTACATTTCTTTCAGGTTATCACTAAGTGAGTTGTCGTCCATTAGCAATTTACTTAATATTTCACCTTCCATTCTCAAACGGGGATCAGAGTTGCAGATACAACGAGGAAAAGTTTTCTGGTTTAGTATTAAAGAGTACGGATAATGCTTTAAATGTCCATAAACATATTCTCTCTTAGCCTCTGTCAATGCAATGTTAATTTTTGGGTTATAAATGAATAGGAATATACTTAAAAGTTTGATCTATATATAGTAAAAATTAAATCTTGATTTGTTTATTTAGATTAAAATGTGTGAAAAAGGTTGCGTTTAAACAAAAAGGAATAATCCCCAGCTCTTGGCTAAAAGATTAAACTAGAGGCTCTCAAGAGCCTGTGTCGCTCACCTGATTCTACTTTGGTTTTGGAAATCATGTAAAATTAAAATCATAACCGATACCCTAATAATGAGTGAGGCCAAATTTGGTTTAATATTGGTCCTGTAATTTATGCCATGTTTTGGTTTCATTCCATTCAGTGCACCTCTAGAAGAAGCATTTGTATGTATTTCCCATATGGTCTTATGTTAAAGGAAGTCCTCCCATTGGCTGCCATCATGGATGAAGGATCAGCTTCAAAGTAACAAAACTTAGTCAGCACCTCATAAGGAACATTCATGCCATGTTTGGTTTCAATCCATTCAGTACGTGGTTCTCTAAAAGAAGACATTTGTATGTATTGTCCATAGGGTCCTTTGTTAAACATTGTCCCCATCTGGCGGCCATCATGGACGAAGGATCTGCTTCAGAGTAACAACACTTGGTGAGCACCTCAAAAGGAACATGCATGCCATGTTTGGTTTCATTCCATTTAATGGTTCTCTGGAAGAAAACATTTGTATGTATTTCTCATAGGGTCCTATGTTAAACTAAGTCCCCCGCTGGCGGCCATCTTGGATGATGGATCAGCTTCAAAGTAACAACACTTGGTCAGCACCTATTCTTTCCGTGACTTCCGTCATATAAACCCAAAAGCCAGGTTAAGTAAAAAAGTTCAATTCTATAATTTTTTGGGTCCTCAGAGGTGTACATCCTTGAGTGTTTGTAAATAATTTTAATATTGTTTTGTAGATAAAGCAAAATCAGCAAAAAGACCAAGAAGGGGTGTTGATTTTATAACAGATTATTTTAGGGATGTCTTGAAGAAGAGAAAAGACGCTGCAGAACGCAGACATAAAGAAAGAATAGAGACGATGAACTCTCTGGTTGAAGTGATGAAGCAGGTGGCTAATAAAAAGTAACTCAAAAGACACAGACACCTATTAGATTATTTTTTCATAATAGGTTTGTGCCAGTCTGTCAGAGTGTTGTACTGGGGTTGTGTAATATTTTATTTTGATTTTTATTGAATTAGTTTTGATGTAACGGAACATAAAGACAATTGAGGTTTTGTGAAAATACAACTTTTTTGTCTGTTTTTGAAGAAAAAAAAGTAAAAAGAAAAAAAGGTTTAGATACATGAATCATGAGATTTATTGATTTAAAAAATGTGTTTGTGTTTACAGGAAGATGTATCTTATTGGTCAAAAAAATTAACAATTGTTGACTTATAATTTTGTTCCCTATTAATATGAAAACAGTTTGCATGTTTTTATTACATACTGGTATGTTTGTACTTGGTTTTAAATCCATTTGTATTTTTTTTATATGATTTATATATTAGTCGATGATATTGACTGTTAAGTTAGATTTTTTTAGAAAAAGAGTTGCGACCCCTGAACTAAGGTGACGGGTGTTACATAGCTCTGAAGATAATTAAACCTATTTGAAGATTTCCAAGAATTTATGGTAACATACTTGTATGTGTTGAAGACAGTAGGTAGTTACACTACTTTATAGAAGATTTTCTGCAATCTTTCGGGACTACACCCAGTAAATAAATTTCGTCAATGTGTACTGACAAAGACGATCCAAACAAAGAAAAAAACATGGCTGCCTCATATGCCGAAGCAGCTAAAGGTGACAAAACACAATCACAATCATATGATGACACAATGACCGGAGTAAAACCTATTTTTCTACTTGAAGAAGATGTATTCGGAAACGATCTTATAAATTCCAATGGTCAGCGTTATTTTTTAACTCACTGGGAAGTCTACCATGCAATAAATGAGCAAGTTCCAGTAAAATCATTGTCTGGTCTACAAAGAGTCCGCGGTATTTGGAGAATATACTTTGATAACGAAATGGACAAAAAAACCTGTTGTCCAAAGGAGTTACAATCAGAAGAATTTCTGTTACCCTGTATACTCGAAATCCAAAAATTACCTTTCGTGAACAGGAATATACGATCAGAGTACGAGTAAAAAACATTCCCCTCTCAGCAGACGACAACCAAATAATAAGAACACTAGAAACCTCTGTCAGTAAATGTGAGGTACTTAGCTGTTATAGGGAGAGGCTCCGAATAGACAACAAGATTACAAATTGTAAAAATGGTGACCGCATATTGATATGCAAAACTTTTGAACAAACTCTACCTAAAACTATGCAGGTTTGGAAATACTGGGCCAACATAAATCATTATGGTCAGCCTCATCCAACCAGGCCAAGTACAAAATGCAGCAAGTGCCTTGATTAAGGACATACAGCAAGAGAATGTCCAAATGGCTGGAAATGCAAAAAATGTGGGCAATTCGGACATAAACAATTTGAATGTACAGAAAATATGAATTCTGATAGTGAGGGTAATGAAGATGGTGATGAAATGGATAACACATCTAACAAAGAAAAACATGATGATGATGATGACCATGATGAAAACAATGATGATTACATAGGTGAAAACAACCAGTCTCTTGAGGTAGGCAATTCCCAAAATATAACGAAGCCTTCAATGAGTATCGAGGAAAGGAAGAAGTCGGATAATGACCCAGAACAGTCTCAGTCAATCCTTGATACTAAAGAAAGTGCGTTGTCCAGAAAAAAAACAAAGTCAAACGCCAAAGAGCAACAAAAATACAGGTCATAAAGAGAGCATAACAAGATATTTAACAACAAAAGGCAGAGATCAAGATAGCACTAATAATACTCATGATACTCCTAAGCAGTCAAGAAATAAAAATCCAAGCTTTGAAAAATCTCCTGTGACGCCAACTGAAAATCTTCATGATGCAACAAGAGAAACAGCTGCAAAGAAGCCAAAGAAGAAACGCTAGTTTGCTTATGATGATAAACAATACAAACTTTAGATAGAAATACTTTTAATAAAAATCATATATATAAACATTAAAAAAAAAATGCATTACCATGTTAAAATGTCTCACAAAATAGTTTGTACAGCACTGTTTTTATTTATATCATCCAGTATTTACTATCTAAAATGTTTGATCTGTAAATTTGTTGTATGCTGTATACTAATGCAGCAAGTTGCGAAGAGAATAGAAGGTCTAGTTTCAACAGCCTCTTTAACTCTACTGAAGTTATTTCTGTTCGAAATGTTAAACCTGAAAAAGAAAAAGAAAAATGTAAAAATAAAATACGAAGATTCTGACATAGAACAAGCGTGTATCAAAGTAGTGAATAAATTGCATTTAATAAATTTGAGCCAAAAAAAATGTTTTCTATTCAAAGCGAATTGTGACTTGTCAAATGCTACTAATGTTAAAATTGCTTGTAAAATATATAACAAGCACACATTCAACACTTAGATTAGCTTCTGCAAATATTCTTGATATTTCACTTAAAATTAAAAGCTTTAAAAATATTTTTTTTCACTGTGTGTACTTGAGAACAAGAGTGCACACGCTGAAATGTCTCGCCTTCTTTACTAATCATTGATATTATGTTGATAGTCCTAAATATAAAGCTTTATTACAACTGTCACATAAACTTAACATTAACCAAGTAAACTAAACATTGACCAATGAACCATGAAAATGAGGTCAAGGTCAGATGAACCATGCTAGGCAGGCATGTACAGCTAACAATTCTTCCATACAACAAATATAGTTGACCTATTGCTTATAGTTTAAGAAAAACAGACCAAAACACAAACACTTAACACTGAGCAATGAACCTTGAAAATGAGGTCAAGGTCAAATAAAACCTGCGTAACTGACAAATAGATCATAAAATATTTCCATACACCAAATATAGTTGAACTATTGCATATAGTATTAGAAAAAAAGACCAAAACTCAAAAACTTAACTTTGACCACTGAACCATGAAAATGAGGTCAAGGTAAGATGACACCTGCCAGCTAGACATGTACACCTTACAATCATTCCATACACCAAATATAGTAGACCTATTGCATACAGTATAAGAAAAACAGACCAAAACACAAAAACTTAACTATAACCACTGAACCATGAAAATGAGGTCAAGGTCAGATGACACCTGCCAGTTGGACATGTACACCTTACAGTCCTTCCATACACCGAATATACTAGACCTCTTGCTTATAGTATCTGAGATATGGACTTGACCACGAAAACTTAACCTTGTTCACTGATCCATGAAATGAGGTCGAGGTCAAGTGAAAACTGTCTGACGGGCATGAGGACCTTGCAAGGTACGCACATACCAAATATAGTTATCCTATTACTTATAATAAGAGAGAATTTAACATTACAAAAAATCTGAACTTTTTTTTCAAGTAGTCACTGAACCATGAAAATGAGGTCAAGGACATTGGACATGTGACTGACGGAAACTTCGTAACATGAGGCATCCATATACAAAGTATGAAGCATCCAGGTCTTCCATCTTCTAAAATATAAAGCTTTTAAGAAGTTAGCTAACGCCGCCGCCGCCGCCGCCGGATCGCTCTCCCTATGTCGAGCTTTCTGCGACAAAAGTCGCAGGCTCGACAAAAACAGTGTACTATATATTGCATGGTATTGTTGTAAGAATTTTATGTGTACATGTATGTTATTATATATGGACATTTTTATATCTGTTACCACCAATGATATATTCTCTGGTGATATGTAGTGTGATCAAATTTTCTTATAATAGATATGATGAAAAGAGTACCGAAAACTACATATTGTGCCAAAAAGTGCCCAAGTTTACATGCATTATTTTGTGGGTAAAAAAAGTGTCAACACGTGCTTATGTTTATATACAATGTCACGTGAACAAGTAAATACAAGTCATTCGACCTCGTACGGACTTCTATTTTACTTTCGAAATTCTTGAATCTTACAAAAAAATCCACTGACGAGTGTCTTAAATGGTTGTCTATTAAATCTCATAAAATAATTCTTAACGAGTGTAAATCATCACATCAATCATTACAATCATCAAAATACGATTCAGTGTCAAACATCAGACTAAACGGAAAAGTTATTAATAACAGCAAGTCAAAATATAGAACATACGTAACTGGACAAACAAACTTTAAATACAAAATGTGTTATAAACTGAGATCCAAACGTAGAATGCTTAGTTTTAAAAATAAAAATAAAATAAACTTTATGTCAGATTCTAAAGACACAATACCGCAAGTAAATCATTGTTATTTCTGTGAAAAGAAATCACTCAAAACAAGAAACAGAAGCAGGATAAACAATAACAAAAAATCGCTTATGTTTACAAAGATAGTAAAAGCTAGAAAATTGTTTAAAGGTACATCGTTAAAATTTAAATCCACAAGAATCAATGAAGCGTACTTTGTAAACACTCAGGAAATATACCTGTATATGAAAAGAACAAGCTATTTAAAACCTTTCAGTAAACATACATTTCAGTGTAATAAAAACGCTAGAAATATGGTAAAATATTTCTGCCAAAAAATGAATAAAAACCCCACTCAAAAAGCAAGATATAAAAATGATATACAAATATATAAATACAGCTGCATACTATATATGGAAAATATTTTCAAAACTATGATTAGAAAATGGTACTTACCAGATAAAATGGTTAATCGACAATTTTCAAATAATCCAAAATGAAAAACAATCTACATATAAGCACGGTCAATGCCAATGGCCTGCAACAACCTGAAAAAATAAGTAAAATTGTAAGCTGGTCAAATCAACAAAAAAGTGATATTCTATTCATGCAGGAAACCCATTTTACAAATAAAATGAAGTTCACATTAGAAAAACAATTTGGTGAAAATCTTTTTAGAAGTGACGGGACAAGCAATTCACGCGGGGTGGCAATATGGATAAAAGATAAAACCAAATTCAAATACATAGATGAACATAAAGATTTAGAAGGAAGAGTTATCATGATTAATATTGAAATTGATGAAAATATTTACACATTAGTTAATATCTATGCTCCGAACAAATTGAGAGAAAGAAATAGTTTTTTTAAAACAATAAAAGTGTTTATTGATAAATACGGACTGGAGCAAGTCATTCTAGGAGGTGATTTTTATGACATTTGGTCACTGCTAAATACAAAAAATAAAACTAAATCTCCCAAAAAATTTGATAAACCAGTAACAAGTTTAAAAGGGCTTATAAAATCATGTAAACTAATCGATATTTGGAGAAACAAAAATAAAAATACTAGACAATTTACTTGGAGTAGGAAAGATAGAACAGAAGCTACCAGAATTGATTATTTTTTGTTTCTAAAGAGGTACAAAAAAACTGCAAAAGTTGTGATATTAGACCTATTGTCCAAAAAATAACTGACCACAATGCAGTGTCACTCAAATTAAATACTGAAAGAGGAAATAAAGGACGGGGGTATTGGAAGTTAAATGCTAGTATAATGAACAATGAAGAATATGGTTATGTTATTAAAAAGCTAATATCTAAATATGAAAAAGAATTAACCAACTATGATGATTTGGGGATTGTTTGGGATAATATGAAAATAGAAGTAAGGGACGCAAGTTTAGACTATTGTAAAAGAAGAGCTAAATTAAAGAAAGATGACTATGTTCTGGAAACAAAGTTGAATAACCGAACTAATGAAATAAATGATAGTACTGATATAAATAAAACACTACAAAAGGAAATAGAGAATGTTGAAAATAAGTTAGATAGTTTGTATAAAGACAAGAATAAAGGGCAAAAAGTAAGGTCAAGGATAAAATGGTTTGAAGAAGGTGAAAAAAATAGTGCATATTTTTTGGGGCTAGAAAAGTCGTCAAACAAAAAAAGTTGTTACTGAATTATATGATGAAAATGGTTTGGCTACCAAAAATCAAAATAAAATTTTAGACTTGCAAGTAAAATACTATAAAAAACTCTATGAATCAACTAATCCCTGTGATAATGAGGTTAAGAAGTATATAATAGAAACAGAAATATCAAAGCAGCTAGATGAATCAGAAAGTAATCAATGTGAAGGGGAAGTGACTGAGAAAGAATGTACAGAGGCAATTTTGAAAATGAAGTTAAATAAATCCCCTGGCCTGGATGGTCTGATAGTGGAATTTTATAGGTAATTTTGGAATAATTTAAAAAAATATTATGGTTAAAGTATTCAATAATAATTATGAGAAAAAAGAACTTACCAATTCACAATAAAAGATACAAAACTACTGGCTTACGTGCTAGCACAAAGACTTAAAAAAGTCTTACCATCTATTATAAGTCTAGACCAAACTGGATATGTAAAAAATAGATATATTGGCTTTAACATAAGACAAATTCAAGACATAATTGATTATTCAGAAAAATTTAATATAGAAGGAGCAGTACTTTTAATTAGATTTTAGTAAGGCTTTTGATTCTTTAGAAGGGATTTTTATGACGGAAACTCTCAAAAAGTTTGGATTTAAAAGTGGATTTATCAGATGGGTTGAAACTATGTATAACGATATTAAAGGGTGTATTTTGAATAATGGGTGGGTCTCAAGTCCATTTAAAATATATAGGGGAATACGACAAGGATGTCCGATTTCTGCTTTACTGTTTGTTATAACAGTTGAATTAATGGCAATAAGATTGAGAAAAAATAAAGAACTTAAGGGAATAACAATAAAATTAGACGGACAATCTTGTAATTTAAAAATCTGTCAATTAGCAGATGACACAACATTGTTTCTTCAGTCTCGTAAAGATATAAGCCTGGCTCTCAGTATAATAGAGACATTTGGAAGTCTATCAGGGCTGAAACTTAATAGGAATAAAACAGAAGGGATATGGTTAGGGAGATTAAAAAGCAGTAAAGATAAATATGAAAATATCAATTGGACAAATAAACCAGTCAAAAGTCTTGGTATTTATTTTGGGTATAATAATAAGGAATGTCAAACATTGAACATAGAAAAAATCTTGGATAAAATTACAAAACTTGTAGACAGATGGTCAAAAAGAAATTTAACATTGCTTGGAAAAATTTTAATTGTAAAAGCTCTTCTGCTACCAAATTTAACTTATTTTGCTACTAACGGTATTATTACTAAAGATAAGTTGCAAATCATAAACAATATAATTTATAGATTCGTTTGGAATGGAAGAAACGATAAAATAAAGAGGTCAATATTAACAAAAAATTTTGCTGAAGGGGGCTTAAAAATGATTGATCTGGAGTCTTATATAATGTCAATACATATAAAATGGATTACAAAAATAATACAATCAGAAAATGCTAACTGGTCTGTGTTGCCTAAATTATACCTGAATAAGTTTGGCAAAAAATGTTAATTTTCAAGATAAATATAAGAAACATAAAATTACTCGATAAAAAAATATGGAACAATACACCGATATTCTATCAAGAACTGATAAAATCATGGATAAATTTGAATGATGCTTAAAATAATCAAATATGTAACTTTTTAGAGATCAGAAAGCAAATAATATGGGGCAATAGTTTGATAAAATTTAAAAGACAATGTCTGTTTTTTGACAAATGGATTGAAAGTGACATTTTATTTATAAACGACATAACTGATAACAGAGGGCAAATATCAGAAGATGTAATCAATTTAAAACTAAAAAACAAAAGCAATTGGATTGCTGAATTTTCAAAACTTAAAAAAGCCATACCAAATCACTGGGAGGAGAAGCTTAAAAGTGAGAGATCATTCAAAACTATAGTTAATATAAACAGAGAAAAAAATAGACTAAGAGACAATGAGGATATACAGGGCATTAATTATAAAGATATTTATAAGATAGTGCAAAGTCGAATAAAAACAGAAACACCTATTGGATTTTTAAAATGGGAAAGGGTATTACATACAGGAAATATAAATAGTGAACTCAAAGACACTATAAAATTCACTTTTGAATATCTAAAAGATAATAAAATTAAGATGTTCAGTTGGAAATTAATGCACTTTATCTTGCAAAATAAAGAGCTGTTATTTCAATGGAAAATTTCTGAAAACAGCCTTTGTTCATATTGTAATGAACAAGATAACTACAATAATTTTTTCATCACATGCTCATATAACACAACCTTCTGGAAATCAATGAGATATATATTTCACAAACTAGGTATTGACAAACATGTAATAAGCCTACACTCTCTAGTAATAGGATACAAGATTCATGATGATGCTTATTTTGGACTTAATCACTTGCTGAGTTTAATGTTTTTCTCAGTCTATAAATCACATTATAAATCCAATAATAAGGCCAAAAAAATAGACCTATTGAAAAATTTTAAATATCAATAGTACAGTTGAATTATATTGTACGGCCAATATAGAAATAAACAGAATGTTAAAAAAGGTGTTACAGATCTTAAAATAAATAAAATTAACTTTTGGAAAAAACAGTTTCTTGAAAAGCAGAATGCATGTATTAATATGTTAATATTGTGTATTTGTTTTCAATGTTTCAAGTGTATCAGTAAGCATGTATGCTACTATAATGTATGTATATGTGTTTATGTATGCAAATGCATGTATCTGTAAATGTCTTTATATGTGTGTACATGTATGTATGTAAGCATGTGTATGAATGTATGAATTAATGCATATGTATGTGTGTATGCATGCATGTAGGTAGGTAAGTTATGTATGTATGTAAGTGAAGCATAAAATTAGATTGGCAAGAAAAAGGGGGGAGGGATAAATGTATTGTAGAAAAAAGAAATATTATTTTATATAATGTACATCATGTATCCTATCTTATCTGTTCATGTTTATAGAAGTCAACAAAGCTTTTGTACAATGGTATTAACTTTCATATGTCTAATAAAATTGAGAATGGAAATGGGGAATGTGTCAAAGAGACAACAACCCGACCATAGAACAGACAACAGCAGAAGGTCACCAACAGGTCTTCAATGCAGCGAGAAATTCCCGCACCCGGAGGCGTCCTTCAGCTGGCCCCTAAACAAATATATATACTAGTTCAGTGATAATGAACGCCATACTAAACTCCAAATTGTACACAAGAAACTAAAATTAAAAATAATACAAGACTAACAAAGGCTAGAGGCTCCTGACTTGGGACAGGCGCAAAAATGCGGCGGGGTTAAACATGTTTATGAGATCTCAACCCTCCCCCTATACCTCTAGCCAATGTAGAAAAGTAAACGCATAACAATACGCACATTGAAATTCAGTTCAAGAGAAGTCCGAGTCTGATGTCAGAAGATGTAACCAAAGAAAATAAACAAAATGACAATAATACATAAATAACAACAGACTACTAGCAGTTAACTGACATGCCAGCTCCAGACTTCAATTAAACTGATTGAAAGATTATGCCTTCATCATATGAATATCAGGCACAATCCTTCCCGTTAGGGGTTTAGTATCATACCATCATAACATATATGAGAAGAACATAACCCGTGTCATGCCAACAATTGTTTTTTTTTTAAATAAATGTGTTTAGTGCCGATGCAAAGACCCTATAAGTGAATCAATATTAACGCCAAAATATGCAATCTTTAATGACCTGACAACAGTATCGTAACTATATCCCTTCTTAATAAGTCTATTTAAAGGTTTTGTTATCTTCAGAGGTGAATACTGACATGTTTGTGCTTTATAAAGAATATTTCCATAAAAAATTGGATGTGAAATACCTGAACGTATAAGAAGTCTGCATGTTGAGCTATATTTACGAATGATGTCCTTATACCGATGATAAAATTTAGTAAATGTTTTGACTAGTTTGTGATATCGAAAACCCTGGTGTAATAATTTTTCAGTAATACATAAATTTCTCTCGTTAAAATCTAAAACATTGTTACATACACGAGCGAATCGTACAAGTTGAGATATATAAACACCGTAAGATGGTGACAAGGGAACGTCACCATCTAAAAATGGATAATTAACGATGGGAAATGAAAAATCATCTCTTTTATCATATATTTTAGTATTAAGCTTTCCATTAATGATATAGATATCAAGATCGAGGAAAGGGCAGTGGTCATTGTTAGTATTAGCTTTATTTAAAGTAAGTTCAACAGGATAAATTTCTTTAGTATACATACTGAAGTCGTCATTATTGAGAGCCAAAATATCATCCAAATATCTAAAAGTATTATTAAATTTGTGTATCAGATGTTGTTTCGATGGGTCTTTGCTGATTTTTGTCATAAATTGTAACTCATAGCAATACAAAAAAAGGTCCGCAATAAGTGGTGCACAGTTAGTCCCCATTGGAATTCCGATAACCTGACGATATAAGGAATCTCCAAAGCGAACAAAAATGTTATTTAGTAAAATTTCAAGGGCATATATAGTATCAAAGCATGTCCAATTGACATAGTTGTTTTCTTTTTTATGTGAAACTATAAGAACATATATACAAGTATAGTAAGTACAATTGTAATGTTTACAAATATAAAGGTCATGGGTAGTTAAATTGGGGTCAAATTTGTAAATAAAATTTTCATGACAAGAGCTTATAAGAAACAAACAGTATCAAATGTAACTTACCATTCTTTATTATTATCCAACACTTCCAAAAACTTGTATAAATCCACAGGTATAAAATAACAAAAAGTATCAGAAACAGTTACCACGCTGTCTCTCATTCACATACTTCACATGTTTCAAAATTTGATTAAAAGAATCGATAACGGATTTTTCTCCGTAAATATCACGACACAGCGTCTGTAACATCTTTACCTCGATAAGATTTTATATGATATTATGAATTATAGAAAAATAGAATTGTATTAAAATGACTATGTATAAAATAAAATAAGTTTTACTGTATATTCTCCCTGGATATTCAATAATAATTGTGTGTAACAGGGATACTTGATGGAATGCTGTACATCAAGTATTTTGTTAAAACAGCAGAGTGCAATAAAGAATTTAAGAATGTTAAAAAAAAAAAAAAAGTTAGATTTTTTTATTGAATAAAACTGTTTGGATCTTGTAATTTTTCACTTACAAAAAGTGATATAATCAAAACTAAAAGGAGACTCATGTTTAACTTTCGGGTAAAATAAAACATCTTTAATAAGAAGATGTGATATGATTGCCAATGAGAGCAAAGATTAAAGATAGCAAGTAGATATCTCTGCATGGCCTTCAACACTGAGCAAAAGCATAGCTATAAAATGCCTCATAACTAAAAGTGTTAAACAATTCAAACATGAAAACTAACTGCCTGATTTGTGCAAATCAATATACAAAACACATACTAGGATGCTAACAACAAACAACAACCTAGGTTTAAAGATTTTATCCACATAAGATTTTAAAAGAATTTTATCAAAATACTATTGATATCATTTATATGTAATATTTCAATACAAATTAGTTACCCCCCGGTGGATCGCTATCCTTGCCGTGGTCGGGGGCTTGCGTGTCTCAGTGACCCCAAGAGCTATGCCAGTTGGAGCTTCGTCTCCTAGTAGGGTTACCCATGCTGGACAGGTCGAAGGGTAGAGACCAGACTAAAGTGATCCGAACATCGTACGAGTTGCCCGATGTTTTGAATAAAATAGGCTCTCCAACCCGTTGGCCGTGGGTTGCTACCCGTGTCGGTGGTTGACGAGATCCTTGCGGATCAGGGCTGTAGCCAGACTCCTTACGGTCAGAAAATACCCGGACGGACGAGACTATAGTTCAATAAGCTGCTTTGGCTCCAATATCATCTAAACGGGAGATCGGATGGACCCGGTTCGATCAATCGGCTGGTCATGTCGAGCCCTTCAGTTAATCCTCAACAATAAGCTTCCTTGTAACAATTTTCATTATATACACATGTGTTTTAAATTAAGCTATTTATATTTCGGAGAACTAAAGAAGGCGATGGCTCATTGGCCAATCAAGTGGTACGCTTTCTATTTCGCTTGATGGATATGATCAAGAGATGGGTGTCCCTCAGGGGAGTATTTTATCAGTTACATTACTTAGTCTTAAAATCAACAGCCTTGTTGAAGTTTTAAAAAGTAATATTGAAGGTCCATTGTACGTTGATGATTTTCTAATATGTTACAGAGGCACAAATATGAATAACATAGAAAGACAATTAAAATTATGTCTTGGAAGAATTGAAAAATGGGCCTCGGAAAATGGTTTTAAATTTTCTACTTCAAAAACGGTCGGGATGCATTTTTGTAACAAAAGGAAATTGCATCTTGATCCAGAACTCACTTTATATGGAAACCCAATTAAAATGGTTGATGGAAATCAATTTCTAGGGTTAGTTTTTGATAAAAAATTAACCTTTCTACCCCATATCAAAATGTTAAAATCAAGATGTTTAAAAGCATAGATATTTTAAATAATTGTCGGCAGCACCGACTGGGGTGCTGATTGCAACATTTTACTTTATTTATATAGATCTCTAGTTAGATCCAAACTAGATTATGGCTCTATAGTGTATGGCTCTGCACGGAAATCCTACATACAGATTATCGATGCTGTGCATCACCAGGGTTTGCGTCTCTGTCTTGGCGCCTTTAAAACCTCACCAGTTGAGAGTCTGTATGTAGAGGCTGATGAGCATTCACTTTTTGACAGACGTTTGAAGCTTGGACTTCAATATGCTGCCAAACTAAAAGCCTATTCAGATAATCCTGCCTACAGCTGTGTTTTTAATCCAATTTATGAAGATATTTTTGCAAAACATGAAAACAAAATTCCTCCGTTAGGTATACGTTTAAACCCACATTTAGCTACTTTTGATTTAAAATCTGTTGCTCAAGTTGAAACTTGCAAATGTCCTCCATGGGAACTTCCCAAACCAAAAATGATATTTGATCTCCGTAAACACAATAAAAATGAAACAAATCCTCTTTTAATTCAGCAACACTATGCTGAAATTAAAGCCAATTATTCAGATTTTTCAACTGTCTATACTGATGGATCAAAAGATGGTGACAGAGTTGCATCTGCTGCTGTCTTCAGGGACAGAGCTGCAACTCTCCGTTTGCCATCTGCTGCATCCATCTTTACTGCTGAAGTAGAAGCAATAATTTTGGCTTTGTAATTTATTGCTTCTTCAGATAAATCCAAATGTATTATATGTTCTGATTCACTTTCATGCTTACAACCTATACAAAATACTAAAATTAAAAACCCAACAATTCTCAAAATTTTATATGTAATGAGGAATTTAAAAATTCTTCTTAAAGAAATAATATTTCTATGGGTGCCGAGTCATGTTGGAATCCATGGAAACACAGCTCTAGACCTTGAGGCAAAGAATGCCCTGGGTGACACTTTATCTAACTGTGATATACCATATACCGATTTTAAATCTAATATTAGAGAATATGTTTTTAATATTTTGAAAAATGAATGGAGTAAGAGAGATGGTAACAAATTACATGAAATTAAACCTAATTTAGGTAAACCTTTTAATAATTTAATGCGCAGAAAAGATCAGTGTGTTATTTCTAGATGCCGAATTGGTCATACTAGAGTGACACACGAGTATCTTTTAAAAAATGAAGATGAACCACAATGTGTACCTTGCAACTGCAAGTATACTATTAAACATGTTTTAATTCATTGTATTGACTTTGCTGATATTCGGAAGAAGCATTTCAATGTCAATAATATGTATGATTTATTTAGTAATGTTCCATTTACAAATATTGTTTCATTCTTAAAAGAAATTGGAATATATTATAAAATATAAAAATGTTGTTATATTTAAAACGATTTTAATTTTTATCACGTTATCTTAGTGATGATTTTTATTTGTAAATAATCAATTTGCTTTAGTCTAGAATTTTAGTTTATTGAAAGACCTTTTGTCTGATTTTAAAAATATACCTTAAATTGTTATAATATTCGAATTAGCTCTCGCCGCGATATAGCCTTTCTGTGCTAATGCGGCGTAAAGCAAACAACAATCAATCAATCAAATTAGTTACAAAATTTCAAAATCTTTTCTTGAACATTGTATGTTAATGCGCTTCACGATTATACTGCTTTAGCAAATTTGTCAAATTAAGACTGGTATCCTTGAACATGTCTGTTTGCATCTTACCGTTGCTCTTCTTTTTTATCTTTAAGGTTGTTTATTGCTCATGGTATTGCCTGTTAATATTTGTTTTAAGTTCTCAAAGTTTTTAGCTGGAGCTACACTGACAAAATTGAAAAAAGTCCTGTGACCCATTTTTATTTTTTAAATAGGTATTATCTATAATACTAAAATAACGAAGTCTAATTTATCAGCCGTCATGGGGTAAAAACGACAAATCAAAGAATTCAACTTTATATATAGCTAATATATGACAATGGTGTTGATTAAAAATTACACCACTCCAGACCCTTTTGTTTTCCACATAATTAATATTGCCAATAATTAACAAGTTCCGGGTCGAATCCGATACCGGTACCGATAGTATATTCACCTGTTACCTATTACCTTATCTGTACGTTCCGCATCTGACAGGCGAAACACCAAACGGTGTATATAGGATTTTGCTATATACACGGGTCATAATCACAGGGTTGACACTACTAAATTCAATCATTGTCACATTGTTCCCTATTGTAGTATTTTAGGTCCGGTAAGGGCATATTATGGCCTCAAATTTCAAGTTTATCTGACGAAAGATTTTGGACACTTTTTAAACACTTAAGTGTCTATTTGAGTTGATTCAATTGGTTTATGTGAAAGATTTTTACTGATTTAGTCATTAAAAACGCTCCGATCCGAGCTTAGATATGAAAAATCTATCTAATATGCCAAAAAATGTCACTTTTCAGATGTTTTTAGTCAAAAATGAAAGTGGCCGCATCCGTGTTCATCCTCAACCTTTATATATATTATGTATTATCGTCAAATACAACTTACATTTCAATATTAACAATGAACACAAATGCGGCCACTTTCATTTAAGACGGAAACCGTCTAAAATTTAACTAAAATGCTTAAATTGTGAAGATTTCAGTAATTAAGCATGAGTTAATGATGGTAGTACCCGATATATGTGCATTGTATTGTCAACAACAGCCCATATTTAAGTGGCAGAAGCATTCTACTTTCCAATAAATAACTAACAGTTTACATTTTAACAATTCTGTAAAACTGCTATATTTTGGGGCCACAAAAGAGGTCTTACTGAACCTACTCCTTTGGCGCAGTAGTTTCAGAGAAGATTTTTGTAAAAGTTTACGGACGACGGACGCTAAGTGATAAGAAAAGCTGACTTGGCCCTTTGTATTATATTATATTCCAATTTCTTTTAAGAATGAAACAATATTTGTAAATGGAAAATTATTAAATAAATCATACATATTATTGGCATTGAAATGCTTCTTACGAATATCAGCAAAGTCAATACAATTAATTGAACATGTTTAATAGTATACTTGCAGTTGCAAGCTACAAATTGTGGTTCGTCATCGTTTTTTAAAAAATACTCGTATGTCACTCTATTATGACCAATTCGGCATCTAGAAATAACACATTGATCTTTTCTGCACATAATATTTTGAAAAAGGTCTTCCTAAATTAGGTTTAATTTCATGTACTTTATTACAATCTCTCTTACTCCAAAACCATATTCTCTAATATTAGATTTAAAATCAGTATATGGTGTATCACAGTTCGATAAAGTGTCACCCAGGGCATTCTTTGCCTCAAGGTCTAAAGCTGTGTTTCAATGGCTTCCAACATGACTCGGCACCCATAGAAATATAATTTCTTTAAGTAGAATTTTTAAATTCCTCATTACATATAAAATTTTGAGAATTGTTGGGTTTTTAATTTTAGTATTTTGTATAGCTTTTAAGCATGAAAGTGAATCAGAACATATGATAAATTTGGATTTATCTGAAGAAGCAATAAATTGCAAAGCCAAAATTATTGCTTCTGCTTCAGCAGTAAAGATGGATGCAGCAGATGGCAAACGGAGAGTTGCAGCTCTGTCCCTGAAGACAGCAGCAGATGTTATATTGGAACAATTTGTACTTTATCAAAGTCAGGATATTGCATTGTAATAGAATTGATAAAAGATGGGTAATCATTGGTCAATTGAGAGATGGAAGTGGTAGTCTGTTGTTTCAATTTCTTGCAGAGTTCATGCTTGGGATAATATGCATACCTCACAGAGGGTTTTCTCAGTTGTCAGAAAGAAAAGAACTGATCAGACGGCGACATTAGGAGATAAAACATTAGAAACATCGTTTGTCATTAAGTGTCGTCCAGGTCATCCATTTGATTTGAACAGAAAACACAGTAATGCAATCTTGGATCAATTGAAAAGTTCATATTACAGCAATTTAAATGCATAATCATGTCAGTTAGTACTTATGGGAATAGTTAAAACAATGTCAAGGTAGTATCACTTAAGTTTTTATTTTATTTTGTATAACATCTCATGTTTTTGTAACAAGATCATGATTCTTAGATGAAAGTGATTACTATAATTACAGAAACTATCCAGTGACAAAAGAAACAAATCAGATAGAAATCATGTCAGAAAAAGTTTAACAGCTAAATTATATTCCTTTCAACCAAAAAAACAACTAAAAGTCATACCCTTCCAACAAAAGTGTATCAACTACATGATGTCACTAATCCAAGGAGGAATGTAAATTTCAAAGATTCGATGTCATATCACGTCTTCCGTTTGAAGATCATAACTTGTATAATCCTAACTGATGCTCTCGTGTTGAGGATTCACAGACCACTCCCCTATGGACGTCCTTTTACAGTCTCAGCTCTTCAAAACTGATAAATGTATTTCTTTGCTGAACTAAAAACACAGCTAGAATTACGCTACCCTAGGCAGCACGTAAGCCAATTTATTCATACATATGATTCGCATCACTGGCACCCTCCTGTTGTTGTACTTCTAGGTTTACTCCATATCGTAGCAATTGGTGTATATCAAAAGACTGTTGGTCACAGTTATATATATAAGCTATATACGCATTAACTGAAAGTTTTAAGTTTTTTTTTGTAAGAAACATTATCACATAACCATTTCTTTTTTGCCATTTCTTCCAAATTCGTTTAATATATAATTTATACTTACAGGTCAACCTTTTGGGAGTCTTAAAAGAAAATCCTTCAATACGCAAAAGAATTATAGAATTCATGAAATATCTACACCAAAACTATGTACCTATCACACAAAATGGTGTTCCTTACAAAATTATATGTCATGGGGACTAACTTAAAAATGAAAGAATGGTTGATGGAAAATTAGCAATGACAGGTTACATGTATTATACTTTTCTCACTTGACATACAAAAAGGATCTAACTTTAATATAAGTATTAATATTAATAATTAAGCAATTTAACCATGGAGTACAAATCATTATAGGATTAAACACCTATGTATAAACTCGACCAATTCACTCAAAAACTGAAGAACTTATATGTTTGAGTGACTTGGTCCAATTAATACACCAATAAATTCCTTCAATCAAAGCACCAAGGGCGCTATAGACACTTAATTTAAAAAAAAACCGAGGAAAACTTGGCAGAAGTTAAGACGAATATTGTGGAAAATAAGTGAAAATATTTATCTTAGCTATTTCTCAAGTATCGAATAATGTTTGTACCCTAAAGTTTCCGCTATCCAATCCTACCACTTTCAAACGTTATGTCAAAATTTTTTTTAAGATTCAATATCAGAGATTATATAGATATAGGAAGATGTGGTATGAGTACCAATGAGACAACTCTCCATCCAAATAACAATTTATAATTAAAGTAAACCATTATAGGTCAATGTACGGCCTTCAACTCGGAGTCTTGGCTCACACCGAACAGCAAGCTATAAAAAGCCCTCAAAATTACTAATGTAAAACCATTCAAACAGGAAAACCAACGGTCTAATCTATATAAAAACGAGAAACATGTATGAGCTACATAAACAGACTACAACTACTGTACATCAAATTCCTGACTTAGGACAGGTGCAAACATTTGCAGCGGGATTTAAAGTTTTAAAGGTATCAAACCTCTTCCCTTTTCTGAAACAATAGTATAACCACAACATAGAAATGCATATACTGTACACTGTCCTATATTAGTTTTGTGCCAGCTAACATGTTTTACCAGCCACATTCTGTATTTACCTGTCCACAGACCAAGTAACTTGGTAATTGTTGCTGTATATCATATCTATTTTTCATAATTGTCTTGAACATAAATCAGGCTGCGTTAGTTATTTTTTTTTTACATTTGCGATTTCCTGGTCTCTTATAGCTTACTGTGCAGTGTACTATTTGCTAATAGTTACAGGCTGCATAGATAGAATTTGAATATGCCATATTAGTAGTTTAAGTTGGATCAGCTGGTGCCAAAATTTTATATTCCCGACGCCAGACTTTCGTTTCGTCTACTAAAGACTCATCAGTGACGCTCGAATAAAAAAATGATTAAAAGGCCAAATAAAGTACGAAGTTGAAGAGCATTGAGGACCAAAAATTCATAAAAGTTATGCCAAATACGGCTATGGTAATCTTTTCCTGAAGTAGAAAAGCCTTAGTTTTTTCAAAAATTCAAAGTTTTGTTTACAGTTAATTTATAATTATGAACATATCAATGATAACTCAAGTCAACACAGAAGTGCTGACTACTGGGCTGGTAATACCCTCGGGAAATAAATCTCCACCAGCAGTGGCATTAACCCAGTGGTTGCAAATAAACTCATCATAGATACCAGGACACAAATTTTATATTTACGCCAGACGCGCGTTTCGTCTACAAAAGACTCATCAGTGACGCTCAAATCAAAAAATGATTAAAAGGCCAAATAAAGTACGAAGTTGAAGAGCATTGAGGACCAAAAATTCCTAAACGTTATGCCAAATACGGCTAAGGTAATCTATTCCTCTACTAAAGACTCATCAGTGACGCTCGAATCAAAAAATGATTAGAAGGCCAAATAAAGTACGAAGTTGAAGAGCATTGAGGACCAAAAATTCCTAAAAGTTATGCCAAATACGGCTAAGGTAATCTATTCCTGAAGGGTTGTATCAGAGTCGGTAAAATATTAGTGATATTTATGTAGTATGGATATTAAAAAATGAATATTTGAAGCAGCAACAATAAAATAAAACAAAAATCATATACCCTCATGCGGCTGTTGACTCGATTAACTCGTGCTCATCATTTGCAAGTTATTATGTTGTATGCTGTGTACTTTTCAAATAAAGATGCTACTTATCGTGTATCTCCAAGGGTTTCTTTTAATCTGTCATACATTGTTATAGTAAAAAGGAATTTGGTACTTAATCAGAAATAAATAGTATAGTGAGATGTATAGTGGCTGAAAGCAGCTCTAAAGGTTGACGAGCATGATAATAATGATACAATGTAAGACACGGATGTTCCTTCCAATGCAAATTCATTGATATTGTCATCATGCGAATGATCAACAACAAGTAGAAAGATATAAGATATAAATCCTATTATAGAAACAGTTATATCTATAGTCATAGTTATAATAGTTATTAGTTTTGAAAAATTATCAAGCATAACAACTGCCAGTCTGATTAAAACCAGTCCCCACTATCCACTTGCGTTTGTAGGGTCTGGAGAATAGTCGCTAGGGTCAATCTACATATGACCCACGATTCTGCATATTCATGAGAAAGATGTGACCAATCAGATTGCAAGTTTCACCTGCCTGTCGGTTACTTGTAGAAGATGGCCGACTGTAAAAAGAGTATCGACATAGCAATTGAAAAAGTATTAAAACAAGTGAATATAGATCATTTAAAGGATAAGCAGAAAGAAATTTTGGATGCTTTTTTGTACAATATAGATTGTGTTATATTACCAACTGGATATGGGAAATCATTGCCGTATCAGCTGTATGTACCGGTAATAAGGGCTCTAGACTGTGACAAAAAAAACAGTAAAGTCATAACTTGTTGTCCATTAAACGCAATCATGACAGACCAAGTTAACAAACTGAATGGATTCGGAATTGCTTCTGCAGAATGTATAGGTATGTTATTTTACCCCTTATTAGCAGATTAAGATTAGACAGGTCTAAGATATGTAGAATATGCAAAATCGGTACTTGTACAACTGTAAAAAAAAGAACAGAATTTGAATATTAATTTCGAACAGCGGTATACTACTGTTGCCTTTATAAATACATTGTAGCTTCTTTTGTTCGAGCCCCCAATGGTGACTGGGGAATAGAAGTATGGTCACCGTTGGTCTTCCTCCGACCGGCGGTAAAGCCCTTGCTAAAGTGGGGCGTCCGTTTGGCTGTGCGGGATGTACAAATTTGCAGCCACGTCCGGTCAGAATGGGGACGTTAAATCCGATGCCTCGTGTAAAGAGAGTGCCACGCTCTTTGCACGTTAAGAACCATTGCAACAACTCTTTGAGGGGTCCGTAGGTGACCTGTTGCAAGGCTAAATTTCTGTCCCTATCCAATATACTCTCATTTCCCGTGGCAGTCTAAATTTCTCCGACCTCAATCCCGGAAGCCCCTTTTACAGAACCTACCTATTGTATTTATTGTTAACTTGTTCTCGTCCTGAATATGCATGCAATATTTGCCACTGGACGTTAAGCAACCAACAATCAATCAATCTTTTGTTCGATTTGGGACAAACACAACCATGTTTATGGCCTTTAAGTGGTATCACCATATGGTGATTGTAGATTTGTTGTTTAGACACAGTTATTACAGTTGTTGGTGAGCCTTGGTGGCAGGGTGGTCTAGGTAGTCGAACAACTGTATCACTAGCCTGTCAACACTGAGGTTGTGAGTTCATATCTTGCATTTGGTATGTGGGATCGACTCCAATCTTAATTGACTAGGATTGTTAGTTTACCCACCGAAGGTCTGTGATTCTCTATGGGCACTCAGGCTTCCCCCAACAATAAAAGCTGACTACCAAGAATTATCACATTAGTGCTGGAAGTGGCGTTAAACACCAGTCAATCATTACAATGGTTTAATCAAATGTACTATAGTTTTTTATGGCATCCACTAGCGTTTGTAGTGGGGGCTGGTGAGACTACAATGAAAGTCTAGGTTACTTAGAAAATTTTAAGAAGGAATAAGTACGTAGACTTTTTTTATCCCAGTTAACTTATTGGGACTTATATCTACATGTAACCTCCCTTGTAGGATGTAGATCATAAATTTTAAAAGGCAAGTATTGAATTAAAAAACAAACAAAACACAATCTTAAGTTGAGGGTATGTCATGGATAGATAACCCATATCCTTTCTTTCTATTACATATAGCTTATATCAATAATTAATATTTTTACCATGTTTACAGATTCAAATTACAATGTAAAAATTCATTAGGACATGTGAGGAACATGATGAACCTAACAGAAAAATATATAAAACACCTTAAAGCTATAGATATGTGTATTAGTACATATTCTTTTGTTTGTATTTTGATATTTTTCTGAAAATAAAAAGTTGTGGTATGATCACTTTAATATATGGCATTACTAATCTACCAAGCGAAACTTTTCCTGAATGTTTTAAGGATTTTGATTTAATGTATGTCGGAAAAGGTAAGAGAGAAAGAAAAGTAGCGGGATCGGGGTGAAACTTACCCCCTGTACAGCCCCTCCGTATTGTCCATCTGTCTTTATGTAAAAACCGTTTCCCTCTTCATACTGTAAACGACAACTTTATTTTCCATTACCTGTTTGACGAATAAAAAATATTTGTGACTTCAACACCGTAGGAAAATCTTTCTAGATAGAAGACCATAATGAAAATTTATTCAGGATGTATCATGCTATGGATGTATTTATTGGCACAATGTAGCCATTTAAGTACCAAGCCACTCTGACATTTCGTTTTCATAACATTGTTTGATCATTATGATAATAAATTGAATATAATTTAACTACAAAGTGGCTTCATTTAAAAAAGTTCAAGAAAACAATAAACTTTATAATTTAGAAATTAGTGTTGTCTTGTTCGTGGAAAAATAAAACATTGAATTGTGACTTTTGTCTTTTGACTTACATATTTGTCATACTATTAACGACAAATATATGTTAAATACATATTTTATTGTATATCAGGATGGACTGAAAAGAAAATATAAATAAAATTTTATATATTCTACTTTTAGCAAATTCAACAAATTTAGGTACTCAAGTTTCTTATAAAGAAATTAATGAGGGTTCTATCAAGGTAGTTGTGGAAGGGTTGCCAGATGGCATTGCCTTTAAAGACCCATCAAGTTATGGGAAAGAAATCATAAGAAGCATGTTAAAGACAAGAGTGACATTTTTCAATCTTTTATCATATTAAGAGAAAAATCTTTTTAAGGTCTTTCCACTCCGTTAGGAAAGACCTTATTGTTTTTCTAATGTTTTTTTTTTCTTTTTCTTTTTTTTTAAGGTCTTTCCACTCCGTTAGGAAAGACCTTATTGTTTTTCTAATGTTTTTTTTTTCTTTTTCTTTTTTTTAAGGTCTTTCCACTCCGTTAGGAAAGACCTTATTGTTTTTCTAATGTTTTTTTTTTTCTTTTTCTTTTTATAACTCCGTTAGGAAAGACCTTATTGTTTTTCTAATGTTTTTTTAAGGTCTTTCCACTCCGTTAGGAAAGACCTTATTGTTTTTCTAATGTTTTTTTTTTTCTTTTTTTTTTTTTTTTTCTTTTTCTTTTTTTTTTTTTTTTTCTTTTTTTTCTTCCAACATTTTTTTTGGGAATGCCCTCCCCCCGTTTCTATTAAAGTTATCAAGACCAAATATAGACCATCGATAGACCTCATCATGAAGTATTACCACATGACCCTGTTAAGGATTTCATCATCCCCTGTAGAAGTTATCTCCCTTTTATTGGATTTTTTCGACATTGCCTCCCCTCGTTGTTTTTAAAGATATTATGACCTTATGTGGACAATAGGTAGATCTCATCATGATGTACTACCCTATGAGGCTGCGTAGGATTTCATCATCCCCTATGAGAGTTATATCCCCTTGAAGCAATTTCTTTCCTTTGCATTTTTCTCAAAAAGTATTAGGGATAGAATCGATTTGAAAACAGCAACATGTACAGGAACAGATGGCAATATTAATGAACATATAAAATAATGTTGTTATTGACCCTTATAAGGAGTTATTCCTCTTGAAAAAATATACACAATTTTTGAAAAATTGTATTTCGAGAACCGGAAGTCGTAGAGACTTGGGACCTACACCAATAATCTTAAGTTCATGTGACCTTCAATTTGCACCTAAGGTCAAAGGTCAACGAGTGCAAAAAAAATTTACGCTGCAATTTCAAGCTTACATATTAAGAAAACGATAAGAGTTTGCTGCATACATACTGTGTATAAAATGTTCCTCTCGACGAGCTCTACATTTTATACATTAAGCTCAAAAATGTCCGACCGTCTGTTCAAAAGTTACGACGAGATAATTCTTTAAATATAGTTTTGTGTGTATATCTTTTAAAAGGTAACATATATCAACCTACTATGAACCGCAAAAATGATCAGTATTTTAAGACCTTCAATTTGAGGTCAATGTCAGGTCATGATGAAATTTTACCTTGACCTTCAAAGTGTACTATGACCCTGACCTTGTGAAATTTGAAAGGTCAAGTGGTCCTGAGTTGAACGGTGGTAGTCCCATGGTTCTACGACTTCCGGTTCTCAAGTTTGGTATTGCATCATATATTTGATGATTCATTGTGACCTTGATGAACTTCGGAATTGTCCCAATTTTTTTTATACAATGTTGTCCTTTAAATGCAGATCATTTATCATTTAACAGATTTGAGATATCTATTGTCGTTTAAGAGATAATGCAGTTTGAAATTTTGCAAGCGGAGGCATGTATTTCTGAATCAACAGTAGCTTTCCACCTGAAATTTTCAGAAATTGAAGAATTTAACATGTCTATATGGTTGACAAATTACCAAAAACTTTCAATGAAAAACTTTTAAAAAAAAAGTCAATTTGAAATTTTCATCTTTTACATTGACTTTGTAAGTTTCATAAGTTATATTTATATAATTGATGTTGCATCATTTTTGGCACTTTACCAAATGCAGTCATTATGTTTATCAAATTGAACGCCTAAATGAGCTGTACTCAAAAATGAAAATTTCAAACCACTTTTTCATCCCAGTTGGAAGGGTGGGGTCATTTAGTGCAAAAAAACAAACTTCTCAGATGGTTAGGTTGTCGCATATCAAATGAAAGTCCATAAAGCGTACATTTCAAATATCAAATTGACGTCCCCAAAAAATGGGTTGGGTGGGGTCATTGAGTGCAAAAAATAAATTTTCTTTTAAGATAAGGCTGTTGTATATCAAATGAAAAGTCTGACCGTGTACATTTCAAATATCAAATTCATGTCCTCCAAAAAAGAGTTGGATGGGGTTATTTAGTGCAAAAATCAAACTTTCTAGAACATGTTGCTGTCGCATATCAAATGAAAGATCATCAAGTCTACATTACATATACCATACTTCCAATTTCGAAAATATAGGCGGATGGGGTCATTAAGTGTAATAAGCGAAAAGTTTGAGAAGGTATGCTTGTCGTATATCAATCGAAAGGTCGTAGAAAGTACATTACGAAAACATCACTTTTACAGGAAAGACCTTTCAATTGTTTTACAAACAATTGAGATACTAGTTTTTCTTTTCTTTTTTTTTTTTTTTTTTTTTTTTTTCTTTTTTTTCTTCCAACATTTTTTTTTACCTGCCCTCCCCTCGTTTCTATTGAAGTTATCAAGACCAGATATGGACCATCGATAGACCTCACCATGAAGTATTACCAGATGACCCTGTGAAGGATTTCATCATCCCCTTTAGAAGTTATCTCCCTTTTATTGTTTTTTTTCAACATGGCCCCCCCTCGTTGTTTTTTAAGATATCATGACCTTATTTGTATTATATGTAGATCTTATCATGATGTATTACCATATGAGGCTGCGAAGGATTTCATCATCCCCTTTGAGAGTTATATCTCCTTGAAGCAATTTCTTTTATTTGCATTTTTTTTCAAAAGTATTAGAGATAAATTCAAATTGAAAATGGCAGCATCTACAAGAATAGATGGCAATGTTAATAAACATAAACAATTAGTTTTTTATCAACCCTTATAAGGAGTTATTCCTCTTGAAAAATTATACACAATTTTTGAAAAATTCTATTTCGAGAACCAGAAGTCGTAGAGACTAGGGACCTTCACCTATAATCTTTAATTCATGTGACCTTTACTTTGCACCCAAGGTCAAAGGTCACTGAGTGCAAAAAAAAAATTACGCTGCAATTTCAAGCTTGCATATTAAGAGAACGATAAGAGTTTGCTGCATACATACTGTGTATAAAATGTTCCTCTCGACGAGCTCTACATTTTATATTTAAGCTCAAAACTGTCCTACCGTCTGTTCAAAAGTTACAACGAGATAATTCTTAAAAGTATAGTATTTTGTGTGTATCTTTTAAAAGGTAACAGATATCTAAATAATATAAATTGCAAAAAAGATCAGTATTCAAAAACCTTCAATTTGAGGTCAATGTCAGGTCATGATGAAATTTAACCTTGACCTTCAAAGTGTACTATGACCTTGACCATGTGACATTTGAAAGGTCAAGTGGTCCTGAGTTGAATGGTGGTAGTCCCATGTCTCTATGACTTCTGGTTCTGAAGTTTGGTATTGCATCATATATTTGATGATTGATTGTGACCTTGATGAACTTTGGATTTGTCCCAAATTTTCTTCTACAATATTGTCCTCCAACTGCAGACCATTTATCACTGAGCAGATTTGAGATATCTGCTGTAGTTTTAGAAATAATTTAGTTTGAAGTTTTGCGAGCGGAGGCATGTATTTCTTAATCAACAACAGGTTACAACCTGAAATTTCATGAAATTGAAGAGTTCAACATGGTTATATGTTTGACCAAATACCCAAAACATTCAATGAGAAAATAAACCAAAAAATTCAATTTGAAATTTTTTTGTTTTGCATTGACTTTGTAAGTTTCATAAGTTCTATTTACATAATTGATATTGCATCATTTTTGGCACTTTGCCGAATGGGGTCATATGATATATCAAATTGAAGGTCTTAATGAGCTCTACTATAAAATGAAAATTTCAAACCACTTTTTCATCCCAGTCGGAAGGGTGGGGTCATTTAGTGCAAAACATTCAAACTTCTTAGATTGTTAGGTTGTCGCATATCAAATGAAAGTCCTTAAAGCGTACATATCAAATATCAAATTTACGTCCCTCAAAAATGGGTTGGGTGGGGTCATTGGGTGTTAAACCCCTTTTTCATCCCAGGGGGAAGGCCGGGGTCATTTAGTACAAAAAATCAAACTTCTCAGATGATTAGGTTGTCGCATATCAAATGAAAGTCCATAAAGCGTAAATTTTAAATACCAATTTGACGTCCCTAAAAAATGGGTTGGGTGGGGTCATTGAGTGCAAAAAATAAAATTTTCTTTTAAGGTAAGGTTGTTGTATTTCAAATGAAAGGTCGTAACGTGTACATCTCAAATATCAGATTCCTGTCATCAAAAAATGAGTTGGATGGGGTTATTAAGTGCAAAAATCAAACTTTTTAGAACATGGCGTTGTCGCATATCAAATGAAAGATCATCAAGTCTACATTACATGTATCGTACTTCCGATCTCGAAAATTAAGGAGGATGGGGTCATTAAGTGTAAAAAGCAAAAAGTTTCAGAAGGTATGCTTGTCGTATATCAAATGAAAGGTCGTACAAAGTACATTACGAAAACATCACTTTAACAGGAAAGACCTTTCAATTGTTTTACAAACAATTGAGATACTAGTTTTTCTTTTTTTTCTTCCAACATTTTTTTAACATGCCCTACCCTCGTTTCTGTTGAAGTTATCAGGACCAAATATGGACCATCGATAGACCTAATCATGAAGTATTACCAGATGACCCTGTTAAGGATTTCATCATCCCCTTTAGAAGTTATCTCCCTTTTATTGTTTTTTTTCGACATGGCCCCCCCTCGTTTTTTTTAAAGATAACATGACTTCATGTAGACAATATGTAGATCTCATCATGATGTATTTCCATATGAAGCTGCGTAGGATTTCATCATCCCCTTTGAGAGTTATATCCCCTTGAAGCAATTTCTTTTATTTGCATTTTTTTTTAAAAGTATTAGAGATAGAATCAATTTGAAAATGGTAGCATGTACAAGAACAGATGGCAATGTTAATAAACATAAACAATTATATTGTTATCAACCCTTATAAGGAGTTATTTCTCTTGAAAAATTATACACATTTTTTGAAAAATTCTATTTCGAGAACCGGAAGTCGTAGAGACTTGGGACTTTTACCAATAATTTTTTATTTCATGTGACCTTTAACTTGCACCCAAAGTCAAAGGTCACTGAGTGCAAAAAGAATTTACGCTGCAATATCAAGCTTACATATTAAGAAAACGATAAGAGTTTGCTGCATACATACTGTGTATAAAATGTTCCTCTTGACGAGCTCTACATTTTATACTTAAAGCTCAAAAATGTCCGACCGTCTGTTCAAAAGTTACGACGAGAAAATTCTTTAAAGTATAGTTTTTTGTGCATATCTTTTAAAAGGTAACAGATATCAACCTACTATAAACTGCAAAAATGATCAGTATTTTAAGACCTTCAGTTTGAGGTCAATGTCAGGTCATGATTAAATTTTACCTTGACCTTCAAAGTGTACTATGACCTTGACCTCGTGATATTTGAAAGGTCAAGTGGTCCTGAGTTGAATGGTGGTAGTATCATGGCTCTACGACTTCCGGTTCTCAAGTTTGGTATTGCATCATATATTTGATGATTCCTTGTGACCTTGATGAACTTTGGAATTGTCCCAAATTTTTATACAATGTTGCCCTTCAACTGCAAATCATTTATCATTGAACAGATTTGAGATATCTATTGTCGTTTTAGAGATAATGCACTTTAAAATTTTGCGAGCGGCGGCATGTATTTCTGAATCAACAACAGGTAACCACCTGAAACTTTCAGAAATTGAAGAGTTTAACATGGTTATATATTTGACAAAATACCAAAAACATTCAATGAAAAAAAACCCCAAAAAATCAATTTGAAATTTTCATGTTTTGCATTTACTTTGTAAGTTTCATAAGTTCTATTTATATAATTGATATTGCATCATTTTTGGCACTTTGCCAAATGGGGTCATTTGATATATCAAATTGAAGGTCTTAACGAGCTCTACTCAAAAATGAAAATGTTAAACCCCTTTTTCATCCCAGGCGGAAGGGTGGGGTCATTTAGTGCAAAAAATTCAAACTTCTCAGATGGTTAGGTTGTCGCATATCAAATTAAAGTCCATAAAGCGTACATTTCAAATATCAAATTGACGTCCACAAAAAATGGGTTGGGTGGGGTCATTAAGTGCAAAAAATAAAATTTTCTTTTAAGGCAAGGTTGTTGTATTTAAGAAAGGTCGTAACGTGTACATTTCAAATATCAGATTCCTGTCCTCAAAAAATGAGTTGGATGGGGTATTTAAGTGCAAAAATAAAACTTTCTAGAACATGGCCTTGTCGCATATCAAATGAAAGATCATAAAGTCAAGATTACATATATCATACTTCCGATCTCGAAAATTAAGGCGGATGGGGGTCATTAAGTGTAAAAAGCGAAATGTTTCAGACGGTATGCTTGTCGTATATCAAATGAAAGGTCGTACAAAGTACATTACGAAAACATAACTTTAACAGGAAAGACCTTTCAATTGTTTTACAAACAATTGAGATACTAGTTAAGGTCTTTCCACTCCGTTAGGAAAGACCTTATTGTTTTTCTAATGTTTTTTTTTTTCTTTTTTTTTTTAAGGTCTTTCCACTCCGTTGGGAAAGACCTTATTAAGGTCTTTCCACTCCGTTAGGAAAGACCTTATTGTTTTTCTAATGTTTTTTTTTCTTTTTCTTTTTTTAAGGTCTTTCCACTCCGTTAGGAAAGACCTTATTGTTTTTCTAATGTTTTTTTTTTCTTTTTCTTTTTTTTCTTCCAACATTTGTTTGACATGCCCTACCCTCGTTTCTATTAAAGTTATCAAGACCAAATTTGAACCACCGATAGACCTCATCATGAAGTATTACCAGATGACCCTGTTAAGGATTTCATCATCCCCTTTAGAATTTATCTCCCTTTTATTGGTTTTTTTCGACATGGCCCCCCCCCCCCCCCTCGTTGTTTTTATAGATATCAAGACATTATTTGTACTATAGGTAGATCTCATCATGATGTACTACCATATGAGGCTGCGTAGGATTTCATCATCCTCTTTGAGAGTTATATCCCCTTGAAACAATTTCTTTTATTTGCATTTTTCCTAAAAAGTATTAGAGATAGAATCGAATTGAAAATAGCAGCATCTAAAAGAACAGATGGCAATGTTAGAAAACATAAACAATTAGTATGTTATCAACCCTTATAAGGAGTTATTTCCCTTTAAAAAATATACACAATTTTTGAAAAATTGTATTTCGAGAACCGGAAGTCGTAGAGACTTGGGACCTACACCAATAATCTTAAGTTCATGTGACCTTCACTTTGCAACCAAGGTCAAAGGTCACCGAGTGCAAACAAAAATTACGCTGCAATTTCAAGCTTACATATTAAGAAAACGATAAGAGTTTGCTGCATACATACTGTGTATAAAATGTTCCTCTCGACGAGCTCTACATTTTATACATTAAACGTCCGACCGTCTGTTCAAAAAATACGACGAGATAATTCTTAAAAGTATAGTATTGTGTATATATCTTTTTAAAGGTAACAGATATAAACCTACTATAAATTGCAAAAATGATCAGTATTGTAAGACCTTCAATTTGAGGTCAATGTCAGGTCATGATGAAATTTTACCTTGACCTTCAAAGTGTACTATGACCTTGACCTTGTGATATTTGAAAGGTCAAGTTGTCTTGAGTTGAATGGTGGTAGTCTTATGTCTCTACGACTTCTGGTTCTCAAGTTTGGTATTGCATCATATATTTGATGATTCATTGTGACCTTGATGAACTTTGGAATTGTCCCAAATTTTTTATGCAACGTTGCCCTTTAACTTCAGATCATTTATCATTAAACAGATTTGAGATATCTATTGTCGTTTAAGAGATAATGCAGTTTGAAGTTTTGCGAGCGGAGGCATGTATTTCTGAGAATCAACAACAGCTTTCCACCTGAAATTTTCAGAAATTGAAGAGTTTAACATGGTTATATGTTTGACTAATTACCAAAAACTTTCAATGAAAAACTCCAAAAAAAAATCAATTTGAAATTTTCATCTTTTACATTGACTTTGTAAGTTTCATAAGTCCTATTTATATAGTTGATATTGCATCATTTTTGGCTCTTTGCCAAATGCGGTCATTATGTATATCAAATTGAACGTCTAAATGAGCTCTACTCAAAAATGAAAATTTCAAACCCCTCTTCCATCCCAGTGGGAAGGGTGGGGTCATTAAGTGCAAACAATTCAAACTTCTCAGATGGTTAGGTTGTCGCATATCAAATGAAAGTCCATAAAGCGTACATTTCAAATATCAAATTGACGTCCCCAAAAAATGAGTTGGGTGGGGTCATTGAGTGCAAAACATAAATTTTCTTTTAAGATAAGGTTGTTGTTTATCAAATGAAAGGTCATAACGTGTACATTTCAAATATCAAATTCCTGTTCTAGAAAAACTAGTTGGATGGGGTTATTAAGTGCAAAAATCAAACTTTCTAGAATATGGCGTTGTCGCATATCAAATGAAAGATCATCAAGTCTACATTACATATATCATACTTCCGTAAAAAAAAGTATATTACGAAAACATCACTTTTACAGGAAAGACCTTTCAATTGTTTTACAAACAATTGAGATACTAGTTTTTTCTTTTTTTTCTTCCAACATTTTTTTGACATGCCCTACCCTCGTTTCTATTAAAGTTATCAAGACCAAATTTGAACCACCGATAGACCTCATCATGAAGTTTTACCAGATGACCCTGTTTAGGATTTCATCATCTCCTTTGGAAGTAATCTCCCTTTTATTGGGTTTTTTCAACATGGTCCCCCCTCGTTGTTTTTAAAGATATCATGATTTTATTTGTACTATAGGTAGATCTCATCATGATGTATTACCATATGAGGCTGCGTAGGATTTCATCAACTCCTTTGAGAGTTGCATCCCCTTGAAGCAATTTCTTTTATTTGCATTTTTCTTAAAAAGTATAACAGATAGAGTCAAATTGAAAATTGCAGCATCTACAAGAACAAATGGCAATGTTAATAAACATAAAGAATTAGTATGTTATTAATCCTTATACGGAGTTATTTCCCTTGAAAAATTTTACTCAATTTTAAAAAAATTGTATTTCGAGAACCGGAAGTCGTAGAGACTTGGGACCTTCCCCAATAATTTTTTTTTATGTGACCTTTAACTCCACCTAAGGTCAAAGGTCACTGAGTGCAAACAAAATTTACGCTGCAATTTCAAGCTTACATATTAAGAAAACGATAAGAGTTTTTATGGTTCAGAGAATAGGACCGCGAGGTTTGCCTTACGCCCAGAAATTTCCCCTTGGTTGGACTATAATCGGTGAAACGTGTTTAGACAAGTCGCACATGCCTGAGGTCGAACGTGAACAAGACATTCTTAGTAAAAGGAGATCGTCGTTCGCTTGTTCAACCGTGTATAAATGATTCCGAAGTCTATGAGAAAGATTCATTTGGAAAAGATGTGCTCCAAACAACAAATCATGACGACAAAATTGCAATGTCAATCGATAACAAAGAACTTTTGAAGATAATGGACTAAGAGTTTAAATAAGACGACGATAGGAATTGGAATGCACCGTTATCAATCCGAAAGGACAGACAACGGCTACCGAACAATGAACAACTTGCTATGAAACGAGCTAGATCACTCGACCATAGTCTACGTAGAGATCAGACAAAAATGCAACATTTTCTTACTTTCATGGCTAACATATTTGAAAACGGCCATGCTGAGCTAGCCCCCGAACTTGACAATAATTCGGAATGCTGGTACTTTCCTATTTGTGGGGTCTTTCATTCAAAAAACCTGATCAGTTTCGAGCAGTGTTTGATTCAGCTGCTAAATTTGGAGGCGTTTCATTAAACGACGTTCTTCTCTATGGACCAGACTTAACAAACAGTTTGATTGGTGTATTGATGCGCTTTCGTAAGGATCAAGTCGCTGTTATAGGAGACATTCGTCAAATGTTCTACTGCTTTCGAGTAATTGAGGACCACAGTATCTACTTTATGTATCAAAACTCGAAATAATTTCAGAGATCTTAATTGTGAAAAACACACTGTTTTTACTGTTAAATACTTTCAAAATAAATAATAATAATTCCCAAATGTCTATTTTCTGTGACAAATCATTTACTTGAAAAAGTATCAAAGGAGGAAATAAACTTCACCCAATTCTTTTTTCGTTAATAATGAATATACTAGTATAGGTTCTTATTTTCGGGATAAGCGTAAAAAATAATAGTGTATTATAAAAAGGACAGATATGTCAGTCTATAATAATGTAATTTTAAACAAACAGATATGATGAACAACGAACAAGATCAAGCCTTTCATTTGATTGTAAGTGGTCATAATCTTTTAATTTTCAAACAAACACACAGTCATAGACCATTTGATTTTATTTTAGAAAGGGGGGTTGCAAAATATGGAAATGTTGTCCCCCCTTTTTTTTTACTTCAGTCAACACGACCCATGTTTAGTAATAATTAAAACAAAGTCTATAACATTTTGATGGCAAGTTAATATTAGTATATATTTCCTTGCAACACCCCCCCCCCCTTTCCCCCCAAAAAAAAATAAATAGATCAGATCAAATGGTCCATGACTTAATTATTTTTTTAAATTCCTCTCATAGGTCATTTTTGTGTGATTATTTGTACATTCATGAATTATCATGAATCTATGTTTTCATGCGTAACTTCCTTTGGTTAAATTGTCATTATTTAAGATTCTTTCTTTTTCAGCAACTTTTTGGTAAAAGTTCGGAAATCATCGTATCACTTTATAAGTTTCATACGTATTTGCAGAGATGTTCCGAAAAAGTCCGGGCAAAGTCTTCCCTTTAACAAAAGTTCGGGGAAAACAGTAAACTTCCGGGCGCGTACATTTAAAAGTATTCTAAATAGTATCCAGTCATGACGAATAACGTTAAAAATTCTTGCCAAATGACTCGACAGTAATTTTTGGTACATGACTACAAAATGTACACTTTCTTTGAATGATAAAAAATCGACTGATTTTGACAAATCATGTTAACTTTTTTCCAAAAATAAAGGTAACAATAATTATTTGAGACCTGACAAAACATGATCAGGATATTTTGACACATCACAGTTAAATATTAAACAATTTGACGCTAACAATAGCCGAAAATGACTGTTTGACGCCTAACGGTAAAGGGCACTCCTACCTTCTTCCATGGTTGCCATCAGTACATAAACTGACCACACAAATTGTTTTCATATAGGCTAGCAATGAAAAGCATGCTCTACCTAACACATAGCACATGCATGATTTTGATCTACCTTTCAGAGCTCGAGCTCTTATTTAAAAAGATGGAGAAAGTATAATGCAGATGTAGAAAATGTTTCTTGCTTAAATGATGACCACAGTAGCGAGTCCAGTCCGGACACACAAGAAGATACAAATGTATTACCTGAAAAAGATTTGAGTGGAAATAATACGGACACTGAATTAGTCAACATTGAAAATGAGGCAAATAGTGGTAATCATAATGAGGAAAAAAGCAGTGATGATTATGAAACTGATGTTTTAGATAATAGCTCTGAAAGTAGCAGTGAAGATGAATATGAAAGTTCAGGAAGTAGCAGAGTTTCAAGTGGAGATGAACAGTCTGATATAGATGAAAATGATATCTGTAAAGATTTGGCTGAGTGGGCCAATCTTAACAAAACTTCACGAGATGGAATGAATTCTTTATCGCACATTTTTAGGAAATATGGACACAGAGTTCCAAAAGATTCCCGAACACTTTTAAAAACTCCACGCCACATTGAGATTAATACAAAATGTGGTGGGGACTATATATATATATATATAGGTATAGAGAGTGGAATATTAAAGGTTCTCACACAAAACTCGAAGCAATTTTTATTAATTCAAGAACTCTTGTTAGATTTTAACATTGATGGTGTCCCTCTTTTTAGGTCATCGAACACACAGTTTTGGCCAATATTGTGCAGTATGCAAAATTATCAGCCATTTATAGTTGCACTGTATTGTGGTTATTCCAAACCAAATTCTGTGCATGTTTATCTATGAGACTTTCTGGAAGAACTGGAAAATTTAGCAACCAGTGGAATAACCTTCAATGAAAAACTATTTTCATTCAAAGTAAATGCATTTAAATGTGATGCTCCAGCAAGATCGTTTGTAAAATGTACTGTTGGTCACAATGGTTACTACAGTTGTGAAAGGTGCACCATTAAAGGAGAGTGGAATGGTCGTGTTGTTTTTAATTCGGCTGACAACAGTCCTCCTTTAAGAACTGAAGAGGGATTTAAGTTACAAATATACAGCAACCATCAGACATCACGCTCATCCTTAATAGATGCTGGTTTGTCTTGCATAAACAGCTTTCCTCTTGACTACATGCATTTAGTTTACCTTGGTGTAGTTAAACGTATTCTTGTGTTCTTGAAGCAAGGTCCAAGTGAATGCAAGCTATCACATCAGCAAATAAGCTTGATTTCAGAAAAACTTAAAAACATTCGGGGACATATGCCAAGAGAGTTTGCAAGGCAGCCACGTTCGCTTGATTTAGATAAGTGGAAAGCTACCGAGTTCAGACAATTTGTCTTGTACAGTGGACCCTTAGTTCTCAAGTCTGTTATTTCTGGTCCTTTGTACAACCATTTCTTAACTTTGACAGTAGCTGTATCAATACTTTTAGACTCGATAAAGGAGACAAGAAACGCTTACTTGGAATATGCAAAGGAGTTATAATGACTCATTTTGTGAAAAACGTAACAACAATATATGGAAACACCTTTGTATCGTACATTGTTCATGCATTGCTACATTTAGCTGATGATGTAAAAAATTATGATACATCACTGAATAATTTGAGTGCGTTTCAATTTGAAAACTATTTGCATCAGATAAAAAAGAAAGTAAGAAAAGGTCAGAATCCAATTGCCCAAGTTGTAAAAAGATTGACAGAAGTTGAAAATTCAAACATTCGTGGTATTCCGAGAAAGAATTTTATGTATGTGTCAATAAAGAAGAAGGATGGATGCTTTCTATTATGGAGCCAGTATTTTGCGTTTGTAAAAGAAAGACGCCCAGGAAGAAAATATCTGTGCGATATTATAAAACCTGAACATTTGGAGCAATTTTTCAATCAACCATGTGATTCTAAATTACTAAACAAAGCTGTGGCAAAAGACGTGCATAGATTTGTTAGAAGGAAACTTATTGAAGAAGACGAAATTGAAAGAAAAGTTTGCCTTATGAGGGAGGTTACTTATTGCTGTCAATGCTTCATGGTATAGAAAGACATTATTGATTGATTGTTGGTTGCTTAACGTCCAGTGGCAAATATTTCATGCATATTCAGGACGAGAACAAGTTCACAATAAATACAATAGGTAGGATATGTAATAGATTAAGGGATTAAGGTCGGAAAAATTTAGACTGCCACGGGAAATGAGGGTATATTGGATAGGAACAGAAATTTAGCCTTGCAACAGGTCACCTACGGACCCCTCAAAGAGTTGTAGCAAGGGTTCTTAACGTGCAAAGAGCGTGGCACTCTCTTTACACGAGGCATCGGATTTAACGTCCCCATTCTGACCGGACGTGGCTGCAAATTTGTACATCCCGCACAGCCAAACGGACGCCCCACTTTAGCACGGGTTTTACTGCCGGTCGGAGGAAGACCAATGGTGACCATACTTCTATACCCCAGTCACCCTTGGGGTAGAGAAAGACATTAACAATAGGTACAATATTCTAAGCATACATTTATTATAAATGAATAACAAATGAATATTAGTACACATTTCTGGCATAATCATTATAAAATCGTTTTATAATGGTTATGCCATAAGGTGATATTTGAAATTTTTTAAATAAATATTTTTTTATGAAATACCGAAATTGACCAGCAGAAGGCATACAAGTGATGTACTATAGAAGAAACTTTAAGAAGTTTTATTAATACTAATACTAATACTAAGCTGCATGTTTGTTCAGAAGATTAAAATAGAATGCTAAAGTATTTAAAAATCAACTGAATAACTTAGTTTTTATGACTTTTACACATGTAAGAAAAATACTTTTAATTAATTTTGCTAAAATTCTTTGATAAACATGTATATATAACAGTGCTGAACAAAAGTAGTAATAATTTAGATGTCTAAGCATGTCCATTTTGTATATGTTGATTTAAATTAACTATTCTTTTAATTATTGATTCTTAGATTTTATAATGATAATTAATAAATTACATTTTATAGGAAAGTAACAAGGAACTTCCTTGGGCTTTGGCCGTGTGGAAAGAGAAAGGAGAGGAGGAGGAGGGTACCATTCCCTCATCTTGAATTTTCAAGACGAATTTGAGATGTAGCCACCTGTCAGCAATGCTGAAAGATACTTAAAAGAGATGAAGGAACCCAATGAAAAATGGAATCAGTTTGAATTGGTCGAAATTAAACATAAATCAAGTGAGTACATGTATTTCCTAAGTTATCACAAATACTCTTATTTTTAAATTAAATGGAATGATTCCTAATTGAATACCGTATGCTATAAATTGTTCAGGATGTAAATATGTTATAAGTTTAATAAAATCAAATAATTGAAAATGAAAAAAATGCTAGAGATGCATCAAGTCATTTTTGATTTTTTTTAATAATTCTTTATTTAAATTTACAATTTCAACATGTAAGATTGAAACTTGAAAGGATATATATAGTTTGTTATGCATTGTTTTTATTGTTTCTCATGTTTCATTCACATTGAAATACTGATAAACATTAAATTATGTTATAAATCAGACTGATGTGGTATGGGCTTTGCTATGTTGTAGGCCGCATGGTGACCAGTCACCTATAGTTGTTAATTTCTCTGTCGTTGGGCTCTTGTGAAGAGTTGTCTCATTGGCAATCATACCACATCTTCTTTTTTAAGTCAGTTAGGGAATTATGAAACTTTCTATATATTTAAAAAAAAATGTGGAATATATTTTATATATTTAAATGGCAATTTTTTATTACAAAACAACTGTCCTTGAACTTTCATTATCCCTTCATTATTTGGCCTTCATTTGCATATTTATGCAGACATTGTCAATAGAAGATGTTGAAGTTATGCAGGAACACATTACAAACAAAACTATCTTTCGGACAAAATGGGAAACAGACTTCGGGTTATTTATGGAGAAGGGAAAAGCAGATAATTTTCAACGTCAATCATATAATGCATTTTTTTTTAACATTCGAAGGAGAGAATAGTGTAATATGCTACGCAATGTGCACCTTAGTCGAGCACAATTAAGCCTCCATCACCTTAAAAAAGAAAGAAGCGGCCATACATTAGATTGATTAATTGTTGGTTGCTTAACGTCGAGTGGCAAATATTTCATGCATATTCAGGATGAGAACAAGTTCACAATAAATACAATAGGTAGGTTCTGTAATAAATTAAGGGATTAAGGTCGGAGAAATTAAGACTGCCACGGGAAATGAGGGTATATTGGATAGGGACAGAAGTTTAACCTTGCAACAGGTCACCTACGGACCCCTCAAAGAGTTGTTGCAAGGGTTCTTAACGTGCAAAGAGCGTGGCACTCTCTTTACACGAGGCATCGGATTTAACGTCCCCATTCTGACCGGACGTGGCTGCAAATTTGTACATCCCGCACAGCCAAACGGACGCCCCACTTTAGCACGGGTTTTACTGCCGGTCGGAGGAAGACCAATGGTGACCATACTTCTATTCCCCAGTCACCCTTGGGGCTGCCATACATTAGAAAAGAAACTAGGAAAGGTTCCCTAAGGAAAAGGGAGACCAACATAGTTGAAGGGATTCACCACAGGAGGAGAAATGCCAACTACAAATATTGTTTTTCTTTTAAAAATAGACACCCAGTGGGAAGGGATAGTGAGTATAAGACCAAAGGATAGAAATAAATAGCTTGTACGTAAAAACAGTTATGTAGAAAGTAATATCACAAAAATACTGAACTCCGAGGAAAATTCAATCGTCCCTAATCAAATGGCAAAATCAAATGACAAAACAGATCAAACGAATGGACAGCAACTGTCATGTTCCTTACTTGGTACAGGCATTTTCAAATGTAGAAAATGGTGGATTGAACCTGGTTTTAATGCGCTAAACCTCCCACTTATATGACAGTCGCATCAAATTCCGTTATATTTACAACGATGTGTGAACAAAACAGACAAATTAATTAATAAATAAAAGTCAAAATATGGATACAGCAGTCATCACTGTGTTACAATCTCAACACTAACAATCATTTACAAAAAAGCACAAAAGCATCTATCAAATTAAAAACCACTTTTATTGCTTCGCGTGTCTGACGTCAGAAAATAAACGTCACATAGCATGAAATTTTGTCGTTCAATGTTCATTCAAAACAATTATAATTTCACATTGGGAATGGTGATATATAGGGTTAAACAGTAGTACAGTAGTTGTACGACAAAATAAAATCAAACAGGACTATTCATATTCCGTGCCTAGTCTGCACCGTTGATCCAGACAGTAGGAAGGAAATGGGGACCATATCCAGCATAACGGACAACACCAACTTTAGCAAGATAGTGGTTTGGGTTTACCATACCATTCTACATTGGAACCTGCAGAAGTCGGAGGACTCCCTGTACTGTGGGGATAACTATAGTACTAGGGTTTAAAGTGCTGGTCAATAAAGTTCAAAATTCATGCACTCTACAGATCTGTCACAAAATACTACAAAAAAGGGGAGTTATTTTTTTTTATCATGATAATGATCCAATTTATATAAATATTCGTCATCGTACGGACTTGAGTTCAACCCATATCGTTGAGAAAAAACTATGATAGGCACAAACATGACCGTAATAAAAATGAAATAATTCAATCAAGAAAACCAAGGAAGACCATCTAATTACATGCTGATAACTTGTGACAAGCATGCACGCAAATAATGCATATAGGTTGTGGTTGAATTGTTTGAGTGTTCAGTCCTAGTCTTGGGCAAGAACGTATGACAAAACTTCTGCAATTTACGTTTTGATATCAGGTAATATTTTATAATTTTGTGAATAACGTTTGAATATATCGACACTACAAGTTTGTTTTGAGTCCATCACAAAACATTCTTAATTGATTGCTTGGAATATACATTAAAATGCATACTTAAAAAAAAACAGGCGGTTTATTATAGACCATTACATCAGCGTTTGAACATTATCTAAAAAAACACACACCTCGTCTTGCTGTTTTGGTAAAATAAGAGCCTTTAAAATACTAATTTTAATTAATAATTCAATGTTATTCTTTTTCAAACGTGCGTTACTCCACTTTCTATAACGATACCCAAAACAATCATTCTCCTTTTAATACGTATATATTATTTTGATTCAGGTAATCTGGTTTATAACCAAAAAAATGTCAGAAATGTGGTAAACAATACAGATACCAAGAGTGGACGGACGGCATCCATAACTTTAACAACGTTCTTTTTTCTGAGGTTTGCGACGTGCCATATAAGAGCTGGACTTCAGGTAATGTTTGTGATTACTTTGTTGAAAATGTTGACCACGTTGTATTATTTCTGATAGAAGTTCAATGGACACAACCGTTAATGTATTTTGCCGAAAACTGTTACAAATGTGTTTTAACCAAACAGACAGCTTAGGAAATTGATGTCACCGCCAATTTCTGATAATCACAAGATAGTCTAAGTTGCGTCAGATTTGTATTTGAATGTTGAAAATGTTCATTCGCTTTTTGTTGTTTGAGAGAACAACATAAACAACCAAATGGGCAAGGTTGCTCTATGCAGACTTGTTATATAGTTATTTTTTCCAAGGAATGTGGAATCTATTTTTTTTTTATCGAATTAAAATACTTAGCCTCGTTGTCTCTCTTATTATGTAAAAGTTAAAGATGGCCAGGAAAGAAAACAGTTTTATTTGAAGTACGAAACACAAAATCTTTAAAATAAAATTGAGAATGGAAATGGGGAATGTGTCAAAGAGACAACAACCCGACCATAGAGACAACAGCCGAAGGCCACCAATGGGCCTTCAATGCAGCGAGAAATCCCGCACCCGGAGGCGTCCTTCAGCTGACCACTCAACAAATATGAATACTAGTTCAGTGATAATGGACTTCATACTAAACGCTATAAAACGTGTTAAAGGTTTGGGGTTTACAGCTCGATTTTTGATAGTCTGGTATTCATGGTACCCATAACAACAACAACAGATCATGATAGAGCTAAACTGGTATTCCAAATCAGTTTTTTAAAAGTAAGAAAATAATATTTCGTTCTGAGAAGCAGATTCTGAAAAGGTGTACTACAATGCATAAAGACAGAAGCCTCCTCTTCCATACATATCTACGAAGGACGAGGAACCAAAGAGCACATTACAATGAGAGATTGTCGTACTATCCTTTTCCTAGATTAAAAGCGAATGCGTTCACATGATGATCCAGATCCAGGAATTAAAGAACTTCACAAATATGCACATTACCAATTGTGTTCACACATGATTTTTATATTGTACAACAGTGTTAACAAAATCTTTAAAAATGTAAAGATAAATGAAATCATACTTGTTTTCCCATGTAAAAGGAAAACAGTATTGCCTTATTGAGAATTTTAGGTGCTGGAAACTGGAATGGATTGTAGCTTTGTCAGAAGAGTTGAAGGCATTCATCCCAATTTTTCCAACTTCTCTGGCCAATGAATTGGAGAGTCAAACTCTAATTAGTACCATTAAAAGGTATTATTTGGTTGCATTGAACCTGGAAGGTATCACATCATCATCAATCAATAGGGATATGGATTACTGTCTGGTGTCTAATCAGGGGCAAACGTGGAACCCATTTCCAAAGTATGTGTTTCAAACAAATTGTCTGATTGTGCTTGGATTTATTTAAGGAATTACTTTGAAATGTCTTGCATTCTTGTATTTAAAAACAAATAACCTCCTTTTGAAGTTAAATGGTTGCTCCTCTATCGACCTACAGACATATTTGGATATTTTTCATCTTCTGGTACGATAGTATAGAGATTTTTTGGTCCCGCTCATCATCCTGTTCATGTTTAGAATAAACGTAGTCACAATAATCACACCTGGATTTTCCAATAAATTCGTCATCTCTACACATCTTTAATACATCCCTCTTTTTGCCCCTTTTATATCTTTTATTGTGAAGAAATTTCAATTTCAATCCACAAGAAAATACGTTTGGTCAGAACATTTATTATTGGTTCCAAATATGTGCATCCTAAAGCCCATATGACTTAATGAATTTGTTTGAATTATTTACTAGTATTCACAATGCTGCTCATCTGCTTAGACCTAGGTTTATACTGAACGTAGTATATATTTTCGATAGGGGAGCAACCATTTTACTTCAAAAGGAGGTTATGTTTTTTTTTCTTATCAGAACAAATTCATTTAGTTTTTCTACACTACCAGACAACGACAAATAATTTGTGACCTTGAACAAGTGGGACAAATAGGAATTGCTGTACAATGACTAACGTGCTGAATGCAAAAGAAAAATAGGCTATTTTCCTGCTTCATAATGGAAATTGTGCTTCTATAATCATCCAACAGTTGTCTTACCAGAAGCTGTATTACAGGCTTAACACGATTGAGGTTTTCAATTTCTGTTTTTAATATGGAGTAGTTTTTATAAAATCGAGTAGTTACTTGACTACATTCGAAACACCGTTCGGTCGCTTCCGATGGATGAAAATGCCTTTTGGAATCTCGCCTGCCCCTGAATATTTTCAACAATTTCTAGAGCGCGAAATCGAAAATTTACCAGGTGTACGCACAGTCGCGGACGACATTCTAGTATACGGTGAAGGAGATACGGTAGAAGAAGCAACTGCCGATCATGACATTAAGTTCAAAGGATTTCTCGACCGATGCCGTTCCAGAAATATTAAGCTAAACCGAGACAAATTTCAGTTACGCCTTACTGAAATGCCTTATATCGGACACCTACTTACCGCAGACGGTGTTAAGCCCGGTCCGGAGAAAATCGCTGCAATAACGCAAATGGATAAACCGAAAGATGTAAAAGGAGTTCAACGTTTACTGGGAATGGTAAACTATCTCACGAAATTTATGGAAAATCTAAGCGATTTGTGCGAGCCGATCAGAAATCTTACACACAAAGACAATGCGTGGAACTGGACAGATGATCACGATAACGCGTTCGCTCGAATTAAAGACGTAATAACCAAAACGCCAGTGTTAAGATACTTCGATCCAAAACTTAGCACAACCCTACAATGTGACGCGTCCGAAACCGGATTTGGTGCAACGTTAATGCAAAACAACCAACCAATCGCATACGCAAGTCGAGTGTTAACAAAAACGAGCAAAACTGACAGATTGAAAAAGAACTGTTGTATATGGTATGGAAAAGTTTCACCAATACACATACGGTCGAAACGTGTTTGTGGAAAGCGACCACAAACCACTTGAAATAATCTACAAGAAGCCACCGTTTCAAGCGCCGAAACGACTTCAACGTATGCTCTTGAGATTGTAACGATATACCATAGAAATCAACTACAAACCAGGAAGATACATGTACATAGCGGATACTCTATCGCGTGCGTACCTGAACAACAGAAACAACAAATCAGAGAAGCAGGACGAAATATGTCATGTTAGATCGGACATTGAAATGGATCTAGAAAATATAAACATGGGGGATTACCTTGCAATATCAGCAAAACGTCAGAAAGATATTGGCGACGCGACAATGAAAGACCCTATATTACTCAAACTTATCGACAAGGTAGCTAAAGGATGACAGAGATAAATACTCAACAGGATATTGCGCCGTACTATCACATCCGCGACGAACTGTCGATACAAGGTGGAATTATTTTCAAAGGGGACCGTTAAGTAATTCCTAAGTGTATGCGGACCAAAATTTTAGAACAAAATCATACACATATCAGAATAGAAGGCTGTTTAAAAAGAGCCCGTGAATGTGTATATTGGCCGCGTATGAATAGTGAAATCCGCGATTACATCATTAAATGTGAAACGTGTCAGTCATACGGAATGAAACAACAAAGAGAGACTCTAGTGTCACACGTAATTCCAGACCGACCTTGGGTTAAAGTAGGGACAGATTTATTCTCGTTAAACGATCACGATTACTTGATTACGGTGGACTATTTTAGCAGTTATTTTGAAATTGACAGATTAAGTGGTACTACATCAAAAACAGTAATCAACAAGTTGAAACAACACTTTGCGCGTTACGAATTCCACAATTCGTTTGCTCGGACAACGGACCACAATATTCATCTGAGGCATTCCGCGAATTCAGTAAGAAATGGGACTTTAAACATATCACCTCAAGCCCAAAACAGCCACAATCGAATGGAAAGGTGGAAAACGCGGTGAAAACGGCAAAGCGGTTGATGAAAAAAGCCAAAAAGTCGCAATCCGATCCTTTAATTGCGATTTTAAATTATCGAAACACTCCTCAACAAAGTACAAACTATAGCCCGGCTCAACAACTTATGAATAGAACTCGAACACTGTTACCAACCAAATCTAGTTTACTCAAACCGGAACTAGCCGAAAGCGTGCGCGAGAAAAAAGTAAACTTAGACAATCTCATTATTACAACCGCGGTGCGAGTAATCTTAAACAACTCAAACGCGGAGATATTGTCCGAATCGCGCCGGAAAATAAGAAACTGTGGGAAAAAGGAATTGTCACGAACACCCACAGCGCAAGGTCATACGACTTTAGGAATGAAAATGGACAAATGATACGCCGAAACCGACGAGCCGTACGAATAACAAATGAACAATACAAACCGTTTAATTGGACCGGAGAACATAGGAGTTAATATAGATGTTCCTAAAACTGACAATAAAAACGAGATGCTAAGCAATTCAAGAGACGAAGCAGAATCGGTACCGTCCGACCCAATGGTTACACGCTACGGGAGAAAGATAGAAAGACCAGCGAAATATAAAGACTTTGTTATGAACTGAATGTACTTTGACTCTAGTTTTAGTGAATAGAAAAAAGGACTTTTAACTAAAATATTAATTTGAAAGTAATTTGTTAATTCAGAAAATAGACATTCGATTTTGATAGTTAATTTGGTTAATTAATGTTAAAAGTAATATCTGTTATATTCTTATAATTGATTAAGCTTGGTATATTACAGTAAATTTAATTACACTTATTTGACACTTTAAAATAAGACACTATCTTATTTTCTAGAAGAGAAAGGATGTAACAGTATTGGCTATAAATACCTTATCTATTTATACTTTAGTAACACGACCTCATTATGTTAATGAGATACACGTGCTATGATAAGACATGCATTGTATACTGTGTATTGCCAGTCGCCATTAAATAGTTATAAGTCTATTTGGATTATATACATCTTTATGCCAGCAGCCAAATACTTATATATAACGCTGAGAAGTACCAACATCGTGCGCAACGTCATGATAATACAAACGACAAAAGTATTTCCGATGTGAGTTGACCGACACATTACCTGCTTAGACGCATCTAGCCCTGAACTTGAACGTTCATAAAATTCAAACCATAAAACAATGATTAGAGAGTAGTTTTCGCAGCATTGTAACGTTACATTATGTATTTTCTTCAAGACGCTATCTGGTAATCAGCTTGTATTAAATTATAAAATAATTTTGTTGTTGGTAGTAAGTTTACAGGACAGAAAGTTTTAAATAATTTTGTAGGTCACGCTATTTCAAGCATGTGTAACTTTATCTATGGCAGTCTTGTAACGAATTTACCTGTATTTCAATAAGCGGAAAACTGACAAAAGAGAAAAATCAAAGGTAACAATGCGGGACAATTTAAACGCTGGCACGATATAGAAAATAAGTAAAGTAATTGATAAAAAGGACCCGTAGAAAATCCCAAAGAAAGAGTGGTCAAATGATCCAAAAGATTTGCCAAATATTCAGTATGGAGATACATTCTGTTTACCCATGAATCTATATTTAGCTTGAAGAATTCACTATTACGACTTAGTGTACTGTAAACTACAAAGACTTTTATGTTTAGGTCTACGTGATATTAATTTCAACTTTCAAATGCAGTATTACTTCTAATAGACATAAGAGTTTGAAGTTTTAAAAAAAATGTGTTTTTTTATATATATGTTTATGCAATTTTGTATTATTTAAAAATAATTTCACACTGCACAGTCCCAACAAAACACAAATAAAAGAAGAAAAATATGTAGGTACCGTCAATCTGCAAGAAGTGCTAGTCGTTGATACAAAATTGTTGACAGTGGGTAGGGGGATTTTTATCCTTTATTCCACAATTTTTTTACAAGCGACTACTCCTTCATTTTTGGGATTTTGGTGTAGAAAGAACACACATCATGCGATACCAGAATTGTGTTGTTTGTTAAGAGATTAAGTGAATCCATGTTCTTTAAATAATATGTTGTATCTTGAATGTAGAATGGCATTATTCTAACATGTGGTCTACGATGGTAATCAACGAACTCAGATCTTGTTTCGGTTGGGTGGCCATTGGGTAATATAATTGGTCTTCCCGGAATCCCTTCTTTATGAAGTTTTTTAATTGTCCAAATACTTTTCGGGATTTTAATGTCATATTAATAGAAAGCACAAGAGCTGCTTAACAAATCTGAGTGAATCGAATGCACCTGAAGAGATGGGTGTTAATTCAACACAAGTTGTATGTTATGTTTGCAAGTGTGATCTTCATATTCCAAACTAAAGTGTCAGTGCTTTGATTGGACATTCGGGAAGCCATATGAATAATGCTCCCACTCAGAATGTGATATGCCCCGTTCAAAACTGTGATAAGGTTTATTCCATTTATTCTTCTTTTACATCTCACATTGCAAGATGTCACCAAAATCTCCACATTGGTCTCATTAAAGATTGTTTTATAAAGTCAGATTTTGCTTCTTGAGAACCCAACATAGGTAAGGAGTCCTGCGGTCATGATGACACATTTTGTTCAGATTAAAGTAACAGCTTTGATACTCCTGCTTTGGAATGGGGAAGGAAACGGAGGCTATTGCTAGGAAAACATATATCGCCTACAAAAAGCTGAAGTATAACGAAAATGTTAGAGTTCGTGAATGCGGTCTCTTTCTTGATGAATCATGCAGCTGTATGGGAGCATGTCCAGATGGAATTGTAACCACTCAGCAAAGAACACTTAATTATATTCCCACAAAGATTTAATGATAATGTAATCTTCTTTGCAAAAAAGTCTGTGTTATATGTATACAAGGTAAAAGTAAGATATTTCTAAATGATACTTAATGCTGAATCTAATGTTTTAATTTATTCCCATTGATTGCATTTTAAATGTCACTGTATTTTTTCAGATCTCACAGATTTAGTAACAAGAAGAGACATGATACGTGAGGGCCTCCTTCCTGCCACCAATGTCACTGTTAAAAGAGAAGACATCATTGAAGATGTACTCAGTACATACAGAGATCAACCAGACACTATACACCACCACATCAATTGTACTTTTGTTGGTGAAGAAAATACCTTAGATTTAGAGTGTGTGACAAGGGCAATGGTTTCCGTTTTTTTATGGCAGTGATTATGAAGTTTTTCATCGGGAACCTTCATAAACTCCCTATAGTTGATACCAGAACTTTATTTAATGGGACCCTTCAGATGATCGATAATATCATAAGTCATGCGTATGTGTTATGTAATTATCTTCCTCAAGGAATTTCACCACTACTCTACATCTTTGCTGGCAATGGCATATATACCGATGAACTCCTTTTGCAAACATTTTCAGCATTCATCACTGAAACAGATTGTTAACTAGTCAACCATCTTTTATCCAACACTAACTGGGATGGCCTACATGCATGTGTTAATCATATGATTTTTGCCTTGAAACTTAGAATTATCATCTGCTTTTGTTCTTATAAAGATTTGAAAATAGGAATGCACTATTGTGCTTTGTTTGAATAAAAGAAGAATAAATATGTTGAAACTGCTAAAAAAAATTAGTGCTCAGTGGCAAAGTTGACATTCAAAATTAATACATGTAAACTATATATAGTATAAATATGTGATAGTAATATTAAAGCTTCTAGTCTCAAGATTCTGTAATGATCAGTTTTAATAAAAGATATTATTGAAAACGTGATTTTTTAAGATATATGTAAATACCTTTGTTGCTCCTGTAAAAAAAAGAAGTATTTGTTATAAACTTTAATATTTAATATATATATGTGCTCAGTGGCTCATTAGTATTTGGTTTCCAAATATACACTACATAGTTTATAACTTTATAGTTCAAGTTAAACTTTTAAGTTTTTATATATCTTATGATGAAAAAAGAGTTGCTTTTAGGACCTTTTGATGTCTGTTAGTGCAAATATATACACTATACATAATTATTATTAAGTTAAACGTTTAAGTTTTTATATATCAAATTGATGTTGACAATGTGATAAATAAAATTATTTTTCCCCTTCCAAAGTCTATTATTATGACTTACCAATCATAATAAGGCTTTTAACTACTGCTGATTATGATATCATTGATGTTGTGTCTTGATGAAAAATAAAATTATCAACCTTCAAACTAATTGTTACGATTATCTGTGCCTTTTTGTTTAAATATGCATGTCAAACTTGCAAAACCGAGTACTTCGTGAATGTCCATTAGATAAATACAGTTTAAATGAACAGTTACACCATTTAAGCATTTTTACACCATAAACATACAAAACATATTAGTTGTTGTATCAGATAAACAATTCTTACAGTTTTAATAAAACAGTTAGATGAATCGGGAAGGCAGTTAATACACCATATAAAGTTAACTTATAACCTATAGCACCCGAGAAACCGAACTAATCACTAAAATTGAACACCGAAAATGATATGAGGGCAAACAAGACATGCCTCAAAATATTCTTTTTCCAGACACATCTTTTAAGAGCATTGATTTTGTTGCCCAGCCAGTACTTTTTATTACAGTGTGAACTTTTTATTTTGCTTTGGTTGTCATTTGTTGCTGACGCTAGTGTCTGTTTTTATGCCCTACCTACGATAGTAGAGGAGCATTATGTTTTCTGGTATGTGCGTCCGTTCGTTCGTCCGTCTTTCTTTCCTGCTTCAAGTTAAAGTTTTTGGTCAATGTAGTTTTTAAAGTTGAATTCCAATCAATTTCAAAGTTAGTACACGTGTTTCCTATGATTTGATCTATCTTATTTAAATGTCAATTTAGATTTTTGACCGAATTTCACGGTCCACTGAACATAGAAACTGATAGTGCGAGTTTCAGGTTAAAGTTTTTGGTCAAGGTAGTTTTTGATGAAGTTGAAGTCCAATCAACTTGAAACTTATTACACATGTTCCCTATGATATGATCTTTCTAATTTATAGGTCAATTTACCCAATTTTTTACCCAAATTTCACGGTCCACTGCACATTTAAAATGAAAGTGCGAGTGGGGCATCCGTGTACTATGGACACATTCTTATTGTTATCCCCCAAGGGTGACTGGGGAATAGAAGTATGGTCACCATTGGTCTTCCTCCGACCGGCGGTAAAACCCTCGCTAAAGTGGGGCGTCCGTTTGGCTGTGCGGGATGTACAAGTTCGCAGTCACGTCCGGTCAGAATGGGGACGTTAAATCCGATGCCTCGTGTAAAGAGAGTGTGCCACGCTCTTTGCACGTTAAGAACCCTTGCAACAACTCTTTGAGGGGTCCGTAGGTGACCTTGTTGCAAGGCTAAATTTCTGTCCTTATCCAATATACCCTCATTTTTCCGTGGCAGTCCAAATTTCCCCGACCTTCATCCCGGACGGCCTCTATTACATGACCTACCTATTGTATTGATTGTGAACTTGTTCTCGTCCTGAATATGCATGAAATATTTGCCACTGGACGTTAAGCAACCAACAATCAATCAATCAATCAATCTTTGCACGTTAAAAACCCTTGTAACAACTCTTTGAGGGGTCCGTAGGTGACCTGTTGCAAGGCTAAATTTCTGTCCTTATCCAAAATTTTTTTTTATCTTTTCTTCATTGAACCTCGCATGAAAGGTCATTTTTTGTCGTTTTGTCGAAGTATTTTCTTTATGGTATACACAGACTTTACAATTACGGCGAGAGAAGTCTATTGTAGAAGGAATATTATACAGTTCAATGTCAATGAGGTGTATATTCAAATGGTTTACTTTATATATGTTTTAGCTTCTTCATTTTGTGCTTGAATTTTTGTCTTCTTCACATTTCTAGTTTGAAAATTGTCTTCTCCACATTTTTAATCTGTTGGATGTCTTTTTCCCATCAATATGTGGATTGTTTATTTTTAATCGCTTTGGTCGAGCAATATGTTCAGAGTTGGCATACTCAAGTCTTTTTCACACCTTAAGAGAATCACAGGGACCGTCCCATTTACACGATTTACGCTGGTGAATAGTTTTTATTATGTCATTGTTTTTTTCCACACCTTCTCCTGAAAACTTTCTAGCAGCCGTAATTTGAAATAAAAAAAGGAACCTGAACACTAAACAATGCATGTATGGTGTTATGTTGGATTTGAAAAATCTTTTCTAAACTCTCCTAACTCTAAAAAAGTCGATATCCACTCATTGACCCTCGAAAATATCTGGTCAACTGTACAATTAGCACTTTCGACACTTGTAATACATGGATGTAGTTGGTACAAATCTGTTCATTACTTGACAACCTTATCTGGATTTCCTTCTGCTGGATTATCTGTATTTAGTAAAAACCAATTCACATCAATTATAAAAGACTTGTCAAAGAAATGTACAGTTCATCTTTTTTTATTTCGACTGGAACTTAAATGCAAAGGGTAAAGAATCAATTGTTGTATCAAAAACTGCTAATTACACAATTATGTACAACAAATGGTACATTAAAAGATGCTTTGATGTTAATTTCAAATTAGTAACTGTTAATATAGGTCTGTGTGATTTTTTCAGTTAAAATATTTGGCAGGAAAATACTCTCTCCTGATTTTTCATAGCTTTATTGATAACTTTTATTTTTACCAAAAAGTATAAAAAGATAACATATATTTTATAAGATTTTACAAATTGTTTGTTATATTCTGCATGTAGTAGATTTATAGTAGTAAAAAGGGGTGTTGGCTGTGAAAAAATCACATGGCATTACGTAAAACCACAAGATTCTTAAAATGATTGAAAAAAAATCAAAAACATGACTCATTGTAAGAAAGTCTTTATTATAGTGAAAGGATGTTTATATTTTGCAGGACACAGTTATCTAGGTCCTTAAAACTTAAGTCTGGCTAACAATTTTTACACAATTTAGCTTCACAGTTATTATGTATCAGCATCAGGACCATCTGAAATATGTGACCTTCTGATAAATACAATTTTCATTAAAATAGTAAAATTGTTTTTGCCACTGTCAGATCGTGTTCTTTAAGTATGACAGATAAAATTTATTACAATTTTTCTTGTTTTTGCTTTTTCCTTGGGGCTCAATAACACTGTCAGGAGTTTTTTCAGCCACAGGTGGATGTGTATCTGTAAAAAAAGGATATTAGTCTGAAAAAAAATATTAATAGCTGGAAATATCTGTCTATATGTCAATGTGTCTGTGATTGGAGACTACATTAACAGGCATACAGGTCTCGTACATATCCTTGCTGCTGTATGAACATGTTATTGGGTAAGCAACTTAGCTTCTACTTTATATTACAGTTGAGCCCAATGGCTGGCCTGTGTAAGTGGAGATCAATAACCTTATCATTTATATAAGACACCCTTTTAAATTGAAAATAGACAGATAATGCCAACACATTTGTACAAGACCAGGCGAAGTTAAGATGGATTATATATAATTTGTAATAAGGCAATTAACAAGAATGTGTCTTTGTCCTAGCCCTACTTTGTAGTCCAGAAAATAGCTGCCTACTCAAATCTTATATTGTCCTTTAATTTCACTTTGTAGGAAAAAAAAGAAAATGCCCCTTCCCACTGTCTCGTAACCTTTTGGAAGGGTTTGGGCAAACAAAAATATTTTTAAGTGTGGCCTAACTTGTCCCAATCCACTCTAAGTAAATAAAAACAACTAACAAGAAATTAACATACCCTCATCACAGTCAAAGCCATGCAAAATTTTCTTCTTTGGTATCCTTTTTCCTGAGGAGGTGTGATTTTTTTTTTATCTATTCAGGATATCCAAATCTTTAGCAAGTTCCATTAACTTTGACTCCTCATCTAAAAAACAGAAAGATTATTAAAGTTGAATAACACATTGTTGCAGGCTATCTCAACTATTTTAAAAAGTCATAATCGAATGCAGTTTTTCTCAGGTTTACTAAAGACTATAATCTTTTATTTAAAGAGGCTCGTCAGGGTACAAAAAAAATCAGCAAAAATTTAAACATTTGTTTTTTTCATATCCAAGGTTATTCGCACATATTGAGAAATATGCAGGTGTTTTTAAATGATTTTGGCAATTATGTAAGATTTATATGGCAATCATGCGCAGTCTTAAAGTAAATATTTGTGAGAAAAATCGTATAGGAATGATCTCTCAAGCTAATTCATGTAATTGCAAACATTCGTTTTTGTCGAGCCTGCGACTTTTGTCGCAGAAAGCTCGACATAGGGATAGTGATCCGGCGGCTACGGCGGCGGCGTTAGCTAACTTCTTTAAAGCTTTATATTTTAGAAGGTGGAAGACCTGGATGCTTCATACTTTGTATATGGATGCCTCATGTTACGAAGTTTCCATCAGTCACATGTCCAATGTCCTTGACCTCATTTTCATGGTTCAGTGACTACTTGAAAAAAAAGTTAATATTTTTTGTAATGTTAAATTCTCTCTTATAAGTAGTAGGATAACTATATTTGGTATGTGCGTACCTTGCAAGGTCTTCAGGCCCGTCAGACAGTTCTCACTTGACCTCGACCTCATTTCATGGATCAGTGAACAAGGTTAAGTTTTGGTGGTCAAGTCCATATCTTAGATACTATAAGCAATAGGTCTAGTATATTCGGTGTATGGAAGGACTGTAAAGTGTACATGTCCAACTGGCAGGTGTCATCTGACCTTGACCTCATTTTCATGGTCCAGTGGTTATAGTTAAGTTTTTGTGTTTTGGTCTGTTTTTCTTATACTGTATGCAATAGGTCTACTATATTTGGTGTATGGAAGGACTGTAAGGTGTACATGTCCAACTGACAGGTGTCATCTGACCTTGACCTCATTTTCAAGGTTCAGTGGTTATAGTTAAGTTTTTGTGTTTTGGTCTGTTTTTCTTATACTGTATGCAATAGGTCTACTATATTTGGTGTATGGAATGATTGTAAGGTGTACATGTCTAGCTGGCAGGTGTCATCTGACCTTGACCTCGTTTTCATGGTTCAGTGGTCAAAGTTAAGTTTTTGAGTTTTGGGTCTTTTTTTCTAATACTATATGCCATAGGTCAACTATATTTGGTGTATGGAAATATTCTATGATCTATATGTCAGTCACGCAGGTTTTATATGACCTTGACCTCATTTTCACGGTTCATTGATCAGTGTTAAGTTTTTGTGTTTTGGTCTGTTTTTCTTAAACTATAAGCAATAGGTCAAATTTATTTGTTATATGGAAGAATTGTTAACTGTACATGTCTGCCTGGCACGGTTCATCTGACCTTGACCTCATTTTCATGGTTCATTGTTTAGTTTTCTTGGTTAATGTTAAGTTTATGTGACAGTTGTAATAAAGCTTTATATTTAGGACTATCAACATATATATCAATGATTAGTAAAGAAGGCGAGACATTTCAGTGTGTGCACTCTTGTTATAATATACCAGAATAATGAGGATGGTCATATCATTCATTGCGGCGAAAATGTGTCCCCATGGTACATGAACAACTTGATTTCCTCTTGAGTTTGCGTTCGTTTTTAGAACAATTAACCAATGTTTTGAAGATAATTTCTTTATTAAATATTTTTTTCATATAGTTAAATTTCTGAAACCTTCATAAAAAGTTCCAAATATTCGAATGTAGGTCGGATGTAAGTGGAAATGAACGAATTATGCGGCGAATATGGGTGACTCTCACTCTAAAACATTGAAAAAAGCTCAAAATATCTCCCTTTGGTGAAAAAAATGACTTTTTTATTTGCATTAAAATTGAAGTATCTTTTTTAACTCCTCGGTGACCTATAAGCTTTTTCTGTAATTTAGTTATTTTTATTCCGATATTATTAGCCCCCAAGGGTGACTGGGGAATAGAAGTATGGTCATCATTGGTCTTCCTCCGACCGGCAGTAAAACCCGTGCTAAAGTGGGGCGTCCGTTTGGCTGTGCGGGATGTACAAATTTGCAGCCACGTCCGGTCAGAATGGGGACGTTAAATCCGATGCCTCGTGTAACGAGAGTGCCACGCTCTTTGCACGTTAAGAACCCTTGCAACAACTCTTAGAGGGGTCCGTAGGTGACCTGGTGTAAGGCTAAATTTCTGTCCCTATCCAGTATACCCTCATTTCCCGTGGCAGTCTAAATTTCTCCGACCATAATTTCTTAATCTATTACAGAACCTACCTATTGTATTTATTGTGAACTTGTTCTCGTCCTGAATATGCATGAAATATTTGCCACTGGACGTTAAGCAACCAACAATCAATCAATCAATCCGATATTATTACCTTTTTTTCTCCTAATTAAGTTCAACAGAAAAAAGTACATTCACTTATAATAAGTATATTGATATTTATTTCTGAAAGTAAATAAAAATCACTTGTATATTTAGTTTTAGTAGTTAAGTTTAGTACCTTTAAATACTCGGCATAAATGTTAGCTTTATTATCAAGTTAATAACTTAAAGGCCTTAAAAAAACTTACAGTAAGAATATTCATAATATTTAAAATCAATTTAAAAATAAAGTAAAGAACTTACCATCTGATGACAAAATATAGTAGCAGCTGTACAAAGTTTTGCCATATCTGACTTGTACCACAGACATAAATTCTGTAGAATCTTTATCCAGTCCATCACAAAATACAGTTGTTTTTGGTGTAACACCAAAAGCTTTATCGTTATGCCAATATACTATAATGTCTGAACCATTTTCCGTAATCACAACTTTTCTTTCACTGGCTTTTTTTTTAACCTCTGGCTCAGTCAATAACATGTTTACACTTTACTTTTTCAAAAAATGTGCCAACAATATTTGATTCTAATGCAATTTTTATGTAACAGTTTTTTTCATTGGCTAAAAATTACCGTCAAATCCACAGTTGACCAGTCGTAACTAATGGATCAACAAATGTTCGACTACTACAATATTATCGAAAATAAAACAACACCTACCTCAAAATCGCCGTTTTGATGTGATTTATTCCAAATTTGAATCGTAGAAGTAACGAAATAGCCTTCAGTTTGTAAGTTTTCATTTGTATGACGTCATGTTTAGCCATGACGTCTTTGCGCCAAAATCATTCATGAAGTTTCGCGGAATTTTATTAAATTTCAAATTTATACATTTTTTCAAGCTTTAACGTATTATTTCTTTTTGTAATGCATAAGAATCGGAATAACAGTACTGTAGTTGAAGAGTTGCTACGCGTCGCCAGTAAAACTGCATTTGCGACCGTCAAATCGCCAATTGACGATGGCAACTCTTCAACTACAGTACAGTTATTCCTTAAATCTCTGTGCTTTCTTTGCACTCAGCTTTGTGACGCACTGACGCACAGTGGTTAGTTAGGGTTCTCTAGGGATAATTTAGTTTATAATTCTTAAGTCATACACTATTATTGAATATAACTGACAGGTTAAAAAAAATGTTTAAAATTTATGTAACATTATTAACTGGTAGTTTCAAGGTTTAATAATGATTCAATGCTAAAAGTATATCAATAAACATTATAGTATTTCATAATTAAAAAATGTATATGCAGTTTTTCCTATGTGTGGCCCCATTCTGAGAATGAACACATTGAAATTAATTCCAGACAATGTCAGTTCAGCAGGTGGCTAACCATAAACCAAATATTCCAAAGACAAAATATCATGGAGAAACTAGGTAAGTCAATAAATATTGTTAAATGATTTGTATTGTATTTAAAAAAAAATTATGAATTTGGGATTGGGGATTAATGTAATCATAAATTCTATTTTTTTAAGGTGCTTGAGATAACAGATATATGGGAGATTTAAAAATATTGGTTAACTTTTTACAGCTTTTCAATTTAGTATTAAATGCTGCTATCAATATTAATTATTGATGTCAAAGAGTTTGAAAATCTGGTTCAGATACAAAAGACAAGTCTTTAAACACAAGTTCTGTTAGAGGGACTTTGGTAATTTGTGATATAAGGTCTACATTGAGGAAATAGGGGAGGGGGGACCCGGGGGATATTTGGATGATTTAAAAAGAGATTACGCAGTTTTTGCAAAGGGGGTTAAAAGAACAGTGGCAGATCAAGGGGGGGTGGGGGGGGGGGGCGCAGCAGTGGGGAAACCCCCTTTTTTAATAACCACGCATAATTGAATGGGGAGAATAGTTGGACCCCCCCCCCCCCTTTTATCCTGGGTTGGGACCCCCTCTTTTAAAAAAAGCAGTCTCTGTTTCTGTGGCTGATAAACAGTCATAACAAAAATTTCCTTTCAGGGAGTGGTAATTTTTATCTTTTAACGGGCTACATTGCGGATATTAAAGCAGGTGCTAAAAATTTTTGAAGTATTTAAATGGGGCATTCAATTCTTCAAAGCAGCATAGGAGGGGATTAAAAAATCCCCAAAATAAGGGTTTCCATCATGATTACCGTTTATTTTAGATTTATGAGTAACTTTTGTCCCTCTTTTAAAGATATCAACCAAATTTTTAGGGGGGGGGGGGGGGGGGGCTTGGTCAGATAGACTTTATCGGGACTCGGGGGTTGTCCTTTTTTTAAGTTCGGGATTTCGGGAACAAGCTATATTATCATCGGTATTTCAGGATTGAATTTAATCGAGACTACATGTATTGAAGTCCGGGAATTCAGGATTTTTATCTATCAGAGCCCAGGGTTTTTATACAACTGCAATTTTTTTTTAATTTTGCGGTCGTATATTGGTCTGAAGACACTTGGTTTCCGGACAATAACTTTAGTATAAGTGAAATTGATCTCTATGAAATTTAAACTCAAGGTTTGAAACAACAAAAAAGTCAAGGTTCAATGGGATTGATTTTGGGAGTAAATGGTCCCAAATGTTTAGGAATTAGGAGCCCAAAAGGGGTCAAAATGTATAACCTAAAAAATAGCCAATTATTTATATAAGGCCAACATTGTGGAGACATGATTTTCAATAAGAGTTCATATTTCTTTTTTTCAGACAAGACCATCAAGACAAAAGCAGACAACTTTACAATATTAGCATCTACTGATGGGAATGTAAAATTTATGTGCAAGCTCTGTGAACAAATACTGAGCTCAAAACAACGAATTCTGACTCATTTAACCACAATCCACAATTTAAGTAAGTTGTAGAAATTCTGGTAGTAATGTACATATAAATAAGAAGATGTGGTACGATTGCCAATGAGACAACTATACAATAGAGACCAAATGGACCAGAAATTAACAGTTATAGGTCATCCACCATACAGCCTTCAACAATGAACAAAGCCCATAGCACATAGTCAGCTATAAAAGGCCCTGAAATCACAAATGTGAAACAATTCAAACGAAAAACTAATGGCCTTATTATATAATATGTACAAAAAATGAAAGAAAATCAAATATGCAACACATCAAGAAACGACAACCACTAAATTACAGGCTCCTGACTTTGGACAGACACATACATACAGAATGTGTTGGGGTTAAACATGTTAGCTAGATCCCAACCCTCTCCTTAACCTGGGACAGTGGTGTAACAATACAACATAAGAACGAACTATAAAAATCAGTTGGAAAAGGCTTAACTCATCAGATTAGGGTCCTAATTATACTATCAAATAATTCTTATAATTAGCATATCAACAAATACTTGAATATGATTAGTATGTTCGATTTTCTTTCCTGGGTTTTACACTCCTTAAATTTCCTTAAAATTGCTAATTCAGGGTCAGCAACCTAATATAATTATTAGGTTGCTGACCCTGAATTAGCAATTTTAAGGAAATTTTGCCGTTTTTAGTTATTATCTTGAATATTATTATAGATAGACTGTAAATAGCAATAATGTTTAGCAAAGTAAGTTCTACAAATAAGTCAACATGACCAAAATAGTCAATTGACCCCTTAAGGAGTTATTGCCCTTTTATAGTCAATTTTTAACAATTTTTCGTAAATTTTTGTTATTTTTTACAAAAAACTTCTCCTCTGAAACTACTAAGATGACTTTAACCAAAGTTGTAAACAATCATCATTAGGGTATGTAGTTTAAAAATTGTGTCTGATGACCCCGCCCGCGAACCAAAATGGCCTACATGGCTAATAAAAGTACATAGGGTAAAATGCAGTTTTTGCTCATATCTCTCAAACCAAAGCTTTTAGAGCTTTACTTTTATGAAAAATCGAGAAGAAAGGTTTCTATCAGATATCGCAATTGTTCTTCTATTGTAAATTCCTCCCCAAGGGTGACTGGGGAATAGAAGTATGGTCACCATTGGTCTTCCTCCGACCGGCGGTAAAACCCTCGTCAAAGTGGGGCGTCCGTTTGGCTGTGCGGGATGTACAAATTTGCAGCCACGTCCGGTCAGAATGGGGACGTTAAATCCGATGCCTCGTGTAAAGAGAGTGCCCCGCTCTTTGCACGTTAAGAACCCTTGCAACAACTCTTTGAGGGGTCCGTAGGTGACCTGTTGCAAGGCTAAATTTCTGTCCCTATCCAATATACCCTCATTTCCCGTGGCATTTCATGTTGAGCGTATCTAATAATATCAATATTAAAGTTAGTCAAAACGGATTTCAATTTAAGAAAAATGATATAAAAAAATCGGACTTTCGAGTGCTCCGTAATCGGCGGAATTTACAATAGATTGATTGTTGGTTGCTTAACGTCCAGTGGCAAATATTTCATGCATATTCAGGACGAGAACAAGTTCACAATAAATACAATGGGTAGGTTCTGTAAAAGATTAAGGGATTAAGGAGAAATTTAGACTGCCACGGGAAATGAGGGTATATTTGATAGGGACAGAAATTTAGCCTTTACGGAGATGCTTGTTGAATTGATAATAAACTTTCAAAGTTGAATTAATTTATTATTGTGCCGATTACGGAGCTCTCGAAAGTCCGATTTTTGTATCAATTTTCTTTTTGAAAACCGTTTTGACAAACTTATTGCTATTATTAGATACGCTCAACATGAAATATACGGAGATGCTTGTTGAATTGATAATAAACTTTCAAAGTTGAATTAACAAACTTATTTGTTGAATTAATCTATTTCTCAAAATCGAAATAAAGACAATTGTCTCATTGGCACTCTTATTTAAATTCACAACCAAACCTACACAATTATCAATGTAAAGTTTACCCCACTCTCCCTATCTTTTTTCAATAATGCTGGAAATAAGACCCTTGAAAATGTAATTGAGACAGCCAAAACTCCATGGGATTGGGTTGGCCTACCTCGGCCTGGTTTCGAATTCAGCCTGCGGCCAATATCACGAGCCGAGTGTGTGTTCTCCACGGGAGGGTGATGACAACCTTGAAACACCTGTTACCACCCTCCAAACAGAACATAATAGCAACAGAGAAGTACAATCCTCACGGCCAAGGGGTAGATTTAGAAAATTTTAACTTTGTTCCTGCTGGAGCAGAAGGCGGAAGTTGTGGTCCCCAACAGAAGGTTGCCCTGCAACAGAATGAAAAAGTAGAGGAAGTTGTTTCGCAAGCAGGGGCATCATCCCATTTATTTCTAAAAACTTGCAGACATTGAGCTTAGTTTTACCATCGTCCGTACGTCAGTACGTCCCAAAATTGGTTTCCGTTCTCTAACTTTAGTTTGCCTCAACCAAATGTCATGAAACTTATACACAATGTTTACTTATATGTGAGTTACAGGTCAAGTTTGCATTGAGTTCTGCTCTGCTAATTTATTACAAAATTAAAGGGTTTGGACAATACAGACTTTTTATACGACCGCAAACAAAATTTTGGGATCGTATTATGGTATGACGTCGTATGCGTCGTCCGAAGACACATTGGTTTCCGGACAATAACTTTAGTTTAAGTGAATGGATCTCTATGAAATTTTTGAAGAAGGTTCAATACCACAAAAGGCAGGTTGAGATTGATTCTGGGGATGATGATCCCAACCGTTTAGGAATTAGGGGCCCAAAACAAGCATTTTTCTAGTTTCAGGATAATATCTTGTGTATAAGTATTTTGATTGCTCTAAAATTGTACCACAATGTTTAATACCACAAGTAGAAGGTTGGGATTCATTTAAGTAGTTATGGGGCCAACAGTTAATGAATTCAGGGCCAAAAACAATAAATTTTGTAGTGTCCGGACAATAACTTGTGTGTAAGTGTATGTTTCTCTCTGACATTGTACCACAAGGTTCCATTTCACGAAGGGAAGGCTGGGATTGAGTTTGGGGATAATTGCCCCAAACTTGTAGGAATTGGGGGCCAAAAAAGGGCAAAAAACAAGTATTTTTCTAGTTTCCAGACAATTGTTGCTGCGTTTTATATTTGTTTTTCATTAATTGTTTTAAAAATTTAAATCAGGCCATTGGTTTGAGCCATCTGAATTGTTTACACTTGTTATTTTGAGTCAAGGCTCCATGTTGAAGGCATTGTGACCTTTCTTTAATTATATTTATTACTGGAGGCCTTGGATGGTAAGTTGTCTCATTGGCAATTATACCAAAAATTCATGGGTTTATACCAATTAAAAAAATCAGAATGTACATTTTTTTAAAATACATACAACATGTAGAAAGCATACCTTCTTAACTCTCAGAAGTGTGGTCACATATGCATCAATTATCTGAAATGAAAATAAAATCATCAATATGTTATAAAGTAAATTAAGCAACTTTTGTGATGTTTTAATAGATTAAAAAGTTTGCAATAATTGAAAGTCACATTCATCAATTTAATTGGTGATTTTCCTTAAAAATATTTTTGGTATTTGTATAATATTCAGACTAATTATAGTTCAATGATTTTATTTTAATAAGACTATATATATACTTTTGATAGTGAAATGTATATAGTTTGTTATTTGACCTTAGGACTTACTCTTCTCGTGCTAAAAGTTAACCTTACCTCATCTGATTGATTGATTGATTGTTGGTTGCTTAACGTCCAGTGGCAAATATTTCATGCATATTCAGGACGAGAACAAGTTCACAATAAATACAATAGGTAGGATCTGTAATTGATTAAGGGATTAAGGTCGGAGAAATTTAGACTGCCACGGGAAATGAGGGTATATTGGATAGGGACAGAAGTTTAGCCTTGCAACAGGTCACCTACGGACCCCTCAAAGAGTTGTTGCAAGGGTTCTTAACGTGCAAAGAGCGTGGCACTCTCTTTACACGAGGCATCGGATTTAACGTCCCCATTCTGACCGGACGTGGCTGCAAATTTGTACATCCCGCACAGCCAAACGGACGCCCCACTTTAGCACGGGTTTTACTGCCGGTCGGAGGAAGACCAATGGTGACCATACTTCTATACCCCAGTCACCCTTGGGGTCTACCTCATCTGAAACTTTGTCTCTGAGAGTGAGGAATGCTGAGGCATTCAAACGAATATCCCCATATATGGTCAGCAAAGAGTCTTTCGTGAATCTTGTGTCCCAAAGTTTCCTTACAACTGTAAATAAATAATTATTTAAAATATTGTATTGCTAAAACTTGCAATTATTGGTGTATTTTTTTTTTTTAAATAATAAACAGTTTAAATTAAATTAATAACATTACTGACAACAAATAAACTTATATGTTAAGGGGTTAATTTTAAAATTCAGTTATTAAGAAAATAGACAAACTTAAAAATGTCGAATGTTTCTTATCTTCTTTTAGTGACTCAATTTCTGATAAAATATCTGCAATTTGATAGAGTTTTTTTTATAGTCTTTGTATGTAATGTTTGGGAAAGAATCTAACTTCTGTATTGAGGCATAAAAGAAAGTTGCAATATGCACTGAAAAACTGAAGAGTTACTTGTACAGAAAAAAGATGAGATCTGTATTACATCCCCTGGAAGTTCTTGTAGTGAAAGAAATAACATGGATAAAATTAAAGAAAAATTTCAAACAAATTTGCAAATGAAAGAAAACGAAAAAGCTGATTTTGTCCACAAAAGATGGCAGATATACTTAAAAGTCAATGACCCAGACCCAATAGGGCCATTTAAATTAGCGAGATGTACCAACTGTCACACGAATGGCCACACAGCTGATGGAAATAGGAGAAACAAACCGTGCACACTCCCAGTAAGCAACTCCTGGAAATACTGTATGCATAGAAGTGAAAATACAATAAGAACAGATGAAATGCACTTTTAAAATATAATATAAAATTATCCCAATGAAATGGAAAGAGCATAATGCCCAATTGTCTGTTTGTACCATTAAAAAGGAATTTTTGTAATTTTGCATGCATATAAGAAACCGGTTATATAACTTTTGGCCCAGTGTGTTAAACCAGCATATTAAACTTACAGATTCAATGTAATGATTTTGATGGAGTGCTGCATGAACACATGGAGCTAATATTAATTTTTGCTGTTTCCTTCTGTTCCATACAAAAAAACAGTTACCATCACCTGTTGACTGAACTGGCCAGTATCCACTTGGAAGGGATGAAATCTTCATGTATCTGTGAAAAAGAAATCCAGACTTTTACATAAAAAAGACTTACATTTTACAAACACAACATTCTCTCCTTGTCTTAATGTACAGTGAGAAATATCTGTATTTAGTTCAAATAAAAGTGAAAACTTGTTAAATTTCAGATACTATGCACTGTGATATAATAGAAATGATGCTAAACAGACAATATAAAAAAAAAATCATACAGGAATGCGCTTGGATTCTGTTGTTTGAACTCCCTGTCTGGTAGAAAGTTGGCATTGTCGTATACATGGTTTATCATAAAATTGATGAAAGTGTGGTCAAACTTTTTTTTGTCTTGTTCTTTCTATAGTTTTAAATTTGTTCCGTAAGAATTCAATATCGCCTTCAGTGTTGTTTTTATTCGGGTCGTTACATCTACTGAAGATGGACAAGAACATGTTTCCTTTAGGTATAGTTGTACGATGTACTTATTGCCATTTGAACCTTTCACGACGAACGAACCTGCACATGATGGACCATCTTTTGTCGACAAAACATGTAATTGCAAGAGATTGCTATGAACAAGGTACGGTTGTTTCTTCAACAAAGTTGACAGGTCACATCATCTTGCTCACCTTTTGTCAATTCAGATTTTACTCGACTGACAATTTTATCAGGATCGCAAGCGTCTTTCGGATGTCAGTTGTAGCAACTACTACCAGAGTCCTTCAAACCCTTCAATGAAAAATGCTTGGTCTGGCTCTTTATGCTCTCCGTCGACCAAGAAACTTTTCTGATTACTTAAAATAAGATGACTGAAGACTGGTATGAATTCAGAGATGTACCAAAGCAGTTTTAATAAAAAATAGTTATTACAACACTATATTCATTATATTAAAGTCCGAACTTCAATACTCTTCAGAGATCAGCAAAAATCTTCAATGGAAGACAACTTTTATCAATGGCCTACGATTTGGAAATAAGAAATCTGATCATTTTTTACATTGTAAATCAGCATGACTGAGGAAGGAAAAGTAGAATTGTCTGTACCTATTTACCAGTATTAATTCTCTTTTAATTTTACCCCCAAGGGTGACTGGGGAATAGAAGTATGGTCACCATTGGTCTTCCTCCGACCGGCAGTAAAACCCGTGCTAAAGTGGGGCGTCCGTTTGGCTGTGCGGGATGTACAAATTTGCAGCCACGTCCGGTCAGAATGGGGACGTTAAATCCGATGCCTCGTGTAAAGAAAGTGCCACGTTCTTTGCACGTTAAGAACCCTTGCAACAACTCTTTGAGGGGTCCGTAGGTGACCTGTTGCAAGGCTAAATTTCTGTCCCTATCCAATATACCCTCATTTCCCGTGGCAGTCTAAATTTCTCCGACCTTAATCCCTTAATCTATTACAGAACCTACCTATTGTATTTATTGTGAACTTGTTCTCGTCCTGAATATGCATGAAATATTTGCCACTGGACGTTAAGCAACCAACAATCAATCAATCAATCAATCTTTTAATTTTAACAAAGAATTTAAATCCTTCAATGAAAGTTTTCAGAAAGACTGAAGAGTATAAAGGCCTATACAGTTAGCCTTTAAACTATTCCAGGGGCAATACAGAAACAGCCAGTTAATAACACTTAATTATTATTTCTTCTGTAGATATAAATAGAAATTATTGTAAAACTTATTGTATATTAATTTACGTTTTTCTAAAGAAATTGGTATCATATATTTCTGGTGGAAAACATAACTATGCACGCTGGCAAACCATGATTGGAACCCAAAGTAAAACAGATGTGGAAAGATGGAAATAACATGGTTCTAACAATGACTGGGTGACCTTCAGAGAGTGTTTCAATTTTAAAGAACATGACTTAAAATTTTGATTAATTATATGAGTAATTTTGCTATTTAATATAAAGTTTATGATAGACACCAGGTGATTATTATAACTTATTTAATCTTTATATTAGCATTGTACTCTATTGTAAAATTTCATCAATAGCTAGTAATGAGTAACACCTGGTTATAGAGTGACCTATCGATACTATGAAAGCACTGTTGTAGGAGATGACAAATGCTAATACCATTCCAAAAAATAAAATAATAGTAATGTATCAAGTATAACCAACCTCTGGTGCATAGACATCCATAACAAAGCCTTTTGCACTCAATGACTTAGAATCAGTTTGCTGGATTACACAATATGTTATTTCTTGTAAAAACAAAGAATTAGCCATTTTTGCTTAAGCTTTGCTACATTACATGTTGACATCAAACACATGTATACCGTTACTAATTTATTTTATAATGGTTTACTTAACATATGAGGTTATTGTTTTCACAACACAAACATATGCTACATGTACTTTACACTAAACACATACCTATGACTCCTTCCAAAGAAAAAAAAACCATTTGCTTTACGAATAATATTGTATGAATTATTTTTTGTTTAGTTAAAATTAATTTGTGAGCAATTAAAATAGTAACAAGTTTTGATGATAATAAATTAAGCAGGAATAATGTAAAAAATAGTAGTATACTTTCAGATATATTAAGTGTTTGACCTCCAGAATAATTACCTAGTAATATATATGTGTTAGTTCATGTTCTTTAAAATTGAAACACTCTCTGAAGGTCACCCAGTCATTGTTAGAACCATGTTATTTCCATCTTTCCACATCTGTTTTACTTTGGGTTCCAATCATGGTTTGCCAGCGTGCATAGTTAAGTTTTCCACCAGAAATATATGACACCAATTTCTTTAGAAAAACGTAAATTAATATACAATAAGATTTACAATTATTTCTATTTATATCTACAGAAGAAATAATAATTAAGTGTTATTAACTGGCTGTTTCTGTATTGCCCCTGGAATAGTTTAAAGGCTAACTGTATAGGCCTTTATACTCTTCAGTCTTTCTGAAAACTTTCATTGAAGGATTTAAAATTCTTTGTTAAAATTAAAAGAGAATTAATACTGCTAAATAGGTACAGACAATTCTACTTTTCCTTCCTCAGTCATGCTGATTTACAATGTAAAAAATGATCAGATTTCTTATTTCCAATTCTTTGAGGCAACAAAAAGATATTTGTGTTATGGCATTCATCGACAAAAAACATAACACCATCAAATTCAAGTAAAAAGATTAATTTGATTTAGTGGATAAGTAATTGTGATAAGGTCTACTCCAAATTATAAATACATATTGAATCGAATTGAAATACTAAAACAAAATTTAATTATTAAAATCGGTCTTATAAATCCGAAAATCCACTGGTATCAATGTAAGAGTCTATATATAGATGAAGACCTGTCCATATATAGACAACACTCATAAAGACTTGTTTTATACTTTTCAGTGTCCTTTCTATGTGGCAACCCCATGCAAAAGTCATAACTTCAACAATGACACATTGGCTATGGTAGTTTTGTTATCATTTACTACATTGAATGTAGAACACGGATTGACTTTGACAGAGCCCAAACTGGTTTGCTTTGCAATTTAAAAAAAAAATAATATTACTCCTATGCTTTTTTCATTTCACAATATTTTTGTAAAACTTGCTTGCACTGGTTGTCTTGCATCAGACAACATTTCTGACTAAAGTATGACATCCGTTCAAATACGATGTTGGAATGTCAAAACACATAATTAACATGTTCAGTTTTTTTTCTAATTGCATTACGTTGTTATCAGATCTTATAGATTCAAATCAATTTTGCTGTTTAATTCCCATCAACATTTCAATGATGTTTGAATTTTCAAAGACTGTTAAAACCACAATATTACTTGAAATTATATTGAATGCAATGAAAAGTGGTGGGAATCATCAATACCTCTTTTATTATGAAATGAGTAGAAATATAATTCAAAATTCGAGCATTTTCAGTACAGTATAGACAACATTAAGTATACAGTTGATTTTTAGTATTATGAATAACTTATCAATTCAAAATATGTAATTTTATCTCAATTTATCCAATAAATACCTACGATATCTTAATCTTTGCAGAAATTGTCCATTGTCTTCAGTTCCATCTGAATAATTGTCTTCTCATTGTAATTTTGTGTCTGCAATGATATTCAAAAATCATTTCAATAACATTCAATCAATTAGTATTTCTTGTGAACTTACATGATGTTCATCTGAAGAACAATCATATTCATGATGATTGGACAAATAACTAGATGTAAGGATGGAAGGTTCTTAATGTCATGTGCTAGTTACATGCACATTCATGATGAGAACATGATAGTGAAATAATAATTTTGACCCTGTGTTTTTCTAGAACCATATGCTGGCCTGGTTTATTTTAAGTTGTTAGTTAAAAAAGAAAACACTCCACAGGAAATCAACCACACACATTATTCTGATACGAACAATCCTTAATTTCACTTCTTGATGCTATGTAATTAGCTGAGAAATAGCATAGTTGCAAGTCTTTAGTTTGAATTGAGTTCAAACCCATGACCTGCACTGCAGGCTAAAACAGAATAATCAAGTGACTAGATGTAGCTGTGATATATTATGTTTGACTTGGACTTTCACTCGCTTTATGCAGATTTAAAACAATCAGTTGTATTCAAATTTCCGAGTAACGGACACAAAAATTGTAGGTTTTAACAGCTGAATGGCCAACAATTTTTTCAAACATAAATGTACATGAAATTACAGGAGACTTTATTAACAAATATTAAAAAAAAATTTGTAACTAATATTTATACACAAGAAGGGTAATATCTAATATGATAATGTGTTTAAGCCATACAATGCATTCACAAACACATTCAAGTATAAGTAGATATTGAATTCATATATGCTCAAAATGTTTACTTCTGAATTGATAATTACAGGTTTTTCATACAAGTTTGTTATATTTTAATTGACTATGTTTAGTAACGTTTTATATATAGCCGTCGGTAAAGTACCTGGAAAAATTGACTCCAAGGCATTGATTTCCTGGTTTAAAAAGTCGCACATGCAGAACATTGGTGACCAGCTTGGGTTCCATTCCCGAAATTTTCCCAATACTTTTTTTGAGTGATTCGGTGTCCTCAGTTTCAGTTTTAAAGGTGGCCACAGTTTGATAATCGACATTGGTCGGAACACATACAAAGACGAGAGGTAAAGCATATTTTGTGGTTCTATATGTGGCATCCATCAGGCAAATTTATTGGCCATATCTTGCCAGATTCTTTTCTGCCACTCTGGTGGATTAACAGGAACTTTTAGCGTTGGTGAGATTGGATCATTTCATCATCTAGGATTGATTGGTTGATTGTTGATTGCTTAACGTCCAGTGGCAAATATTTCATGCATATTCAGGACGAGAACAAATTTACAATAAATACAATAGGTAGGTTCTGTAAGAGGGGCGTCCGGGATTAAGGTCGGAGAAATTTAGACTGTCACGGGAAATGAGGGTATATTGGATAGGGACAGAAATTTAGCCTTGCAACAGGTCATCTACGGACCCCTCAAAGAGTTGTTGCAAGGGTTCTTAACGTGCAAAGAGCGTGGCACTCTCTTTACACGAGGCATCGGATTTAACGTCCCCATTCTGACCGGACGTGACTGCGAACTTGTACATCCCGCAAAGCCAAACGGACGCCCCACTTTAGCGAGGGTTTTACCGCCGGTCGGAGGAAGACCAATGGTGACCATATTTCTATTCCCCAGTCACCCTTGGGGGGTCATCATCTAGGATGAAGTCTTCATCATTGCCAAAATCATCTTCAGTTATGTCTGTTCCAGACGGAATAGAACTATGATACTTTATAATAAAATAAATAATAAAAATGGTAGAAGATAGAAGGGACAAATAAACTGCCAATCAACTTTTTGCATGTCAGTTCGAAAGAAACGAATAAAATAAAACAGGTTTCTGGGGAAATGGGCATGGATTTGGCTAAGATCAATCAGTCTGAGGTTGATAGGTATGAAAACTCTTTAATTATAATTCAACTTAAAAAATGGTATGCAACTAGGCAACGACCATCTTGGACACGATACCTGTGTTGATTTCTTGAAAGCCATGTCTGAAGTTCTTTCAGACAAAACAAAAGAATATATGAAGTTGGTAAGATTCATATCCACAATGTTATATGGAAGCACTGACTCATCCGTAACGGAACAAGAAAGTGTCATTAACAGATATGTATATTCTGAGACACACGAACCAGTAACTACACTTTAGTATAGCAAATCTGGACATGGCAACTGCTGATGTCGTAAATGCTGCAATAAAGTCAGGTGTGTAATGGCTTAGTTGCAGTTATATGAAACGAGTGACTGGTGAAAAATAATGTTTATCCAATTCTTGAACCAATGCAAGCATATATCATAAACTTAGTCTTCCGTGCAAGATTTTATCATTTTTTACGCAAATATATCGTATAATCGTTAATTTTTTTTCTCTCTGTCTGTTATGATTTAACAAATATGGCAGCTCATTAAATGCCGTGTTTTTGACTCCGAAGTGTACCGATTGTCACCTAATAGTAAACAATCAACAAAAAAGCATGGATATTGAGCACGTGCTTAACATGTACAATCAGATAATAGTTTATTTCAGTGACAGATCCATTCGTATTGCGATCACCGGATTTTTTACGAGAGGGTTCACGCTAAGGTCACTTTACATACGGAAAATATGTCGGCGAATTGCTTCCTGGAAGCAAGCAATTAAAAGTAAACTTCTTCTTAATGTGGACAAATTAAAGAATTTTCTTCAGAAAAAGTATATGTACATAAGTGTAATTAATAATGAAACTATCTATTTTGTTATAAAAACAAATATATGCATCATTTTTTTTTTTAATTTGAGGTTTCATATGACTTTAAGTATTAGTTAACATACGAAAACAAAGCAGTCCAAGCAATTAATTTTTAATTTTGTGATATACAAATGTGACCTTCGTATGCAAGACTGAAGTTATCAACCGAGTTCCTTTAGGAAAGTAACATGTTCCTTTACCTACCATTGTTAAATGTGTCAACAACTTCTTTAGTGTCTAAACGTGCTGATGAAATTGGACAGGCAAAGGCTATTCCTGATGACCTAACGCAAGTTAAATTTATAAAATATATTCATCTCATGCTTGAAGTTTTGGGTGCAATATTTACAACTTCATACTTCAAGAAGGTATTTAGAACTCTTGGTTTAATAGCTTCCTTGTGAAAGGAACCCTCCATCAAGAAAATCATGATAGGAAATGCAAGCACGAGCATATCGTATCGTTTCAAGTATACAATGTTACATACAGAGTAGAAAATACATATAGGGGGTTGAGAGCAATGTATATCATGATAATTTATTCAGTATTATAGACGGCATTACACTGACCTGACCACGCAAACACATATATATATATATATATATATATATACACACGTCACATAGTGCTTCATTGTTAGTATTTGGTTGAAGATATATGAGCAAAATACCATTTCATGTTTTATTAAATTATAAACCTGGTACCTTTGATAACTTTATTCATACTAAAAATTATCGATTTACTTATCCTTTGGTATACATGATTGAAAATTGTTTTGAGACGTTTTGACAAGAAACTAAACCGGAAGTCGCTGTCAAAAAATCTACGTGATGCGTAGATCAATATTTTTGACAGCTGATATATTTATAATTTACATTGTCTGCATGGTTGAACAAGGCAACAAACGAGCAGGACACATTTGACAAATTGAAAAGTAAAAATTGTTTGCAAACTTTTTTTTGCATACAAATGCTTGACTTTACCTTAAATGGAATGAATATAAATCCAAACTAAATTATTAAAAGCAGTATAATCCAGAAATTAAATGAATTCCTTTTCCGTTTGAAAAACACAATAATTCTGCATTGAAGTAATAGCACAGGTACATGTGGTGTAACTTTTAATGGACCAGTAGGAAGTTTTACGTCAACGAACTATCCATCAGACTATTGCAATAACCAAAATTGTTATTATAACATCACAGTTGAAGAAGGTTATACAATAATTGTCAAATTCACAACCTTGCACTTAGCGATAGATTCTGATGAGGCAATCGATTATGTTAAGGGGTACGCATTTTTAAGAAAATTGTGCAATAATGCAGTTTTCGCTGATGCTAAGAACAGAAAAATCAAGAACTGCTTCGTTTTCATCGAATAAAGAGCAAATACAAAATGACACCATTTGGGTCAAAAACTATGTACTTTTTACACATTACTAAATCTACTCGAATAGAAGAATCCGATTAAAATATTGCTCACATTGAAGACCTCTTTAATACTACTACGATATTGAGGGTTTGAATCTCGCTGGTACCCTCCAGAGATTTTCACATCAATGGCGCTGCGAACATGGCTGCAGACCTGCCATGATCAGTTTACACAAGGTATAGATGTTTTGTCACAAGTGTAATAAATAAGGCAAAAGAGTACTGTTTGTGCAGGGTCCAGATACCGGTGAAACAATAGTGCAATGTGACCAGTGTAAAGAGTGGTGTAGACACAATAGATATATATGTTTGCCCAAATTGTAAGCTTATAAATAGGCCACTTCCTCTCCCAGCAAGGGGGAGAGGCAAATGTACAATCAAGTTACCATTATTAATATGCTGGATCGATTTCCGGAAATTTTGTATAGTTTTTTCCGTTTTTATTTTTTATTATTGAATCCCGATAACTTCCCTTAAAGTAACACGTTTTAATCATTCATCTAATGTTGTTTAATCTGTTAATCCAAGCACAATGTAAGTACTTTTTATGTCTTTAGTGCACATTTAAATAGTTTTCTATGAATATAAATTGTAGTTTTGGTATGCTGCGCGATAACAGCATTTTCAGACTATTTTGTCAAAAGGTAAAGTTGCGAAGATTTTTTATGTATGGCACGCCATACGCACTATAATACTATGATTGTTTTCAAGAAGTATGCTATTTTTTTTACATTTAACTGAAATTGAGTAATAATTTCATTTATTATTTGCATTTAATTGTGTAATTAAAGTGTAGATCTAGGTAATTTCTACTGATAAGCCATATTTTTCTATTTTTGAAATATTTTCATGGTACACTCAGTGATCTGGAAGGATTTTTTCTCTATGGGTCCAGGGCCCCCCAAAAATAAATTCAATGGGCCATTTTTAGAATTAATGGGCCATGTTGTCAAATGAGTGGGCCATTCGTTTACAATAAAAAAAATAAAAAAGTATATATTTCAGCAAAGAGGTAGTGGTACTTACCTGTATGATTCTAATTGATATCATGGATATTGTTCCTGTGATTTTGTAATTTCAATTTCAATGAATATACATTAACTTCTTCCAAACCGGGCAATATTTACGATAACCTTTATTTACAATGTTAAAACTGGTACTGTTGCCTTGTTCATGTTCATGTTTTTTTTACATTAAATTTGGGTCTTCGTCGATACAATACTTATTCCAGACGTTCCGTATTAGAGGACGTTTCTGGCATTTCCTCTGCACTTCTTGTATTAATACACCTTTCCATTATATACTGGTATGCCCCGCCCCCCTTAGCAACACATGGCAACCTAGCATCCTAGGGCAAGCTAACCAACAAAATGGCGGTTTTTATGAACATTGAATGATAACAAAGTAAAGAATTTGTTATAAACAAATATAAATAAGAGGAATATGTTGTTCATATATTTGTTTTTTGTGTTGAAGTATGATGAAATAGTTACTCCTGAAGGATTGACAGATAAATTTAAGACATTTTGAAGAAATTATGTCCATTTATACTGAATAAAAAGAAATAATTAAAATATTGCAATTTTGAAGCTATTGGATTACCCTCATTCCCCAAAAATGTAGTTTAACACCAATATATAGAATAGTACATTGCATGATTGATACGATATATTGCATGATGATAAATTACAGGTTTAATTAAGCATGGCTAATGAATGCTGATAAGTGTGTTTACTGTGTAGACAAACACAGCATGTGTCAACTTGTAAAACAAGCATTATTGCTCCAGTATCTATTGATTGTTTATCAAATAACATTTAACAGGTTTTCTTTTTTTAATATCCATAGATAACTTAATAATAATTAAAATTCCTATTACTAAGTTATATTATAAGTTATAAGTTATTATTATACCCCCCGGTGGATCGCTATCCTTGCCGTGGTCGGGGGGCTTGCGTGTCTCAGTGACCCCAAAAGCTATGCCAGCTGGAGCTTCGTCTCCTGGTAGGGTTACCCATGCTGGACAGGTCGAAGGGTAGAGACCAGACTAAAGTGATCCGAACATCGTACGAGTTGCCCGATGTTTTGAATAAAATAGGCTCTCCAACCCGTTGGCCGTGGGTTGCTACCCGTGTCGGTGGTTGACGAGATCCTTGCGGATGAGGGCTGTAGTCAGACTCCTTACGGTCAGAAAATACCCGGACGGACGAGACTATAGTTCAATAAGCTGCTTTGGCTCTGATATCATCTAAACGGGAGGTCGGATGGACCCGGTTCGATCAATCGGCTGGTCATGTCGAGCCCTTCAGTTAATCCTCAACAATAAGCTTTCTTGTAACAATTTTCATTATTTACACATGTATTTAAATTAAGCTATTTATATTTCGGATAACTGAAGAAGGCGATGGCTCATGGGTCAATCAAGTGGTACGCTTTCTATTTCGCTTGATGGATACGCTCTGCTTGAGTATACTATTCTTGGAACATCTGGTGCTTTCCGCAGTGGATCTTGGGTGCTAATTTTGGGGACAGGCTGCATTATACTTGCAGCTTGCTTTCAGCATTAGCGCTTGACCCCGGCTCGCCACGGAAACACAGCATCGCCCTTGTAGGCACTCCGAGGTGGGTGGATGACAAGGATAGTGAATCTTTCTCCTTTCATATGGCAAACAAAAACCAAACTTCTCAATTAGCTTCAACAAAAAAAAGAAAATGTGATGACTCTGCGCCCTGTCCGGAAGATGATAGTTGGCCCCGATTTATTGTAATAAAAGGAACAGATGAAAAACCAGTTTCAAAAATATCTCCTTTTGTAATTCATAAACAAATTCAAAGCATTGCTGGTACAGTTAAAAAAGTTTCAAAAATGAGATCAGGGAATTTGTTGGTTGAATGTTCCAACAAAAGTCAATCAACAAATTTGCTGACCATGACAAAAATTACAGACTTTTCTGTTTCTGTCTCTCCTCACAATAGTTTGAACAGTTGCAAAGGAATCATTCGAGACAGAAGTCAATATCTGGGTGATCTTACCGTGGAAGAAATTAGTGATGAATTAACAAACCAAGGTGTATCTGATGTTGTTAGATTTCAAATAAAAAAGAATGGAAATATAACCAAATTAAATACATATCTTTTGACCTTTAAAACTCCAACTCCTCCCTCATCTATTACTTTAGGTTGCTTCGGAATCAGAGTTGACAGATTCATCCCTAACCCAATTCGATGCTTCACCTGTCAAAAGTTTGGTCATGGAACCAAACAATGTCGTGGTACGCAGAGATGTTTCAAGTGTTCTGGCGAAGGACACGAGGGAACAACCTGTAGCTCTGAATCTTCAAAATGCGTAAACTGTGGTGAATCCCATTTTTCATCATCTAGGGACTGCCCTGTTTACCTGAAAGAAAAAAATATTATTAAAATAAAAACAGAAAGAAACATCAGTTACCCAGAAGCTAAACAGATAGCTTCTGTTTCGAGTGATCCTCTAGTTTCGAACAAACCATCGTATGCCAGCAAAGTTGGCCGCTCATTCAGTCATGAGAATACACAAACTCGCATGACGTGGCCAATTGATGCTGAAACTTTTACAATGTTGCCTGTTCAATTAGAAACTTCCGATAAATTAATTATTCCAAGAAAATCAAAGCCTTCTAAAACCAGTACTCAATCAACTCAATCTTCCTTACAGAGCTCAATGTTATCATCTAAAAAAAATGAAAAAAAGAAATCAGATAAAAAAGATGCAGTTAAATCAGACAGTTGGGGCGGTGAATCTGTCTGGGATCTTCCCAATGACATAGATGATTCTTCCATCTCAAATAGTCTTCCTTCATCTGCATCTAAAAAGTTATCTTCTACACCCAGTACAAAGTCTACTAGAGCCCCGTCTCCTCTTCGTTCTCCAGAAAAGAAGGATGTCCAAAAGAAGCCAGTAAATACATCCTCTCAGAAGTCTTCTGATTCGAGGTCGCGGGGTAGGGGTCGAGGCGGAGTAAAACCAGCTGCGCATGGTCCTGGAGATCGACGACTCTCCTCACACAACAGATTTTCAACACTTAACGACGAATCAGAAATGGAAATCGAAAGTGTTCCGCCACCCGAAAGATTACAATCTCAGGGTGAGCGAAATAAGAATGCTGGCAAACTCGATAGCATTCGCCCGTCTATTAACAAAACATGACTAATATCATCCAATGGAATTGCCGAGGTCTTAAAATAAATCTTCTCGAGTTAACGCTTCTAGTTCAGTCTTTTTTACCTACTGCATTTTGTCTTCAAGAAACTTTATATGTTCTGATTCACTGTCATGCTTACAAGCTATACAAAATACTAAAATTGAAAACCCAACAATTCTCAAAATTTTATATGTAATGAGGAATTTAAAAATTCTTCTTAAAGAAATATTATTTCTATGGGTGCCGAGTCATGTTGGAATCCTTGGAAACACAGCTGTAGACCTTGAGGCAAAGAATGCCCTGGGTGACCCTTTATCTAACTGTGAGATACCATATACCGATTTTAAATCTAATATTAGAGAATATGTTTTTAATATATTGAAAAATGAATGGAGTAAAAAAGATGGTAATAAATTACATGAAATTAAACCTAATTTATGTAAACCTTTCAATAATTTTATGTGCAGAAAAGATCAGTGTGTTATTTCTAGATGTCGTATTGGTCATACTAGAATAACACACGAATATCTTTTAAAAAATGAAGTAGAACCACAATGTATACCTTGTAACTGCAAGTATACTATTAAACATGTTTTAATCAATTGTATTGACTTTGCTGATATTCGGAAGAAGCATTTCAATGTCAATAATATGTATGATTTATTTAATAATATTCCATTTACAAATATTGTTTCATTCTTAAAAGAAATTGGAATATATTATAAAATATAAAAATGTTGTTATATTTAAAACGATTTTAATTTTTATCACGTTATCTTAGTGTTGATTTTTATTTGTAAATAATCAATTTGCTTTAGTCTAGAATTTTAGTTTATTGAAAGACCTTTTGTCTGATTTTAAAAATATACCTTAAATTGTTATAATATTCGAATTAGCTCTCGCCGCGATATAGCCTTTCTGTGCTAATGCGGCGGAAAGCAAACAACAATCAATCAATCATATTACTAAGTAAAATATAAAGAACAAAAGAAAATAAATTGTTTATTTGCTTACATGGATATTTGGTTATTGTAGTTCGTCTTAGTTTTAAATTTATATATACCTCTTGTCCTTAACATGAATCTTTGCACATTGTACTCACCCTTTTTTCAAATTAAGAAAATAAAATATATCCAATACCTCTCACTTCTTTTCTTTTTTTGTTTTTGTAAATTATACTAAAAATTTTGAAAAAGGTCAAGTACAATCAGCAAATACTCCCACAGTAGACCAAAGTCATATCAAAATTAAACATTGTCTTACTTTTTATGAAGCATCTATTGAAATATAGTTTTTTATTATTATATGAGTTACTCCTCTGCCTTTTAACGACTAACGAAATGCTAGCGATGAGGGCAGTGCAAACATAAATACTTTCATTTTTATACATTTTGTACACAAAAAGACTACAAATATCTAATTCACTACATCATTTCATTCCATGCAGACTTTCAGATCAGTAATGTTAATTTCCATCTCATTCCGATGAGGTTGCATATAATTTCTCCTCCAGATTGATTGTAAGGTACTACCTCTACAATAATTTGATCGTCAAAGAACATGGAATAGTTCTTGTACAAATATTATACTGGAAAATTGAAATTTTGTTAATCTGTCCATCCAAAAGATGACAGATACCCTGTAGTTTTCAATTTAAACAGCTTCCAAGTATAAATATTTTAACATTTGAATAAGTTAGGGATAATTCTTTGTAATCGAAATGGGAAAGGTGTCAATTCTTTTGTTGCTGAATCTTTTTTATATGATATATAATTGTAATTTCCAGAAATTATGCATACTAACTTGCATGTTTTATAGTATAAATCTTTTAAATTAATGAAAAAAATATTAATTTCAATCAATTTGTACACCAATTCAAATCTCGTGTTTCAGAATATATTTTTTTTTTTCTTTTTAAAAAAAATAGCATGTAAACAATATTTTTAAAACAATAAGCACTGCCATCATATTACTTTTTAATTGATTTATTAATAACTGTCATTCATTAAAAAATCTTTTTTTTTTGTTTCAAGTTGACTACTTGACCTTCCACTACCCTCTTACATTGATTCCTTTCCCAAAAACAATATTTTGGACGATTTAATTGTGAAAATTTCAAGAATTGTTAGATAAAAATAACTGTTAAGATAAGAATGTTTGACCGAGGTTATGGCCGACAACACGTGCTGCTATCAAATGTTTACACATGTGGTAAATTAACCACATGTGATTGGTCAATTTACTGATGATTGACAGGAGAGTGGAAAGGTGTAATATTATTACTTCATCACGATGACAAGAATAACAGTAGAGAGTAACGTTAATTGATAAGACACAACAACAATTCGCTGAAGGCATGTTTACAAAATGTTCAAACGAGCCAAAGACCAAACATAATTGACAAGGACAGTTAAGCGCCTTTTATGGAGACAAATACTATATTCATAAAAAAGCTTTTGGGTTTTTCAATCATAATAATAGCAAACTCACTTAAAAGATTATAATCAGAGAAAAATTCTCCTCTGTACTAGCAAAATTTCACAATTTAAAGTTGTTTATTAAAATTTATATCATGAATGATGGTTAATTACGTTTTTGGGGGTAATCAGTTATACCGCATGTTGCTATCATTACCATAGGAAAACACCCAAGACTTCCCGAAAATATGTAGGTGCTCCTATCATTGGAGGGAACACTACACAGTTGTGTACACACACATGGCAACACGAAACACGATCTGATATCCATTTGACGATATCTAAACGTTTCAAAACGAAGTGAAATATATCGTGCGCAACGTGGGCGCTTACATTTGTCACTGTATGCGCCATTTCTGGTCGACAAGCGCAATTGGCGCATGGCGCACGTCCTTCCCGATCACTGTACACTAGGTAAATCTAAACATGCAGTTAATATTTTGTGATTTGTACTGGCATAATTATTTCTACTCGATATTTGGAACAACACAAACTTGATATGTGCTATATAAATTGCTAATGTAGACTTTACAGCTAATAATGTTCTTAATAGTATGTTGCTATTTCATTAAGGTATTTTTTCAGTAACAAATTTCTACAATATTGTTTTGTTTTTTATATTGTAGCTTTTCACCATTATGGCATATGACATGTCATCAACTCATTAATAACAATAAAGATATATACCATGGTTAGCTGTGTTTATTTGTGAGACGGCACAGTGAAAAGATTAGTGAAAAAGATCCTACCCTGGGCCTGATCTACTTCATTTATTTTTACTTTTTAATTATAGTTGTGTATATACAAGTAAACGATGTTATTAAAATGCTATTGTATATTTGCGGAGGTCTTCACTTATCACTGTACAGTTCACTTAATACAGCGATAGGTCATGCATGATATCATTCAAATAAATCATATTTCATAATCTACAATATCAAAATAATATTTATTACTTGAATAATACTTTGATATTCACTGTGTCTGGTAATATTCTTTCTGGCAGATTGTCCAGCGAGTCTATCTGAATTTAGGCAAGAAATTCTGAAAATAAACATCAAAATTGAAAATAACTTGTCCTCTAAACGACTCAATATATATGCCATTTTTAGCTTGTGGAAATTCATTTAGAAAACATGACTATTACATAATGTCAATGTATTTTGTAACAATAGTTGAGGCTCAGCAAAAGCTGAAGGAAAAGAATGATTATCAAAAAGAACTTCATTAATGCAAAAAAAAAAAAAACACCATGGTAGCTTTGACCATTATTCGTTTGAAAAAAAGGAATTTTTGTCAGCAATGAGAAACTTTCCTTATGGATCCAGTGTAAGTTGGTAAAAAACTTGGTAAACAATTAATGTCACCAACAAGAAAGGGGATAGATCAGCCAGACGTTAAGCAACCAACAATCAATAAATCCTGAACAGAAAATGCAAATAGTAAATCTTAATAATTACTGAACTTGACAGAAGGATCAAAACGGTCATGAAGTATACTTTAAATTTAAGTACAAACCGTAACTATCATGAACTATGATATCAACATTAGAAGCGTTTTCACTGCTGCAATGAGCAAGTATTATTTTTTCAACCATCACCACTTCTTGGTGATCTACATTCCTCTGGATCGTCCCTTATTTAATCGTTAATCACATTTATTACGTTTCTCCTATAGTGAAAAGTTCTAAAAGACATTCAATCTGGCACTTTTTAGCTCACCTGGCCCAAAGGGCCAAGTGAGCTTTTCTCATCACTTGACGTCCGTCGTCCGTAAACTTTTACACTGCAAATGCAAGAAAATAACATGCTGAAATTGAAATGAACGAGAAATTATAACAGCAAAAACATCCAAGATGTCTGGTAAAATTTTTTTGATAAACTCGATGCATTTGAAGTCATTAAAAAATCCCGAAAAATTAGCTCTTGGACCTCTCCAGCCCTTGTTGGCGGATTTTGAAATCAAAAACTACAGTGTACGGCAATAAGCAGTTTAAAAGGGAGCCCATGAATTCTAACAAGAGAAGAGCAATAAGAAGAAAAAAATAACACTGTTATTTCCCCTGGAAAATGGAAAAGGTGCCTTAAGACTCATCAATACATAATCAGGATGGATTTGGTTCCAATGTGCAAATAAATAAAAGATGACGATCATTTCTTAACTCGATTGGCCAAGTCAAAATACATCTTGTTTATATCTTCATTTTGTATATAGAATAATTACATATTTGTATATTTATCGAGAAAACATTAGGGAAGTGATAAGCTTATTGTTTTCTCTTGAAGATATGCCCAATTTAGTGCAAAAGTTCATGATTCAGATTAAATTAAAAAAAAAAACATTCTGAAAGTACCAAGGAGAAAACAGGTCAGTGTTGAAGACTATTTCGTAATACGTATTTTATGATAAGACATAAATGGGCTGTTACTGAAAATTTTGCATAGTTTCTTCATTTTATTGCTGAGCTTGGGGTAGAAGATAAAATAAAGACATATTTTAAACTCGTAGAACGCACAAGTCACGTATCATTCGGAGTAAACACCAAACAGATCCGTTAGGGTGCCTGTAGTTAAAGGCCGGATGTCAAATTGCCAGGAATCCTAGTGCCAAAATGAAGCATTCGATTCTTAATTGAAGTTTCTCCTTTGGCTTTAACTATACGACTTGTCTGTGAGGATACCTGGCGAAGCTGGACTCTTAATAGTCCAATATACCGTATCTACTATGGCTTTTGTATTTCCTGCAGCGTGAACAAGAAAATATTCAAATTACACGAATGCCTCACTCGCAACTTTTTTTAAAGTTCAGTGGACCGTGAAAGTAAGATAAAAAATCTTATTTGGCATTAAAATTAGAAATATCATATCATAGGGAACCTGTGTACTAAGTTTCAAGTTGTTCTGATTTCAACTTCATCAAACACTACCTTGGCCAAGAAGGAGGGAGGGGCGAAACGTATAACAAGGATGCCCTCGTATCAACCCTAGTAGATGAGCAGATTGGTGAGGATGCTCATCTAGACCCACGGAATGGAGAAAAGACACCTTCAGAGGCCAAGCTGGCCGGAGTCTCTTCTCTGCAGGCCGAACTGACCAAGCTGGTTGTCACTCTTAAAGTGCCTGAAGCGGCACAAACCTCAGACGTATCACCCTAATCTGGAGACGCAGCTGAGCCTGCGTACCATGTATGCCCGAGGAGTAAAACAGAGGTTAGGACATAGGTAGTGAGTCAGAAGGACCAGTACTGTCGAGTGAGGGACTGTCCTGTGGTTACACGCAACGTGCGTCGTCACGTTCTCTCCGAGCACTTGACAGTCCTCTTTGGCTCCAAACAGGACACATCCCTGATGAGGCAACGTGGTTTTCACCAGTATCGGGGCCAGGGCCCGGTTGTTCAAAAAGCTGGATAAAGTAATTCACTGGATAAGCTTGTCCACTGGATAACTTTTTATCCAATGGATAACTATCCAGTGGTTAAATTGTTTTATTCAAAAGCCTGGTTAGTGATTGGCCAGCTATCCACTGGACAAATTACTATCGAGTGGATAACTCCCATAACTCTGCATTTCCTGTTTAATTTGCAAAATGGAGACAGAAAAGAATAAAAGGTCTGCAAATTTCAATGATGCTGAAAAAGTTCTACTGACTGAACTAGTGGAAAAAAATCTTGAAATCATTCAAGCAAAATTTAAAGGTTCAGTAACCAACCAGTCCATAAGCAGGTTTGAGATAAAATTGCTAAACAACTAAATGCCAGGGGTGGAGCCCAAATGACAGCTTCCCAAATTAAGGAGAAATGGAGGCAGTCGTGTGGTTTAGCCAGGGAGGAGGCAGCCAAGGAGAATGTCCATGCAAGGACGACTGGTGGTGGACCTCCAGCCAAGGCAAAAAACTGAAAAAAAGCTTAGATAAGAGTTTGAACGAATCTATGGAAAGTCTCTGACTGGGTGGACACGACTTTTTGCCTAATATAAGGTATTTCACATGACAAATTACTGTAAATTGTAATTAAAAAGAGGGAAATAAGGGAACATTTAGTCAAAACGTTTTTCAAAGGAATTAGAAATTGAAGAGGAAAGTGGGTCACACAAGTTCTTCATAAAAAAAAACCTTTACGCCACAGATTTTTCCTCTTCAATTAATGAAAAGAAGTTAGTCATAACACTTGAATCGGAGTAAAACTATCGCCCAACAGAGTAAGACAACAAGAAAGAAAAATGTCATTTGCTGCTCCTCCAGCAGATGATCCATATGAATTTAAGTCAGCAAGGCCATCTCCACAGTTACCATTATACCTGCAACCTCCAACTCCAACCAGTACCCATTTATCGCCCCCTGCAACAACAAAGCAAACTCAAAAAAGTGATAAAAAACAGCTTCCTGGTATCCAGATACTAGCCATGATTACTGAGCTCAAGACACAAATGCAAGTTCAGAATAACAGGTCGTTATCTCCAAACTTGCAATGAGCTAGCTAATAAAACAGAAGTGGCGGATCCAGGGGGAGGGTTCCAGGGGTTGGAACCCCCGTTTTTTTGGACGAGCAATGCATTTGAATGGGGACATATAGTTGGAACCCCCCCCCCCCTTTTTTTTAAATGGCTGGATCCGTCCCTGAACAGAACGAGCGTCTCATCACTTCAGTTCAAGACTTGACAAATAGTCCAAGATTCACACCACATAGACCATGGGCACCTTCAGTCTCAGATACACCAACTAGATTTCAACCCGCCACTGCAAGACAACTTCAACTCAACACACCTTCAGCTGCTGAACCAACAACTTTACAACCACAAGAATTATACCATTATCCTGTATATTTGAAGTCATTGATGCAAAGTTTCTATCCCTTCCAAATATAAAGGCCAAATAAAGTCCGAAGTTGAAGAGCATTGAAGACCGAAAATTCGTAAAAGTTTTGCCAAATACAGCTAAGGTAATCTATTCCTGAGGTAGAAAAGCCTTAGTATTTCAAAAAATCAAAGTTTTGTTAACAGTTAATTTATAATTATGAACATATCAATGATAACTAAAGTCAACACAGAAGTATGAGTGGGCGTTCGTGTCATTGGCGGTATGAACATACCGTATGAAATTTTCAACGCGTTGGTTTTTACTTCTAACGCGTTGGTTTTCAATTTCAACGACGGTATATAAAAACCAACGCGTTTGTTTTCATTTCCATACCATATGTTTTTAATTCCATACCGTTAGTTTTGTACTTTTGTCAACCAATCAAAATTTTTGTTACAAAATATTTTCTAAAAATATCTAGTCGTCATCTCATTATTCGGAGAGCCTCCGGAGTTTTCTTGAGATTGGCGTTAAAGTATAAATATGGATGAATCGTCCACAGCCCGTCTGCAAATGTTAATACACTGGACACAAACATTGAATACAGAAGCATCTGATGTCGAAAATCAAGATGACGATGATTTCTTATCTTGGTAAGGTCCGAAAAATAAATCAAAATTTTCGTACAAATAGTATTTCTTTTATTTTTATGTATACACGTCCCTGTTATTATTTTATTGATGTGTTGTTGTAACTTGTATCAAAGGAACTTGTCTAGATGGTCAGACGAGTTTTAATTGAATATTTTCATACAATATTAAGTGTTTAGATACTTACAATGTTAGTCATGTCAGTGTCATCATCTTGTATTGTTATTGTATGTAACCCAAACAATATACAATAAAATTGAGAATGGAAATGGGGAAAAGTACGTCAAAGGTTAATATCAACAATTGTATCAATATAGAATAACAACAATTATTAAATCGAGAAAAGACTTATTGAGGTCTATTAGATTTGATAATTTTGGATGCTAATTTTTATGAAGACCGTTACTGTATTATTAATATTATACTGAACTGAGCTGATAGTTTGCTATCAATTAAGTTATTTTTGGAAAAAAATATCTTGGAAACTTCAGCCAAAGGAGTTATTTTGCCTGAATACTCATTCCCACACAGATATTTTGCCTAGGCTCAGTTGCTTGAAATATGGGGTTATTTTTACGACGTTGCATGATATTCCTTATTGGCTAACAGTTATTCTGCATACGTGCAGTTACCCTCGGGAAAATGGTGTTATTTTTATGGTGTTTACTATAGTAAAGTATAATATTGACTGATATTGACAGTGTGTATATGGTTTACTTTACAAAAAAAAAAACATTAATACATAGGCCTACAGAAGCGTTCATAAAAAAGAAATGATATACAAGTCTTGCTTTATATCTTATATTTTGTCAACTGTTATCTTCCGTATTCCAGTATTGTGGTTACCAAGTTCAAGTGATCCGTCTGACCCATTATTAGACAAGCCCCTGTGATTGCATCTATAGATTACACAGTCTTGAGTCGTGTATATTTACACATGTTAGAATGTCATGAATTAGTTAAATGTAATTGGATACCAGTCTGTTCCGAACTGTTTCAGAGTTTGTCTGACCGAAATAAAAATTCGATCTTTTCTACTTTGTCAGCCAGACAGAGTCCTGGATACACTGGTATACCCTGCAATTAAAATGAAAATAAAAATGAAATAATGTAAAATATTTATTTTTTTATTTATCATAAAGGATATTTCAGATTTCAACACTTCAGACGAAGTCATGACTCAAAACTTAGAGAAGGGTCATAAAAGAAAAAGAAAAAAACCTGTGTACTCCTTAAAAGTTACGTGTTTGGACAGCCCGGAGTATCAACGAATTAATCCTACCATTGTGAAAGCAATGATTGAAAAGCAATTAGGTAAATAAATGTATTTATAAAAATAAATTGTTGACACAGTTGCCTGTATGCAACCTTGATAGTTTAATGCAATTGTTTGAAATAAAACAGCAACACATAACATTTTAACTATGGACAATAAAGGCAACAGTAGTATACCGCTGTTCGAAATTCATAAATCGATGGAGAAAAAACAAATCCGAGTTGCAAACTAAAACTGAGGGAAACGCATCAAATATAAGAGAACTACGACACAACAGAAATACAACATTAAAATGTAACACACACAGAAACGAACTATAATATAACAAAGGCCATTTCCCTGACTTGGTACAGGACATTTTAAGATAAAAATGGTGGGTTGAACCTGATTTTGTGGCATGCCAAACCTCCCCCTTTAATGGCAATGTTAATTAAAACATTAAAATGAAAAATCGACTGACAATATGAGGCCAAATAAATTTTCATCCCTCATTCCCGGGTTCAATGTACCAATAACTCACACTACTGTAAATTCTTTACTATATATAAATTGCATATATTTTTTCAACGAACCTACGATAGCAACCTATCTGAACGGTACAGCTTTGGAACCCAATTGTTGTAACTTTCATGTGTGCAGTTCGTTTCGTAACCTGGTCGATTCGAACAAAGACGATTTAAACAAACTAGGTCGTTTTGGAACTGAGACGTTTGGTTATGGAAAAAATGTCGAATAAATGTTTCTACAAAACATTTGTTATTGCTTGTATGGAAAATTAGAACTTTTGAAGGAGTTTTCCAACTTAATTGCATTCTGTTTAATTTTTCACAATTTCAGCACTCCCATAAATGATTCTGTACAGGTGATGTGTGATAACTGCATAGAAGCAAGAGGGGTTTAGCAAGACAGACAATAGCAATTGTAGAGGTGGAGGTGTGAGGGGGGGGGGGGGGGGGGGGGGGGCAGAAGAACAAAAGAAGCAGGAACAAAAGAGACCGTCGTAGGAAAGCCACGAAGAGGAAGAACAAGGCAGGAGCCTCACCCCAGGGGGTCCAGGTTGAGGCCCAAGTTCAGGGTGGGATGTGTCGGAACCAGTCTGGCTTCCGCGCCCGCAGTGAGGTGGAAACACCTCGCTTAGATGGGCAGGGTGGATCGGTTGGGGCTGGACTGTCTTGTCTAGTTTCCGCCTGTGAAGCTCGGGGCCAGGCCTGGAAGGGCACATTCTGGCGGAACATGTGGTAGAGGTGTTCCCGACCCAGGGTTAGCCAGACTGCGCCTCACCTCCCTGATCACCCTCTTTCGGGCCCTAGGTGGTACTGCTGTGGGGCTGAGTGGGGAGCCATGGCCGCAGTTTGTAAATTTCTATACAATTTATTGATTAATTGTTTGTTGTTTCTGAACAAAGATCAAAATGTATCTGGAGGTTTTGTCATAAACATGGACGGATAACATGGGATAAAAACAAGACAAAGTTGATCAGTTGTCTAAAGTCAGAAAGAACGTAAAGAATGACACAAGAAAATAAGCCCACACATACATTTTTTAACAGAAGACAACAAGGATCATCTATTACTTTTACAGACAGTTGCTGATATGTTTAACAAATTTGTTTCCCAACATATTTAGAAATATTAGGTGATAGATACGAAGAAACCTTGATCCAAATATGCATTGTATCATATTTAACGAAAATCAGCAGATATTTTGAGCGCCAATAATTGAAGACTGCCGACGAGGTTAATAAAGATCGTTCACTCTAGAAACATTGGAAGCAACTAAATCATTAAATAGTATTGAACTAAAACACCTTTATTAGACATTACACCAGCACTGCAATGGAAGCCAAGGACATACCGGAGAATGAACGCCAATATTTGTATACACATATGTGCCATTCAGAAGAAATGAACAAGCAGGCTTACCAAGCTCCATTAGATGTAATAGAAATTATGAAAGTTGGCAAAATCATGGATAGATTCAGACTTTTTTTAATAGACATGTTTCAATTCTTTTTGGTCAATACTTACTATACTAAGGTACATAGATAATGGTAAAATAATGTTGTTTAATAGAAACCAGAGGAGTAGCAAAACGAGTGCAATGTAGTTCAAAACGGTTTAATGTTTTTTTAAGGAAAATCATATTGCTATATTCAATGTAAAACACCAATCAATCAATGAACATTACTTCCAAAATAGGTATTGTGCTGTATACTGTTTTATTGTTATTGTTGTTAGTGCAAGTCTTATTATATTATTTAATTTGAAGATAGAATAAAGTCAAACACATTGTCATTTGTAATAATTAGCCCGCTTAATGGGAATTGCTTATACTCAATTTAAGCCATACTGTAATTATTTTCATTGACATTCGACTCTGAAATCCGAAAATGTTTCAGCATAGACTGATTTTTGTAGGTCATCCTAGTAGATTACTTGCTACGTTATGTGTTTCGACCCATTTTTTCTTAAAACAATTTTTTTTGGTGACATTTGCCTATTGTCTGATAATTCTTTGTGTATGTTTGTTTCAGGGTCATATTTTGTGTTGTTTTGAAGTTACAGCGTAAGCTTATTTTCGAAATTTGATGTCCATAAGCCAACATAATAATTAGTTGACCATTTATTGTGAAATTCATAAATTTATTAATATATAAATAACAAATCAAATGAATGGGAAGAGACACATGAATGCCCAAGTTTTGCTCAAACTCAACTGAAATATTGTCTCTTTTTTTCTCTCTTTTTCAATGTTTAGAAGGAACATGCATATGTAGATATTGTTTTCATTGTCTATATATATTTATATACATTTGCATTATGTATGTTTTTCATATATACAAGTATGTAGTAACATAAATAACTGATATTTTTATAATCATATTTGTATTAACCCACATTATTATGTTTTTTCCCTAGAGCTGACAATGTAGAACACGGAGAAGGCAATTGCATTGTGGTAGACACATCAAACAACATTGACAGCGGGACTGACATAATTACAGGGACATACATTGACAGAGGACGTGACGTTGATACAGAGACGGACATTGAGAAGGGACAAGAAATTGACTGGGAGACTGACAGTGACATGACATTGCACGGAGATTGACAGGGGACAATTCATAAACAGGGAGACTGACAGCGACAGGAGACAAGACATTGACAGGGAGACTGACAGTGACAGGAGACAATACATTGACAGGGAGACTGACTGACATAGAACAAGCCCAAGACAAGGAGACTGGCGGTGACAGAACACAAGCCTTAGACACGGAGTCTTGACAGTGACATTGGACAAAGCCATAGACAGGGAGACTGACAGTGACAGGGAGACTGACGGTGACAGAACACAAGCCTTAGACACAGACTTGACAGTAACAGGGGACAGGCCATAGACAGAGAGACTGACAGTGATAGGGGACAAGACGACATAGACTGACAGTGATTGATTGTTGGTTGCTTAACGTCCAATGACAAATATTTCATGCATGTTCAGGGCGAGAACAAGTTAACAATAAATACAGGTCTTGTAATTATACAGGCCATTCGGGATGATGGTCGGGGGGAATTTGGACTGCTATAGCAAAAAGAAGGTCCATTCGATAGGGACAAATATTTGCTTTGTAACATGCCACCTACGGACCCCTCAAAAAGTTGTTGCGAGGGTCCTAAACGTGCAAAAAGCGTGCAAAGAAAGTGTTTTAAATTTTGTTCATACAAAAAAAAATATAAACAGCTCATAGACACAATCTGGCCAATATGTTGGACTTATTGGAGGACATTTTGGTTGAGAAGGGATAAATTGTATTACAATTTTAATTGTTTTTTTAGAGCTTTGAGCTTTCGATTCGACATCTGCTCTGTTTCTACTCATGAAGCATTTCAAGCCAAATGATGATTTCCTGTGTACTTCTCTCAAAAATATTGAATAAAACAATTTAAGTATATACAGTTATAAAAATATCAAAACTGAATCCAGCAATGGTACCCTATTTAATACGGTAAACGGACAGAAAGTCACAGGACAAAAAGTCACAGGACATAAAGTCACAAATTTGGTAGGACAAAAATTCACAAATAATCTGTTGACAATTGTTTAAATTTTTAATTCTTGAAATATTTACTTTTTAATACATATATTCATATTAAAGTTTAGGAAATGTGTCATTATACTTGAAAAATGGAGATTTATTTAATATTAATCATGCAAAAGAAAGATTTCTTGGCACCATGAAGCCATTTAAGTGCCAAGCCACTTTGACATTTTGTTTTTTTTTAACAATTATTTGATCATCTTTGATATTTTTTGGTAAATTTTGTTTACAAAATTGGTTTGTATACAATAGTTCAAGAAAAATACAAAAAAATGTTTGTAGTAATAAGTTTTTTTAATTAAAAGAATATAATCAGAAAAAATGAATTGTGACTTTTTGTCCTGTGACATTCTGTCCTACATTCTTTAATACACTTCTATAACGAGAAACCGTTATGTTTATGTCAAAAAGTACATATATATAAAATAAACACAATATATATGTTTTTCAATGTTAAATGCTAACTAGTTCAATTTCCCGTAATTCCTGTGCGACATAACACTTCTAATATACACTTCCTACACTGCTCAATTTTTTCATGCAGAAATCATTAGCTGCATCGTCAGACATATTCTAAAGAAAATCGCTAGAGATACATTCCTGAAGTATTAGGAGTTGCAGAAAAATTACCTATGCCCTTCGTTCACTCATAACAAATAGTTAATTGATGATATGTGGGTTTTACCGTCCAGCTATCCTGTTCGGATTTTGCGGACTAACTTCTACCAATTGTGCGGTTCCACTTCTAATGACCGTTTAGCTTTTACTTTACATCGAGGAGTATGGTATGGTGTATCTGGCCGTTCCAAGATCGTTAGTGCTGTTGCCACTGCCTCTGGAGATGGCATTACTAGTGGCGATGTATGTGATGGTGTCCGGAGTAACTCGGGATCGTCTGGGTCAAATCCCTCGTCTTAGTTAACTTTAAGAAAGATACACCATATAGAAGTTTCCTTTCCGGCGCATGTCGAATTGAGGTTTCTTTAAACAGCTTAACAATTTTTATTGAACATTATCCGCAAGGTATTCGTAATTTGCTGACCTATGCACTTTATTACTTAACAATAATTTTCAAAGGTAATGGAAAATAAATTTGGCGTTTACAGTATGAAGAGATCCAGTGATACGGTTTCTACACTAAATACAAAGTTTCCCCGTTATGTCACACTCCGAAAATTACGGATCTGTCCGTCATTATGTCGAATTTAATTTTTGATGTCTGCCACACGGCAAAGCTAAACAAACTTTTCTTTGGTATTCAACCCTCCACAGGGTGAGTTTTTGTTATACTGTAGTTTATAACCTTCATTTGTATGTCCGATATACGTATTTAAAGCCTAAGTCAGTCCTTTTGAATTTAATTGTGATTTCAAACGATTCTCAGGAGTCATATCTCATGTCACACTTATTTTGTATTTTACATGTTAAATTAAGCAGTCCGATGTTTATATGATAGTTATTTTTATTCCTGCATTTATTATAAACCAGTCCTAGTCAATTTAAACTTCTTAATTCTCGATTTTTGATATTACTCCGTCAGTTTGTCAAAATATTTTTTGTATGGAACGCCATTAGAGCCATATATTTCGGCGTACATTTTTTTTAAAAACAGTATGTGTCAGTATGTGTATGGAACGCTTTTCGTGTTATAATTTTGTTATCTAAGATGTAATTCTATGGCATTTTTTAATCATTTTTTGGTTGTTTCATAAGATAGACATATTTTTCAATGTATGGAGAACATTGTTGATATTAATTGTACCATTATTTTGTGAACATTGTCGATTGTGAACATTGTGCTTATTAGATTTCATTTTTGTATATTTTCAGTTTCATACCATCTCTGGAGGTCTGCAATAAAAGATAGTAACTCAGGTTTCAGCGTATATTTGACATAAAAATCCCGTATGAACAAACCAGGCGTAATCCACCAGGTTTCCGCCTTTGAACTTAAAACGACGCCTGTAGATGGCCAGGAATTGGAATTTTTATAAAATGACGCCTGGAACAAAAACATTCCAGGCGTAAAATTTTATTTTAGGGCGTGAAATTGTAGCAATTGTAGAAGCTGTCAAATTCCATCTCCAACAAGATTATTCTTTTTCAGATGCTTTCCAACATCCAGTGACCAAGTGACACTAAAACACTGAACTTTCCAGTCACACATAAAATAGTGAAAGCATACAAGTTTGCCAGATTCAACCGATCAAGTCCTGTGTTATGCTAGAATAGATAGAATGTGTGAAGGTCTTCCGAGTGTTATGCTATCAACGATGGCTGTTCCGACCTAAGGATTTCTTAGATACAACGGATTAATATTTGGAAATTACAATACTATCTGTTTTCTTTAATGGTTTACGACGTTGAGAGAGTGCGCATGTGCGGGTATTCCTGGACATCCGGATTAGGGCCAGGTAAAAGAACCAGCACTACACTCCCCCTGTTTTGTTTGAAGGGCCCCAACCGAGATCAAGAGGTGACATACCGCCATCCTGTTTTGCTGGGTTCCGACAAAATGCAATCATGGTGGTGTTGGCGCCAGTTCTAGGATTTACATCCTCTCACATCTGTCTTGAAAATTAAACCCCCCCCCCCCACCCATTTAATTAAGTCGGAATCCCATATTTTGAAAAATACCCAGCACTGTACTAAAAGGACAATGACAAGCCTTCATGGCACACATCAAACAATAATACTATGAAACGTCTGTATTAACAATTAACGTATTTACAATTTGTACACACTGTCTATTATTATAGTCCTTCCCTCTCTACAACTTTAAGCCATAAAACCTAAGGGCATTCATCCACCGCCTTGACGCCCTCCATCCATAGTAGCTCCCTGTCTAATCGCAGCTATACCTTTCGCCACCTCTGCCAGGTACTTGGGGTAACCATACCCGGCCTGTGGAACCCAGGGAGCCTTAAGTAAGGGGCATCCGATTCCAGAAGGGACGGTTCCTGGGTATCCTGACAACCGCCAACTTCTGCCACTCGCTTTGTTTTTAATTTATAGTGTTTTCAAAGACAGATCATTTATTATTTCAAATGAAGCAGAATGAATTGTTATTTTTATTTTCAATGTCACCAATATTTATTTTCAACATTGTGTAGGTTTGATGAAGCTTCAGCCCTTTATTTTTACACTGTGCCCTATTCCCACCCAGCCCGAATATCGAGGGCTTATACCTTAAGCTTTTTGATCAAGGACTTTACCAACCTGTATGAACTAGCTAATAATAAAAAAAAACATATTCTTTTTTTATAGAATTTTTTTATAGAAATATAAAACATAAATATCCTGTCCTATATATATTAAGACATGTAAACAGTTGGAAATAAATATTATGATCCTTCAATTTTTGCCAAATCCAAATTTTGCGTATGTTTACGAAATGGTTGTTTATATTAAATCTGGTCTGACATTAAATGTAAACTTATAATTAACAAAGATTTTTAAAACCTTATTCCACTGTATTCATTTCTTATCTGTATTTTATACAATTGTGAATTAATTGATATGAGAACAAATAAAATCCCAAGCTCTTTACAGTAAGATCAGGTAGTTTTTCAACAACAATCAGCTGTTGAAAACATAATTTAAACCTCTAATATTAAATAAAATGTCCCCCCTAAGGGTGACTGGGGAATAGAAGTATGGTCACCATTGGTCTTCCTCCGACCGGCAGTAAAACCCGTGCTAAAGTGGGGCGTCCGTTTGGTTGTGCGGGATGTACAAATTTGCAGCCACGTCCGGTCAGAATAGGGACGTTAAATCCGATGCCTCGTGTCAAGAGAGTGCCACGCTCTTTGCACGTTAAAAACCCTTGCAACAACTCTTTGAGGGGTCCGTGGGTGACCTGTTGCAAGGCTAAATTTCTGTCCCTTATCCAATAAACCCTCATTACCCGTGGCAATCTAAATTTCTCGGACCTTAATCCCTTAATCTATTACAGAACATACCTATTGTATTTATTGTGAACTTTTTCTCGTCCTGAATATGCATGAAATATTTGCCACTGGACGTTAAGCAACCAACAATCAATCAATTAAATGAAATGTCAAACTTACAACCGGATGTGTTGTAGAATTCATAAAGATGTACAGCAACATTTCAGTTTTCGATGAGAACGGATACCATGTTGGGTCTCTGTCAGATGGGCCTGTCTCGCTGTTACAGTTTTCATTTTCATCTGCTGTTTCATGGTTTTCTTGGTAATCATTGTCAGAATCTTTGCTTTGCTTTGTGATAAAGATGGAGCATGTATTAATATGTCTTCTTCACTGCCGCCAGTGAAGGCTGTCGACACGAAAAAATCCGAAGGGGGTTCAATAGTTCCAGGTGGGAAAGAGTCATTGTTCTCTAATGTTAAAAACACTTGCCGCTCGTGTGTACCTCTGCTCAGGTGTCTCTGTAAATTGAACAGTCGCGTTGTTTTAAAATAACAGCAGTCGCAGATGTTCCTAGATGGCTGTGTGTGGAGCCTGGGGTGATTTTTTTTTACAAAAAGATATAAATTTTGCTGCATTTTAAAAATTTGGTAGATTCCTGATACATATTGTAATATTTTATGATGTATACCAGTTTACACTCGATAATTCACAGATCAAATAATTTTATACATATGACATTATTACTAATATTATATGATTCATTTTCTTTTACAATGTTCTTTACTATATTAGTATTATTACCAAAGAATGTCCATCTTTTCTAACTTGTCCTGTCTTAAAAAAATTATATTTATTTCAGAAAACCTTACAACTTTAAATGTAGGAGGGACCATGATTGGATAATAAAAATCTTGAACCATGAATCTTAATTTTTAAAAGAAATTACAAAAATCTTTTCCTTTTTATGTATTACGTACTTAGTCATAACCGAAGTCACACCACAAACTCTCTAACAGCCTGTACCATTCCTGGAATCACCAGTCTTGTACATAACTTAGTGGTTGTTTCTTATTTGTAACTGTTGATGTAAATGTCTTTTGGTTTTGTGAGTCTTTGTTTACTCCTTGGTTTTGATTGTTATTGTCTTGTACATAACTTACCCATTAACCTGAGCCCAAGCTCCACACTGACCATAAGTGCAAGCAAACTCTCAAGACCTAGTCCTAGAAACATCTCGCCATGAGACGATAGCTGACTGTTCTTTCTAATAACTGGTTCCAATTACTTAAAACACATAAATTGAGTTGTCCAACCCCGAATCGCCCGACATATTGATTTGATAAAGAAATTTATCACCATTAAATCAATAATACTTCCAATTTCAATATCTTCAGATGTCACTGTTGCTGCCAGTTCATTAATCTCCCCTTGAATTTCCAATTAATCTATCCTAAGTTCTTCTAGAAAAAAATTCGCATATACCATATACAATTGTCTTTCAACATAGAAGGACCAGTTCCTGCTTGGAACATAGAAGAAAAGCACAATCGTAAAACCAAGAAAAAACCAATACTGTTCTTCAATATAGTGCAAATCCTAAATATCAAATCCTACGCTAATATATCTACAGTTTATACACCGGCCTCAATTACCAAATCAGCAGAGAAACAGCTTCCAGCCAGGAATCCGATGCTATTTCACACAAGTCATCTCTATCACATATCAGAAAAAAAACAACTGATGATTGATTGGTTCATTGCATCACTCATCTAACGACTACCTGGAGCTCAGCTACAGCTGGTAGCAGCTCCAGCTTGACACCCCCAGGTAACGTCTGCCCCAAGGTACTTGAGTATCACTTTAGCCTCCTCTAGGTCAAACAGGTCCTAAGCCTTCTCGATTGCGCTCTGAACTGCGGACACAGTCACCATCTTCCTGGTGTTCTGGTACACCAGGACCACAAGAGACTCTTTGGTCTCCATTTCCTTTATCTTATCAACGATGTATTTCAACTCATTGACAATGGTAGCTCCGTCCTCAGTCAACTTTTTGATTTGATCGGACATTCTTCGCCTTAACTTTTAAACCCCCCTCCCCCCCCCCCCCCCCTTTTCTAGTTACAAAGACTCAGCTGTTCAGTTCATATATTTCGGATTGAATATTTTGTAATATCCTCGGCCTATTACAGCCAGTTTTCTCATAGTTCTTTGCGATGAGACACCAACATCGTTCTTTAATATGGTAATAATACTAAATGTCTAATCCTACGCTAGTATATCTACAAAATTTTGGCTAGTAAATGGTGAAATTGGATGAAATGTCATCTAAGAGACCCGTAATAACGATAATAACTTTTAGTGACAAAAATACAATAATTTTATATTTTCAATCAATTAAACTATTAAAAAAAATAATAGTGAAATTACGCCACAAACGTTTTTAGTGCATGGTGATTCATGCGTCGAATAGTCCCGATCCCCCTTAATACATTAAAGGACTTGGCATTTACTATTTTTTTAAATTTCATTCTGACCTACAATTGCATATACATTTCAAGCATTTTTCATCTGGCCACTACGATTTTTTTTATAATTAACAAATCAATGTATTCATTCTGGTACTTTAATCATGACTTAATTAGTCTGAAACATAAATGCTTACATATCTCTTGTAACAAAATTGTGTTATTAGCACAACAATCACAATAAGTAGTACTGTTGGATGCTCTGGTTGTGCCCTTTGCAATGGCATGTTATATTGGCCAAACAAATCAGTTTGTGAGTTTTCCTCTTGGCTAACCTAAAACTTTTTTAACATATATCTATTAAAAGCAAAATTTTACAATGCATTTTTTTATAATTTATATTTACAAAATATTAGTTTTAATCAATTAAATTCATGAATAACATATTCCCCTCATTTCGTGAATGTCAACAATGTTTCCTCGCTGCCAGTCATCTAAGTTTACACAAAAAGAAATCACCTACAAATGTGAAGACTGTACCTACGTTACAGACAAGAAATAACATTTCGTGAGACACTTAACATCGTCCAGACATAGACATCTCGAAACAGATGCCACATACCTGCCTGTTTTCATCAGAGTCGAGGATGACGAGATGACAGATCAACATCACGAACATGTCCAGACATAGCCATCTCGAAACAGAAGCTACAGATCAGCCTGTTTTCAGAGTCAATGATGACGAGATGACAGATCAACTTCATGAACATGTCCAGACAGACATCTCGAAACAGAAGCTACAGATCAGCCTGTTTTCTGAGTCAAGGATGACGAGATGACAGATCAACATCATGAACATGTCCAGACAGACATCTCGAAACAGAAGCTACAAATCAGCCTGTTTTCAGAGTCAAGGATGACGAGATGACAGATCAACATCATGAAAATGTCCATACATAGACATCTCGAAACAGAAGGAAGATGAGCGTGCTGCTGGAGAATCAACAATTGTTGTGAAGTACAACGTCATTCATAGTACGGTCCAAATCACCACAGATCTACAAGCAGTTGCTGTTCGTTTATCCTTGGATAAAACAATTACTTTATGCTCAATTTATAGTCTCCTCATTTTGTAATTGATAAAGCAAAACTTAAAAAAATAACAGACCAGTTACCCTCACCTTATATTCTGATAGGATTTAATTTCATTAGTATCCATTGTTATCCATTACTACCACAGTATGTCTCTAGGCAAAAATCAGGCAGGTGCTAAGACTGTACAATCATTGTTAGCTGCCAAAAAACCTGGAGGCAACAAAGATCAACAAGAAAAACCACCAAAGCGAGACAAACGAACCCATTCAGATGTGTCTGAGGAAAGTATTGACAACATTGACATTATGAGCATTCACTCAGACTTAAAAGATATTAAAAAATCCCTTCAGGACACAGTGATCAAATCTGATTTAGAGTCGTTAGTCAAACAAAGTGACTTAAAAGAACTTGTTTCAAGTATTGTTAGTCAATTATTGAATACAGTAAAAGATTCTATCACTGCAGAATTCAATAGTAAGTTAAGAGAAAAAACAGGACAGTTGCAAGACAATGTTGATTCTCTAAACATGGAAAATCACCTTCTAAAGGAGAAACTAAGGGAGAAAGAAATTAAGATTAAGGAATTGGATGAAAAAGTGGAGGATTGTAATTTAAGAAGTGTGGATGCTTTGAAATCTGCCAATTACAACAAAAAATATTCAAGGAAGCACAACATTCGTTTTGTGAACTATACAGAAAAAACAATGAAAATCTACATGCTGAATTTATCAACCTTATCAAAAAAGATTTGAAGATTAATTTGGAACCTACTGATTTAATTGCCATACATCGCATTCCTGGAAAAGAAGGGGCAATTCGACCAATCATTGCCAAAGTAAGAAACACGGAGACGAAAATTAAGATCATGAGGAGCAAAAAAGGATTGAAAAAAGATATAAAGTTCCATGATGATATTACCCAGAAGAACTTAGGACTGATGTCAAGACTTAACCTAACTGGGAAATTACGCAGTGATATTAAG